>NC_042621.1:161991098-162591098 GCF_901001135.1 Rhinatrema bivittatum
CATGTTGGGAATACGTAAGAAAACTTGAGGAGCGGTGGAAAGTTTGGCAGCTGGGATTCACTTTCAGTGCCAGGAAGTGCAGAGTCATGCACTTGGGATGCAGAAATCCAAAGGAGCTGTGTTTGATGGGGCAAAAGACTCATGTGCACGGCAAGAGACCTCGGGGGTGACAGTGTCCGACAATCTGAAGGCAGTGAAGCAATGTGACAAGGCAGTGGCTAAGGCCAGAGGGATGCTAGGCTGCAAAGAAAGAGACATAACCAGCAGGAAAAAAAGAGGTGATAATGCCACTGTATACGTCTCTGCTGAGGCCTCACCTAGAATACTGTGTTCAGTTCTGGAGACCGTGCCTCAAAAAGGAGAAAGGATGGAAGCAGTTCAAAATGGTGCTGGGTCTGCATCAAAAGCCCTATGAAATGAGACTGAAGGACTTGAATATGTATACCCAGGAGAAAAGGAGAGAGAGGGGAAATATGATAGAGACTTTTAAATATCTGAAAGGAATTGATGATGCCCAGGAATCAAACCTTTTCCAATGGAAAAAAAAAGTTGTAGAACTAAATATTAGGGATGTGAATCGTTTTTTGACGATTTAAAACAATTGTCAGATATTTTTAAATCGTCAAAAATCGTTAGAGCCGCGATACAATAACAATTCCCCCGATTTATCGTCAAAAAAATCGTAAATTGGGGGAGGGGTAGGGCACCCCCTCCCCCAAAAACCGGCACACTAAAACAACCCTAAAACCCACCCCGAACCTTTAAAACAAATCCCCCACCCTCCCGAACCCCCCAAAATGTTTTAAATTACCTGGGGTCCAGTGGGGGGGTCCCGGCGCAATCTCCCACTCTCTGGCCACGGCTGCGTTAAGAGAAATGGCGCCCGTATGACATAGTGAGGGCAAAGGTAGTGCCGGCGCCATTTTGAATATTGGCAATACGGCCCGCGTGCAGGAGGTCGCTCCCGGACCCCCGCTGGACTTTTGGCAAGTCTTGTGGGGGTCAGGAGGCCCCCCAAGCTGGCCAAAAGTCCCTGGGGGTCCAGCGGGGGTCCGGGGGTGATCTGCACGCATGACGTCGGGAGCCAGGAACCAAAATGGCGCCGGCGCTACCTTTGCCCTGTCACATGATAAGGGCAAAGGGCCACCGGCGCCATTTCTCTTAATGCAGCGGTGGCCAGAGAGCGGGAGATTGTGCCGGGACCCCCCCCCACTGGACCCCAGGTAATTTAAAACATTTTGGGGGGGTTCGGGAGGGTGGGGGATTTGTTTTAAAGGTTCGGGGTGGGTTTTAGGCTTCTTTTGGTGTGCCGGTTTTCCCGCCCTCCCCCGATTTACGATTTTTAACGATTTTAAAAAAAAAACAAAACATGACGATCAGATTTCCCTCCCCCCCAAGCCAAAATCGATCGTTAAGACGATCGATCACATGATTCACACCCCTACTAGATATCATGAAAGAAAGCTCTAATGGGGTAGACTCAGAACAACATCAGGAAATATTTCTTCATGAAAATAGTGGAGGATACATGGAATGCCCTCCCGGAAGATGCAGGGAAGATAAAAACAGTAACGGAATTCAAAAGGGCATGGGATTTGTTTTAAATGTGCTACTTGCTAACTTCATTGTGCGTCCCCCTAGTCCTTGTATTATCTGAAATAAATAAACACATATCCTCTGCTGATATAGACAGTATAATAGTTTGTTTTTACATCTCCTGATCCACATCATAGGAACTGAAGAAAAAAAAGGAAATGGAAAATTATAATTTCTACCTGAATAGTTGAGTAGAGATGTTGGTTTTTACTCAATGTCCATAATAGAGTGGGCAGCAAAACTTAGATAATTCATATATGAGCAGAGCTGTTTAAAGTTATAAAACTTCCTTAACTTGTTAATCCATGCTCTAAACACCAGACAACACCTCCCTTGGTGTAGCCTCACCCGGGTGAGTTCAAGGAATCACAGGGTTCACCCTCAATTCAAGGACTAAGTCTGTATAAATACTGTTCAATCTTTTTTTTTTCCCCAACTGGCAAATTCTCTGTAGAGGGGAAAGATAAACCTCCAGGGTCCTGAGCATTAGGTTGATTCTGTTCTACTTGCCAATAAATAATCTGAATACTGTAATGGTGTTCCATCATAAACTTTATTAAATAAATAGTTCAGAGATGAAAAGTAGTATGGCACTAGAAGTAAGCCTCTCAGATAAGGGTAGATTTTCAAAGATGCGGGCGCGCATCCATGTGCACGCGCTACCCAGCGCACACACATGGACGCCCGATTTTATAACATGCACGCACAGGGGTCCGCGCGCAAGGGGGTGCACACTTGTGCATCCTGCGCGCGCTGACGTCCGCGGCCTTCCTCAGTTCCCTCCCAGTCCGCTCCAATTTTGGAGCGGACTGGGAGGGATCTTCCCAACCCCCTACACTAACCTCCCTTCTCCTAACCTACCCACCCCTTGGCCCTAACCTAGCCCCCCCTAAATCTTTATTTCACCTTTTGCACCTGCCTCGAGGCAGGCGCAGGTTGCGAGCGCTGGCACCCTGCTGGCACGTGATTCCCCCGGCACAGCGGCAAATGACCGCTGTGCTGGGGGCCCCTAAGACCAGCCCCGCCCCTTTCCCGAGGCCCTGGGATTCACGCGTGTGACTGGGCCTTTGAAAATTGGCCCGGCATGCGTAAGGCCGGTCACGCACGTAACGCTTTGAAAATCTACCCCATAGTGTTTATAAAGGAATTTCAAATGGTAAATCTCTAAATCTGTGGTCTATTAGAGGGCCATATTCAAGTGGGTTTGTCTAGATCAATTCTGAGTTAGCCAAACAAACCCTGAGGTTTAATTATCTGGTACCTATAACTGGATAAATTTTATCTGGCTAAGTCACAAACCGGAAAAAAATTATCTGGAGAAGTTGGAGGCATTACCAAGGTGAAGTTAACTTAAGAGTTAGCTGAATAACTTATCTGGCTAAGTCTGGACATGCCTCAGAGCAGGTTTAAAGTTATCTGGGTACTAGACCTGGTTACCTTTACCTTAATTGACCATATTCAAAATATAGCTGGTTAAGTAGCAGAAATTTTATTTTTAAATCCTAGTTGGCCTGCTGGCTCAAACTCCTGCCCCCAACCCCACTAAATGAGTGAAACTTATGTTGGGCAATGCACCCGATTCCCCCTTTTAACCCCAAACTCCCCAAAAGCTTGTATAAAAGTTGCAGGCCTGTCAGTCCGAGGAGCCCTCCTAACACTTACTCAAAAAAATATTGGTTTCTGGGCCTCCTCCTCTCCCACAACCCCCACCCAAACTCTCCCACCCCATTTGACAACCCCAAAATCCCCCACAACTGCCAGCTGACTATCTACTCTTCTCAACAAACTGCCAGACTGGAAAAAGAATCCATCGGACGGAGTACCTGTGAATGATATTTTAAAAAACTCAAATCCTCACTCCTCTCTCCTCTCTCGCTCTCTCTCTCTGGACTAGGAATAGTGAATAAAAACATTTTGTCCCAACAAAAATCACACAATGCACACACAGATCAAAAAAAGAGAGGAAAATTATGGATTTACTAATTAAGACACTTTAATCAGGGCTTTGGGACTTTACTTTACAAACTTAAGAAAACTAAAAGGAACAGTTTCTATTCTATCAACTGCAAATTAAAAAATCCACACAGACACTAGAGGACACTTGCTTATATGTAAGCATGAATAAACCATTGCAGCAGCCTCCAGTCGGGGGAGAGGGGGGGCTATGGCAAAGATGGTATCAACTCAGTCTTTGGGATATACCCAGCCAGTAGGGTTTTCAGGATAACCACAAAAAGACAGTAACTTTTAAACCGGCACACATTGGTACACGTGCGTCAGCCTGTGCCCAGGGACACGCCATTTTATAACATGCGCACGTAACATGTTAGCAGATTGCATAAAGGGGCTATATAAATGTTAAACAGGAAGGGAGAGAGAGCGGACCCTTGTGCTACTCCTGTCTCGATTTTGAACATTTCTGAGCAGTTTAGGCCTATCCTAACGTGATTAGTATGATCTCTAAGAAAAGAAGTGAACCATTTCGGGACTGTCCCTGAAATACCTAATGAGGCGAATAGTGTTAGAAGAATATTCAGTATCGAAGGCGGCTATGATATCAAGGAGAATAAGAATGTAGCCTGTATCGGCATCAAATCCTCAAATAGTGTCAAAGGAAGATAAGAGAAGGGTTTCCGTATTGTAGCCTTTTCTGAAGCTGTGTTGTCGAGTTTAAGATGTTATTATGTTCAAGGAAATCTGTAAGCTGGTGAAGAACAACTGATTCAATGAGTTTAGAAAGAAAGGCAAATTAGAAATTGGGCGGGGAAATTTAAGTCACCAGGATCTGTTAATTAATTTTTGAAACTGGAATGGTCACTGCATTCTTTCTTTAAAAGGGCCAGTATTTCATTAGAGGATAAAAACAGATTTACTATTATGACCAGTTGCAGTAGAAGGCTTTCACTTGCTTTTTTTTAATATTGCTGTGGGACTTGGATTCATTGGAAAGACTTAGATTTTAATTTTAGAATTCTGTGAATAGTATCTGAAGCAACTGACATGAAGGTGTCCCATGAGTTAATTTCAAAGGCCTGGTTGATTATAAACATTGGTATATGTGAAAAGGAGTTGAATATGTTTACTTTTGTCTATGAAAAAGTTTCCTAGCTGATTGCAGAATTCTGTCAAGGATGGGATCCTACGTGCTGTTTGTTTTCAAATAAGTGATTTGACTATGTTAAAAAGTGTGTGTGTAGTTGTTAGAACCTTTTAAACATTTTTTTTTGTAAAAAGCTTTTTTTGCATTATTGATTTTGGTCTTTTAAATAGATACTATAGATGACTTTTCTTTGTGCTATTGTATTCTTCGGTGTGCCAGACATCTAAGGTTTTGTTTCTTTTTTTAAATTTCAGTGTATACCAAGGGGTATAATGATTCCATTTTTTGCATGTGGACATTAAAGGGGCAAACTCTTCTAGACATAGATCTATAGATTCTTTCCAGTTATTAACTGCAGTCTGGATATCTGCAGAGCTGGTAAATGTTACTTTAGGGATGAAAGACTCAGGGGTAGATTTTCAAAGGGGTACGTGCGTAAGATACACGTGTACCCCCCGAAAACCTACCCCAAACCCCCCCTGCGCCCGCAAGTCCCGGGACGCACGTAAGTCCCGGGGCTTGCATGGAGGGGCGTGTCGGGGGGCGTGTCGGGGGCGTGCCAGGAGTGACGCGGCGTTTCGGGGGCGTGTTGGGAGTGACGCAGCATTTCGGGGGCGTGTCCGGGGGCATGGTTCCGGCCCGGGGCGTGATAGCGGCCCCTGGACCAGTCCCCGGACCGGAACATGGAGCACGGCAGCCGGCCCGGCGCACATAAAGTTAAGCCTGCTTCCAGGCGGATTTTAATGGCTATGCGCGTATCTATTGAAATCCTGTGTACTCTTGTTCGTGCCTGGTGCGCGAATAAAAGTACGCTTGTGCACAGATTTATAAAATCTGCCCCTCAGTGAAAAGGTTTGAGTTTATGAAACCTCTTCGCAACACATTATCCGAAGAGAGATCCTTATGAGAAGCCATAGCAAGAATTAAAAACACATGAGAGAGAGATGAGATGATGATCTGACCAGGGAATAAGTTTGTGCTTCACTGCATTCAGATCACCAGACACTATTACCCTAAGGTCTTTCTCCTAGTCCGTGCACATTAGTCTTTCACCCCCATCACATACAGTTCTTTTGGATTACTGAATCCCAGATGTATGATTCTGCACTTCTTGGCATTGAATCCCAGCTGCCAAGTCTTCGACCACTCTTCAAGCTTTCTTAAGTCACTTTTCATTCTCTCTATTCCTTCAGACATGACCACTCTATTGCAGATCTTAGTATCATCCACAAAAAGACAAACTTTCCCTTCTATCCCTTCCAAATGTTGCTTAAAAAGATAGTGAACAGAATCGGTCCCAAAACTGATCCCTGCGGCACTCCACTTAACACCTTTCTCGCTTCAGAGTAGGTTCCATTTACCTTTTCATGCTGTCTATTCCACCATCTTAGTGCTGAGTCCCAAAATAAAGCTATTGTTATATTAGGGAGAGAGTAACAGATAATAGATCATCTTCATGGGATCTGTCAGATATTTGAGATCTAGACTGGCCACTGTTGGAGACAGGATGCTTGGCTTGATGGACTTTGGGCTTCACCAGCATGGCATTTCTTATGTTCTGGAAGGAGAAGAGATCAAAAGTAAAAAGACAATGCCTTATAGATTTATGAATGTTTTTCTCTAGAATAGTATTTTATATCTACTTAGATGTGAGTCTGATAGGGTTAGCAGACCTGAATCTGAAAGAGGAAATAAGGAAAATTGTGTTGGCAGAAGATATCTATTGTTCAAGGTGGTGGAAAAAGAAAGCTCTAAAGCTCTTAAGGAGAAATAGTGTAGTCAGCATGAATCAACAGAAACTGACTTGTCCATCTTTTGGATCCTTAAGGTTGGGGCTCTATGAGAAAGAGCAGGACTGGAATCTTCGTGGCCTCAAGCAGGTGACCGTTAAAATCATTTGAAACTTGTTCTCATTGTATCTAAACACTGTCATCTGTTATTTTGTGTCAGTTATTGAATCAAGAATTATGGTATGAGGTAGATAGATAAAGCACAAGGCATGCTTAAACTCACCCATTCTACTAAACATTCTCCATTGGGAACATCCAATAAGTGACTCCATAGCTACAACTAGTATCCCCAAGACCCCTCCAGTATGAAGGTATAATGGGCCATGAAAACTACCAAGAAGCCAATACTACAAATATTTGTACTGTGAAAAAATAGATGAAATTTCTCTACAGGAACATTTGCGAGCTTAATCAGAACATCTCAAATTTTGCACTGTCCAAATATAAATATCAGACTATTTCCAAATCATTGGAAGCAACATTGTGACCTCCATGTGATATCTTGGCAGCATAATAGATCAGGGCATCAAGGTTATTAGTTTACAGGTAGATATCTTCTTTCCAGTTTGACACTCAGATACTCAGATATAAGTATTCCAAGATGCAATGTCTTCAGAACCAGAGATGGCAAGGATGGTTTGTCATTTATCAACAGCCTTTTAAAGAAAAAAAGCCACATCTTTTAAAAGTTGGATGACCTATTTACCTGACTTGATTATCTGGTCTGGCCACCTGGACACTTTTTGTGTAAAGTTTGTCCACTGAGACATCAGCCCATATGTTGACATTTCAGCCCCTTAAATAAGATGACATCATTTCTGTTCCACCTGCTCCCCTGAAAAGTTGATAGTGCCTGCATTTCTTTGAAAATACTTTTATCTGCATAAATGATACAGAATGCATTTGATTTATATAGCCTTCACTGCTGTCTTTCATAACTGCTTTGTGATAAAAACCTATTTTTAAACTTCACATCTTGCCTGTTTTTCTATTTTTTCAGTGGAAGAAGTTCTTAACTTATTATACATCCTTCCCAACAATGGTAATCATACATAGAGCTAGGTGAATCTATTTTTATGGTTTTGTTTGAAAACAACAATCTGTTACTGTCAAGAAAGAAATAAAGAGCCCAATATTCAAAAAAATGCATTGAATGCATTGAATAGATAACTTATCTGCAATAAACATCCACTGAATATCCTCGAATAAAGTTATCTGGCTATAGGATCACTTTCAAAGCTAACCAGCTATGTGTGAATATTGCCAGTTACATTTGGAAGTTATCCAGGTATGTGTACCTAGATATCTTTAATCTTAGCCAGCTAAATTCAAAGACAGTGGCGTACAGAGGGTCTCCAGTGCCTGGGGGGGGGGGGGAGCCAATGCATTTGTGTGCCTTTCCAGCACACCCCCCCCCCCAATCCTTCATGTAGACAGAAGAATTTGGTTGGGGGGGGGGAGCAGGAGCCAAAATGACATTTCCTCATATCACATCGACCTCTGGCTTTAAAACCGGCTAAGAAAAAGTCTTAATAAGAAAGTCCAAAGGGTCATCTGCATAATTTTGAAAAGCTGGCTAGTTTCACACTTCTAATAAAACTACAATTAAAATTATTTGATAACTTCAGTCAACTAATTATACATGGCTATGAGGGTGAAGTCTATACAGGAAGGGAAAGAATGTCAATAAAAATCCTGTACCTCCAGTTCTGTGCTTAGACAGAAATTCCCCCAACAATGGAGCTTGGATGTTTCCCTTACAGCTTATCATACCAAAAAATATTTTCAAATTCTGGTGTCATCTCACAATAATAGCAGCACAAACACCTTCCACTTCCAGACAGGTTGTGAACACAAAACCCCGCAAAAAAGATACTTAGAATCTATATAGCAGCCTATCATAATGCAAAAATGAAAAACCACAGGTTAATATTGCACTGGTCCCAGAAAACCAATACACCACCTGCTGAGGAAACAAAACAAACCTGATTGTTATAGATCCTTACACAGACACTATACACTAGTAGAATCTCTCCCCTTGGTCACATGCACAGAGCAGACAGACCCTCACCAAATACAGAATAAATGGAAACTCCAAGAAGGCAGACTCTGTGTGTAATAATGGAAAAACAGAAGCACCATTCCTCCTAAAACAAATAAAAGAAACATAAAGCAGCAATTATAATAGTAAAACCATACTAATAAAATATTTTAAAACTACTGACAAATAGAATAACTTCTATTAATTAGAATCATAAACATTTTTTTAACAATTTCCCAAGCACCATAAAATATTTTAAAACAGCACATGTATCAAACAACACCCAATAATTAAAACTAATAAGGATTTTTAAAAAGCCCCTGCTGTTCATACCTAGGAAATCTTGATTTCCAGTCACCTTGAGATTGTCAAAGATTAGGGGGCACACAAACTTTATCCTCTCTCTCACACACATAACTGGCAGGAGAATGGAAGTCCCAGTTCTTACAAAAAAACCATAAATTCCCTCACTATTCTATATAAAATTGTGACAAATCTTCCGAATTTCCCTGCAACTAAGTCAGCCTGATATTGAACGTATGCAGATACTATTCTAAATACTGTCCTTCCAGCTATAAATAAAACAAAAGGTCAGGAAATACTTGAAACTCACACTCTTTTCCCTCACTTCAAAATAACAGACCACTGCTTTCTCAGCACTCCTATATAATTACTATTCTACAGATTAGAAGGAACCCTCCCATCTATCTGCAACTGCTCATTCTTTTGAGGTAGCAGCCATGTGGCTGGGGTAGGAACCTCACCTCATTGTTATGTCCTTCTTCTTTTTCCTCACTCTGCCTGTCTGACTGTATACAAAAAGCCAACCTTTCTTTTCTACCTAATTTAAAAAGTTCATTAGCAATCGATCCCTTGTTCCTCATTAGCTCTGATCCGTGATTACACCCCTAGTTCTGATTCCAAGAACTGCCATAGGTCCATTCAACTCAAAATTTTCCTTCTGTGGAAATATCCATTTAAATCTAGAAATTGTAGCCAGGTGAGGTCCACTTGCTATCACTGCAGTTTAGAGGATAATACCACTGGCTTCCAGCCATGGCAATTTAACATTTGCATAGGTGAGAAGGACTTCTGTAGGCTTCAAAGGAAAGAATTTGCATTGGCCCCTCTCTGTCACAACCAACAAAGGTACTGCCAAGCAATTCACATGTCACCATTTGCCTTTATGGTTCTGCCCTTTGCAATTTAATTCACCTTTGCTAGTTAGAACAAGAACAATATCTTAAGCTTCTGGCTTACATTTATACATGGGGATTGGAGAAGACCTGGAGCTGCTGTGCCCTCCTTTATCCTGGTGCCACCCCCCACCTCCCTCTTTCGTATGCCACTGTTCAAAGATGGTAACTTTTAAACAGCCGCATTGGCGCACATGTACATGCATATGCCAGCTCGAGCAAATGGATGCGGCCATTTTTATAACATACGCGTGTATATGCATGCATGTTATAAAACTGGCTGTACGCGCATACCTGTGCGTGCAATTTTATATGGACTTGCGCAAATGCAGCCTCTACTGCATAAGTGGGAACATTTTAGAAGATATGCACGCTGAAGCAATTACCAGTTTCCCCAGTTCATTACCAGTTTGCCCCAGTAAAGGATAGAACTCCTAACCTTGCCTAGCTAGACAGCCTCTCTTTCACCCTATTAGCCCTGACCCTTCAAACCCCGCTGACTAGCCCTGAATTTTTTATTTTAAAAACTTTTCATTGCCATCCATAGCAGAAGTAAAGCTACCCAGTAGGAGACCCTTGCGCGCGCTGTGCGCATAAATACCTATGCGTATACTTCAGGTTACAGACCCAGAATGTCCATGCCCTGCCCAGACTCCACCCACATCGCTCCTCTTTTTTGACTTCCCAATTTGTGCATGTGCCAGGAGATACGCACACTCACATGCCTTTTAAAACCCTCACAGTCCACGCGGGTGTGACTTCTGCATGTATCTCTCAGCTTTGGCGCACAAAGGGCTTTTAAAATGTACCTGAAAAGATATAGCCAGTTAAGTAGGTAAGCAGTGCTAGGAGAACCCACTGGTCCAATCCCCACCGCCTAACCCAGTGAAAGCAACGCTGGCCTAGCCAGTCAATTCCCATCTTCTCTCAGTCTCCCCAAAAATATAAGTATTGTGCGGTCCTATAGGCCCAAAAAGCTACCCTTCCTGCTCCCTCCTCCCATGTCAAAAATCAATACGTAACTGCAGTCAAAGTCCCCCATCAGGAAGGTATCCTCCGCGGATACACAGGGAGCCAAATGCATGCTCAAAATTCCCGGTCACACTACGGGGTTTTGAGGGGGTACAAGTGGGACAGAAGGGTTATGGTGGGGATGACAGAGGTTGGGGAAGGTTGCCCTTCTTATGGGTACTTTGTCCAAATTTATGTATTGTCTCTTGCCTGACATGTGCCACTTTCTTAGTTGAATATTGTTTAAAACATTCCTGATTTATGCAAACATAAGAAACAATTTTTTAGTCGTCCAAATATGCACTTCTTGACATTGTGAGTAAAGGTGTGTGTCTTCTTATACTTTCTCTGTTCTGGTAACCTTGTGAAAACAACAACGGTAGGTAGATAGGCCCATATTCCAAATCCAGTGTTGCCTTTAAAACCAAAACAATGCATTTTGCTACCAAATCTTTCTCTTATGAGAGGTTGTTTTATAGTTCTGGTATGTTTTATAGTATTTCATATGTTAATAAAGGCAGCAATGTTTTATATGATTTATAGTACTTGATATGTTAATAAAGACAGCAATGTACTGATGTTTTGAATGCATACAATCTTAACAGTATCTATGTACATGTGAGTGTGGTGTTGGATCCTTGTTATGTGGGAAAGAAGTTGTATGAATACATAAGGTAATGCTCAAATGAAGTATATCCCCAAAACTGATGGAAAAGAGCAAAATGACATAGGAATTTGGATCATTCCAGGATCTAGATTACCTGGACCCCAAATTCAGATTTCTCATGTACGTGTCACACACCAATTCCACATTCAGAGAATTTAAGTGCTGAAGTAAGCTGGCATCAGTGCAACATGTAAGCAACAAGTAGCACCCATAACATTAGAAATCTTATAAGTCCTTTTTAATTACTTGCCAAATTGTCATCTCACTAGAAAGAAATAGATAATTTCTAATGTAATCTAAATAGCCCCCCTCCAGTGGTAGGGACTTTCCCACTGTCAGTGGCTGAATGTGGACTGTTTTTCAGATAATCTGCTGTTACAAGGTGCCTAGATAGAGCTCTCACAAGATGAGCTTTTAGATGCCCTCTTTCCTACTATTGCGTAGAAATTGGTCCAGAACCCACTCAGTATATCTCCTAAGGAAGAGAGGGAAAGCAGGGTTGAAACTGGATATTAATGATAGTTTTGTAGATTTTCTGATTAAAATCTATTATAATTTAACAATTAGCTGGCAACATTGTTTTCAACTGTTTTACTGTTCATTGTAAAGCCATTGGGCACCCACTAATGCCGCTGGCGTTTTCTCTGTTACTTGTAAACCGGATTGATTTGTATATTGTACAAGAACTTCGGTATATAAAAACTAAAAATAAATAAATAAATAAAACATGTTTCTTAAAAAAAAACAAAACAGGTATTAAATAAAGAAAATAAATTCAAATACGTTTTTTTCTAGAACCAGTTCTCACAAGAAAAATATCAATACCTTATCAAATAAGTAGTTTTCCTACAAATTCTTTTTTCCTAACTGTGTTAGTTGGAATTGATTCTTTTTGTCATTTTCTTTCCTTACAGTTCAGTTTTTACTTCCCTGATTGCTCTCTTTGGATAAGTATGCTTTATTGTATGTTATATTCTTTTTGTCTAGTCATTCTTGTGTTTTATTTCTTTCCTGAATATGTTGTTGCTCATATTTTCCTTTAATTTCTTGGTCTTGCTAAACTGGCTTTTTGTTGCGTTACTGCTCGCGGGAGGGCCCACAAGTGGCCTCAGTCACCTGGCAATTGCAGCAGGCAACCCCGATGCTGCTTTTGTTCCTGCGCGGCACTGGAGCACCGCTGTCACCCGTTGCTGCCTGTGCTTTGCTGACACTTCCCACGACAGGAGATTTGCCACCAGTCATCCAAGAGGCTGGTCAACACCTCCGGTTCCAGCGGGGCCTTAGGATGCCCCGCCGCGCCAGTCATTACCGCTACTGCTCCTACTCCTGTCTCTCTAGGCATGTATGCATGCGCTCCTGCTGCAGTTAAAGGGTCCGCGGTGGGAAAGCCCACTGTGCTCTCAGTCGATCTCATCTTTCAGCTACCCTATAAAAAGGCTCCTCAGTTTGTTCCTCATCGCCGTTACAAGGCCACTGTGGTCTCCAGATCCTTCAAGGTCACCTATTTCCTGTGGTCTATGTCTAATTCAGCATCCAGGTCTTCAGCCTGTTTGAGCGTCCTTGTCTTCACCTTCTTCCAGTGCCTGGTGTCTTCAACCTGGTCCAGTGTTCTAGTGTCATAAGAACATGCCATACTAGGTCAGACCAAGGGTCCATCAAGTCCAGTATCCTGTTTCCAACAGTGGCCAATCCAAGTCACAAGTACCAGGCAAGTACCCAAACATTAAATAGATCATAAGCTACTATTGTTTATTAATTACCATAATAGCAGTTTATGGATTTATCCTCTAGGAACTTATCTAAACCTTTTACTCTAACTGCTGTAACCACATCCTCTGGCAATGAATTCCAGAGCTTAACTGTGCGCTGCGTGAAAAAGAATTTTCTTCGATATGTTTTCACTGAGCCACTTGCTAACTTCATGGAGTGCTCCCTGGTCCTTCTATTATCTGAGAGAGTAAATAACTGATTTACATTAACTTGTTCAAGTCCTTTCATGATTTTGTAGACTTCTATTGTATCGCCCCTCAGTCATCTCGTCTCCAAACTAAATTCTTTAGTCTTTCCTCATAACGCAGCCATTCCATGCCCCTTATCATTTTGATTGCCCTTCTCTGCACTTTCTCCATTGCAGCTATATCCTTTTTGAGATGCGGTGACCAGAACTGCACACAGTATTCAAAGTATGGTCTCACCATGGAACGATACAGAGGCATTATGACATCCTCTGTTTTATTTTCCATTCACTTCCTAATAATTCCTAACATTCTGTTTGCTTTTTTGATCACCACAACACACTGGGCTGACGATTTCAATGTATTATCCACTATGACGCCTAGATCTCTTTCCTGGGTGGTAACTCCTAAGATAGAACCTAACATTGTGTAACTACAGCAAGGGTTATTTTTCCCTATATGCAACACTTTGCACGTCCATATTAAATTTCACCTGTCATTTGGAAGCCCAATCTTCTAGTCTTGCAAGGTCCTCCTGCAATTCATCACAATCTGCTTGAGATTTAACTACTCTGCATAATTTTGTGTCATCTGCAAATTTGATCACCTCACATGTCGTACCCCTTTCCAGATCATTTATAAATATATTAAAAAGCACCAGTCAAAATACAGATCCCTGAGGCTCTCTACTGTTTTACCTTTTTCCACTTTGAAAACTGACCATTTAATCCTACTCTCTGTTTCTTGTCTTTAACCAACTTGCAATCCACAAAAGGACATTGCCTCATATCATGACTTTTTAGTTTTCTTAGAAGCTTCTCATGCAGAACTTCGTTGAACACCTTCTGAAAATCCAAATACACCGCATCTACCGGTTTACCTTTGTCCATGTTTACTCACCTTCAAAAAAATGTAGATTTGTGAGGCAAGACTTCCCTCGGGTAAATCCATGTTGGCTGTGTCCCATCAAATCATGTCTATCTAAATGTTTTGTAATTTTGTTTATAACAGTTTCTACGATTTTTCCTTGCATTTAAATCAGGCTCATCGGTCTATAGTTTCCCGGACCATGCCTGGATCCTTTTTAAAGATAAGGGTTATATTAGCCATCTTCCAATCTTCAGGTACATTGGTTGATTTTGATAGGTTAAAAATTTTTACTAATAGTTCTGAAATTTCATTTTTTAGTTCTTTCAGAACCCTGTGGTATATATCATCTGGTCCAGGTGATTTACTACTCTTCAGTTTGTTAATCAGGCCTACCATATCTTCTAGGTTCACTGTGATTTGGTTCAGTTGATATGAATCATCACCCATGAAAACCTTCTCCAGAACAGGTATCTCTCCAACATCCTCTTCAGTAAACACTGAAGTAAAGAAATTGTTTAATCTTTCCACAATAGCCTTATCTTCTCTAAGTGCCTCTTTAACCCCTTGATCATCCAACGGTCCAACTGACTTCCTTGCAGGCTTTCTGCTTCGGACATATTTTTTAAATTTTTTTTGTGTTTTTGCCTCTACGGCCAAATTCTTTTCAAATTTTCTCTTGGGCTGTCTTATCAATGTCTTACATTTAACTTGCCATGCATATGCTTTATCCTATTTTCTTCGGAAGGATCCTTCTTCCAATTTTTGAATGAAGATCTTTTGGCTAAATAGCATCTTTCACCTCACCTTTTAACCATGCTGGTAATCATTTTGCCTTCCTTCCACCTTTCTTAATGCATAGAATACATCTGATCTGTGCTTCTAGGGTGGTATTTTTTAACAATGTCCATGCTTGTTACACACTTTTTACCTTTGTAACAGCCCCTTTCAGTTTTTTTCTAAGTATTTTTCTCATTTTATGGGTAGAAATCTTTATGGGTAGAAATCTCTTGTGTGTTGGGAAGAGAATAGTGACAGGAGTTTACTACCGTCCACCTGGCCTATGCTTTCAGCCTTCAGGTCAGAGTCCTGTTCCAAGTCTTCAGAGTCATGATCCTGAAGTCCTGGTCCTGTTTCATAGTCTTCTGAGTTTCTACGTTCTGATTCTGTGTACCAAAGTTCTTGTGACTTTTCTTCTGGAGCCTTGGTCCTGCCTTGGTCTGTTTTGTCCTTGTTCTCAGTGTTCATCTGGTTCCTCATCTCGCTGGACTTCTTGTCTTCAGTCTTCGCCTAGTTCCTTATCTTGCTTGGACTATGTGTCTTCAGTTTTTAGCTTCAGCTAGCCCGTGCCTGGATGCACTTATGCACCAGCGTCGTGGACGACGGCCAGTCCGGGATTGTGTCAATCATGTCGTAGTACAGGGGCTCACACATACCTTAGTCCAAAAGGCTTTCCAAATGGCTGGAGAGCTACCTTCTGGACACCACCCTGTTGGGGCTGGCATCCCTAACACTTTTAGTGTAGTGGTTCAGCCATACCTGTTTCCTTTCCAATCTCTAGGGTGCGTCATTGGCGTTGGCTGCTTTCTATGTTGGTCAGCCATCCAACTTCTTTTCTTCTTTCCTTTAGGCTTCTGGGAAACTATTGTCCAAAATCAAAGACAAGAGATACTATCTATGCTTTTCCAATAAATCTTCTATCTTGCTCCCTAGTGTGTTTCATATTGGCTTATTGAACTGACACTGGCTAATATAGAAATAAAGAGAATGAGAATAATTTTCAAAAGGATTTATATGTATAAAAGTAGGATATATCATAGCAATTTTCAAAAGTGCATTTACATGCTAAAACTGCTCACATCCACCCATTTACACATGTATATGGGCACACAAAAGTTGCTACTGTATTTTATAACCTACACAGAAAGTATATACTCAAGTTGTAAAATATGAGTACATATAAGCGCATACATGCTCACGTATGTAAAAACCACACGCCATGTTTTGGACTTATCCAGATAAATGTGATTTATCTGGATGAGTAGTGGCACTTAGGGCCTCATTTTCTAAAGTATCACAGGCCTGCGATACTTTAGAAGATGAGGGGCAGGGGGCCGAAACGGGGGGTGGGCCTGCGCTAGCTAGCAGTGATCGCACTTTCGCAGTGCGATCGCTGCCGGTTTCGCACCCAATAGCGCCACCATAGGAGGTATAGCTATTGGGAGCGAAATAGGCAGCAAAAAGGCACCTACCTTTTCGCTGTCCATGGCATCGGCGCAGAATCGGCCCCGGTGAAGCCCCGACTCCTCCTCTTCCGGGGCCGACTCCGCCCCGACTCCGCCCCCATCCTGGTATCGCACATGATAAGGGACTTTTCGCGTGTGAAAGGTCCCTTATCGCGTGCGAGCGGCTTGGAAAATGAGGCCCTTAGCCAGATATGTCAAAAAAAGTGATACTTAGAGCACAAGTAGCACTTTTCAGACTTATTTGGCTATGTACGCCTGCTGCTACTTAACCGGATAAATCGGAATATAGTCAGATAAATGCTACTTATTCGAATAAACTCTAATTTGTCTAATTATTTATTTATTTGTTTATTTGCTTTTCTATATAATTAGCGGGAAAGGCGCTACTTAGTCAAATAATTTGGAAATTAGCCCAATAAGTATGCATAAATCATGTACCTGCGTATATGAACTTCTAATTTTAGAAGGATATGAGTGTAGATTTTAATCATGTTAATTTGACTTTTTTACTCCCAAAAGATGGATTTTACACACATTAGTCAGAGTATTTTACAACATGTGCACAGCAATAAGAACATAAGAACATGCCATACTGGGTCAGACAAAGGGGCCATCAAGCCCAGCATTCTGTTTCCAACAGTGGCCAATCCAGGCCACAAGAACCTGGCAAGTACCCAAAAATAAGTCTATTCCATGTTACTGTTGCTAGTAATAGAATGGCTATTTTCTTACTCAACTTAATTAATAGCAAGTAATGGACTTCTTCTCCAAGATCTAATCCAATCCTTTTTTAAACACAGCTATACTGACTGCACCAACCACATCCTCTGGCAACAAATTCCAGAGTTTAATTGTGCGTTGAGTGAAAAAGAACTTTCTCCGATTAGTTTTAAATGTGCCACATGCTACCTTCATGGAGTGCCCCTAGTCTTTCTATTATCTGAAAGAGTAAATAACCGATTCACATCTACCCGTTCTAGACCTCTCATGATTTTAAACACCTCTATCATATCCCCCCTCAGCTGTCTCTTCTCCAAGCTGAAAAGTCCTAACCTCTTTAGTCTTTCCTCATAGGGGAGCTGTTCCTTTCCCCTTATCATTTTGGTTGCCTTTCTCTGTACCTTCTCTATCGCAATTGTATCTTTTTTGAGATGCAGCGACCAGAATTGTACACAGTATTCAAGGTGCGGTCTCACCATGTAGCGATACAGAGGCATTATGACATTTTCTGTTTTATTAACCATTCCCTTTCTAATAATTCCCAATATTCTGTTTGTTTTTTTGACTGCCGCAGCACACTGAACCGAGGATTTCAATGTGTTATCCACTATGACGCCTAGATCTCTTTCTTGGGTGGCAGCACCTAATATGGAACCTAACATTGTGTAACTATAGCATGAGTTATTTTTCCCTATATGCATCACCTTGAACTTAACCACAATAAATTTCATCTGCCATTTTGATGCCCAATTTTCCAGTCTCACAAGGTCTTCCTGCAATTTATCACAATCTGCTTGTGATTTAACTACTCTGAACAAGTTTGTATCATCTGCAAATTTGATTACTTCACTTGTCGTATTTCTTTCCAGGTCATTTATAAATATATTGAAAATTACGGGTCCCAATACAAATCCCTGAGGCACTCCACTGCCCACTCCCTTCCACTGAGAAAATTGTCCATTTAATCCTACTCTCTGTTTCCTGTTTTTTAGCCAATTTGCAATCCACGAAAGGACATTGCCTCTCATGAGGAACTTTGTCAAACGCCTTCTGAAAATCCAAGTACACTACATCTACCGGTTCACCTTTATCCACATGTTTATTAACTCCTTCAAAAAAGTGAAGCAGATTTGTAAGGCAAGACTTGCCTTGGGTAAAGCCATGCTGACTTTTTCCCATTAAACCATGTCTTTCTATATGTTCTGTGATTTTGATGTTTAGAACACTTTCCACTATTTTTCCTGGCACTGACATCAGGCTAACTGGTCTGTAGTTTTCCCGGATCGCCCCTGGAGCCGTGTTTAAATATGGGGTTACATTAGCCACCCTCCAGTCTTCAGGTACAATGGATGATTTTAATGATAGGTTACAAATTTTTACTAATAGGTCTGAAATTTCATTTTTTAGTTCCTTCAGAACTCTGGGGTATATACCATCTGGTCCAGGTGATTTACTACTCTTCAGTTTGTCAATCAGGCCTACCACATCTTCTAGGTTCACCGTGATTTGGTTCAGTCCATCTGAATCATTACCCATGAAAACCTTCTCCAGTATGGGTACCTCCCCAACATCCTCTTCAGTAAACACCGAAGCAAAGAAATCATTTAACCTTTCCGCGATGGTCTTATCTTCTCTAAATGCCCCTTTAACCCCTCAATCATCTAACGGTCCAACTGATTCCCTCACAGGCTTTCTGCTTCGGATATATTTTAAAAAGTTTTTACTGTGAGTTTTTGCCTCTATGGCCAACTTCTTTTCAAATTCTCTCTTAGCGTGTCTTATCAATGTCTTACATTTAACTTGCCAATGCTAATGCATTATCCTATTTTCTTCTGTTGGATCCTTCTTCCAATTTTTGAATGAAGATCTTTTGGCTAAAATAGCTTCTTTCACCTCCCCTTTTAAACAAATGGGGAAAATGCACAGCTTTGATAGGGATAAGTTAGAATTTTTTTAGCTCAGGTGAGTTTTTAGTTATAGGCACTTGGACTACTTTTCTTATTATTGGAACCTCACTGTCAGGATGCCCTAATTCTAATGCATCATTAGTATTCTTTGAAGATAATTAATTTTACCAATTAGTCTAACAGTTCACCCAGTCTACCTGCAGCTCGTGAATAGCCTCCTGGCTCTTCAGCCTAAAGTTCTGCCATTGCATCCAGAACCTATACCCAGTCATTTTTTCACTTTAAGGATGTTTACAGTCACACCAGATATTAAGCAGAAGTAAATATAAGCAAGTAAGAGATGTATATTCATCACTTTGGCAGGTTTTAAAATATCAATTTATTTGCATAAATATTGGCACAAGCACAGAACGCCCCTAGCATGTTCTTTTCTTACACATGCAAAGTTACTTGTGAACCCCGATTTATACATGTAAGTGGCAGTTTTGAAAATAGCATGTATTCACGTATTTGCTGTTTTATGCATGCACGTGCTAATTTATATGTGCATAACGTTTGCAAATTCATCTATTAAATTGTACTTACACACGTAAAACCTATTAACAATTCAATAGCGTATATTATAGCAATTTTAAAACGCCCACTTATGTGCTTAGATGTAACTTTAAAACAAGGAAGTGTGTACCCACATATGAGCGCACGAGCACATATACGCTAGAATTTGAAATAGTCCGTGCAAGGGTATTCTTATGACTTAAAATGCACAATGTCTGTATGTATGTTCCTTATTTTAAGTGGTTACACAAGGAAACATTCTTTGCAAATCTTTCCTTAGGACTTAGCTTTAACTCGCACAAGTGAGCCAATTTTAAAACATGCATGCATGAAAGAAATAACCATTTAGTCCACCAGTTTGCCCAGTCTCTCTCTAGTTCATTAAGACCCCTGCACTCCCCCTAGTTTATCCAGACCCTTCACCCAGTCAGTTTTTGGCTATAAAGGGTTTTTTCAGACCTACACATATACAAGAGCAGAAGTAATAGCCTTACATGTGCTGTATTTGCTGGTTTTAAAATCGGGATTTACGCGTGTACATGTTGACCCCACCCCAGAACGCCCCTGATCTGTCCTAATTGGCCCCTTTTAATTGTTCTTCTCTTGTGTGTGCACATGCATATATGTGCATAATTTGCTGGTTTTAAATGAGTTGCTCACTTGGTCCATACACAGTATACCCGTATATGGGCCTTTTAACGCAAGCAACTTTAAAATCAACCCATAAAATGCATTTACATGTTTTAAGCATGCAAATCCTTTTGAAAATTAACCTTATAATTAATAGTCTCTATACTAGAAGATTGAAGGAACAATTGGCACCACTGACAATTTAGGCACTCATTCTCTTTCCAGCTTTTAATGCACTGATTGGTTTTCTTTGTAAATATCAGTACCTTCCTTGCTTGCTTTATTCCAATAAACCTGTGTATTCTGGACCAGACTGTATTTAATTAAGTATAGAGTCATCTTATTCTGCTGCATGCCTATAGAGAAACTGTTCCCTTATTTTTAGAGCTAGCGCTAGAGCCATCTGCTGACAGACTATTTCACACACTTTAATCCTTCTAGACCTTGTTCCCTAACAGTTGCCTCTCTAGAGTCTGACTTGTAATGACTATTTGACTCTACTACCAAAAATAATCTCTGGGAATATCTAGAAAAATTACTCATCTGTATTGTCACAGAAGACTCATCTTAATCTACTTCAACTTCAGTTGTAACCACTCAAAATTTGATATGATTTATGACTCAAGATTTCAAGGTGTTGTTACACTTATTCAGCTCTGACAGGTTTTTTTTCTCTTTAAATTCTATCCCCAGTCATTTTAATTTTCAGCTATAAAATCTAAAAAAAAGCGCCTATGCTCCAGCTTTAATTTGTTACTATTAACTACTCTAATCCTTATCTTGTTTTCCAAAATTGGGCATTTTGCTAATTCAAAATCTCACATTCACTCAAAGGCACATTCATACAAGTTAATTCCCAATTGTTCCCACAATCTTTGGGTGTTTTGCTACTATTTAGCTGCCACTTGTATTCTTCACTCAGCCTTGTTTCACCAATCCCATCCCCCTGTTACAGGTGGCTGTTGTTTTTATTTTATTTTCCTGTTTCCAAATTTATTGAAAATCCCAGGAGAGTTGATCTCGCTACTTTTCTGGTGTCCCTCTGTTGGCATTTTACTTTTGTTTTCCTCCTATAGCCACAAGGCTCTCCTTGAGACTGGCAAGATTACCATGGCAATCCTTTCAAATTTTACTGCAGGTAAAACCTGGCATGAAATTTTTCCACTTGTTGGGAATGGGGGTTTCTCCTAGGACAAGCAGAATTGTAGTCCTCGCACATGGGTGAAATCATTGGATGGAGCCTAGCACGGAAAATGTATGTCAAAGTTTCTGGAACTTTGAATGTGGACACTGAGCATGCCCAGCATGCCCTATACCACATATCCATGTGGGGTCCCTCTTCAGTCTCTTTTTTTTCCCTAGGGCTTTCACCTCGCAGTTAAGTAAGCTCTTGGCTTTCCTTCAGGAAATTGCCTTGGAAAACTTTTTCACCAATTATTTTTCAGATTTTGCATGTTTCCATTGACGCCGGGTCTCTCTCGATTCCCTTTAGACCCCTCAGTCAGGTTTTTCAGTGGTTTGGTAAGTTTATTTTCGCTTCCGTTTCCCCATGGTAGCAGTGCCTCGGTGCCCACCAGTTTTGACTGCCTGCTGTCACAGTTTCTCGTTTGTTCTCCTTCTTTTTGTTCGTCATGGCCTCGTCTGGTTTCCGTTGAAGCCCCCAGTGTCCGAGGACCATGTTCATCATGGACCCCGCAAGGTGTGTGTCCTCTGCCTGGGGGCATCGTACAACATCCGTGGTTGCCACTTTTGCGCCCAGATGACCCCTAAGGAATGTTGCACTCAATTCAATAAGATGGAGAAAGTCTTTGAGGCAAGGAAGTCTGAACCATCGACACTGCCATTGGCAGCATCTACACCAATGGACCTTGGAGTCCCACTAATGGACACCGAGCCATTGACATCAGCGGTGCCATCAGTTCCATCAATGCCGCTGGTGGATAGTGGTGCAGGGGGCCGGCCTCTGTCGGTCTATTCCAGGTCAAGGACTTTGGGTTCATCGTCATTGACCTCTGTATTGGGGAAAAACCGGGCCAAGCACTGAGGGAAGCCGAAGAAGCATCGGCACTGGTAACCTTTGATGCATGGTGCCAGGCTCGGAAAGGCACCAACTTGTGCTCTGATGCCCCCAAAATGGCCCCATAGCGAGAAGTTCCCATTCTCCACTGTTGCCAGGGGTCTGCAACGGTCTCCACATGTCCTGGTGCCAGTCACTGAGCCACCTCAGGGATCCAAGGAAGATCTGGCCACCCCTCCTGCCTCCCAGTCGGTGTTGGTATTGGCAACTTTTGAGGAGGAGTTGGAATGCAGAGTCCAGCTGGTGGTGGAATGAATGTTGCAGGGCATCGAGCCAGTAGCACCAACAGTGCCGATGCCCGCACTTTCCCTGCTGGAATGGCTCAATGTGCTCATCGGTATGTTACCAACCCAGTTGGCGCCGATAAAACAGCACTTCAAGTATAATGTACTGCCATTTGGGCTAGTGTTTTGTAGGGGGGTTTCAGGAGTGGGAGAATGGGTAGAGGACCAAAGGGACATTGCTTAAAACTTTTGGTGAGGCGGGATCTGGGACAGTGCTTTCCTACTTATTGAAAACATTTTAGTGTGCCCTATTATATAATAGAATGCACTAATTATAGCAAATCAAAAAAATAAGCCAACAAAATCAACACCCCCCCCCCAGCAATCCAAAAATAAAACTAAAAGAAATCCTGTATACCCTTAGAAAATGTAACAAGCAGAAACAAGGCCAGATTTGGTATGAAATGTGACTTAGAGAAACCAGGTCTTGCCTGATCTCCTCACATAAAACCATGATGGTATTAAAGCTCAACTAATACTTGCAGATTACTTTGTGCTCTGGAAATCCCAGCAGCTCTGAGTCTGTGCTGCCTGTGCCCCATCCTCTGAATAGGTGAGCACTTTGGCCTCTCCTCCTGCCTTTCTTACTGTTCCTGTCCTCTGTCTCTTTTCTCTCTTGTGTTGCAATCAGACTATAATAATAGCCCCTCTCTGTTAGCCAAAAAAAAATGAGCCTCTTGGGTTTATTCTTTTATAACTGATGCAATCTGCCATTTTCACTGCCTCATTGTGTCAAGAAAATTTCTGACTTAAATCTCCCGCATTATTTATTGACACTTTACTGCCTTCTGTGAGAATATTTCTTTGCATAAAAATTAGCATGCTTTCTGCTACAATGCAGTAAACTTTATCACACGCAATGTGATGCCACATTACCACGCACAAATCAGTGCGATAAGTCAATAGTACATCATACAGTCTACTTTTTGCATTCTGTTTTTACCACATTACATTATTGTCCTTTAGTAGGTAAGCACCTTAGGACTTTATTCAATAAAGATTTTTCAAGAGGGGCCACATTAAGGGAGCTATGTACTAATGGACATTAGTGCTTGATAGCTGCGTTAAACCCACATTAATACAGATGTTAACTAATGCCCTTGTAATAAGCACATTAACATGTTAATTGCAAGTGGTTAGCTTTACTGTTGTTTCCCCTGAAAAGCTAACACACATGCAAATGGCCTAACTTGAAAAAAATAGAATTGAACTCATTAAGGATTGATGCTGGATGTACTGTGCAGTGTTAATGCCTAAGAGGCTTAATTCAGGACTATCAATATTGGAAAGTTAACTGTAGCTTAGGGGAGGTTATCATTTGCAACTAGATCGTATTAACTTGGGCCTTGCATGCCCAACCTCCTCCTCCCTCCCAAAAGAAGTGCTTTCTAACTCCCTCTGTCCCCAAAATCTAATTTACCAGTGAACATTTCCTGATAATGTTCACCAGCAGAAGGGATCTAGTTTCTCTCCTGCTAACAGTGGCATCAAAATCAAAATGGCACCACTGACACTCTGGCCTACACGCCAAGCCATGAAGACCCAATGCTGTTTCTGGGGGGGCTAACGTGGAGGGCACACGGTTTCTCCAGTGCAGGGACTAGTGGGGGCAAATGGGGCGGTGTCCTTGTATTGTGTGTCTCTGTAGGGCAGGCATCAGCGTGGCCATAGGCGTCGGAACAGGGAGGACTGCAGCGGCCGCCCCTGAAAACAGAAATGGCTCTGCCTCTGCTCCCTCCCTCTCCCCTTTGGGGCCCATGCAATAAATGAGTACAGAAAATAGGCGCTCATTGTTGAGCGCCCACTTTCCTAACGCACACCCAGCAACCTCTCCTAGCGCCTCCTTGGCAGTGGGCGCCCAGGAGAGGTGGCTGTCAGCGGATTAGCAAAAGGGACGCTCATTAATTGAGCATCTATTTCCCTAACCTGATCGCTGGCACTTTTTTTTTTTAACCTTTTGGTTCCTCTACTTAATATCGCCACAATATTAAGTCAGAAGAGCTACAGAAAAGCAGTATTTTCTGCTTTTCTGTACACTTTTTTGGGCTGCTCATAAATTAACGTCCAACCACGGGTTAAACAGTGCGCTCGGGGGCCGATGCAAAACAGTGTGCACAGCCGAGCACACTATATAACCTGCACTCGGACGCGGGTTAAATAGGCGCTAATCCACCCTCTAATGCAATAGGGGGATTAGCACCTATTTAACACGCGTCCGACGCGGAGTGAATGCGATAGCGCTCCTCACATGCAAATGCATGTGAATGAGGCTATTACGCATTTAGCTCATTTAGCTCTCAGATATTAACGCCTGCGTGGAGCAGGCGTTAATAGCTGAGCGCATGTAAAAGAAGTACAGAAAAGCAGAAAAAAATGCTCTTCTGTACTTCTTTTGTTAAGTAAAAAAAAACCCCCAAAAACCTCGGCAGACCGCCAAGTTATGAAGACCGATGCTAGTAAACTCGGCATCGGTTTTCTTAACCGGCCGTCTGCCAGTAATGAAAAGAGACGCCGAGTTTTTACGGGCGGTTATGAAAACCGATGCCGAGTTTACTGGCATCAGTTTTCTTAAGCGGCAGCCGCGGCGCGGCTGTGTTAGTAAGGAGGCGTTAAGGTCGCACAAGCGACCCTAGTGCCTCCCCCTAATTTGTTTATAGCATGTCACCCCCTCATGTGGGCGCCATGCGTGCATTAAGAAACCAGGCGCTGTTAAATATTGCATTGGCCCCAGTGTTTGTGATCAGAAGGGCGGAAGCAGCAGCTACTACTTTCCCTCCCCCTCCAGCTACAGTTACATCTTAAAGACAAAACTTCCTGCGAGCAATTTAAAAAGGGCCTGGTGCAGCTGTAGGCACCTTTTGCTTCTGGTGTGCACCCTGCTGACTGGACCACTCCTGCTGGGCCTGGAACTGTAGCTCCTCTTTGAACCTATAGAACATTGCACTTTGGATTGCAACCATAAAAAAGTAAGTTCAAAGTAGAAAAGATTCTGAGGGACATTAAAGCAGCAGCAAGCCCAGATGCCCTGCTAGCTGCCTTGAGCCACCGTCATTACCTTGCTCTCTCTGGTCGCTCCTGCCTGCATGGAACAGCTGTCTGCAGTATCATCTTCTCTTCCGGTTTTGCGGAGGGCTGCCGTGTAGCTCTTCAGGGACTTCCCGAACTGCAGGGGGAGCCCATCGGGCATGATCTCACTGCTTGTCTATCCCTCGGAGGGGAGATGCTGACTCTCTTGGATCTGCCAGCTTATTTCCTTTGCCTGAGTGTTCAGAGTAAAAAAAAATACAAAACATCAGGGAACCAAAAGCCTCTGCCAGCTCAGGGCTGAATGGACACCCACCATAAAAGGGGCACTATTTTGCTCTAACAAGTGCGTAAATAGAATAAAACAATCATTTTTTAAATTTACATCTTGTTCTGAAGCCCACCTGCTAGCCATGGAAGTTTGAAAGAGGAGGCCAGGGCAAGATAAGAATCAGCATTGGGGGGGGGAGGGCAGAGAATTTTGAGAAACCTCTGAAAGAAGGAAAGACTGAGAGAGGCTAGGCAGACTGTGGAGAGACAATGTGTGAGAGAGACTGAACAGAGTGTGGGGAAGGTTGAGAGAGAGAGAGGCTGGGCAAGGGGGGGGGAGGGGGAGAAAGCCTGGGTAGCCTTTTAGGTTGAGGAAGAAGAAGCTGTGCAGAATGTGGAGACTCAGAGTGAAAGTGTGGGGAGCAGAGGCATTGAAGTGTAGAGAGACAATGAAAGAGAGAGGGTGGGGAGGAGACTGAGGGGCTGGCCAGAATGTGGAAAGGGAGAAAAAAAGCCTAGAGAGTGTGTTTGGATGGGGGCAGAGCATAAGAGAAGCTTGGCAGAGTATGAGGATAGGGGAGAGAGGCTGGGCAGAATGTGAAGAGAGAGACTGAGAGGGGTGAAAAGCAGGGCAAGCGTGAGGGAGTGGGGAGGATAGAGAAGCTGGACAGAGTGCAGAGGTAGGGGAGAAACAGAGAAACATGATGGCAGAAAAAGACCCTATAGCCCATCTAGGCTGCCCATCTGCCCAGAGAGAGAGGCTAGACAGTGAGTGGGGCATGGTGAGGATAGAGAGAGACTGGGCAGAGTGTGGAGAAACTAAGGGGCCGATGCAATACAGTGCGCTCAGCCAAGCATACTGTTTAACCCACAGTCGGACGCGGGATAAATAGGCGCTAATCCATCCCCTAATACAATAGGGGATGGATTAGCAATAGGGACTCGGCGGCCGTTTATATTACTGGCAGACAGGCAGGTTATGAAAACCGAGGCTGAGTTTACCGGCATTGGTCTTCATAACCGGCAACCGCGGCGGGTCGCGTTAGGAAGGAGGCACTAAGGTCGCGCAAGCAACCCTAGCGCCTCCTTCCTAGCCTGACCCCCCTAATTTCCATATTGCATGGCGCCCCCCCCTCCCCCCCTTGCAGGCGCCATGCGCACATTAAAAAAGCAGGTGCTGAAAAGTCAGTGCCCATAATTGCATCGGCCCCTAAGAGCGAGAAGGAGTTTGGGCAGAGTGGTGGGTAGGGAAGACAGAGGGACAGAGAGGCTATGTGGGGAGAGACAGACTGGTGGAGATATGGTGGGAGAGACACACAGAGTGGGAGGGAGGGGAGGGGAGTGCAGGGGACAATTTCTGCTCCCTTCAAAGAGTCTTTACTGCTGTGTGAAAAGGGAAGAAATATATAGCATGTTCTAATATCTTTCTCTTCAGGTATCCTATTCATATAAACAGGTTGTTTGGAGAGGGGGAGTTATTTGGATTTTTTTTTTTGCCAACTTTATTGGTAAATCCATAAATAAAGCAGCTATGTCAGCAATGAGAAAAAAAAAACAGAAGAAAGGAGAAAAGTCTAAAAGAACATTTTTTGGTAAAGGTTTTTCCCACAAAACTGTCAAAAGAATTTGCTCTGTATGAATGTTTGCAGCACTGGTTCTAAATTAATAGGATTGCTCCAATGTAGAAGGAGAATAGGGGAATAAAACAGATATTGGGGCTAGGGGAATTGTTTTCTTAGCTGTGATGGGTTCAGCTTGATTAATTTTCATCAGTCATAATAATGACTGTGGCTCCCTCTATGGGTTAAACGGGAGTATAGCTCAAATATACTAAGCCTAAAACTGGAAAGTCATTCAATAATGCATTGCAAGACCTGTCAAACAAAAGGGCATTATAAATGTGAATGAGGAATGTTTGACATGCATAAAACAGTTTTGAACTTAATTTATATATTTCCATTGCCTGTGAAAGCCACTGTGCAGAAGAATGATCTTGAATGTTGTAAGTCTTTTCATAGCCTACACATAGAATAGTTACATATGTGCTCACACAAATAATATGCATTTCTTTTGTATTTATTTCCTTGTAACCCTGAAATTTATGCATTGCACAGTTCATACTCAATAAAATGTCAGCCCAGAATAATATAAAAATGGAACACTGCATAACCGGTACAGAGCAAGAGGACTGCCACAGAATATGTATAAGGGAGAACTGAATGGCCTAGTACAAAGGAAGGGGAAATGCTCCAGGGCTGGCACAAGATGCAGCCACAGGACAAGAGAAGGAAGCGCTGCAAGGCTGGCACAAGATGCAGCCATAGGACAAGAGCAGGGAGCACTGGCATACAAAAGGAATGGGGAGCACTGCATGACAGCAAAAGAAGAGAACAGCATGAAAAGGTCACCTCAATACAAGATATGAAAGTACTTCTCAACTAAATGTGAGGCCATGAAGTGGTAGCTATTTTCTGTTTCTGAGTAAGGCTAGGAATACGTGTCTGTACGTACCTGTCCGAATGATTTAGATAAAAGATTTAAAAAAAAAAAAAATTGAAAGGCTCCATGAAAAAGAGAAGAGGAAGAAAAGAGAAATATAAAGTGGATACCAGAGGGAATAAAAGAAATAAATGGAACAAAGGAGATGAAACATCACAGTACTGTCGTAAATTCATAAGTCAAGAATAAAGTCTGAAAACATGTATTTGCTAAATTGTAAAAGTAACTACATTTAAGGCCAGATTAAAGGATCATGCAAAGGTGTTTTTTTCTAACACTTTAAGTGACTCAATTATTTTGCACAAGTTTTTGCCTAATATCACAAGTTTTGCTTTTTTCTTTTTCTTTTTTTGTTTAGCCCTTAAAACTGGCCCACAGAGTATGGCATAGATTCTTTCAGGGACTTTTATATCTATTCTAGCCACAGGCTGTTTTGGGTTCTTCTATTCTGAATTTGCCATCATGACTCAGTTGTGGCTTTCCATAATTTATAAAAGAAAGCAGTTGTTTTGTCCTCCTGGACTGTAAATATAATATGTAATATCATTTTGAAAGTCATTCTTTTCAGTTTTCTATTGTAATCCATCATGATCACAACATATGTGGAGCTAGAATCAAAGTGCAGATGTTAGCCTTTGAATTGATTCTGCAGTAGAATGAGGGTAACTGCAGAGCAGAAAATACTGGTATTTATTTAACTGTTGTGAAGCAATATTAATTCAGAGCTTCAAGGGTTCTATATCTACAGCACCACATTTCAAGGCTGCAATTTTTTTTTCCAACAAGGGATCTCAAGATTTGAACCTGCAACCTTGTGGCGCCACATCAAGAACTCTAGCATCAAGCTAAATGAACAGCGCTCTGGGCTGACCTGGTAAGCAAATTCTTTGTCTTTTAACATGGTTGCTTATATCCAGTGCGTCTAGCTGCTCACAATTGTGCGGCTGCAGGATAAACCAAATTAGCTTGTTGCCACATATTTTACAATCTGCCACAGAATCAAGATTCCTGAAAGCTTTTATACCTCTTAATTCAATCTTTTGATGAAAGCTGTAGGGAGCCTGCTTGTCTTCAGTGTCAGCTCTCTCTTTGCTCTGCTCCAGCTCCTTCCCTCACAAATAGCCTGCAGGGACCCTTCTATCTATTGTCCCACAATCCCTCCTGTCCAGAAGAGAAGGCATGGGAGGTAAAGTTGGAATGGATAGTCAGAATGCTTGATCTCTCAAAGATCCATCTTAAATCCATATCAAACTAAGTATATTTTTGATATAATTCCTGGTTGGAGTGATGACAACCCAATAGAAGAATTTCATCTTTATACAAAGATTCTTGAACCTGCATATGTGACCAGTCATAAACCATTTACAATGACCTGGATGTGTTTTGGAAGTCTGCATTCACTGGTGCCTTGCAACTGGCAGAGAGCATTCATTTCTATTCATAGAAGCCTTGATGACTGACATTATTGATGACAAGTTTCAACGTGTTCTAATTCAACCCCTTTTTGTACCTGTTACCATGTGTCTATCTTTCTGTGTAAGGAAGAAGCGCTATGAGCTGTCCTAAACCAAAGGTATACAGGCCTCCAACTCAACAGAAGAACTGACAGGGATCGGATAGATGACATCCAAAAGATGGGAAAGAAGTAGTGCTCCTCGTTGGGGATTTTAATCTGCCATATATGGATTGGAGTATCCAAACTGCAGAATCTGCAAGAAGTAGAGGGTTAAACTTAGGAGTAATAGAGAAGATATGATTGGGGGGGTTAAATGTATGGAAAGTAGGGTAATTTTTAGTAATAATATGAATGGGTGGGGTTCTACGATTATTTTGAAAAATGTTTTAGTTTAACTACATCATGGTAATGTAAGATGTATTAAGATTTGTTTTATATTTGTGTAATTTTTGAGTGTTGCTACTGCAATTCAATTGTATGTAAACCGCCTTGAAATGAACTTGAAAGTCGGTATATAAAGATATATAAATAAATAAATAAATAATAAATAAATAGAGAGATAGTGAATGCCCTTCAAGAGGCTTTGCTGAAACAAATGGTGATGGATCCCACGAGTGAGGGAGTGATACTCGATATAGTGCTCAGAAATGGGGATAATGTCTCTAATATTTGGGTAAGTGCTCACCTGACCACAAGTGATCATCTGATGGTATGGTTCTGTTGCGTCTGGAAGTCCACAGGTTGTCCCCGTGAACCATCACCCTTACTTTTGTGGTCAGACCGGTCACTCAGCTGCCTGATGTGGCAAAACGCCACCAACGTGCCACCGGACAACTTGCGGCAGAACGCCACCAGCCTCTATGCGCCAATCCTCTCCCTAGGCATGTGCACGTGCCCGACTTCATCCCATTTAAAGAGCCCATGGAGGGAAAGCCCTGCGGTGCATCCTGATGACTTCTCTTGCTAAGCCATATAAAGTGCCCCCTTTGCCTCTCCCTCACTGCCTCAGCAACTGGTCTAGTTATTTCATAGTGTGTGTTGCTCTCTGCCTCTTCCAGTCTTCATCTGCCCTGCTTGCTCCATTCTTTGTCTCAGTCTGTTCCGATCTTCATCTGCCCTGCTCCAGTCTTTGTCTCAGCCTGTTACAGTCTTTGAATGCCCAGCTTGCTAGTCTTTATCTCAATCTGTCCCAGTCTGTCTTTCCAGCCTGCCTCAGCCTTATCCATCCTTCTTCCCCTTCTTTGGACAGATTCCTGCTTTTGACCCTTGCCTAGACTTTGGACACGCCTGATCACTGCCTGCCTGTAACCCTAGTCTGGCTTCTGACCCTATCTTCAGTCATCAGCAGAAACCTTCACCTAATACCTGCTGGGCCCGGCACCCAAGATCATGAGACCGGACAAGGTACATCCCAGAATACTAAGATTGCTCAGAGATGTGCTGGCAGATCCGCTGAAGGACTTGTTCAATAGATCTCTGGAAATGGACATAGTGCCACATGATAGGAGAAGAGTAGTGGTGGTCCCACTGCACAAAGGTAGGAACAGAGAGGAGGCTTGAAACTAAAGGGCTGTTATCCTTACCTTACTGGTAGGAAAATTGGTGGAGACTCTGCTATAACGAAATTATAGTGGAAAATTGGTGGAGACTCTGCTACAAGAAAAGTATCGTGGACTATCTACAATCTGATGGATTGCTGGACCCAAGGCAACATGGTTTCACCAGAGGATGAGCACTAGATGTGATTGATTTGGATTTCAACAAGGCTTTTGATACTGTTCTGCATAAGAAGCTCAGGAATATAATGAGAAGCCTGGGATTGGGTACCATGGTGATAGAATAGATTACTAATTGGTTGACCGACAGGATACAGCATGCAATGGTAACTGGATCCTATTCTGAAAAGAGAACCGTGTTAAATGGTATGCCTCCGTGATTAGTTTTGGGATTTGTTCTGTTCAGTATCTTTGTGTATGATATTGAGAGGAGATTGAAGGAAAAGGTTTTTGTCTTTTTCAGAAGATACTAAGATCTACCACAGAGTGGATATGCCTGAAGGAGTAGAGAGAATAAAAAGAGATTTTAAGAAAGCTTTAAAGAGTGGTTGAAGATCTGGCAACTGGGATTCAATGCCAAGAAGTGCAGTCATGCATTTGGGGTGCAGTAATCCAAAAGAACTGTAAGCAGTTGGGGGTGAAATACTAATATGCACAGTCCGAGAGAGAGACCTTGGGGTGATGGTTTCTGGAGATCTGAAGGCGGTGAAGCAATGTGACAAGGTGGTAGCTAAAGCCAAAGGGATGCTGAGCTGCATAGAGAAAGGAATAGCCAGCAGGAAGAGACAGGTGTTAATGCCCTTGCACAGGATTTTGGTGAGGCCTCACCAGGAATACTGTGATCAGTTCTGGACACCTTCTCTCCAAAAGGATAGAGATAGGTTGGGAGTGGTCCAAAGAAGGCAATCAAAATGGTGTTGGGTCTATATCAGAAAACCTATGGGGAGTTGCCGAAGGATCTAAATATGTATTCTCTGGAGGAGAGGAAGTGCAGGGGAGATATGATAAAGATATTCAGATACCTGAAAGCTGCTAATGATACATAAGCTTCAGACCTTTTCTATGGGAGAGTTAATTGTAGAACTAGGGGGTCACAATATGAAACTCCAGGAGGGTCAATTGAGAACTAACATCAGAAAATATTTCTTCTCAGAGAGGGTGGTGGATGCTTGGGGCACTCTCGGAAAAGGTGTGAAGACAAGAATAGTTCTGGAATTCAAGAGGGCATGAGATAAACACTGTGGATTCTTAGAGACTAGAGGATAGGCATGAAGACCTATGGTAAACTATATTAACTTTAGGTATAACTTTTCTGCATAGTGGGGTAATGTGCACAGAGCAGCAGTTACTTCCCTTAACTGGATGAACAGGGATTAATGTGCATGAAATGGCAATTACTACCTGTAACACAGGAAACAGGGGGCTATACTTATATCCTTATCCTTTGATTTTTCAGTTATGGTCACAAAAAAATTGCTAAACAAACATTCAAACAATTTTGGCCAGCATCACTCAACAGATGTTATCTTTGTGCATATGCAGTTTTCACAATAAAAATCAAACACAGTCGGATAAATAAATATGCACTTAGATATCTTCTGACAAAACTTTAACTCATATACAAATTATGCTCTTTTTACTTAAGAATTTTATGGAAGCAGCATAATACAGCTTATAATAAGCCAAAGTACCTCAATTTTATAATCCTAGATCCTCCAGTTCAGTATTAGAAAAAAACATGCTTAAGCAAAATATTCTTATGTATTAATGTCCATTAAATCTTGATCTCAGTCATATATAATAATAATTGCTCTAATAATCAATCATAAAGCACTTAACTGAAATTAGTTTATGCTATTAGCCATCCATAAGGCATTTGTTACTCCCATAAGTAGAATATGGTGTTTTATTCTTTGAGAAATTATGGAACAACCTCAGCACCCAAAAACACCTGGTGTTTTGATTCCTCGTCAGGGGCTTCAAATTATAGCAACTTATTCACCTCAATTTTTTTTCAACTCATTTCTCTACAAAAGAGGAAACATACAATTAGCACTCAAATGTAAATCTCCAAAAATCTTCCCTCACAAAAATATATATTGATGACTTATATGAAGGTTTATTATAAATGTCTCTTGTGGCACCCAGGATCCTGCTGTCCTCATACACTAACTGATACACAGGTATATATATATATTTCAACCCGCATTCAGTTCTGCAATCATCACACCACCAATTCAATGTTTCATTCATGGTTATGAGAATCATCGTGATCCCATTAGCTGTTTCCATTAATAGTAACATAATACCACCTCCACCAATCTATATCTTCATGAATAAATTAAAAAATGTCATTTCAAATTAAACACTTCAAGTTGATTCTTCATGCCATTGGGCTCAACAATATTTAAATTGTAAATCTAATATTGCTCTTGATTCAATCTAATATTGCTCTTGATTCAAGCAAGCTGCAAGATCCCCATCTACCTGCTCCAACATTGTCCATCAAAATCTGCAAAACTATGTTTGTGTAATATACAGCGTTGAACCATTGGTGCTTCTCTCTCAAACGTACTAATACACTGCAGAATAAAGATTGTTTTAAAAATGTACTAATACCACTGTGATGCTTCACTATCCATGTTCTAATCTGCCTTTTAGTGCATACCACATTTAGGGCCTCATTTTCTAAAGTATCGCAGGCCTGCGATACTTTAGAAGATGAGGGGCGGGGGGCAGAAACGGGGGGCGGACCTGCGCTAGCCGGCAGTGATCGCACCGTCGCGGTGCGATCGCTGCCGGTTTCGCACCCAATAGCGTCACCATAGGAGGTGTAGCTATTGGGAGCGAAATAGGCAGCAAAAAGGCACCTACCTTTTCACTGTCCGCGGCTTCGGCGCAGAGTCGGCCCCGGTGATGCCCCGACTCCTCCTCTTCCAGGGCCGACTCTGCCCCGACTCTGCCCCCATCCTGGTATCGCACGCGATAAGGGACTTTTCGCGTGCGAAAGGTCCCTTATCGCGTGTGATCGGCTTGGAAAATGAGGCCCTTAGTTTGGCAAATATACTCAACATTTCTGGATTTGTTGTCTTTTAATTATTCAAAAGAGAAGCTGGATTTGCAAAGGAATTACAACTTAATCCATTTATGAGAAGGCGATGAATGAAAAATGAATTCAAGACTCATGGTCACTTTGAGTGCCTAGTCATATCTTTTGTCATTTGCATTATACAAGCAATTTTTTTCATAAAAGACATCTTTAGGGACAAGCTAGGTCAGGGCATCATTATCTATTTGGCTGATACCCTAATTTTTTCCAGAAGATATTTTACAATGGAGGTGGGCAACTCCATTCCTAAATGCCACAGACAGATCTGGTTTTCAAGATATCCCAATAATACATGTATAGACATCTCAAAGGATCTCTATCAGAAGGAATGTTCCAGCTAACAAAGGAGAGGAAACATAATACTTAGCTTAGGTTTGTAGCTCCCTCATGTAGGAATCTGGAATGGTGTGCTCTTAAATAGAGATGTTCATTTGTTTTAAGCGAATTATACAATTTCAACAAAATTGTCTAAATTGTCACGGTTTGGGAGCACCCAAAAATGAAAGAAACTTTTCTGAAATTTTCAAAAAATTCATATTTTCTGCAAACTACGGAAAAAACGAAATTACCAATAGGGGAACCGAACCATGAAACGAAAAAAAAAAAAAAAAAAAAGAAACATCTATACTCTTAAAGGTGAATTTTAAAAGCTTGGCATGTGCCAAAATTGGGAGATGTGCACACAAGTAGGGCTCGTGCACCCACTGAATTTTAAAAGCCACCTGGATACAAGTATATCTCCCGCTGCATGCACTTCTCACTTGATTTAACAATGGGCATGGTCTAGGCGGGGCGTGAGCATTTTGACGCATGGCCAAGAGATGTGCACGTAAATGCTTACACACCCTGGCACATGCCCAGTCCACTTCTGGATAACTTTACTTCTGCTATGGCAGATGTGTATCTTAAAAAATAAGCTATTTCTGCCAGGTTTAAAGGTTTTGGGGTAACTAGGGAGCATGCAGGCTATCAAGCCAGAGGGTTTTGAAGGACCTAGTTCTTAATTGTGTAAACTGGTAGATGAACTGGTGAAACTGGCAATGGTATGGATGCACGCCCATTATAAATACCCTGACTTATGTGGTAGAATTGGGATTTGTACACCTAGGTGCATGCCCACTTAAAATTGGGCGCACATGTACATGTGGCTAGGCTATTTTATTATATGCGCACACATGTGCGCACAAGTTATAAAATGGCCATTTATATTGGGCACACGCACCAAAGTCCACTCACATGCTGTTTTGAAAGTTATATATTAAACCCTTCCACCATTTTCAGGTGTGGACCCAAAAAACAAACCGGAAGCCAATCTAAGGTGTGAAATTTTTATTTGGCCCTTCCAGAGATAGCATATCTGTCTGTTCCTTGGTTTTATTTTTAAGGAGGAAGGCCTCTGGGTTCTCTATGAATGAGACCTCTGTTCAGAGTGGAGACAGAGAGCTTTCACCTTTTTGGAAGGACAGTGTCGGAATCCTTCAGCATCATGTCTGGAAACCTGTCTATTTATATGTTTCCTGAGACAGAAGTTTCCACACTCCTCATCTCATATTTTGATTTCCCTTTCAAGATTTTTATTTTTCCTAACATGACTAAGTACTCAGCCAGGGACTCAGTGTAGATAATCTAAGGAGTGGGGTGTCTGTCTGAGAGGGCATGTGTGTATTGTAAGGAATCCTTCAACCATTCACAAAGAGAAGGAGACTTTGTGGACCCATTTCTAGGTCCATAATCATCTCAAGGAGATAAGAGGAGAAGAAGAGTAAATCAGATGCCTTTTAGGTACTAAGAGTAGTAAAGAGAAGAATGAAGAACTACATGAGGTATGAGAATTGTGGACTTTCTTTCCCACATTGATTAAAAAAGACTATCCTATATCAGTTGGGAGGGAGCTTACATACTACCCTACATAAATTTAAAAGGAAGAGAAATAGTAAACATTAATTGGAATTGGATTGGCACATCAAAATTGATTGAAAGACAAAAGGTTACAAATGTATTCAAGAACTAAATATGTAATAACCTATTTTGAGACAACCAAAACCGTAAAGAACTTTTCTATCAACTGCACAATTTATCAATAAGCTTCCAGCGTATTTATTACTGTAGTTATTACCGAATACCTATAGTGTTATTTACATAAACTCTTTGGTGGGATTTGAGTAACAGCAATGAATAGAGCCTAGAAGAATTTTCTTCCCCCTGCTCAGGGAATCATCAACATTAACTTAAATACCAGCATGGTGGGATCCAAGATGGCTGCAATGGCACTCACAGCATGAGCGTTCTTCCTTTTTGCTTACCTTTCTAATTGATATGCCCTATACCGGCTGCAAACATAAGGTGTAGGAGAGGACTGGCCCTGCAGTCACTTTGTAGCCCTCGACCATGTTGTGCACGTGGGAGATCGATTGGGAGTGCAGCTGTCAGAGGTTGAGACAGAAAGCTGTACAGATCTCTCCCCGGGGCTCATCCTTCTCTCTCTCTCTCTCCGATTGTGAGGTCTGCTCCAGCTAAACCTGCGGACATCTGAGTCTCTGGACCAGGCACAGGCTGATGACGCTGTCGCAGGGAGCACAAGTCACAGAAGAGAGGAAGCCAATGAGGAGGGTGCTTCTCCCAGTGTGTGGCTGACTCATTGTTCTTGGGAACTCAAGTTTTTGAGTCAGGAAGATTTCCATCTGCTTCAACACTGGCTGTGGATGCCCTGACCACTGCAAGGCAACTTATTCTGGCAAGGCCCCCTTGGATTACTCTGGATTCAATCTGGGAGGTAATTGAAGGTCTTAATGCCTCAATTTCTTTGCAGGAAAACTATTTTATCTAAAAAACAATGCAAATAGGATTGGAACTCTCTAGTTCTTGTATCCTATTTCTATCTTACAACAGATGGATGGGGTAAAAACCTACAAGAATTTTTCTATTAGAGAAAATCAGGTTATAAATAATCAATTGGAGAACTTTGAAAACTATGTGCGGGCTAATAATCTAAACTTTAAAAATTTCCCTAAAGGGCCTCACATATCTGCTAAAGATATATCTAGTTCAGTTTCTCAAAGTTTCGGAACAATCGGTCCCACCAATTACCGATTTACCACCATTCTAAAAGGGAGTGGAGGTTTGTACTGAAAATCGTTATGGAACTGTTGGAAACATCTAGGTTGAATATTTCTAAAGTCTTGTAGACTTCAGAGACTGATTTGGTTGAACCTGCAACAATGGAACCAGACCGCAATTGGATTCTCAAATTGTTTTTTAGGCATCTTTCTGTTACTTTTCTTAATTTGAATGTTACTGTCTTTCTAGATGTATCAAGACAGACTCAAAAGAAGAGAAAACAATGTTTGATTCTTGGACCCAGAGTACTCCAGATTGGGGCTTTCTTTTCTTTAAAATTTTCCTGCAAGTGTTACATTAAGTATAAGGTTCTTTCCTATGTTTTCTTTGTGCCTTCTCAATTATCTATGTTTTTGAGTGACAAAGTGGTCCAAAATGCCTCTGTTGAACCTTCCACTTCTGCTTGATCCCACAATGATCAATGTTTAGAATTCTATGTATAGATTTGTACGCTTCATGTGTTATTTTCCTAGATAGTTTTAAGCCATTGTTTACTTGAGGGTTGTGAAATTGGATCCCGTATTGAGGACTAGGGGTAGATGGACATAAATATGTTCTTGCTTAATCTTATTTATCTTTTGCTGAGATTCTATTTGGTTTCTGTAATACCCATGATATATCAAGATTATTCCTGAACTTTTTATTTAAAATTGCATAAATACAATTTTTTAAAAAACTAATAGCATGGGGAGCTTGAACATCGGAAACTGTGTTTGAGATGTGGTTCCTGGGACTTTATCCAGGACTATCAGCCCAGGTGTTACACGTGGTTTTTGGGTTTGCTGTGAATACCAGACTGAAGAAGTTAACGAAAGTTGTGGCAGATAATGTGAGGGTGACTTTCTAAATTAAAAAATCCACTTTGAGGCCATTCATAGAAAAATAAAAGCAGAATATCAAATGCCAATAAATAAATAATACAACATAACATTTTTTAAAAGAGCCAAAAAGATACTTTACTGACAGATTTGATTTAAGAACAAAAGCACCATGCTGGATCTGACCAAAGTCCATTGAGTCTAGCATTCTGTCTCCAGCAGTGGCCAGTCCAAGTCACAATTACCCATCAGATGCCCAATAGTTGATCTATTTCTTGTATCTCACTCCAAGGGATTAGCGCTAGCTTTCCTAAGTTTATCTGGCTAATAACTGTTTATGGACTTTTCCTTCAGGAACTTGTCCAATTCTCTTTTAATCTCCACAAGAGAGATCCAAGATGGCGTGCTAGGGTGAGGACATGCCGTGTCTCTCTCCTCACTTTTCCTGAATTTTACCTATAATGCCGCATTCGGGGCGTAAGCAGAGTGCCCGAGAGAGGCTGAATTTTGAAGCCTTGGCATCAGGTACTATCAGAGGACCGATGGACGCCCACATACTCAGAAGAGGAGGAATTCTGGGAGAAGGGTCGCTGGAGGAACGCTGCCAAGACACGCTAACATCCAGCGCCCTCCTAGACTCACTAACATCTCTATCCCCGGTATAGCATACAGCCCCCGGCGAAGAGTCGGATGACTAACCTGTCTCGCTTGGAGTTGCTACCGGATGACATCAGGGAAGGGATCCTGCATAGCGAGGAGGAAGCTCCGTCCAGAGCAGAGCCTCTAGACATGAGTTGGAGGGGGAAGACCTTCATGGAGGTGAAATACGGGCCCTGGAGGAGCGGGTCTCATGGCAGAGCTTTGGAGAAAATGAAGAAGTTGAATTACAGGAACTGAAGATTGAATTAACTCCGATGGTAAGACCTGAAAATTTTACCTTAGAATCGATATGGCTGGCAATTGAGACAATGAATAACAATGTAATTTCACAAATTGGCCCTATAGTAAAGAAAGTGGGGCATATAGAGGTCCAAGTGAACAAAGTTAAGGAGAAACAAATGGAAAATAAATAGGAAATGGATCAAATAAAAATTAATATTGGAGATATGAAAAGCCAATATCAAGGTTTAATGAAAGATAATTTGTATCTCCTGAGGAAGATGGAAAATATGGAAAACCAGCAGAGAAGTAAAAATTTAAGATTCATAAATTTTCCAAAGAAATTAACTGTTTCCCCGAATGAGATGTGGACCAAGTTTGCACTTGAAATATTGAAAATTCCCCAGGCAACTTTGCCTCCACTTTCAAAGATATTCTATTTACCTTCAAGAAAAAGAACGCTGGTCGAAGGGAAAGAACTCCAGCAATTATCTCCTTTGAATCTATCAAAAATATTGGAATCATCAGCTGAGGAAGAGGCCCAATCAGCCACTATGATTATTTCTTTCCTACTAGACTGAGTACTAAGGTCTTCTTTCGAAATCAGTGTGAAACATTTATGGGTATGAGAGTACAGATATTTCCTGATTTAGCCAAAGAAACATAGCTAAGACATAAGAAATTTCTGGAATTAAGAGATAGAGTAATACAATTGGGTACCCAGTTTTGTTTTGTTTTTAATTTCCATGTAAGTGCATGGTTAAATTTAAAGATTTAACATATACTTTTCTCCAACCATCTCAGCTGGATAATTTCTTAAAAGAAAGATCCTCAGCTCTGCCAGAGATTAGCCCAGTACAAGAGTTTGTATATCCTCAGAGCATGTGGGTTTGTAAGCTTGTTTAAGAAGTAACCTCTTCGCATACTAGCACTTTTTCAATAATTATGTTCTTCTTTTTCTTCTTTTATAAAGTCATCTTTGGTGATGGATCTCCCTGGTATAGAGGGCTAAAGAATTATAATGGAAATATAATATTTCCTTTTTTTCTTATTGTTAATGTAACGGTAAATCTATATTGTTGTCATAATTAATTTCTATTCAATGTATACAATGTATCTTTGAAAAACTAATAAATAGATAATTAAAAAAAAATTAATCTCCACTATGGGCCTCATTTTCCAAGCTGCTCGCATGCGATAAGGGACCTTTCGCACGCGAAAAGTCCCTTATCGCGTGCGATACCAGGATGGGGGTGGAGTCGGCCCCGGAAGAGGAGGAGTCGGGACGTCACCGAGGCCGACTCTGCGCCGACGCCACAGACAGCGAAAAGGTAGGTGACTTTTTGCTGCCTATTTCGCTCCCAAAAGCTACACCTCCTATGGTGGGCTATTGGGTGCGAAACCGGCAGCAATTGCGCTGCGACGGTGCGATCACTGCCGGCTAGCGCAGGCCCGCCCCCCGTTCCAGCCCCCCGCCCCTGATCTTCTAAAGTATCGCAGGCCTGTGATACTTTAGAAAATGAGGCCCTATGTTAGTTGTTTTGACCACATCCCCTGGTAATAGATTCCCATGGTTTGATTGTGTGCTGAGTGAAAAAATACTTCCTATGGTTTGTTTTACATCTGTTGGTTGTTAGTTTCATGGTGTGTCCCCTCATTCCTATTGAAACGGTAAATAGCCGCTCCTTATTTACCAATTCCATTCATGATTTTATAAATTTCAATCACATCCCCTCTGTCATCTCTTTTCCAAGCTAAAGAGCCCTGATGTGTTTAGCTTTTCATCATAATGGAGCTTTTCCATCCCTTTTATCATTTTTGTCACCCTTCTCTGTACCTTTTTTATGTCTTTTTTGAGATGGGGCCATGAGAACTGCACACAATACTCAAGATGTGGTCCAGGGGCGTGTAGAGTCATTCTAAGGGGATTCAGTAAATGCACATCATCTCCACCCCCCATCCCCTGGCAGAATTGCTTAACTTTTCCCTCCTTCCCTTCCTGATATAATCGCCTAACTTTCCCTGTCCCCACCATCACCATCGCTACCCTTTCATGCCAAAGAGTGATATTTAATGTCCCACTAAGTGAGACTGAAGACTAAACAGTGACATTTTTCTGATGGCATGTCTGTAGTATAAATCTGGAAAGACTTAGTATTATATGGTTTTGCAAATGAAAGAAGAAAAAGAAAGCTAAATGTCATTTTGGTTAATTTCATTTATATTGTAATTCTTAATCCCACACCAAAAAAGCTCTTCGTTCTTTCCTTTCCTTTTCCCTGCATCATCCTAGGTGCTCCCCTTGCCCCAGCAACTCCTATGCCCTTTCCTAATAACAGATTTTACATTAATAATGACATTCACAGTACTGCCTTCTGAGGTAAAAATATCACTTACAACATGATTATTATATTTACATGCACTGCTGTGGTGTCAACTAGAACACCTTACAAAAAAGTAAAAAAAAAAAAACCCCAAAAACTTGAAACTTATATATGGTATTAGGCTTATTGCCATGTTTTGTATGGGCTTGATCCTCAGAAAACCATGAGTAAACTGAATTACAATTACAATATAGTAAGCTTCACATACCAAAATAGCACTAACCGCCAGCAGAATTCTACCTAAGAAAAAGCAACACTGTAAATATTACACCAGGTCCTAAACCACCAATACACCCACTATTAAGAAAATAGAACAAGCCATTATACTATAGATCCCTATACAGAAACTGTAAGCTACAGAATACTTCACCTTTGTCTTGCAAATCACAGATCCTCACCAAATACATAAAAGAGATACCATAACAATATAAACACACACACATATATATTCTCTAACATGTTAAGTCTCACACAAATGTGCCCTCTCATGCACACATGCATGCTCCCTCACATACACACGCTCTCTCTCAGGCTCACATATGCTCACTGCTCTAGAACATAATACACCCAGTTTTAGGAGGTGCAGATTGGAAAACAAGAAGATGAATTCTACTGATTCTGACATAGAAACAGCCTGCTAGCGGAATACCTCAACTTAGTCCCACATGTAAAACACAGACAGACCCTCACCAAACACAGAACTGACCTCTTATTAAAAACAGAAATAGTGAGACAAAAGCTGAACTGGAAAATCCAAAAAGCTAGAATTTGCCAGCCGTGGAACACTGGAGAATTAAAAACAAATGCATTTTCCTGTACTGTACACAATAGAAATATTCAGAGATACACATTTCCCAAAAATGACAGAAAAGAAAAATTCTTCCACTTTCCCTCTCAGAGAAGCAGAAACAGCAGCTGCAGCTCATTCTTTCCCAACCCTCCCAGTCCCCAACAGTCATCCCTCACCCTTTTCCCTCCCAGTCTCCAGCTGAGAGTCAAAATGCTGGGGAAGAAGAGGAGAGGGTGAGGCTCAATCACCTTTTCTTCCACAAGCCCCTGCAGTATCTCTGAACCCCTCCCCTCTCTTCTAAAAGTCCCGAACTCAGCAGTCACTAACCTTCTGTTCAGACTCATAAACATGAGGTATGAGAATTGTGGACTTTCTTTCCCACATTGATTAAAAAAGACTATCCTATATCAGTTGGGAGGGAGCTTACATACTACCCTACATAAATTTAAAAGGAAGAGAAATAGTAAACATTAATTGGAATTGGATTGGCACATCAAAATTGATTGAAAGACAAAAGGTTACAAATGTATTCAAGAACTAAATATGTAATAACCTATTTTGAGACAACCAAAACCGTAAAGAACTTTTCTATCAACTGCACAATTTATCAATAAGCTTCCAGCGTATTTATTACTGTAGTTATTACCGAATACCTATAGTGTTATTTACATAAACTCTTTGGTGGGATTTGAGTAACAGCAATGAATAGAGCCTAGAAGAATTTTCTTCCCCCTGCTCAGGGAATCATCAACATTAACTTAAATACCAGCATGGTGGGATCCAAGATGGCTGCAATGGCACTCACAGCATGAGCGTTCTTCCTTTTTGCTTACCTTTCTAATTGATATGCCCTATACCGGCTGCAAACATAAGGTGTAGGAGAGGACTGGCCCTGCAGTCACTTTGTAGCCCTCGACCATGTTGTGCACGTGGGAGATCGATTGGGAGTGCAGCTGTCAGAGGTTGAGACAGAAAGCTGTACAGATCTCTCCCCGGGGCTCATCCTTCTCTCTCTCTCTCTCCGATTGTGAGGTCTGCTCCAGCTAAACCTGCGGACATCTGAGTCTCTGGACCAGGCACAGGCTGATGACGCTGTCGCAGGGAGCACAAGTCACAGAAGAGAGGAAGCCAATGAGGAGGGTGCTTCTCCCAGTGTGTGGCTGACTCATTGTTCTTGGGAACTCAAGTTTTTGAGTCAGGAAGATTTCCATCTGCTTCAACACTGGCTGTGGATGCCCTGACCACTGCAAGGCAACTTATTCTGGCAAGGCCCCCTTGGATTACTCTGGATTCAATCTGGGAGGTAATTGAAGGTCTTAATGCCTCAATTTCTTTGCAGGAAAACTATTTTATCTAAAAAACAATGCAAATAGGATTGGAACTCTCTAGTTCTTGTATCCTATTTCTATCTTACAACAGATGGATGGGGTAAAAACCTACAAGAATTTTTCTATTAGAGAAAATCAGGTTATAAATAATCAATTGGAGAACTTTGAAAACTATGTGCGGGCTAATAATCTAAACTTTAAAAATTTCCCTAAAGGGCCTCACATATCTGCTAAAGATATATCTAGTTCAGTTTCTCAAAGTTTCGGAACAATCGGTCCCACCAATTACCGATTTACCACCATTCTAAAAGGGAGTGGAGGTTTGTACTGAAAATCGTTATGGAACTGTTGGAAACATCTAGGTTGAATATTTCTAAAGTCTTGTAGACTTCAGAGACTGATTTGGTTGAACCTGCAACAATGGAACCAGACCGCAATTGGATTCTCAAATTGTTTTTTAGGCATCTTTCTGTTACTTTTCTTAATTTGAATGTTACTGTCTTTCTAGATGTATCAAGACAGACTCAAAAGAAGAGAAAACAATGTTTGATTCTTGGACCCAGAGTACTCCAGATTGGGGCTTTCTTTTCTTTAAAATTTTCCTGCAAGTGTTACATTAAGTATAAGGTTCTTTCCTATGTTTTCTTTGTGCCTTCTCAATTATCTATGTTTTTGAGTGACAAAGTGGTCCAAAATGCCTCTGTTGAACCTTCCACTTCTGCTTGATCCCACAATGATCAATGTTTAGAATTCTATGTATAGATTTGTACGCTTCATGTGTTATTTTCCTAGATAGTTTTAAGCCATTGTTTACTTGAGGGTTGTGAAATTGGATCCCGTATTGAGGACTAGGGGTAGATGGACATAAATATGTTCTTGCTTAATCTTATTTATCTTTTGCTGAGATTCTATTTGGTTTCTGTAATACCCATGATATATCAAGATTATTCCTGAACTTTTTATTTAAAATTGCATAAATACAATTTTTTAAAAAACTAATAGCATGGGGAGCTTGAACATCGGAAACTGTGTTTGAGATGTGGTTCCTGGGACTTTATCCAGGACTATCAGCCCAGGTGTTACACGTGGTTTTTGGGTTTGCTGTGAATACCAGACTGAAGAAGTTAACGAAAGTTGTGGCAGATAATGTGAGGGTGACTTTCTAAATTAAAAAATCCACTTTGAGGCCATTCATAGAAAAATAAAAGCAGAATATCAAATGCCAATAAATAAATAATACAACATAACATTTTTTAAAAGAGCCAAAAAGATACTTTACTGACAGATTTGATTTAAGAACAAAAGCACCATGCTGGATCTGACCAAAGTCCATTGAGTCTAGCATTCTGTCTCCAGCAGTGGCCAGTCCAAGTCACAATTACCCATCAGATGCCCAATAGTTGATCTATTTCTTGTATCTCACTCCAAGGGATTAGCGCTAGCTTTCCTAAGTTTATCTGGCTAATAACTGTTTATGGACTTTTCCTTCAGGAACTTGTCCAATTCTCTTTTAATCTCCACAAGAGAGATCCAAGATGGCGTGCTAGGGTGAGGACATGCCGTGTCTCTCTCCTCACTTTTCCTGAATTTTACCTATAATGCCGCATTCGGGGCGTAAGCAGAGTGCCCGAGAGAGGCTGAATTTTGAAGCCTTGGCATCAGGTACTATCAGAGGACCGATGGACGCCCACATACTCAGAAGAGGAGGAATTCTGGGAGAAGGGTCGCTGGAGGAACGCTGCCAAGACACGCTAACATCCAGCGCCCTCCTAGACTCACTAACATCTCTATCCCCGGTATAGCATACAGCCCCCGGCGAAGAGTCGGATGACTAACCTGTCTCGCTTGGAGTTGCTACCGGATGACATCAGGGAAGGGATCCTGCATAGCGAGGAGGAAGCTCCGTCCAGAGCAGAGCCTCTAGACATGAGTTGGAGGGGGAAGACCTTCATGGAGGTGAAATACGGGCCCTGGAGGAGCGGGTCTCATGGCAGAGCTTTGGAGAAAATGAAGAAGTTGAATTACAGGAACTGAAGATTGAATTAACTCCGATGGTAAGACCTGAAAATTTTACCTTAGAATCGATATGGCTGGCAATTGAGACAATGAATAACAATGTAATTTCACAAATTGGCCCTATAGTAAAGAAAGTGGGGCATATAGAGGTCCAAGTGAACAAAGTTAAGGAGAAACAAATGGAAAATAAATAGGAAATGGATCAAATAAAAATTAATATTGGAGATATGAAAAGCCAATATCAAGGTTTAATGAAAGATAATTTGTATCTCCTGAGGAAGATGGAAAATATGGAAAACCAGCAGAGAAGTAAAAATTTAAGATTCATAAATTTTCCAAAGAAATTAACTGTTTCCCCGAATGAGATGTGGACCAAGTTTGCACTTGAAATATTGAAAATTCCCCAGGCAACTTTGCCTCCACTTTCAAAGATATTCTATTTACCTTCAAGAAAAAGAACGCTGGTCGAAGGGAAAGAACTCCAGCAATTATCTCCTTTGAATCTATCAAAAATATTGGAATCATCAGCTGAGGAAGAGGCCCAATCAGCCACTATGATTATTTCTTTCCTACTAGACTGAGTACTAAGGTCTTCTTTCGAAATCAGTGTGAAACATTTATGGGTATGAGAGTACAGATATTTCCTGATTTAGCCAAAGAAACATAGCTAAGACATAAGAAATTTCTGGAATTAAGAGATAGAGTAATACAATTGGGTACCCAGTTTTGTTTTGTTTTTAATTTCCATGTAAGTGCATGGTTAAATTTAAAGATTTAACATATACTTTTCTCCAACCATCTCAGCTGGATAATTTCTTAAAAGAAAGATCCTCAGCTCTGCCAGAGATTAGCCCAGTACAAGAGTTTGTATATCCTCAGAGCATGTGGGTTTGTAAGCTTGTTTAAGAAGTAACCTCTTCGCATACTAGCACTTTTTCAATAATTATGTTCTTCTTTTTCTTCTTTTATAAAGTCATCTTTGGTGATGGATCTCCCTGGTATAGAGGGCTAAAGAATTATAATGGAAATATAATATTTCCTTTTTTTCTTATTGTTAATGTAACGGTAAATCTATATTGTTGTCATAATTAATTTCTATTCAATGTATACAATGTATCTTTGAAAAACTAATAAATAGATAATTAAAAAAAAATTAATCTCCACTATGGGCCTCATTTTCCAAGCTGCTCGCATGCGATAAGGGACCTTTCGCACGCGAAAAGTCCCTTATCGCGTGCGATACCAGGATGGGGGTGGAGTCGGCCCCGGAAGAGGAGGAGTCGGGACGTCACCGAGGCCGACTCTGCGCCGACGCCACAGACAGCGAAAAGGTAGGTGACTTTTTGCTGCCTATTTCGCTCCCAAAAGCTACACCTCCTATGGTGGGCTATTGGGTGCGAAACCGGCAGCAATTGCGCTGCGACGGTGCGATCACTGCCGGCTAGCGCAGGCCCGCCCCCCGTTCCAGCCCCCCGCCCCTGATCTTCTAAAGTATCGCAGGCCTGTGATACTTTAGAAAATGAGGCCCTATGTTAGTTGTTTTGACCACATCCCCTGGTAATAGATTCCCATGGTTTGATTGTGTGCTGAGTGAAAAAATACTTCCTATGGTTTGTTTTACATCTGTTGGTTGTTAGTTTCATGGTGTGTCCCCTCATTCCTATTGAAACGGTAAATAGCCGCTCCTTATTTACCAATTCCATTCATGATTTTATAAATTTCAATCACATCCCCTCTGTCATCTCTTTTCCAAGCTAAAGAGCCCTGATGTGTTTAGCTTTTCATCATAATGGAGCTTTTCCATCCCTTTTATCATTTTTGTCACCCTTCTCTGTACCTTTTTTATGTCTTTTTTGAGATGGGGCCATGAGAACTGCACACAATACTCAAGATGTGGTCCAGGGGCGTGTAGAGTCATTCTAAGGGGATTCAGTAAATGCACATCATCTCCACCCCCCATCCCCTGGCAGAATTGCTTAACTTTTCCCTCCTTCCCTTCCTGATATAATCGCCTAACTTTCCCTGTCCCCACCATCACCATCGCTACCCTTTCATGCCAAAGAGTGATATTTAATGTCCCACTAAGTGAGACTGAAGACTAAACAGTGACATTTTTCTGATGGCATGTCTGTAGTATAAATCTGGAAAGACTTAGTATTATATGGTTTTGCAAATGAAAGAAGAAAAAGAAAGCTAAATGTCATTTTGGTTAATTTCATTTATATTGTAATTCTTAATCCCACACCAAAAAAGCTCTTCGTTCTTTCCTTTCCTTTTCCCTGCATCATCCTAGGTGCTCCCCTTGCCCCAGCAACTCCTATGCCCTTTCCTAATAACAGATTTTACATTAATAATGACATTCACAGTACTGCCTTCTGAGGTAAAAATATCACTTACAACATGATTATTATATTTACATGCACTGCTGTGGTGTCAACTAGAACACCTTACAAAAAAGTAAAAAAAAAAAAAACCCCAAAAACTTGAAACTTATATATGGTATTAGGCTTATTGCCATGTTTTGTATGGGCTTGATCCTCAGAAAACCATGAGTAAACTGAATTACAATTACAATATAGTAAGCTTCACATACCAAAATAGCACTAACCGCCAGCAGAATTCTACCTAAGAAAAAGCAACACTGTAAATATTACACCAGGTCCTAAACCACCAATACACCCACTATTAAGAAAATAGAACAAGCCATTATACTATAGATCCCTATACAGAAACTGTAAGCTACAGAATACTTCACCTTTGTCTTGCAAATCACAGATCCTCACCAAATACATAAAAGAGATACCATAACAATATAAACACACACACATATATATTCTCTAACATGTTAAGTCTCACACAAATGTGCCCTCTCATGCACACATGCATGCTCCCTCACATACACACTCTCAGGCTCACATATGCTCACTGCTCTAGAACATAATACACCCAGTTTTAGGAGGTGCAGATTGGAAAACAAGAAGATGAATTCTACTGATTCTGACATAGAAACAGCCTGCTAGCGGAATACCTCAACTTAGTCCCACATGTAAAACACAGACAGACCCTCACCAAACACAGAACTGACCTCTTATTAAAAACAGAAATAGTGAGACAAAAGCTGAACTGGAAAATCCAAAAAGCTAGAATTTGCCAGCCGTGGAACACTGGAGAATTAAAAACAAATGCATTTTCCTGTACTGTACACAATAGAAATATTCAGAGATACACATTTCCCAAAAATGACAGAAAAGAAAAATTCTTCCACTTTCCCTCTCAGAGAAGCAGAAACAGCAGCTGCAGCTCATTCTTTCCCAACCCTCCCAGTCCCCAACAGTCATCCCTCACCCTTTTCCCTCCCAGTCTCCAGCTGAGAGTCAAAATGCTGGGGAAGAAGAGGAGAGGGTGAGGCTCAATCACCTTTTCTTCCACAAGCCCCTGCAGTATCTCTGAACCCCTCCCCTCTCTTCTAAAAGTCCCGAACTCAGCAGTCACTAACCTTCTGTTCAGACTCATAAACCAGGAATCCTAACAGAGAGCAAATACTGACGCCTATTGCCTGCCTGCCTTGCAGGCACAGCAGTCTCTTCCCCCTCTGCTCCACATGGGTGTGTTATGAACACTGCCCGCGGGTCTCCCCGTGAGCAGGCACTCACCTTTTCCCCCCATGCTGTCGTGCCCGACGCGGCCGTACGCTGCCGATATCGGGCCTTCCCGCGTGGCCAGAGCCGAGGACTTTCCCTCCTTTGCAGCCCGGAGGCCGCCCATCCTGTGCTGTCTTCACCGCGGCCAGAGCCGCGGTCTTCCTGCCATCTTCGCGGCACGGAGCCGTCCTCTTCGTAGCCGGAGGCTGCAAGCCCCAGCCTGGATTGGCAGCTGGAGCCGCCCCCGGGGCCTCCTGCAGCAGCAGGAGCCGCTGCCGACATCAAGGCCTGCCTTCCAGCTCAGCCCTGCCTCTCTTACACTGACGTTGGTGCAGGGCCACTGTCCATGGTCCTGCACAGCTTGGTTCCTGCTTCTCCTAGGTGCGCGGCCGCACCTCTCTTCAATTTTTAAAGGGATATTCCCTGGGCCCCACCTAGTGACTATTTCCTGCCACAGCCCTATAAAAGGGCTGTTCCTACATTTCCTTGTGGCCTTGCATCGGAGTGTCTTCAGTCCTGGAGGCTCCTGCCTGCCAGAGCTCCGTCAGGTCTTCTGTCTTCTTCGTGGAGCTCCTTGTCTCGTCTCGTCTTGTTGATTCGTCATGCCATGTCTTCATTGCCTGAGTTCCTTGTCCAGGTGTCTTGGTGTCTCATCTCTGGATGTCTCGCTTCCTGGTGTTCTAGCCCACCTTGGTGTTTGTTCTTTCTCCGGAGCCTTCTGTTCTGCCGGCCGTGGATCTCCGGGTGACGCAGCTTCGTCATGGGAGATGCCGGCAGTGGACTGGTGTCCTGTGCTCCTGAGCTGTCTTGTCCTGCCAGCCTTTGTGGTGCTTCGGATGACATCTGGCTCCGTCGTTGAAGTTCTGCCTCGGCTGGATTCTTCCCTGTGCTTGTCCCACTCTCCTCGTGGTCCGTGATCAGCCTCTTTGGGCTGTGTAGGGCGCGTAGTGGGACAAGGTGGTCCGCGACCAGCCCATTGGGTCTGCCCGTGAAGGTGGGCTGAGTAGGGCGCCCTGAGAGACAGTGCCAATGTCTACCTGCCCAGCTTCTCGGCTCGTCTGGATGTTGTCAAGTTCCTAGTCTCGTCTCTGATGCTGTTGCATCAGCCTTGGTGTCATGTCTTCAACAGCCTTGGTGTAATGTCTTCAACAGCCCCGGTGTCATGTCTTGAATAGCCTTGGTGTCATGGCTTCGCTTCAACCCTCGTATGTGATGCCGTCGCATCAACCTTGGTGTCATGTCTTCGTGTCAAGGCCTCCGTCTATCCTCATCCTCAGGCCGGCCTGCTGCTCCATGCTGATCCAAGCGGCAGGTCCGAAAGGGCTCGGAACGGTCATAGGACCATTCTCCTACCAACATCATCATGTTGTTGGTGCTGGGAGCTTACAGGCCTGGCAGAGGGTAAGACCATGTCTCTGCCATCCTGGGACACGTCGCCAACCCTCGGTTCAGTCCTGGATTCGTCTGGGGTCAGGCTTAGGCCCAAGGGCACACTAAAACACCCGTCACACAACAGGGTGTAGGCATCACAGCTTTCTTAAGGTCCAGCATGCCCCGGTCCCGATGCTTCTGCTGCAGCATTTTGCATGGGGTAGAAGGCGGGACTTTGTTTCCTGAAACAAGGTCCCACCTTCTACCCCCTGCTTGTTTCTTCCTGCAGTGCTGTGACTGACTGCACACAGTAATAGACTTGGGTCACCGCCTACCTCCATGATTGGCCCCAGCATGATGAGGCAGTCCCTTGCTCTGCACCTTCTTATTGGCCCCATAGCTGCTGCAATCAGGGTCCAAAGGTGCTGCAGGCTGTCCTTGGTATTGGCCAATGGCCTCGCAGGTAACAGAGTATGCCCGATGATGAAAAAAAAAAAAAGTAGCTTAGGGCAGGGGATTCACTGAATACTCTGAAGGCCCTGACCAAACGCCACTGGTGTGGTCGTACCATGGTTCTATATAAGGGCATTATGATATTCTCATTTTATTCTCTATTCCTTTTTCAAATAATTCCTGTGCTCACGTGTCTGCTTCCTAGGACTGTTTTCTAGTACACTTCTCTCATAAGTCATAGTTCTGTAATTTAGGAGTTTGAATCCGCAGATTTTTTAGTGATATTTCATACAAAATTACCAGCAGAAGCTCAGGGGGCTGTGACATGCAAATCTCCTACCTGAATCTGTGACTCATCTATTCAATGGTCAGTTAAGCACAATCACAGTAAGGGGTATTTTGGGCTTCCTGGGCTGGCAGCTCAAGTTACATAGCTGCATTGTTCTCTTTTTTTTTTTCTCTGCTGCAATTCACTAAAATGGTTGCATGCTCAAACCTCTGTCGCTTGTGAGCGGGGGTTTCATGTTCACATTACCTGTTGCATGTGCTGTGCCTTTGAAGAATTTTGTGAAGTAGTCCAAGCTTGTAGTCTTAAAGATTGACAGCTGTGCTGTATAAATATATTTTGTGGTCTTCTGAAATAAGACTTCCAGATGAGTGAGGGGGAGGTATCTGAATCATTTCAGCCAAGTCCAGATACTCATTTTAAAAACATAAATATAATCAGCTTCATGTGCCCTGTGATGTGGCAAACTCCATACATGGGTACTGGGTTCTTTTTAGTCATAGTTGATCAGATGGTGTAGTGGACCTGGGGTGAATTCTATTACTGCACATGGCTGACCAATTCTCCTTCCAGATACAGAATTGCTTTTTGTTCAGGGAAAACCTATAACTCTCTGATTCTTGCTGTTTAAGCTGTATCCCAGATAATAAGACAGGCTGCAGTCAGGAGTTGTGATTCCAAAGGTCTGTTTATTTACAGGAGTAAAGATATTTACAAGGGCCAATCCATTGGAGATATCCATCGACATTTTGAGACAGTTCTACTTTAAACATTATTTCCCAATAAAGCATAATTCTGGGTGAAGCTTTACAAATGCAATATTCAGACTCATTGTCTAGTCAGTGATAGTTACAGCTATGTGGGCTGAAGTTCCTGCTACCATGAGTCAAGAAGTTTTTCCCCCCTGGATTTTCAAAAATGCTAGAATTATTAGACCTTCCAATTTGAGCAGTCCAAATGTCATGCAATGGGTCTTTAGGAAAACACCACCAGGAACTCCTCAAAAAAAGGAGAGCTCAAAAGTACTGTGTGATAGAGATGTGAATCGTGTCCTCGATCGTCTTAACGATCGATTTCGGCTGGGAGGGGGAGGGAATCGTATTGTTGCCGTTTGGGTGTGTAAACTATCGTGAAAAATCGTTAAAATCTTGAGCCGGCACACTAAACCCCCCTAAAACCCACCCCGACCCTTTAAATTAAATCCCCCACCCTCCCGAACCCCCCCCCAAATGCTTTAAATTACCTGGGGATCCGGCAGTGGTCCAGAACGGCGGCGGTCCGGAACGGTCCCCTCAATAGAATCGTGTTGTCTTCAGCCGGCGCCATTTTTCAAAATGGCCGCCGCAAAATGGCGGCGGCCATAGACAAAAACGATTCGACGGAGGAGGTCGTTCCGGACCCCCGCTGGACTTTTGGCAAGTCTTGTGGGGGTCAGGAGGCCCCCCCAAGCTGGCCAAAAGTTTCCTGGGAGTCCAGCGGGGTTCCGGGAGCGATTTCTTGCCGCAAATCGTTTTCGTACGGAAAATGGCGCCGGCAGGAGATCGAGTGCAGGAGGTCATTCAGCGGCGGTCCGGAACCCCCGCCGAACGACCTCCTGCAGTCGATCTCCTGCCGGCGCCATTTTCCGTACGAAAACGATTTGCGGCAAGAAATCGCTCCCGGAACCCCGCTGGACTCCCAGGAAACTTTTGGCCAGCTTGGGGGGGCCTCCTGACCCCCACAAGACTTGCCAAAAGTCCAGCGGGGGTCCGGAACGACCTCCTCCGTCGAATCGTTTTTGTCTATGGCCGCCGCCATTTTGCGGCGGCCATTTTGAAAAATGGCGCCGGCTGAAGACAACACGATTCTATTGAGGGGGCCGTTCCGGACCGCCGCCGTTCTGGACCACCGCCGGATCCCCAGGTAATTTAAAGCATTTGGGGGGGGGGTTCGGGAGGGTGGGGGATTTAATTTAAAGGGTCAGGGGTGGGTTTTAGGGGGTTTTAGTGTGCCGGTTTTCCTGCCCTCCCCCTTCCCCCGATTTACGATTTTTTTAACGATAAATCGGGGGAATTGGTATTGTATCGTGGCCCTAACGATTTTTTGACGATTTAAAATATATCGGACGATATTTTAAATCGTCAAAAAACGATTCACATCCCTACTGTGTGATACTACCAGAGGCTTCAACAGGCCCAGCCTATGAGTAGGTTGGGAAACTAAAACTTACAAAGCTGGAAAAGGAGCTTACATGATGTGCTGGATACTCCTTGAACAGTTCTGTAGGAGGCTATAAAGAAAAACCCATTATTATTGCAGGTGCCATTTCTGTGTGTACTGAAGATATGGGCACCTGAAATGAAATATCTAATTAAGCAGACAAATGCATGGAAAATGCAAATGAAGATAAAAACATGAGTGACTTTTTTTTTGTACTTTTGTGATTTTTCTAAAAAAAGATTTTTTTGAAATTTTTTATACCTTTTTCAAAATTATTTTTTTTCTGGCAAATCACACTCAAAGTTCTTCTAACGCAAAGTCTTTCAAACTTAACATATTTTGAAGAACACAGAAATCTTCAAGCCTTCTAATCCTTCTCAGTTACTGTCCCTATGTGTAAGTCGTAACTGAGTTACGTGCATATTTTTACATGTGCTGGCCTCTGTTTCAAAACACCACTTATAAAGCATGGTTTTATGCACACAGCTTGTTCTTAAAATAAAGTCAGAGTCCTAGAAAGGAAATTGGAATCATTCCAGAGAATCAATCACCACTGTGACATCATCACCCATTCATAAAGCCTTGCATCACAGAGTGTACTATAGTAATCTTCAGAATCTGATCCCTCTGAGAATTACTGGAAACATCCAGAAGTCCATGCCTTCTACAAGGACCTAGAACACAGCTCCCTGCAAACACATACATGTAAACAGACAAAGAACAACTCAGAGACAAGGCAGTTCTTAGTTCTCTGAATGCTTGCTCTGTAAGCCATTTTGGCTAAATGGCAGCCTAGAATCACCAGTTCTCCCAATCCTTTTCCAGTACACTAGAACCTTTAGCACTTTACCCTGAACCCCCACGCGTTCACACGGATCTCCCACTTAAAAACTTCCAATAACAAGTCTGATTTCACTAGCACAATTCTCTTATCAGGTGCAAAAGTGTATGAATAATTAAGGCAATGAATTGTATACATGTGTATCTCTTATAAAATAGAAACTACCACGTATACTTCTGAACTCCACCCCAGAATGCCCCTGGACCACCCCTTTTTTTCTCCGGTAAAATATATGCATCGAATGAAAATATGCACATATTCTTGATATTTATAAAATAGCATATACACACATGCATGCAATTTACGTGTGTAAGAACATAAGAAACATGCCATACTGGGTCAGACCAAGGGTCCATCAAGCCCAGCATCCTGTTTCCAACAGTGGCCAATCCAGGCCATAACAACCTGGCAAGTACCCAAAAACTAAGTCTATTCCATGTTACCGTTGCTAGTAATAGCGGTGGTTATTATCTAAGTCAACTTAATTAATAGCAGGTAATGGACTTCTCCTCCAAGAACTTATCAAATCCTTTTTTAAACACAGCTATACTAACTGCACTAACCACATCTTCTGGCAACAAATTCCAGAGTTTAATTGTGAGTTGAGTGAAAAAGAACTTTCTCCAATTAGTTTTAAATGTGTCACATGCTAACTTCATGGAGTGCCCACTTGTCTTTCTGTTATCCGAAAGAGTAAAAAACCGATTCACATCTACCCTTCTAGACCTCTCATGATTTTAAACACCTCTATCTTATCCCCCCTCAGCCGTCTCTTCTCCAAGCTGAAAAGGCCTAACCTCTTTAGTCTTTCCTCATAGGGGAGCTGTTCCATTCCCTTTATCATTTTGGTCGCCCTTCTCGGTACCTTCTCCATCGCAATTATATCTTATTTGAGATGCGGCGACCAGAATTGTACACAGTATTCAAGGTATGGTCTCATCATGGAGCGATACAGAGACATTATGACATTTTCTGTTTTATTCACCATTCCCTTTCTAATAATTCCCAACATTCTGTTTGCTTTTTTGACTGCTGCAGCACACTGAACCGACGATTTCAATGTGTTATCCACTATGATGCCTAGACCGGTACGATAAGACCTGGTCTTGAGCATCGGTATATCAAAAGAATTTAAATAAATAAATAAATAGATCTCTTTCTTGGGTAGTAGCACCTAATATGGAACCTAACATTGTGTAACTATAGCATGGGTTATTTTTCCCTATATGCATCACCTTGCACTTGTCCACATTAAATTTCATCTGCCATTTTGATGCCCAATTTTCCAGCCTCACAAGGTCTTCCTGCAATTTATCACAATCTGTTTGTGATTTAACTACTCGGAACACCTTTGAAAATTCACTCCATATTTTATAAAATACTGGCCTCCACTCACAAACTATAGTTAAATTACGCACACCTTAGAATTATTTCATGCGTAAAATATGTGAATGCATTTTTTATAATAGGTATAGAAATTATGCAACTCCCTGCATTACAAAAATATGCACATACCAAAACATACAGGCATAGTTTGGAGGCAGAGATATACAGTATTTAATGCAGGCATAACTTACTTAGAGGTGTTTGTGCTGACTTATGTACACTGTTGAAAATTGCTCTGAAAAAAGGTAATTTTATAAGGGCACGTGTAGCAGATGTAAAGATAATATGAGAAATCTTTTTCCCATTGACTGTATTTTGCTGAAATCTTTTCCTTATTGCTAATTTGTGAGTGAATTTTCTTTGGGTGCACTTTGAGCTGTTTTGGAATCCGGTTGTAGTGACTGTTTATTCCCATGAATAATCCTTTTGTGCAGTTCTGTTTGATAATGTAAACACAATATTTTTGTCATGTTTCTATGTCAGTTTTGAGCCTGAGTAATTTGTTCTCCCCTCTCTGCTTCCCTCCTCTTTTTTTTCTCTCTTCTTCTCATGCTGTCTGGGTCAGAAGTCATTAAGTATGTTTCTTCTGACTCCTGACTAGGTGAGATGTGCTAATTAACTTTCTCTGTAGTCATAAGAATAAAGGATACTAGAAATTGAGTTTTTATCCAACCTTCCTAAGCCTGCTTATATTTAGCTCTGCTGATGGGAAAGCAACTCTGGGAGTTCAGGAAGCAGCAGTATTTTAGCAGGCTGCATGGCTGGATTTCTGTGGTTTGATTAGCAGAGAAAATGTATTACAGCCTGTGGCCCCTACTGTGTGCTCTGTTACTTTATACGTTTTAAAAAATCCACCGTACGTATACGATCACTTGCTGTGCTTTCTTGTTAAGCTAAGCTGATGTCAATTATTAAGATGTTTCTTCTCACTCCTGACTAGATGACCGGCTAATAAAACCCTGCTGACTGTTACTGACTGGGCTGGTGTTTGTGTGCGTGAGGCGTGCTGTTGGCTTCTTGCATGAAGCCATCCATTACAGCTGTATAGCAGTGAAGTCTGCGTGCACATTTTACATGCAGAGATTATTATTTTCAAAGTGAACCTTAGGCACACAAGATTGCTTTTCAAATCCTTGGGTAATGGTTGAGTACATGCATAAATTTTCTCGCACAACATTAAACCTGCTCCTCGAAGAAGGGCATTATATTTTATTTATGCAGGGTTAAGTTATGCAGTTTTCTTGTTTGTTTGTTTTGGGTTTTTTTTTAATAAAAAAGTATGGGTGTGAATTTAAAAAGAGTTGTTCATGTTAAAGATGCCTCTAACAAGGGGCGGGGCGCCCATCTGGACCAGATTCAAACTCGGGGTCACTGGTCAAGCTGGGAAAGGACCCAGCAGATCCATCTCCTGGAGCTTTGGGCAATCAGGATCGTTCTACGCATGTTCGAGGGCTTCCTCCAGGGGAAGACAGTCATGGTCCATATGGACAACCAAGTATCAATGTTCTATATAAACAAAGAAGGAAGGCCCGGTTCCTGGAAGCTGGAGGGAAGCGATACAGATCTTAGAGTGGGCAATCCATCACACTCCTGGGGGTAGAAAAATCCAAAGCAGACAAGCTCAGCAAGATCTTCCACCCCCACAAATGGGAACTTCAACAAGATATAGTGGAAAAACTCTTTCAAACTTGGGGGTCTTCCTTGCATCAATCTCTTTGCTACCGAACACAACAGGTTCCAAATGTTTGCTCCATCTCCCCCAGCAGCAATCACCGAGTGCAGAATGCTTTCCTCCTCCCTTGGACGGAGGGTCTCCTCTTGTTATGGTTAGCAGTGTTTGGGTGGATTCTTGGGTACTGTGGCAGATGACCACGCCCATGGGGAGGAGCCCCGTCAGGAGCCACAGTACTGAGCTAGACTAAGGACGCACAAACACAGACTTAGATCTTTTATTGTACAGCTTTGATGTGTACCACCAGAGGTGGCAGTAGTGAGGTGATCCAGGGGTAGCAGTCTCAGGACCCTCGGCAGAGGGGACCCGTCTCACCACGTTGGTATAGGTGAATTCCGGTGTAGGTTTCCCAGCAAGGCAATGCTGTAGATGAGACAGACTGAGAGTTAGGTTACTCACTAGATGGTAGCTGTAGGTTGGCGATTCCACCAGGCAGAAGTAGATGGTACAGGCACCGAGGCAGGGAGAGCAGGCCCTTGAGGAGTGAGTACCTGATCCCTGTAAGGCACCTGAAATAAACAGAGGGCCCCCCAGGAGCGGGTACCCAGGTTAGAGATTACCCCAAAGGGCAGAGAGAGAGCTTCCAGTGGAAGCACGGAAGCGGCAGAGTAGCTTAGACCGGCTGAGACCAATCCTTGCTAACTCAATGAGCTAGCAAACAAGTACAGGCTATATACCCAAATGGAGTGACGTCACTTGAGGGGGACGCCCCCGAGGTTCACACCATAGCTGGAATAAAGATGTGGGTAGTGTGTGCGCGCACCCTAGTAGGCCCTTGGGAGGAACATGGCGGGAGGCAACGCCATAGCCGTTCCGGGGACGCTGGAGAGGGCGGCTTGCAGACGCGGCTGTAGCCATCTTCCCAAGGTGAGCGGGAGGAGTCAAGAAAAAGATGAGGCATAAGGGGCGAAGCCATCTGACCCCGACGGACGCAACACCACTATGCTTACCTTCCTATTCCACTCATCTCAAGGACAATTCAGAAATGTATCAAATATATGGCCGCTCTCATCCTCATAGCACCAACATGGCCCAGACAACCGTGGTACACCAACCTGATCTGTCTCTCCAGTGCCCAACCCATTCCTCTCAGTCACAGTGCGTACTTGCTGTCACAGGGCAGAGGCATCCTTCTCCACCCCTACATCTCACAGCGTGGAGGTTGAAAGGACAGTATTAAGCCACCTGAACTTACCTCCACAAATTCAGGACATCCTACGATCCAGGAAACTCTCCACTAGAAGGAACTATCAAGGCAAATGGATCAGATACTTGAATTGGTGTGGCGAGCATGAGGTAGACCCATTCTCCTGCTCTCCAGAACTACTACTGGAATACCTCCATCTCCTGTACCAGGCTGGCCTGGAAATGGCTTCAGTCAGAGTCCATGTCAGTGCCATTGTAGCATACCATCATTTCCATAATGGCTGCTCGGTATCCTGTCACCCATTGATCTCCAGATTTCTGAAAGGTATTTTACATCTGCGTCCACCAGTCCTGAAACCTTTGCTTCCATGGGACCTTAATACAGTTCTGGAACAGCTCATGCTTCCACCCTTTGAACCTTTGGCAAACAGTCACCTGAGATATATCTTTTGTGGAAGGCCCTTTTCCTTGTATCCTTCACCTCTGCCAGGCATGTCAGTGAATTGCAAGTGTTAGTTCACCACGTCTGGAATACTATCATGACAAGGTGACTTTGCGTACACACCCCACGTTCCTACCCAAGGTTGTGTCTGCATTCCACCTTAACCAGACCAACACCATGCCAACTCTTTTCCCAAAGCCGCACAAGAATGATAGCGAACAGCAGCTTCACACCTTAGACTGTAAGTGTTCCTTGGCTTACTACAAATGCAGAACATAATCTGAGCACAGGGCTTCCCAACTTTTTGTTTCCTTCAACCCCAATGCTCTGGGACTTCCTGTCTCCAAGAAAACTCTTTCGTCCTGGATCTCCCACTGCATTCAATTCTGTTACAATAAAAAGTCTGAGACCCTGGATGATTCCCCAAGGGCCCACCAGGTCCGAGCTATGGCGGCATCCATTGCCCACCTGCACGAGGTGCCTGTCCTGGATATATGTAAGGCCACAACATGGTCCTCGCTACATACATTCACTTCTCACTACTGCCTTGACCATCAAGCTGCTGCAGATGCTGTGATGGGTTGGTCCATTCTTAAATCAGGCACAATGTAAGGAGACTGTGCCAATGGACCAGATTGAGCACACCTCCTCTTCTCTCCTGGGGTATGGACCCACTCCCCGAGGAGCTTCCACTGCACTCAACCCTTTCAGATGGGGACTCCCAGATAACAGGGCTAATTGCCCTTCTCTGTACCTTCTCCATTGCAACTATATCTTTCTTGAGATGCAGCGACCACAAGTGTACACAGTATTCAAGGTGCGGACTCGCCATGGAGTGATACAGAGCCATTATGACATCCTCTGTTTTATTCACCATTCCCTTCCTAATAATTCCAAAATTCTATTTACTTTTTTGACTGCCACAACACACTGAGCCAGTGATTTCAAAGTATTATCCCCTATGACACCTAGATCTCTTTCCTGGGCAGTAGCTCCTAATATGGAACCTAACATCGTGTAACTACAGCAAGGGTTATTTTTACCTATATGCATCACCTTGCACTTATCCACATTAAATTTCATCTGCCATTTGGATGCCCAATTTTCCAGTCTCACGAGATCCTCCTGTAATTTATCACAATCTGCTTGTGATTTAACTACTCTGAATAATTTTGTATCATCTGCAAATTTGATTATCTCACTCATCGGATTCCTTTCCAGATCATTTATAAATATATTGAAAAGCACAGGTCCTAGTACAGATCCTTGGGGCACTCCACTGTATACCCTTTTCCACTGAGAAAATTGTCCATTTAATTCTTCTCTATTTCCTGTCTTTTAACCAATTTGTAATCCACGAAAGGACATCACCACCTATCCCATGACTTTTTACTTTTCTTAGAAGCCTCTTATGAGGAACTTTGTCAAATGCCTTCTGAAAGTCTAAATATACTACGTCCACTGGTTCACTTATATTCTCATGTTTATTAACCCCTTCAAAAAAGTGAAGTAGATTTGTGAGGCAACACTGGCCTTGAGTAAAGCCATGCTGACTTTGTTCCTTTAAAACATGTCTTTCTTTATGCTCTCTGATCTTTAGAATAGTTTCCACTATTTTTCCCAGCACTGAAGTCAGGCTCACTGCTCTATTTTTATTTATTTATTTAGCATTTTTTTGTATAGCATAGTTGCCTTCACTCCGGTTTACATATAGAACAACTTGTTACATTGAAAGATTTTAAACTTTAAATTTAACAATAGTGGGAAATGGCACCAAAAGAAGAGATATGAACAAAGAACATAGTGTAAAGTTCTCTTTTAATAGTTTTCCTGTATACTTGTGTTAATGTATTCTGCCTTGAGGCGACTGTTTTAATGTATTTCCGCCCTGGAGGCAACTGTTCAGTTCCTTGTAAACCGGTGCGATATGTATTCTTTACAGGAACATCGGTATATAAAAATTAAAAATAAATAAATAAATAAATAAACAGGGTAGATACACTGAATAGATAGGCAGAGATAACTGGGTTCTTCAAAAAGGAGGCATCAGTGGCTTGAATCAGTAGAGATTGTCCAAATGGAATATTTAAAGTTGGCAGTTAATGGGATTATAGTATAAAGTCATTGAGAGTTGTCCTTAAGAGAATGGTTGAGAAGCCAAGACTTTAGTTCTTTTTTGAAGGATTTTGAGTTTTCTTGCGCGGTGAGGAAGTGGGGTAGTGAATTCCATAGTTTTGGTCCGATGATGGAGAAGGCTCTGTTTCTGGTGGAGGATAGTTTGGCATTTGGGAGTGAGGGAATCACAAGTTGAAGTTTACTAGAAGTTCTTGTTGTGCGTTGAGGGCGAAGTATGTGTATAATGTCATCAAAGGCAGTGTAGTCGGCTTTGTAGATTGCATTGTGGATCAATGAAAGAACTTTGTATTCAATTCTTTTTTCTATTGGGAGCCATTGTAATTGGTTGAGGACAGGGGTAATGTGATCATATTTGCTTTTACCCGTTAGAAATCTGGCAGCAGCATTCTGAAGTAGCTGCAAGGGCCTCAAAGATGATTTTGGTAAACCAATCAAAAGGGAGTTGCAGTAATCCAAACCGGAAAAGATGAGGGCTTGAAGTACGGTTTTTAAATCGTGGGGGTGAAGAAGAGGTTTTAGGTGTTTGATTATTTGAAGTTTATGAAAGCCTTCTTTAATTTTTGTAGAGATGTGTTTTTTGTAATTTAGATCAATGTCTAACCAAAAACCCAGGTCTTTCACGTTTTCTTTAAGTTGGATGAGGGTCTTATCGAAGTGAAAGGGTGGTATTGTTTTTAATCCAAGGTTTTTTCTGTTAATTAGGATACATTCAGTTTTGCTCATATTTAAGCATAATTTGAGGTGGATTAACATGTTTCTGATTGCATCAAGGTGAGAGGCTACTTTTGACATGGCATCTTCTATCGTAGAGGAGATTGGAACAAGAATTTGTATGTCATCGGCATACATGTAATAAGTTATGTCAAGGCTTGATAAGAGATGGCATAAAGGAATAAGGTAGATGTTGAATAAAATGGGAGATAGAGCCGATCCCTGAGGTACACCTGTTTCGAGGGGGATAGGGCTTGAAGATAAATTGTTGTAAGAAACTTTGAAAAATCTATTATTAAGGAAGGAAGTAAACCAACTAAGAGTTTTGCCAGCAAGCCCAATAGATTCAAGGTTGGAAATCAGAATTTTGTGATCCACTGTGTCGAAGGCTGCAGAGAGGTCCAGCAGAATCAGAAGGTGACCTTTTTTTGTTGTCGAGACCTCTTAGGATGGTATTGGAAAGGTTAAGTAGGAGAGTTTCCGTACTGCAGTTTTTTCTGAAGTCAGGCTCACTGCTCTATAGTTTCCTGGATCACCCCTGGAGCCCTTTTTAAATATTGGGGTTACATTGACCACCCTCCAGTCTTCAGGTACAATGGATGATTTTAATGATAGGTTACAAATTTTAACTAATAGATCTGACATTTCATTTTTTAGTTCCTTCAAATCCCTGGGGTGCATACCCACCCAGTCCAGGCAATTTGCTACTCCTCCTTAGTTTGTCAATCTGGCCTACTACACCTTCCAGGGTCACAGTGATTTGGTTCAGTTCATTGAATCATCACCCTTGAAAACCATCTCCGAAACTGGTATTTTTCCAACAGAAGAATCTAGTCCAGACTTTTGGATTCTCCCAAAAGTTACATTTCATAATTCAAACAAGAAAATACAAAATTACTGAGCAAAGGAATACATCTCAGAGGGCTTTTGCCTTCACAACTTTCCCAGAATAAATACAGGCTCTGCTGTACCAATCACAAATTCCTTGGGTACTTGTATGTGCTGCAGTCCTTCAGTAAAGTATCCCTTCTGTTCTCATTGAGCTGAACACCCTCCAAAATTCGCACCCCCAGAGTTCTCACCTACTTCTTTTACACAAAAATAGTTTACAGCTCACAACCATGGAGTTCTAGACCCTCAATAGAGATCTTTGGACACCAAAGATCTGCAGAGGTAGAGATTTCCTCTCATGGTGTAAAAAAGCAAGGGAAAAATGTCCCTAGAGTGGAGGAATACCCTAGTTGTTAGAGCAGTGGACTACAAATCAGGGAAACCAGCATTCAAATCCCTCTGCGGTTCCTTGTGACCAGGGGTAAGTCACTTTACTCTCTGTTGCCTTAGGTACAAACTTAAGGGTGAAGTTTAAAAGCCCTGTGCACACAATTACAGGATGCATGAATATGTGAGACTCGCACATGAAGAGTAGATTATAAAAACCACCCGGATACACGCATATCTCCCGCAGCGTGCATATCTCGAAATTTTTCAAAAAGGGGCATGTTCCGGGTGGGGAATGGGCATTTCAGGGCATAAAGCTGAGATGTGCGCTTAAATAATTATGCAACCTGGCATGCGCTGAGGCCCCCTGCTGCATAACTTTACGTCTGTTTTGGGCGATGTTTAAGTTAGAAAAATAAAGAAACATAGGCAGATCTGCAGGGTTTTAAGGGTCGGGGAGAATTGTGGAGAATGAAGGTTATTAAACTTAGGGGTATGGAGGACCTATCTCTTAACTGGGCGAATTGGAGTTGAACTGGTAAAATTGGGAATAGCGTCAGCACATACCCCTTTTAAAATCCCCCAGTTTACATGGTAAAAGCTGCCTTTGCACACAGTGACACGCGGACATTTAAAATTTGGCACACGTGCACGCGACCAGGCTATTTTATAACATGAGCTTATATGCGCGCATATGTTATAAAATGGCCACATCCCAGAGCACGGGCCGACGTATGTGCGTCAATGTGCGCCCACATGCCAGTTTGAAAGATACCATCTTACATTATAAATCCTCTGGGAATAGGGAAATACCTACTGTATCTGTATGTAATCCACTTTGAATGGTCGAAAAGCGGAATACAAAAAATAAATCCCATTCCCACAAAATATAAGAAATATGGAGAACAGGCCCACTCTCTCCCTATAAAAAGACAAGAGGCCTTTCCACTGGAAAAATGAATTGAAAAAACCTCTCCAGAAAGGAAGCCAGAACCTTTTCTGATCCTCTGTACATTTTCAGGGCATTGATTCACTCTAGTGTCTTGTGGAGACATCTATAAAGGTTTTAGATGGAGACCTACCCTTTTTGTGGTAGACCAAGAAAGTCAATCAAAAAAATACTCTGCAACCCTGAAACTTCACATTTCTGGAGTTTTCCTCTTTTTAACCTATGGAGAAGTCTTAAACAACCTTATGTGTTATATTTGTAAGTTATGCTAAATTTATATACAGTCTTCCTTTGACACAGTTCAATTATGCATTTCGCAAAACATGAAAATATTAAAATAAATGGCAATGCATCTTAAAAATAATAGTTCAGAAATATAAATTGCAAAAAAATATCATAAAGTAATATAAAATATAATAATAATACCTATGGGCATAGCTTGGACCTACCCTACTTACTCTCTCATAGTCATGACAAAGTTTATTAGATGACTTTCTTTGTGATAATGATATCATTAAACACTGGAGATAGTTTTTTCCTATAGGAAACGAGACAAGAAATGGTGTCAGCAGGTGATCATAGGCACTAATCAACTAGCATGGCAGTTTTAAAAAGGTTCAATATTTTTCACCCTTCTCCATCTCTACTAATTCTCAAGATGTTGCTATTTCTTTTCCTAAGCTTAAATTAACTCAGATTTTGGAAAGTACTGAAGTTGAAATTATTGAGCGTTCTACCTTGATTGTATCTTTTTTTACAGAGTCAAACTTGAGTATTGTCGGCTTATTTTGAGAATATTAATGCTATATTTCATGGCCACGCTTCGAGAATTTATCCTGATTTGTGTAGAACAGTACAGGAGCAGAGAAGGGGATTTCTTGCCTTGTGGGAAGATACTTTGGCTCTATGCACATTTGCTGCGTTATCCAAATGTTTTGTAAACATGGTAATAATTCCTACGTTTTCTTTTCCCTGGATAGCTTAAAACTTTTATAGATGCTAGAGTTATTACCTCATCCCTTGTGTCCATTTTGAATCAATAGCCCTGATATTTAGAGTCTAATATGTGTGGATTTCAGGCCTTTTTTGTTTGATTTTCTTTTCTTACTCTCTTTTTTTTTTTCCCTTTTTACTTATTAATAGAATGGAATTGCAATTAGTATGATTGTTGCATTAATTGTTGATTATTGTTTCCTTGCCAATCCATTTATATTTCAATACAAAGTTTGGTTTAAAAAAAAAAAAAAGGTTCAATGTCAATGGCAGGGCAGCTTTAAAATGTTCAATAATATTACGATGTGCTCTGACCATCCTGATATTTTAACTGAACTAAACTATTCTCTCTATAGGAGAAGAATGTGAACTTGAGGTCACTGGATGCACTACTATCTGTGCCAGAAATCTGAAGGAAATTGGATAAATGGTTCAAAGATTATTGGAGGGAGACTGAGAGACACAGGTAAGGAGAGACAGACACAAATACAGGAGAAGGTAAATCAAGTCCTCAAGTGCTGCAAAGCAATTCGATTTTTTTCATAACCACACTGAATATTCATGAGATGCATTTACGCATAAAGCCTCCATTGCATGTAAATTCATCATGGATAATCTGAAAACCTGACTGGCTTGCGACACTCCAGGACCAGAGTTGCCGACCCCCTGCACAAACATGAAGATCTCATACCAGTGTTTCCCCTACCCTCTCAAGGAGGCACACCTATCCAGTCAGGTTTTCAGGATTTCCATAATAAACATGCATGTATAGATTTCCATGCACTGGATCTCCAATGCATGCAAATCTAGATCATGAATATTCATTACAGACATCCTTTAGGAGAGGCACTTTTTATTAAAGTTGCAAACTGGCTTCAGATTTCAGGCTAACCCAGTCCTGATTTTACCCAACCGCTTGAATGAATTTGAAATTTTGCTTTTTTTTTTTTTTTTAAGAAAATCAATAGGGACACCAGAAATAAAAGTCCATGAAGGCAGAGAAGTAAAACTAGAACTGGGTTAACCTGTCCTGAATTCTGGAGCCAGTTGGAAACCCTATTGTAAGATCAATTTTCCTATTGGCAACTCCGGTCCTCAAGTGCCACAAGCCAATCAGGTTTTCAGGATACAATATACATGAGATGTATTTGCATGCAATGGAGGGTGGTGTATGCAAATGCATTTCATGAATATTTAGTGTAGATATCTTGAAAATCCTACCAGCTTGTGGTATTCAAGGACCAGAATTACCTACCATAGCTGTATAGCAAACTATGCTAAAAATGAAAGGAATGCCAGGTACCCCATAAGAAGCTATTGCATTGGACCTGAATGTAGATTGTACGCTTGTTTCTCATCACTACTGCCACACTGAAAGTAGTCCAATTTTTCTAAAATGCTTGAGTGCCAGGATAGCATGCAAAAATGCATTTAAGTACTATAGTCTACAAGGGGATTATTTTCTCAGACCTACATTTTATCATGCAAATATCAGCGCTGGAGGATAAGAAGACAATGGACATAGTGGATGAGGTTTTCTCCTGAAATTGCTTGCAACATTAATCATGACAGAGTAATCGGCATAATTATTGATTCTTAAAATCGTAATACCATTTTCATTTACTTCAGACTCTAGTCTTACATATTACAGCTCTTTGTGTAAGATTTGAATGACATTTATGCAAAAAATATCTTTAGGAATGCCTGCAATAGTATCAAAATGGAAATGTTAAGAAGAAATAAGCAGAAAGAACCAATTTTATGTCAGATTTATGAATTTACTTTTCAGCTTTTGGACAACCTTGATGAGTCCTAGATCAGTGTTTCCCAACCCTCTCCAGGAGACCACCTAACCTGTCAGGTTTTCAGAATATTTGTAATGAATATGCATGAAATAGATGTGCATACGTTGGAGCCACAGTTATGCAATTATATCTCTATAATATATTCATTGTAGCTACCCTGAAAACCCAACTGGATAGGTTTGTCACCCGGAGAGGGATGGGAAATATTGTCCTAGATCAATGGTTCTCAACGTGTTTTGATACTCAGATCTTGGTCATGGGAGATATGAATGGATTCCTCATCAGGAAATTTAATAATAAAAAGCAGAATAATCAGAGCAAAATGAAGTGCTCCCTTTGAAACTGAAAGTTCTTATCTGTATTGTATTTGTACCTTCTGAAAGTCTTAATATTTTTCCTTACACTGTATTTACAGTACTTAAATTAAAGGAGCTGTAATTTGAAGTGACTTGATTTTGTGATGGGACTCGTGAATCTATTACAGCTTTACAAAGTTCCAAGAATCTGCCATGAGTTTAGAGTGGATCCTAAGTAAGAGTAGAGAGGGCACCAATGCCTTAAACACCTTACTGAAAAATTTTAACTAAACCTAAGGAAATACATGCTAATAAAAAGAAATAAGGTGATACCTTATTATTGGAACAATGTAGTACATTTGACTAGCTTTTGGGAGTTATACTCCATTCATCAGATCAAAACAAATGGGAAGGCAATGGATATCACCTGAATATACAAGTGAATCATAAATTATATTAGAAAGGTGGTATGAAGGGAATAGGGGTCAGGAAGTGATGTGTTAGCAGAGTAATAAGCATAGATTGACACAGCAGAATTATGGCTGGTAGTGACTTGATTAGCCCATGTCTCTGTGAAGTCATTTTGGGCTTGATTTTCAAAGCAGTTTGCATGCATAAATCCTGTTTTATGTACAGAAGTGGTGTTCTGAAAATGAATTAGGGGATTGTGCATGTAAAAGTGTTCACAAGACACCGTTTTGCATGTACATTCACCTGCACTAGGAAGAGGTGTTTCAGGGAGCGGAGCCAGAGCAGGAAAAGCATTTACACACATTTTCAAAATTATGTGCAAGAAAGTACATGTAGAAGGTTACACCTGATCAGGAGTAGGTATAATATTCTGCAGTTCTGTGTACCAGAACAATATGAACATTTTCTAATTACACATGCCCTTTCTATAATTACCCTCTTTGTTGTTTTGAAGTGGCTGCTCATTTTAATTTCAAATGTCTTATATGTGAGATCAGGGGGCATAAAGAGTGTAAATTGGGAGCGAGGAAAGGGTAAGGTAGTTGAAAGCTGTCAAATGCAATATTTTCTTTTATTTACTTCCTCTGCTTAAATGTAATAGCTTGGAGGTATTCTGTCCTTTTCTGATGATTAAAGATTGCCCCTGAAATTCAAAGAGTTCAGAAACATCTTAGCAGGTCAAAAGGCTAGTACTATATGATTGCCCTTGAGAAGGCCAAGCTGGCCCTAAAATGAGCCCATTTGTAAGAACATGAGCACTTACTAAACCCGCGTACCAGGTCATTCTAGATGTTTATGCTAAATCAGTTGGGTCTGGATTTCTGGATTTATCATTTTAAATGGTGAAAATTCTAGGGTAAGGTAGGAGAGCGGGAAGGAGGATAGACAAGAATGGGAGGAGAAGGGAAAAGGGATGAATGAGTAAAAGAAATCTAAAGAAGGGAGAGAGAAGGAAGAGACAGGGAGATTACAGCTGGAGAGGGAGAGAGAGAGAGAGAGATGCCTGAGAAATGGGGAAGTGAGAAAGGAGTCAGGGAGGGAGGATGGACTAAGAGATGAGCCAGGAAGTGGAAGAGGGAGTGCAAGGGTAGGACTATCAAGGAAAATTTTGGAACTATGTGTAGATTCCTATGGCAGATATACCTAAGTAAGCAATATTTTATCACAGCCACAAATCCCAACTTTGCGCTCCGGGAACCTTTTCGTGGGAACCCAAACTATTGCCACCTTTCACTAAAGTCTTTTGAACCTGTCAAACCCATTAGGAAATTGTGCTATGTTTTCATTTGTCTGTACAAATGAGACCACAGAGCTATGGACTAAGTAGCTTATATCATTCCTAGGAATTTATGAACTATGGGACTCAGTCAGTAACGCTGCTGCTATCTCATGGAGCTGCCATTTTTGAATAGTTGAATAATGGTAATGGTAAACTAAGATTCCACCATCATGATTAAAATGTAAAAACAAAACCTAGGCTGTTAGTAGTGACAATTTCTTAGATCCCAAAATATTGGCCATTTGCACAGTAAGATTCCTTTATAGCCCCTCTCAGTACCTCATATTTGCTTCTTTCTCCTGAAATAGAATGGCTTGGCTCTTATTACTGGTGGACTTATGTAGGAAGATTATATCTTTGTACAACTGTGACTTTGTATACCAAGTTCCAGGTGCAGTTTGATAGCACATCTGTTCCACTAAGTTTTCACTAAAATACTGCACAAGTCCTTCAATCCCCATTCACATTAAATCCAACCTTTTCTCTATCCAGAGCAGGCCAATAAAAAGCTGCTGATTTATATAAGCACTGAAGAAAATCTATTGCGAGAGTAAAATTTCATTCCAGGCTCAAAGTATAGATTGTTAGGCTGAACTGGAGCCAAGAATACTGCATTAGGAATCCCAGTTATATAGCATAAAACTGTGAACCAACTTAAGAGCAGCATACAAAGTGCACCTAGCTCCTACAACAGGGATGAGCAACTGCAGTCAGGTTTTCAGGATATCCCTAATGAATATGCATGAGAGAGATGTACATACAGCTGAGGCAGAGTGCATGGAAATCTCTCATGCATATTCATTAGGGATATCCTGAAAACCCTGTTGGTTTGCAGCCCTGGAGGAGCGGAATAGCCCACCCCTTAGAATCATGAGAGGTTCTGCAGAGCGCCTCCTGTGGCTTAAGATGATAGGGTTCCCTAGACATGCTGCGGTTAAGTCTGTCAAACATGAAAGGCTGGGATATTGCAGCAAGCAGTTTAAAAGCAGGATAATGTGCATGCTGATTGTTGGAGAATAGGAACGAGGGCTTTAGAGAATGATAACCAGCATTGCTTTCTAGTTTTAAACTGAAAAAAAAATCTAAACATTATTTTAAAACAAAATCAAATAAATGTACTTTACATTAGACTGTAACATCCACAGAGCAGGGACTGACTCTTATTTGTACAACTCTGCGCATGCCTAGTAGGGCTATAAAAATGGTAAGTAGTAGTAGTATGTAACGTCCCCTCCCCACCAGTGCCCGCTTTGTCACTTTAAAAGGTAGCACATCAGCCAGTGCTATTGAAATCTTTTTAAATACTTTATTCTATTATGAGGATTAGAAATGTCAGTTTTGAGCTTTTGTATTATCTCTTTAGGGCACAATCACATTTAAAAATAAAGCAAGCCTATTAATAGCCCAGTGGAAAAAAAAGGAATAAAATTATCACATTATAATTTCTTTGTTTATCTAAATGGCCCCCCTCCCTGACAGCTGGAGAAAATCCAATAGAAACAGTGTTGAAGTTTATAAAGGATTCCCGGTCTTCCTCCCTTGTGATTACTGTTTCCATTTCTGTGGCTGACCTCTCAGGGCTAGAAACATAAGCAGGGCTGATAGATTAAGTAATTAGAGAGTATTAAGTGCATTTGAAGAACTGGGACACAGAAGGAGATAGGGAGGGAGAGAGAAATAGAGCGCTGAGGGATGCTTGAGAGCTAGACAAATATTCTCCTTACTCACAGCTGGGAAGCTGTAAGGGATAGATCCTCGCAAGACGCATCAAGACGCTCTTCCCGTGCATCTTCATCTGCTATGGGTGAGTAAAGATCTGGCTAAATATACAAATGATGTTGTTTAGTGAATGCTGGATTACTTTCAGTAGGTAGTGTCAGTGGGGGACAGGTTAGATGTAAAAAGACTGTTTGGGGGTTATTTTAATTACTGCAGATTGCACGTACTACACATGGAAAACAGGAATGATTTGAAATATGTTGTGTGTGTGTGTATGTATGTGTCATACATAGCTGTACAGAGGTCAGACCACATAAAATACTGAAAGTAACTGAATACTTTTGATATACTTTACTCATTTATCACAGTTTTGTACACTACACAACACCTGCCATTGAACATGCGTGTTTCAGAGCACATCCAATGAAAATAAACTATCTGTAATTTTATAGATAAATACACCCAGACAGAAATTTCTTAATTATGCTTTCATGAATTTTTTGCCATTTTTTACCAGTATTTATCAATTACTAGTCTTTCCTGCACATGTGTTCCCAACCATGAATGGTGCTGATTATGTGCTCAGTTGGATTCATTAATGCAGTATCACCACAGAATCCATCAAGTCCATGACTGTTATCCAGATGAGTCTAATTTGATATATTTTTAATGTATTTTTCCCTGAAATTTGCAAGTATTTCTTGAATTATCTTCCTTATGTTAGCATAGAACTAACATGGTGACAACATATCGAGATAGCAAGTTATCACAGTATAAATGGGATGGAATTTGCTTTCCCTTCAAAGGTCATGTGCACTGTGCATTTACTTTGACTGATTTACATAATGATGCCCCTACTGAGAGCAACAGGAAATCCAATAAGCCTTAAATTTAAGTTGATAAAGAATGTTAATTCTCTCCTATGCTGTAATTATTGTGTTGCTATTTCTATCAATAGCATCTCCAGTTGTCTTTTCACCTTGCACATCATTTTTGACATGGAGGTTGTGGTCTTCCTCAAAATTCTAGTATTGACCAGTTTAAGATATGTAAATGTCCTTTGACACATTCTTGATTTCAATAGTGATGCTCTGATCACTCGGTGTCAACAGAAATGGCCAAGGAAGTTCTGAGGTAGGGAGGTTAACTTCCATCAAATTACTGTTTCATGGGATTTGAAGTGCTGTGTTGCTTAATGGACAAAGTGCAGTGCGCTATATTTATGTAGTACACCTGTTCTTCCTCTGCTGCTGATCGCCATAGCAGGCTTGGTCTCTGCTTGTATGTGCTGCCATGGAACTCAAACCACTCCTCCCTTTGATTGTAATGGTTTTCAGGCCCTAGTACTTATGTACCTAGTAACATTCTTACTCTCTGTTCAACATTTCTTCTGATTCTCCTGAAGCAGTATGCACAGGCTTTAAGCATTCAAGTGGGACACCCGTAATCATGGATCCCTCTCTTCTCCTTTCCTCCATGCACACATTCCAGAGCTTCAGGGTTTTTACTACATCTTGGGATTCAGGGTGAGAAGGCAAGGAGTTCTGAAGCTGACTAGTCTTTAGGATTAAAGCGATGAGAAGAAATGTAAAAAAGCTAATTGTATTACAGAGGCTGCAGGTACTTCTAGCCTTTAGGCAGCATGCTTGAGACTGACCCAGTCTTGGAGAGTGATTACAGGAAACATCCCAGCAAGCTGGGGCTAGATAGCGAGCCTAGGATCCATGTGACGCGGGGGGGGGGGGGGGGGGGGGATGAAGGGCAATTCCTTGAGCCAATAAGGCACTTAAGAAGACTCAAGTTAGATTGAGAGGGCATGCAGACCCTTCCCAATGAGAGAAGCAGGGGGGAGGGGGTTTCTCTTAAAGGCAAAACTCCCCTTAAAGGCAGGGCTCACAGGCTTTTATCATGGGTTACAAATAAGGACTGCACTAGACACAGTTAAACTGCAATGTATATACAGATACCGAAATGTACCCACTGCTGGGGACAGAACACTCCCCGACTAGTTTTCGCAAGATACCACTATATCAGTTCCTATATCATTATGCAACAATGCAAAGTCCATTGTGACTGGATCTTTCGACGTTCGAGGGAGTTCCCGATCATCTCAGTCGTCCAGGCGATAGGCAATGTCTTCTTCACAGGGTTTCGCCAAGCTGAAACGAAAGACAGACAACACAAAGAGAGAGAGAGTCTTTGGTGTGGACAACGGTCCATGAAGTTTAAGTTTCTTCATGTGGCATGAGGAGTACCACTTCATTGATGGGCCTGTAGAAGATCTTGGATTGCCATTTGCTTCGATGCTGGGGAGTCAGCAAGTAATCTTTCTTCCTACGGATCCGGAGGGAGTTGGCAAGCTGTTGGACTTGTTTCCTTCGCTGCCTGTAAAGCTCCCCACTGTCAAGTTTCTGTGTGGCACAGGAATATTCATAGTCTTTTGTGTCAAAGGCATGACAAATGTAATGCTCAACTCTTTGCAGGTTCCTAGGAAGTCGGTTCCATAGTCTGAGCGTGTCTGGGTGGCTGAACCCCAGAGTTGAGCGTATACATGGAACCTTCTTGTCTGATTGTAGATGTAGCTCAGTACTACTTGGCTGTCCATGTGAAGATGGACGGCATAAATTCAAATGTCCTTTTCGGCTATCATGAACTCCACTGTTTCCACTGCTAGCGCTGTTCCACACAATTCTAGATGTGGTACGGTGTGGTTAGGCTGTAGTGCTAGCTTGGCCTTGCCGAAGATGAAGTCCTCACGCACTGTCCCTTCTGTGTCTGTCGCTCTCAAAATGGCTACCGCAGCTATGTCCTTCACAGGTGCATCTGAGAAGATGCAGATCTCCTTGCGGATGGCTGTTTCGAGTTCTATTGGAACATGGGTACGTGGTATGTGGAGCTGTTCAAGTACCTTTAGGGAGCTCTTCCACTTTTCCCATTCTGGCTTCATTGCTAGAGGTAGTGGGTTGTCCCACTCGGTGGCACTTGATGAAGGCTTTCTTAACAAGGCTCTTCCTTGTATCGTGGCTGGAGTCACAAACTCCAGTGGATTGTGCAGGCTGACTGTGGACGGGACACCTCGGTGAGTGTATGGTTCAGCTTGGGTCGAGATTTGGGACGTGAAGACGTCACTCTTTGGATCCCAGTTTAACCCAAGGCTTCGTAAAGAGGAAGTGTGTCCACTCTCAGGTCCGAGTTCTCTGAATCTCTGGCATGATCATCTGAAGGAGTTGCCTTCGTTACTTCAGGACTGTCAGAAGCTATTTCGTGGAGCCTTAGACTGGTGCTTGCCAGTATTGCTTCCTCTGCAGTGGGTAAGGACCTTAGCTCGTCATCTACATAGAAGTCCTTTTCCATGAGGTATCTGGCATCTGTGTCGTACTCTTTATCTCCTTCTTGGGCTGTCCTTCTGAGCCCGGGTGTGGCCACTGCAGGCGATGGACTACCGAAAGGGTAGATTTGTCGTCATCCTTGGCGACTTGAAGCAGTGGGTCCCCTAGATGTTCCTCTACATCTGATGGGGGAGTGATCCGGCTGGTAGCTGAATTGAGATTCGGTCCTTCGCGGCTTAGGATATCCATGGTGCTTAGGTGATTAGGACACGGTTCAAATAGGGTAGGATTTCCATCCTCTTTGACATTCATGGCTTATGTCTGAACGCTTGGTCCCCTTGTTCACTTCAAGGCGACTTCACCGACTATCACCCATCCCAAGGCGAGTCGGTAAGCGTAGAGACCGGCTGTTGAACCATCACGCATCTCCAAGACCTTGGTCAGTGCTGGTGCATCTCTGCCCAATAGCAGGGTCTAGTGGTGGAAGCTGGTGTATTATGGACGTTAGATAAGGATGGTGCCGAGTGGCTTCTGGTGTGGGAATCTCATCTCTGTTGTCAGGCATCTGGTTGCACTCGATGAGTGTGGGCAAGTTTGACTTGTTGCTGTCGTCCATCGCTTCTATCACATATCCGCCTGCTCTCCTCCCTGTCACACAGGTGACTCCTGAGCAGGTTTTGAGGTTGTACAGAGAGTAATGGTGACGGATGTCAAACAAGTCGAAGAATTCTGGCCTTGCCAGGGATCTGTTGCTCTGCTCATCTATGATGACATACATTTTGACTGCCTTCTCAGGTGACTCTTCGGGATACACTCTGGCCAAGCATATTTTTGTGCAGGATTTCCCATCGCTGTTTCTCCCATACACTTGTGTGTATTTGGGGATCGCTCGTCCTTCTCCTCCCCGCCATGGTCTGGACTGGGGTGTAAGGTTCCTGAAGGGTGAACTCTTGCTTCGCCGGGGTGTAGGGTGCTGTCGTGTTGGTCACTCCCACACTCTGAACATTTAATGGCTCTTTCACAGTCCTTAGCCATCTGGTTAAATGAAGAGCAGCACCGGTAGCAAATTCTGTACTTTTTTCAACAGTTCTTTGCACTCTTTCAAAGGTCTCCCTTTGAACCCTCTGCACTTTCTGAGTGGGTGAGGTTTTTTGTGTATTGGGCACTGCCGGTCTGGGTCCTCTGCCCTATCCATATCGGGAAGTTGGTCTGATGTAGATGCTGCAGGTGACACTTCCGTTTTGTGCACGGAAATGGACTTCCTGCTGCCGCCGTGCTCCTTGGTTGGCCTTTCACCCATGCGGTGGCTGATTTTATGTATCTCATGTGTGCTGTATGAGAAGCTAGGGTCATTCCTGCACCTTGCTAAGTCCCGTATGAACATTGCGAAGACATGGAAAGGTGGGTACTTGTTGTTGTCTTCTTTGTACTGTGCACCATGAGATGCCCATTTATCTCGTATATCACTTGGCAATTTTTTTATGATGACGTTCATGCCTTGTGATATGTCCAAAAGGTTGAGACCCGGATAAATTAGTTTAGCCTTCTCTGTTTCCACCTCTTGGAGGAGATCTCCCAATTCTTGTAACTTTCAATTATCCTTTCTGGATATTTCTGGAAAGTTTTCCATTTCTTCGAAGCATGCAATCTCTATGGCGACTGGGTCCCCATAGTATTGCTCAAGTCTCTCCCATACCGCTTTTAGTGCTGTAGGAGGATCATCTAGTGGACGTCTTTTAATCTCATCAAGTGTTCAGCTGATTCACGTCCCAACCATTTTGTCATCAATTTCATCTCTTCCTTCGGAGTCAGTCTCAGATCCTTTACAGCATCTTGGAAGTCAGATTTCCATGCCCTGTAACTCTTAGGGTGGTCGTTGAACACGTAGAGCCCTGTGTTATGAATTATCGGCGGGTCATGTACCTTGCTAAGTCTTCTCTTTCTGAAGCCTCGTCCTGAAAAGTAGCAGGCCTTGCTGGGCGGATGTCCTGTGGTTGACTATGCACATCACTCCTGTTGTGCATTTGCTCAGGTTGTGGTTGGTCAACTGTCTCCAGTTTAGGCTCGGGGTGTTCAGCTGGGGCCCTTCCTGAGTGTGGCTGCCCAGTTTTTTCTCATTCCCAATGCCCGCAGGACGTTGGGATCCACATTTGTGTGGAAATGTTTAGCTTGGGGCATGTGCTGGGTTCGTGAGTTGGCTGTCGTACATCCGTATGATTTAGAGACAGTGGATTACTGCCATGGGGTTTGGTACTCATGGTGTTTTCTGTTTCAGGTCTGATTTCTTTGTTTGAGGCCTCTATTTGTGAAGGGAGGCGTGCTCCCTCCTGGTGCTAGGGTTGCTCTGGGGGAGGTGGCGTTTTGGAGCCAGCGTGAGTTGGAAGGTGAGCCAAGACGTAGTTCAGCGTTCGCTGGGCCGTGTCCTGCTGGGTCATGAAGTTGAGTGGGTCCCCCTCCTCGCCAAGTTTCTGGGCCACGTCAAATACCTTAATTTCGGCTTCAAGAATTGCTGCTTCTCTTTTCTGCCACAACAAGTCTAGGGTGATCTCTCATAAGAACATAAGAAAATGCCATACTGGGTCAGACCAAGGGTCCATCAAGCCCAGCATCCTGTTTCCAACAGTGGCCAATCCAGGCCATAAGAACCTGGCAAGTACCCAAAAACTAAGTCTATTCCATGTAACCATTGCTAATGGCAGTGGCTATTTTCTAAGTGAACTTAATAGCAGGTAATGGACTTCTCCTCCAAGAACTTATCCAATCCTTTTCTAAACACAGCTATACTAACTGCACGAACCACATTCTCTGGCAACAAATTCCAGAGTTTAATTGTGCGTTGAGTAAAAAAGAACTTTCTCCGATTAGTTTTAAATGTGCCCCATGCTAACTTCATGGAGTGCCCCCTAGTCTTTCTACTATCCGAAAGAGTAAATAACCGATTCACATCTACCCGTTCTAGACCTCTCATGATTTTAAACACCTCTATCAAATCCCCCCTCAGTCGTCTCTTCTCCAAGCTGAAAAGTCCTAACCTCTTTAGTCTTTCCTCATAGGGGAGTTGTTCCATTCTCCTTATCATTTTGGTAGCCCTTCTCTGTACCTTCTCCATCGCAATTATATCTTTTTTGAGATGCGGCAACCAGAATTGTACACAGTATTCAAGGTGCGGTCTCACCATGGAGCGATACAGAGGCATTATGACATTTTCCGTTTTATTCATCATTCCTTTTCTAATAATTCCCAACATTCTGTTTGCTTTTTTGACTGCCGCAGCACACTGCACCGACGATTTCAATGTGTTATCCACTATGACACCTAGATCTCTTTCTTGGGTTGTAGCACCTAATATGGAACCCAACATTGTGTAATTATAGCATGGGTTATTTTTCCCTATATGCATCACCTTGCACTTATCCACATTAAATTTCATCTGCCATTTGGATGCCCAATTTTCCAGTCTCACAAGGTCTTCCTGCAATTTATCACAATCTGCTTGTGATTTAACTACTCTGAACAATTTTGTGTCATCTGCAAATTTGATTATCTCACTCGTCGTATTTCTTTCCAGATCATTTATAAATATATTGAACAGTAAGGGTCCCAATACAGATCCCTGAGGCACTCCACTGTCCACTCCCTTCCACTGAGAAAATTGCCCATTCAATCCTACTCTCTGTTTCCTGTCTTTTAGCCAGTTTGCAATCCACGAAAGGACATTGCCACCTATCCCATGACTTTTTACTTTTCCTAGAAGCCTCTCATGAGGAACTTTGTCAAACGCCTTCTGAAAATCCAAGTATACTATATCTACTGGTTCACCTTTATCCACATGTTTATTAACTCCTTCAAAAAAGTGAAGCAGATTTGTGAGGCAAGACTTGCCCTGGGTAAAGCCATGCTGACTTTGTTCCATTAAACCATGTCTTTCTATATGTTCTGTGATTTTGATGTTTAGAACACTTTCCACTATTTTTCCTGGCACTAAAGTCAGGCTAACCGGTCTGTAGTTTCCCGGATCGCCCCTGGAGCCCTTTTTAAATATTGGGGTTACATTTTCTATCCTCCAGTCTTCAGGTACAATGGATGATTTTAATGATAAGTTACAAATTTTTACTAATAGGTCTGAAATTTCATTTTTTAGTTCCTTCAGAACTCTGGGGTGTATACCATCCGGTCCAGGTGATTTACTACTCTTCAGTTTGTCAATCAGGCCTACCACATCTTCTAGATTCACCGTGATTTGATTCAGTCCATCTGAATCATTACCCATGAAAACCTTCTCCATTACGGGTACCTCCCCAACATCCTCTTCAGTAAACACCGAAGCAAAGAAATCATTTAATCTTTCCGCGATGGCCTTATCTTCTCTAAGTGCCCCTTTAACCCCTCGATCATCTAACGGTCCAACTGACTCCCTCACAGGCTTTCTGCTTCGGATATATTTAAAAAAGGTTTTTACTGTGAGTTTTTGCCTCTACAGCCAACTTCTTTTCAAATTCTCTCTTAGCCTGTCTTATCAATGTCTTACATTTAACTTGCCAATGTTTATGCTTTATCCTATTTTCTTCTGTTGGATCCTTCTTCCAATTTTTGAATGAAGATCTTTTGGCTAAAATAGCTTCTTTCACCTCCCCTTTTAACCATGCCGGTAAACGTTCAGCCTTTTGGCGCACTTCAGCAGCAGCTGTAATGGCAGCTGTGGCCATAGCTTCAGCGGCACCCACAGCAGCTGTAGCAGCAGCTGCCTTCTGTTGTTCCTCTATTTGGAGTCCTTCTCTTTTAAGGGCTGCTTCTTCTTCATCGTACTGTATGCGTGCTATAGCTGCTTGGGACTCTTCTCTCTTTTGGAGAATGACAGAGCTTGAGTTGAGAGTGGCTCGAGTGCCTTGACCCACGTGACTTTGCGGACCTCGATGTGCACTTAGAGGTGCGAGAGTGCTGAGAGCCGGTCTCACTTGTTGGGTCACCTGGTTCTGCACTGTTAATGGTGTCCATTACCATTTCTTGGCATATTTGGTACAAGTTCTGTTGGCGGCCCCTTTCTTCAAGACTTTCTGGATTGTTAGTTCATGTCAAGAACTTGAGATACTCTTTTGTGATGAGCTGATAGGTTTGGAAATGAAGCTGCAGCTGTTTTATGTGATGCTTGAGATGGGTGGGGCTTCCTAAGATTTTCTCTCTTTCTTGTTTAATCTTATGCCATTCTCTTTCCATACTGTTTTCATGGCCCTATTTGCTTTTCTGATACATCTCCACACCTTTTTCTGTAGGCATGCATAGTCTTTTTGATTTACTGTCTTCATCTCTTCCTTCACTGTTCTCCCCCATTTGCTGTGTGTCATTTTCTAATTCAGTGGCTTCAGCTAGCTGGTTTCAGGTGTTTTGCTTTAAAGCTGCTTCGGCCATGTGGGTAGCAAACACTTTTTATTTCAGCTACTGAGTTACTTCAGAAACAGGACCAGGCTAATTAACACTTTGTTGCCTCAGGCTCTCTGTTCCCTGACCTTGGTGTGGGCGGGAATTTGGTATCTATGACAACTGATTGCTTTCAGCTTCATGCCTGCTGAAGGGTAGTGGAGAGGGGAGGGCTTCTGCCTTTTGGCAGCAAGGTGTGTAACAAGGGGATGGGGGAGGAACAGAGCAGCTTTCACTCTGTCTTTTCAATCTTGATCTCCCAAGTGGTATGTGCTCAGTTGAATTCAGTCTTTTTTATTCAGTTCAATTCTACACACTCACCAGTGTTTTGCTTCAGAACCCTTTAATAATTATTAATAAATCTCCACAATTATTCAGTTCCTTGTTGTCAGTCTTTTACTGTTTAGTCAGTAAAGTTTGCAGAGCTCAGGTTACTATGACAACTGATTGCCCTCTGCCTGTAGCAGTGGTAGAGGGGAGGGGTGAGTTTCTCGGCTCAGGGAAATTTGAATGGACTTAAGTACAGTCGTTCAATCCTTTGTTTCACTGGCAGAAGTGCTCTGAATTTTTCCTGCCGAGCTCAAATTATACAAAGCCAAATGCTTCTTTACTGCTCCTAGTATTCCTTGCTTACAGCATGGGCTGACTTTTAAATCTGTGTTCACTTCTTAAATGATTTGCAGACTCAAAGTTAATTCCGAGTGTTAATCTTTACAATCTAGGGTTTTTTATGCTTGGTTCTTCCCACACTGCAGGGATGAGAGGTTTATTCAAATACAAGGCAGTCTTTAACGATTCCTGTTCAATGCAACCTTCTGTAGCAGGTTGAAATCCCTGTCTCAGTGTACTGCATATTTCCTTGAAAGGCTTTCAGTTCAACAGGTTTCACAGACTGTACAAATGAATTTTACTGAGTTTCTACTTGCTGGTTTCTCACTTGTTATCTCCTGTATGATTTGAGCTTTTACTTTCAAACCATTGGCGAGTTACAACTGCAACCTCCTATATGATACAGTTTTCTTATTTGCTGTTATCTAATTAGCTTTTTTACTGTGCTGGCTCAATAAGAAATACACAGATTTCCATCTTCCACACTGCTAACTTTTCTTCTTAATCAGTATTCCAACAAATATCTATTAAGTTTGAAATTATTTATTGTACAGATAATTTTCCATTACTTACAATTGTTGTTTCCAAATGTATATATATGCCCCAGGCAGAGATCTTTGTACCTGGAGATAGGCAGGAGAAGGGAGATGGAGTTTCTTGGGATTCAGGGTGAGAAGGCAAGGGGTTCTGAAGCTGATTAGTCTTTAGGATTATAGCGATGAGAAGAAATGTAAAAAAGCTAATTGTATTACAGAGGCTGCAGGTACTTCTAACCTTTAGGCAGCCTGCTTGAGACTGACTAACAGTCTTGGAGGGTGATTACAGGAAACATCTCAGAAAGCTGGGGCTAGAGGTGAGATCCAATGATAGCGAGCCTAGGATCCATGTGACACAGGTGGGGGCATGAAGGGCAGTTCCTTGAGCCAATAAGGCACTTAAGAAGACTCAAGTTAGATTGAGAGGGCATGCAGACCCTACCCAATGAGAGAAGCAGAGGGGAGGGGGTTTCTCTTAAAGGCAGGGCTCACAGGCTTTTATCATGGGTTGCAAATAAGGACTGCACTAGACACAATTAAACTGCAATATATATATATATATATATATATATATATATATATATACAGATACTGAAATGTACCCACTGCTGGAGACAGAACAATTTACTCTCAGTTAAGAACATAAGAACATAAGAAATTGCCATGCTGGGTCAGACCAAGGGTCCATCAAGCCCAGCATCCTGTTTCCAACAGAGGCCAAAACCAGGCCACAAGAACCTGGCAATTACCCAAACACTAAGAAGATCCCATGCTACTGATGCAATTAATAGCAGTGGCTATTCCCTAAGTAAAATTGATTAATAGCCATTAATGGACTTCTCCTCCAAGAACTTATCCAAACCTTTTTTGAACCCAGCTACACTAACTGCACTAACCACATCCTCTGGCAACAAATTCCAGAGCTTTATTGTGCGTTGAGTGAAACAGAATTTTCTCCAATTAGTCTTAATTGTGCTACTTGCTAAGTTCATGGAATGCCCCCTAGTCCTTCTATTATTCGAAAGTGAAAATAACCGAGTCACATCTACTCGTTCAAGACCTCTCATGATCTTAAAGACCTCTATCATATCCCCCCTCAGCCGTCTCTTCTCCAAGCTGAACAGCCCTAATCTCTGCATCCTCCCTGCAGGATTAAAATATCCATGGAAGCAATGGCTGTATTTTGAGGTTGCCATGCTGCACAGAGGAATCCTGCAGAGGAGAATTGGTTACAAAAGCTTTGGCTGTGTGGAGAATTGTACAACCTACATTTAACCCGTGGAAAGGCGGACCTGACGACAATGCTAAAGTAGCAAAGGAGTACCAACAGTGGCAGGAGTTATCCAAGGCACCATGAGAGGAGCAAAGAAGCAGCAAAAGTGAAATGAACACCCCAAGGCTTCAAAAGAGGGCACCAACAAGAAAGGCATGAATCCTTGAAGACAACATGAGAGTCAAAGTGGCACCAAGAATGACATCAATATCCTAAAGCACCATGAAGGGGGAACAAAGCATGAATATTGGCAAGAAAAACCACCATTCATGACAAAGCAGCACAAATTGGGGCACTAATACACCAAGGCACCATAAGAGGTGCAATGCTGTCCCCCACAGTATTAAGAACACCCCAAGGTGTAGAGACTGGAGTATGGCAGCAAGACTCTTATGGTACAAAGTTTGTGTTATGACTATGGCTGCTGGCAGCTTCCTCACCACCAGAGGCCCCTCACAAGCAGGCTCTCTTGGCTGGGCCAGTCTGTCCTACCTATCTGCTCCATGACCTGGATTTCCTACTTAACCCCGCCTAGCCAATGCCTCAGTGCTTCGGCATTGAGTTCCCTTGGGATCCCTGCTCTAGCCTCCTGTTTCCTTCTGTGTGCCTTCAGGTTTTTCGCTCCCTGTCTTGTTCCATTGCCTGGGGCCCTGCCCTTCTTGTCCTGCCCCCTTACCTTGCTGCCTTCGAGGTTTGCGTCCTCCCTCCTTGCCTTGCTGCCTTTGAGCTTTGCATCCTGCCTCCTTGCCTTGCTGCCTTCCGGATTTTGTGTTTTATGTTAGTATTGTCTTGGTTTGTCTAGTCCATTCATTGTCAATCTTCCTCTCCCAGTTCTCTCATTCCAGTTCACACTTACCTACAGTCAGTCTCACACTTACCTGCATACTCTCCTATTCCACCCATACCTGCACCCAGTTCCAGTGTTCAGACCACGCTTACCTGCACTCATATCCATGCGTACCCCCATGCTGTTCCAGAGTTTCCTGAAGCTCACCCTTACCCCCATGCACCCTGTTCCAGAGACTCCTTTCCAGCCAGCACTTGGTATCAGCGACTTCAGCCTGCATCTTCCAGCCAGCTCCCAGCACTACAGACTCCTTCCAGCTAGCACCTGGTATCAGAGACTCCTCACAGCCAGCACCAGAGATTCCTTTCCAGCCAATGTCAGAGACTCTACTGTGACTCCTGTTCTCGCTAGCCTGAGTCACCCCTGTAGGTGGTGTTCACCACACCTGGCTATCGCCCAACCGTAACAGTTTGAATATGACTCCAATGCAGAACACAAGAAAGACCCATAAGGGATATAGCAGCAAGGTAGAGTGGCATTGGAAAAGTCTGTCTTCCTACTGAAGAACTTGCCACGTGTCAGATTTAGTATAAGAGAATAATCTATCATTAGTATCCTTTTTGTGACATAAGCTTTTATTACATTCCCTACTTGAAATTGATCTTGCTGCTGGGTGACATTTTGGGTTTCTGCTGAAATTTGCTTTTCAATTGAAACTATAGTCATAATCAGAACATGACAATGGTATCTCATCAGTGTGGCTTTCATGGTAATTTGTGAGATTAGTTATATTAAGAAAGCTTTTCCCATATTCTATAGCTGAACACAGTTTCTTCCTTTTGATTTTCTGTGGTGCATTAGTTCTCTCTTCCTACTGAAATCTTTACCACATTCAGAACATGTAAAAAGGTCTCTTCTGTGCATTTTTTCTTTCGTGCCTGCATTTTTTTCCTTCTGACTGAGGTTTTCTGGGGACAACACACCCTTATATAACCAAGAAAATAGAAGGGTAGAAAAAACTAGGTTGGGATCCTAGAGATGTACAACAAAACAGTAAGGTAGAGAACCAGAAACAAAAGTGTGGGAGAAGAAATTTGTATTTTTTCTTTTTTCAAAAGTTTTTTTCTGAGGCAAAAATCCACAATATAACCAACAAAGAAACAAATAAGGTGGGAGAACTAGGCCGAAATCCAAACAAACAACACAGAGGCACCAAAACTCCCATGCTGGTATATCTTATGCATGGCAGGTAGGCTATTAACAGCATGAAAATCAAGGTGGTATATCAGGGGCATGGCAAGTAGGCAGAGCAGTAGCAACAAGATCCCTGAAGGAATTGAAGGTAGACAGAGCTATAGCAGCAAGACCACTAAAATGGGCACCAACAATCATACAAAATAAGTTGTTTTGTGGGGGGTTTTTTGTTTTAAATGCAAATGAAAACTTAAATATATATTTAAAAAAATGAGATGGACTGATGGTTACAATTTTTTTCCACAAGAAAGCAGTGATCTACTGAAAATATTGGTGAATCAGTTCTGAAAGACTTTTCATCACATTATTGCAAATTGATCCTTTAAAGTTGAATTATTGAGTGTTAGTTAATTTTGGATCCATTTTATGCTACTTTGAGCCTTTTTTGACTGAAAATTTGTGGCATTAAACTAAATAGAAATGGAAAGAGCCACAGGAAGGAAAAGATACTTCTAGAGGTTAAAAGAGGAATAAGCTCTATGGAAGGGGAAGATTGAGGATTATTGCCCAGAGGGTAAGTTCTTTTGCAGAAAGATATAGCAGAACTAGAAAAGATACAGAGAAGGTAAAAAAATGATAAAGGAGATGGAATGGTTCCTTTATGAAGAAAGGATTAATAAATTAGCACTATTCAGCTTGGAGAAGAGAAGACCAAGAGGGAGTTTATAAATATCCTGATTGAAGTGGAGCAAGGTAAAAAGGAAACTGTTATTTACCCTATCAAATTGCACTAAAGGGGAGAGCCCATGAAACTTGCAGGTAGCAGATTTAAATCAGATACGTTTTTTCACTCCATGCACAATTAAGCAGTTAAATTTGTTGCCAGAGGATGTGGTCAAGGCATCTAGCATAACATAAAAGCAATTTGGACAAGTTCTTAGAGGAAATGTTCATAAATATTTTCTATTTGCCAGTTAAACTCTAGGAAAGCCACTGTTTATCCCTAGGAGTGAGCAATAAGGAATTGGATCTGCTATCTGAGAACTGCTGGCCTTCCGGGTACTTTCTAATGACCCAACTAGGCCATTGTCAGAGACGGCTTGCTGGACTTAATGGACTTTGGTCTGATCCAGCATGTCACATCTTATGTTCTAATGTAATTCTCCCAAAACTAGGAAATGTTCTTGAGAATGTCTCCGCAAGAGATCTGTGACTAGTACAACAATTATCAATGAGCTGAAGGAGAAAGGAACTACTCTGACTAGCCCTGTTAGAAAGGCAAGTGTTTGTGCTATATCTGTGGAGTTTTATCTGCTGGTCCGCAGATTAAAAATGAGGACCTTCAAACACTGGAACCTTTAAATATACATGCAGAAATATGTTTCTCGAGGGCCCATATTTTGTACATTTTCTACCTGATCAATTTTCGATGAATAGTTATGGGGTCGTCATGCAGGTGTATGTAAAAGTGAAAAGGGAGAAAAAGCTAAGCATCATATCTCAGCAAGCACAGAGATACAGACACAACCATTTTTCACATGCTACTTTGGTTGCTCAGGGAGCAACTAGAAGTGTGAAAACAACTACATGGGAAGTGAAATCAAGTGTATAGTAAGTGACTGTAAAATCCCTGAAATCGATAAAAATAGAGGTCAATATTCAGTGGGCCGATGTTAGATAGCTTTAATCAGGTAGTTTTATTTTATTTTATTTTATTTTTTTTTTATTTTCAAGTTTCAATATTACATATTTTCACTTTTACATGAACGCCAAATCAGGAAACAGGATTTATAAGTTCCATCTACATAATTACTTTTACAACATATTAATTTCCTTTCCCTTGTTACAAACCTATAGGAGGAATCCTATATATAAACAAAACAATAAAGCAAGTTTTTACCATATAAATGAGAGTAAAGTAGAACATTAATTTATATCCAATTATATTTAAGACTCAGATTCCTCCCCTTGGTTACGTCTAGCTTCCAGGAATCTCTCTAGATGTTCCGGTTCAAAATACACATATCTTTCTCCTCCTGTGCGCATTCTACATTTACAAGGGAATCTTACAATGATCTGTATACCAAATGTTCTAGCTTGATTCTCCAACAAAAATGTTTTCCTTCTTAATTGGGTTTCCTTGGCTAAGTCTGGATATATCCATACCTTTTGCCCCAGGTATAAAGAGGTTCTTTTCACCAAAAACAATTTCAAAATCTTATCCCTTTCAGATGAAAGGTTAAATTTAACCATGAGTGCCTCTTTTTTCAACCTGGAAACTTAAGGAAGTTTCTGTTAGTTCTGTTATATTCAGACATGTATCAACCACTCCCTGATCTAAAATTTCCTCATTTTTCCAACTAATAAAGTAAACACTTAATACTGATGGAATATTCTCTGGGGTTAAAGCCAATAGCTCCAGAAAATAATTCCTCAATTGTTCTCTAGGGGATATCAATTTACATTTTAGAAAGTTGACAATTCTTAAGTTAGTATATCTAATAGAATTCTCTATATTTTCAACTTTCTTGATCAAATTTGTTTCTCCCTGAACAATAGTAGACTGAATGTTTTTAATTTGTTTTATCTCTTCCTCGACTTTTGCCAAGGACCCCGCATGACTTGTAACTATAGGATTTAGATTAAACAAAGCAGTTTGCATATCTTTTATACTAACATTCAGATTTAAAATATTTGTTTGCAATGCTACTACCGCCTGCCATATCATACCCATTGTTACTCTTTGTGGATTTCCTGACAATGTAGTAGGCACAGGACTCAAAGATTGAACTAAAGAGAGTTCCTGACTACCTCGGATCCCCAAAGGGGAGGTAAGAACTGTTCTTCTGGAAGGGGGAAACCCTTCACTTATTCTCCCCTCGTGAAGAGGAAGGATTGAAACTCCTTCCTTTTTCTTTATTGCCACTCCTAATCCAAGATCTTCCCCAATCGGGCTCAGAACCTCTGACGCATTCCGTCGTGGATCTGGGCCTAGATCAATGGTGGTTGCAATAATCCGGGGTGGGGTAGGCGTTATTGGAGTCCCGGGACTCAGACTAACTTCTCCCAAAAGGGGGGAGGCTTGCTTTCCATTTCCTCCTTTAATGGGACTCTCCGAGGTATCTAATTCTGCTGGTGAAAAATAACCTGTCATAGTTGTTTGCATTAAGGAAGGTCTAACAGGGGTCGAGGCTTCCTGTCTGACCTTACCTTTTCTTTCAGTATGTGGCATTTTAAACCTAAAAAAACCCCAAAAGTTACAAACAGCAACTATAAAAGATTTTTACTTACTCTCATTCAAACCTAATATTACTTAAGAGGAATAAGATAAGGGGACCAAAGGATTGGGCCAGCCTCCGCCGGCCTAAGCCGGACTAAGCCGTGCTCCCCTTAAGGAGCGCGCAGCTTAGGCAGCGCACCGACGGCAGTGGTGCGCCATCTGCCATCCAGTTTTATCAGCAGATGCCGCCTGATGATGTCACTGGAGCTCTGCCTCTCGCCGAACCTCTCAGCTGGATTTAGGGTGTTCCGGGGTCTCTCACCTCCAACTTGCTCAGCAAGGTTAGTCTCCCCAGTGCTGGCCCCGCTCCAGAGTCCCTCTCTCTCTCACTTCTTCTCGGACTCCCCTAATCAGGTAGTTTTACCCAGAATTTCAGAGGACCTAGCCAGATATGTCTGCTGCTGAACATACTTGGATAAATTTATCGATAATGTTATCTGGCTATATTTAATATGGCACGTTTCCTGACCAGACTTACCCAGCTAAGTTTGTCTGACTAGTGCCAAATAACAGTGTTAGCCAGATACATTTTTGCCACCTGCAGAAAACTCCCTATACTGCCTCTTTTTGTCCTAAGTAATGACTTGCCTGGGTAAAATTTTGCCAATGAGAGGTGTGGGAATTTCAAATTTCAGAGTTTGTTCAACTGAAATAGCCAGACAAACCTACTTGAATATCGACCTCAAATTATCTATATTTGTGGTGATCTCCTTAGGATGACTCATAGTATGCTAGGTCAAAGTGTACAAATATATCTGACTCGTTAAAATGTTTAAATAGTCATCATGTAGTATCATAAAATGATCATCAGATGGCAGTTTAGAAAAATGGACTGTGATGTTAATATGTTTGATGTGTGGAAGTTTTGTATGTCACCTTAATAGTTTGGGTTTCTCTGATTGCTGGATTGCAAAGAAATATGCAGTATAAAGTGGTGATGGTATTTTGCCCTTTTCCTGTCGATAGCAGGGCTGAATTAGCCATGCTGCCTGGGACGTCCTCCATCAACCCCTGGAGGGGGAGCTTCTCCTAGAGATCACAGAGCTTTGCGGCTGCGCATGTCTTCCTGCACAATCGAGCGCCATCATCTCCTCTGTCCTTTTTCTTCTGCGCTGCCATCCGCATGTGGAGCATTTTTTCTCTTCTCCTCAGAGATTCTTCATGAAAAGAAGAGCACCAATAGCACTTTTTAGTGCTAACATGGCACCCAAACCACATGGCTTTAAGTACTGCCAGTGCAGTAAGGTTATGTCCATCTTGCCCCCTTTCTTTTTAATATATTTTTGGCTCCTTTGGTGACTCTTACTCAGGACTGTGATTATAATTTATTTTTTAAATACAGATTATTGCTTATATTGACTCCTTCTGTCCAGAGGAAATTCACTTTTAATTGATGCTTGGATAGAGAGGCCCATCAGTTGAAATTCAGTCCACAGAAGTCCAAGGCATTATGGGGCGACAGACATGAGTTTATCTCATGGTCTCTTTCTGGCATGACAGGCTCTATTACACCAAAGGAAGTAGTGATGGCATTGGGAAATAAGCTGGATTCTACATTGAATATGTCCCACCAGATTTCCAAATCTTTATTTCTTTTTCTGAGGTACATCCGGAATCCCCAACCCTTCCAACAATTGCCGGACTTGAATGTTTCGGTCATGCCCTGATTATTTCTTATTTAGATTAATGTAATATTCTATATCAGGGTTTGCCTCTTAGTCAGATAAAGAAAATCCAGCAGAACACTGCGGCCAAACTGATTCATATATTGCCATTCCACCAACAGTTCAATTAGTTGTCAATGTAATGTAGAACTAAATTTCAAGTTATTTGTTTAAAGGTTTGATCACTTCATGTCAAACTCAATATCTATCAGACTTGCTGATTCCATATTAATCAAGTAGATCCTTACAGTCCTCTCAAAATGAATTATTGGTGATTCTCTCCCTCCCACTACTATGAGATTAGAAGTCACACAATATATATCTTTTAGTTATCATGCTCCCCTCTTATAGAATTTACTACCTTTAGACTAAAATACTGGTGAAATCCTGGTTATTTAACCAACTTTTAACTGCCAGAATATGCCAAGTAATAGCCTTTGTTGCATATTTTATGGAGATTTTTATTTCTTAGTTTTTAGTTCAGTGGTAATGGGACTATTATATTTGTTTTAAGTACATAAGAACATAAGAAATTGCCATGCTGGGTCAGACCAAGGGTCCATCAAGCCCAGCATCCTGTTTCCAAAAGAGGCCAAAGCCAGGCCACAAGAACCTGGCAATTCCCCAAACTTGATAGTTTATAGTGTTTCATCTTTATATAAACATTTTCATTAATTTTGTTGTTTTTATGTTTTGCAATTATGCATGTAATTTTTAATTAACTGCTTGGATGCTTTTGCCATATGCAGTTTATCAAATGTATTTAATAATAATACTACTTATGTAGGAAAACACATACTTTATCCATTTAATAAAAGTATGCACAAATATTTTACACAATTTATAATCCTGGTCTATACTCAGAGGCATGTGTCTTATAAAGAATGCACGTATTCTTCTTATGAAAATACTTGTGTATATAGTTTAGTTTAGTTTATTCATGTAGTTTAGTTTATTCATACTCTTAATATACCGCCTTTCTATATTAATCAAAGCAGTTTACAATGAAAATGTTAAATATATAAGAAATCATAACAATCATATAAAATCTCAACATAAAACAAAAAAGCTCCACCTAAAACCATTAGCTCTATAAAAAAATAGTTTTCATCAAACAAATCAAGTCCAATAAAATACAATGTAATAAAATTAACAACCAACATCAAATACAGACATGATTCAGCAATAGAACAACAGAAATTAAAAACATAACCAAACTATGGGATATTTAGGGGATAAATCAGTGAAGATTTCATTATCCACTGCAATTACTCAACTCTCTTCTTTGTCGCACATCATGCAGTTTGGATTCCTGTTAAAGTTGCTAAAGTAACTAATTCTATGTGCAATAAATGTTAGTCCTGTGCCAAAGAAATTGGTACTTTATTTCATATGCTTTATTTCTGTTCCAATTTATGTAGTTTTTAACTAAGATTTGGGAGCAGATTTGTGTGCTTATGCATTTTCTTATGGTCTGATATTTGGAAATCTTTAACTTAGAAGTATATATGTAGCATGAGTTAAAGAAACTAGTAGGTTTTCTGATTTCAGTAGCAATAAAATTGCTACTGAAACCTTGGAAGTATAATACTGGGTTAGATATGACTATCTGATGGAATACTATATGTACTTATAAGTCTGAATTGGTTGCTGCTAAGAAAAGTGGCTGTGCAAAAATAAAAAATATAGGAACCTGTACATCATTTTATATCTTCCTAGGTTAACTTGTTTGTGTCGTCATTGCTCATATCTTCTTGTTATCCTTCATATTCTAATGCAGCTTAATTCTTATGTATTCTACTATTATTCTAGTTAATGTGTTGGATTAATGATTTAATGACAAAATTTGGAACAAAAAAGCAAGACTAAATAACAAAATATATACATAAAACAGAAACATAGAAATGACGGCAGAAAAAGAACAATTGGCCCCTCCAGTCTGCCCAGCAAGCTCCCACACTTATTTTCCCATACTTATCTGTTTCACCAACCACTAAGTTCAGGGCCCTTGTTGGTAACTGATTCAAATTTCCTGCCACCCCCTGCCATTGATGCAGAGAGTAATGTTGGAGTTGCATCAAACGTGAGCATAAAGCTTAATGGTTACGGGTAGTAACCGCCACATCAAGCAAGTTACACCAGTGTTTGTTTACCCAGACTGCACAGATCCATGCCTTGTTGGATGTTGTCTGAATGTAAATCCTCTTTTCCACATTTCTCCCTGCTGTTGAAGCAGAGAGCAACACTGATTATGCCTTCAAAGTGAAGTATCAGGCTTAATTGGTTTAGGATAGTAACCGCCGCAATAAGCAAGCTACCCCCATGCTTATTGTTTACCCAGACTGTGTAGTTCAATCCTGAATGCAAATCCTCTTTTCCATATTTCCCCTTGCCGTTGAAGCAGAGAGCAATGTTGGGATTGCATTAACCATGTGAAGGTTTATTGAGTAAGGGTAGTAATCACCAGGTAGTAGCCTCCATTCCAGCAAGCCACCCCCATGACTCTTCTCTTCATTCCATTCCTCTAGCCTTTATTGATCCACAGTGTTTATCCCATGACCCTTTGAAATCCTTCACAGTTTTAGTCTTCACCACTTCCTCTGGAAGGGAATTCCAGTCATCCACCACCCTCTCCGTGTAGAAATACTTACTGACATTGGTTCTGAGTCTTCCTCCCTGGAGTTTCAAATCATGACCCTTAGTTCTACTGATTTTTTTCCAGTGGAAAAGGTTTGTTGTTGACCATGGATCATTAAAACCTTTCAAGTATCTGAAAGTCTGTATCATATCACCCCTGCTCCTCCTCTCCTCCAGGGTATACATATTTAGGTTCTTCAATCTCTCCTCATAAGTCTTTTTATGAAGACCATCCACCTTTTTGGTCACCCTTCTCTGGACCGCCTCTATCCTGTCTCTGTCCCTTTGGAGATACGGTCTCCAGAACTGAACACAGTACTCCAGGTGAGGTCTCACCAAGGCCCTGTACAAGGGGATCATCACTTCCTTTCTCTTACTAGATATTCCTCTATCTATGCAGCCCAGCATTCTTCTGGCTTTAGCTATCACCCACATGCATGACTCTGCACTTCTTGGCATTGAATCTCAGCTAATTGGAGATGAACTGTATAAGTAATGATGTATATATTGATACTTAACTCAAAAAGAACATCACTAATATAACTGTGTTGTTAGGATGTGATACCTCATATTTTGTAGAGAGCCTCTCGATATTTTTTAGAGGGTGCTCTCGTCAAGTCTTTTTTCAAGCGTTAACCATAATATGTGGACGCAGTTATACGCTGTATGGACTTTTGTATTTATAATCACTGGTATCAACAATCCCTGGTCTTGAAGCAATGCATTTTGCAAACAGGAAACAAAAATTTTTTGAAAGAATTTTTTAAGGTAAATTATATGATGGAAAGCATTCACGTATCGTATTATGCTGAGCGTGCATGGGTGACAGCTGTTTTTTCAAGAACACCGGTATGAACCCGACACGTCCGTGTTTCGTGGACTTCTTCAGGGGTTTTACTTTCTCAACGGTGTCTGAAATATAAACAATAAAGATTAAACTTCTAGACCTTAATTTCAAATGAAAATTATGTTCAAATGTACGTCATCCAATGCTGTAGGCATACATAGTTGAAAGCTTGTCCCATCTTATAGACGCTTCGTGCGCAATCACAGCTTGGAAAAGCAGGATCCGCCATTACTCTACCGCGCTTTATTTAAAGAGACATCTCTCAGTCAGCTGCAGACCAATCGAGATAATGCCGGAAGTGACGTTAGCAAACTCAGGCTAAAGTAATGATGTCCACTCAATGGTGTCATTGAGTCCTGCTGGTGCTTCGGTAGCCAAAGTGAAACTCCATTAATCTCTTATCAACGCAGCAGCAACATCAAGGATCAGGTGGTGCATGCCTCTTTAACACACACTAAACCCAAAACAGTCTATGGCACACACACCAGATGCGGAAGATGCGACATTTGTGAGTTCACCATTGAAGGGCATGAATGGCAACATCCCACTACTCAAAAAACCTATTACAAAAATGCAAATACTACATGTGAATCCACACACATCATTTATCTAATCCAATGTCCATGCCCTCTACTATATGTGGGCCGCACTAAAAGGCAGATAAAAGTCAGACTATGTGAACATCGGAGCCGCATCAACACAGCGAATATTGAAGCCCCAATTGTCAAACATTGTTCCCAATATTTGCATACATTTGACCAATTAAAATGGACTGTTTTAGAACAGGTACAAATTAACTCAAGGGGCGGTGACGTCATGAACCATCTCAACCACAGAGAACAATGGTGGATTTTTACTTTGGCTACCGAAGCACCAGCAGGACTCAATGACACCATTGAGTGGACATCATTACTTTAGCCTGAGTTTGCTAACGTCACTTCCAGCATTATCTCGATTGGTCTGCAGCTGACTGAGAGATGTCTCTTTAAATAAAGCGCGGTAGAGTAATGGCGGATCCTGCTTTTCCAAGCTGTGATCGCGCACGAAGCGTCTATAAGATGGGACAAGCTTTCAACTATGTATGCCTACAGCATTGGATGACGTACGTTTGAACATAATTTTCATTTGAAATTAAGGTCTAGAAGTTTAATCTTTATTGTTTATATTTCAGACACCGTTGAGAAAGTAAAACCCCTGAAGAAGTCCACGAAACACGGACGTGTCGGGTTCATACCGGTGTTCTTGAAAAAACAGCTGTCACCCATGCACGCTCAGCATAATACGATAAGTGAATGCTTTCCATCATATAATTTACCTTAAAAAATTCTTTCAAAAAATTTTTGTTTCCTGTTTGCAAAATGCATTGCTTCAAGACCAGGGATTGTTGATACCAGTGATTAAAAATACAAAAGTCCATACAGCGTATAACTGCGTCCACATATTATGGTTAACGCTTGAAAAAAGACTTGACGAGAGCACCCTCTAAAAAATATCGAGAGGCTCTCTACAAAATATGAGGTATCACATCCTAACAACACAGTTATATTAGTGAAATTGAATCTCAGCTGCCATATCTTCGACCACTCTTCCAGCTTCCTTAAGTCCCATCTCATTCTCTCCACTCCTTCCGACAGAAACCTGTAGCCTTTTTATTTATTTGTTTATTTTTTTCCAATTACTTATATTCCACATCCATTACCAAATTACTGTTTGAAGTTAATTACATTTTTATAAAACATTCATCTTACATTTCTTAACATATTCAATCATAGCATCAACATAATTCACAAAACATGATATAAATGTTGAAGACCTAAATAAATGGGTCTTCAACATTTTTCTAAAACATTTATAATCTCAAACTGAATGCAATTCTACAGGAAGAGAATTCCAAAGTGTTGATGCAACCTGAGAGAAGGCACTTTGAGATGCCTGCTGCAATCATGCTACCTCTGCTCCAGGTATAGTCAACAACTAGCTGAACATAAACTGAGCAGCAGCATTCATTAAAATCTGCAGTACCCTCAAATAGCACTTTGGAAGTCCTATATGGTGTGTGTTGCAGCAATCAACACATGACAAAAGAAAAGCATGCATTTGTGTCTTAAAATTATTCTTCTCAAACATATTTGAAATGTCGAAGCGTCTGAAGTTTTAAAAGCCTTTCCTTACTAAGGCATGCAATTGCGACGGCATGGTAAAGCCAGAATCTAAAAGTATCCCTATGTCATGAACAGCCTCCACAGATCTAATATGAGAGCCCCCAAATTGGAAAGAAAAGAGAGAAATAAGCCCACAACTCGTGTAAAAGACAGTATCTCTGTTTTTACAATATTCAACAATAAACCGTTTTGTTTCATCCAGCAGTTAACAATGTCTATAGTCCTACTAATTTCCTGAGCACTGGAGTGCCATAAAAGTGGAAAATTGCATTGCTCTAATAGTAATCCTATCAATTAATCTACTGTGATAAAACATGTGTCTTATGTTCTTATGTTCTTATGTTCTTATGTCATTGCTCTCAAAGCAGCTTCATAAATTATTCTACTGCGAAAAAGAATTCCATTGATCTTAATACACTTCCATCAATAATTCTACCCTGAGGAAAAATTCCATGGCTCTCGGTGCCCTCCCACTTGCATTCACCAGTTCAACCAATCCTCCACCAGTTAGCATAGATTGTCAGTAGCATTTAACCTAATCCTCCTATCCCAAAACTACAGACAAAAGACAAGTGCAACTTTCCTTCCATCACTTAATTAGCAGATATAAAATCATATACCACTTACAAAATACTAAATTGTGTGTGTCGTTCTGAACAGTGCTGCAGAATGCTTTTTTCCCCTTTCACACTTACACACAATGGGATAGATTTTGAGAGAAGCATGCGCTTCGCGGCGCACGCACATGGACGCACTAATTTTATAACATGCATGTGCCAGTGCACGCATGTTATAAAATCGTTGGGTCGTGCGCATATGCACGCTGATTTTGTAATCCACGCATGTATGTGCGGCTCACGCAAGGAGGGTTAGATTTTTGGTAGTTTCACGTGGTGACACATCCCCAGTTCCCTCCCAGTCTGCTCCAATTAAGGAGTGGACTGGGAGGGAACTTCCCTACCCTTACCTCCCTTCCCCTTCCCCCCTAATCCCTACCTTTCTCCTTTTTTTTTTTTTAATTTCACAACTTACTTCAGGCCCTGACCTGAAGTAAGTTACGCATGCCGACAGAGCAGCAAATGGCCACTGCACCAGCCGCCTCCAGCTCCACAACTCCCCACCCCTTTTGCGAGGCCCGGCTCTTGTGCTCGTAACGGGGGTTACCAGTGCGGCCGGGCCTTGTGCGCACTGCACATATTTTAGAAGGGGCCTGGCCGCACTCGTAACCCCTGGATTTTACGCGTGGGGGGATTTAAAATTTGTCCGAATGCTTCTATTACGCGCGTAATTAAGGTGCTTTCAAAATACTACCTATATGCATACATGGTACTTATCAAGTACATTTTCAAAGGCCTGTGCATGCAAATACCACAGTTTATGCGTGTGGCGGGCCTTGCATGTGCCACACAAATTTTATAATAGGCCCGGCCACGCGCGTAATCTCCGGTACGCTACAAGTGCGGGCCTCTCCAAAGGGGCTGGCCAGGGGCGGGGGGCAGGCTGGGACAGCGCCATTCGACGCTGTCTCAGGGAAGTGCGTGCCTGCAGCCGGCTGGCGCATGCAAATTACTTCTGTCCAGAGGAGCAGTAAGTATTGAAATAAGAATTTAGGGTTAGGTTTAGGGGGGCAGGGAGGAGAAGGGAAGAGAAAGGAAGGCTAGGCAGGGGGGTAGGGAAGTTCCCTCCCAGTCCGCTCTTTAATTGGAGAACCAGGGGAGGCCCGATTGAGTCGCCGTGCATATTTACCGAAAAATCCCCCCCCCCCCACTCCCGCACATGCGCATGTGGATTTTAAAATCCGGCACGCGTGTGCATGAGGCCATCCGATTTTATAATATGCGTGTCCATGTGTGCACACCAGGAACCGCGCACACATGGACGGCTGAGCGCTACTTTTAAAATCAACCCCTATATATGTAACTTCCAGACCCAGAAAGAATTTGAGAAGAAACTTTTATCATAGAGGCATAAACTAATAATAAAATGTTTTTCAAGTACACGAAAAGCAAGAAGCCTACTAGACCACTAGATGAACAGCGGGAAGAAGGGGTACTCAGGGATTACAAGTCCATAGCAGAAAATGTTAAATGAGTTCTTTCTTTGGTCTTCATTGAGGAGAATGTTGGGAGAGATAACCCACACCATGCCACATAGCAATCCTAAAGTTATCCAGCCAAATGTGACCAGATAACGTTAAACATGGACCCTTGGTCTGAACCAGTATACCATGTCTCATGTTCTTATGTTCCTATAGTCAAACCAATATAGCCAGTTAAGTGGCATAATGGGGGAAAAAAAGTGATGTGCTGACCTGTGTCCCAATTCCCATACCTCCACTCAATGTGTAAAAAGTGGGCTTTGATGAGCCAAGCCCCTTCACCTGCCAACCCCTCCAAGTAGACTTTAAAAACAGAAAAGTGTCACGGTAGTTTAGCAGCCTCTGCTCCCTCCCAGCAAAAATAAGAATTCAAATCCTTCTTATCTCCTTCCCACCCTCCTCCTCTCCATACTGCAGCCCTAACCCTCCAACCCACCCGGTACCTTCACAAATCCTTTTGCTGGGGTTGTGGTATGCTCATACCTTGATCCTGTCCACTTTCAGCACTGTTGTGACAGCAGTACTGGACGTGTAAGCTTCCACCGTTGCTGTCAGATCAGCATAATGGTGCAACTGCATCCTAAGTACTGTGGGCACGCTGCGTACCACCATCTCAAAAAGAGATCACAGAATTATAAGATGTACAAAGAAGGGTTGCAAAAATAATAAAGGGTATGAAATGGCTCCTTTCTGAACAAGTTAGGGCCTTTCAGCTTCAAGAAGTGATACTGTAGCTAAGAGGGGAAATGATAGAAGTTTATAAAAACTTTAGTGGTGAGGAGCAAGTAAATAAGGAATTATTTTATCTTTTCAAACAGTACTAGGATTAAGGCACGTGCCATAAATCGAACTGGTAGCGGATTTTAAATGACTGCGAGAAAGTTTTTTAATTTATTAATTTAGTTATTTCGTATGTCACTCAGTGCACAATTAAGTTGAGGAATTTATTGCTGGTGGATATGATTAAGGACAGCATATAGTGTGCAATGGAGCAGGTTTTTTTGTGCAATAATTTTGGTAAATTGCCTGTGATAACGCACTAAGATTAGTGCATGTTGTGTTTGTGGCATTGTGGACCCTTGTCGCAATGGAAATGACTCCGCCCATGGGGAGGAGCCCCGTGGGGAACCACTGCGATAGGCTGACACAGATAGCAGACACAGAATGGATAGAGTCTTTATTGTACTGCTATAGATAGATGGTGAAAGCAGGAAAGTAAAGCACGCATCCATGAAGTGCCAGTACGCTCAACAGGTTCAGAAGTGTAGTCTCACCCAGATGTTCACGATAGGCGGGAGCCCATAGTTCGGGTAACGCCTCGGCTGGTGGGTGGAGTTGGAGCACCAGATCATAGAGGTACTCACAGAGTGAAGGCGTCTTCCTGGTGGTAGAATGGTGGGACCGAAGGTCCGTGGTGCAGGATATAAAGGTAGATAGGCCCTCGAGGAGCGAGTACCCAATGGTCCAATATCCTGAAAAGTAGAATAGAGAAAAGACCCCCGAGGAGTGGTTGTCTTAGTGAGGAACCCTGAAGGGAAGTTGGAAGCGAGAGACTCCCGAGGAGCAGGTGTCTAAAGCTTCTTACTGGAGCGAGGCCCTTCGCGTGAAACGGCGTCTAAGCTTGCAGCTTAGAGCAGTCAGAGTAGCAAAGCGAAGTCTTTGCTAACTAAAGGTGGTAGTGGAGGCGGAGGCTAAATATACCTGGAGGTACTGACGTCATGCGGTGGGGCCACCCCTGAGGTTCCCACCCTGATGTGTATTTGAGCGTATGAGATGTGCGCGCTCGCACCTTGGAGGCCACGGAAATGAGCATGGCGGATGGGGACGCCCATGCTGGTTGAGAACGCCGAGGCCCTCGGCACCGGAGGCAGCCATTTTGACCAAAGAAAGAGAGAGGGGAGAAAAAGAGGTAAGGCAGAGCGGTCACAGCCATCTGTGACCGACGGACGCAACAGTGCACTTTAGCTCATCAGCCTCTTTAGCCTTCTTCTGTTTCCGAAGAGAAAAAAGCTAATTTAATTGTGCCTTCCTTGCAAGATTATAGATTGAACATTACAATTTGTAGAGCATTTGCCTGCATCACTGACTCTATGGAATAGTTTGCCGGCAGACCTCTTGTAGAAAAAGATATTAAAAACTTTAGAAAACAGCTAAATGCCTTGTACATTAGTGAAGCATTTAAGAATTAATTATTTTAAGGTGTTTTATATGTATTTTATTTTTATATGTTTGAGTTGATTTTCCATTATTGTATTTTTATTATGGATGTTTTTATGTTCTCCGCATTGAACAATGTTTGGCGAATTATAAGAGCTTTTTCTTATTTATTTTATTAAAAAAAAAATAAACTTCTACTGCAAATGTCATGCTATCTATAACATATATTTCAGAATTCATGTTTCATATTTTTCTTACAATAAGATGTCTATTATTGAAATGAATAGTTAAGCACTATAGTATCATTACAATATAGACCCAATACTTTAAATACATTTTGTGTCATTCATGAAGAAACATTTTTCTTTTGCAATTGTTAAGAATTTTTTGTGCTTAAAAGTTGAACACTGAAGGTTATCAACTATTAACAGGTTACTAGTGTAAAAATAGCTGGTTGAATATATGCAGTCATATATTTTGCATACTACTAGGTAATCATATTACTCAAAAATGACGATCATGTCATACAAATGATTTATATTTTTGCCAGCATAACAGGTGGAATTTGATACCAGCAGAGTTAATTTCTGTTGTCTCTGTGGAAATGGTTCAAGACTTGGGAAATGCGATGTAAAGTCGTAATAACAAAAGTTGCAATGAGTGGACTGCTCTGGATTCCTGTGAAATCTGTTAGTTCCCAAATACTACTACTCCTGTGGAAAGCTGGAAATCCTAATGTTCGATGGGTATTTTTCCACAGTATTCTAAATAGGAAGATAGTCATTGAGGAAAAATAATTCAGAATAGAAACTCCTCTGTATCGGGTCACTGACTGATCCATCCACTGGAGATCAGATAGACTAGAGGGTAGGGAAGATTCTTCTGCTCTCTAACTTTATATAGGGACTCCCCAAATCATCTGTGAAGGGGTACCAAGGCTCTCACAGTGAACGTTTCAAAAAATGGATCAAAAAGAGTAGAAAAGCCAAAACAGGTCAGACAAAAGTCTGATCCCAAGAGAGCAACTCAAGAATCCAAAAGTCTGACCAAATAACAGGAGACAAGGATCTCCTGCACTTTGAAAGTTTAACTAAAAATTCCAAATAAAATATTTACTGGTCTAACTGAAATGAACAAAAATCCATACCTTAAGATGGTGGCAAGGGTTTATATACTGCTAGAGCTCACCATCTGCAGCTCCCACTTGGGGGAGTCAAAACCCAAACCTCTCTTCATTAAATCTCTCTGAACCTTCCCACCTAGATAGCACATTCCTATTGATATGGAAACCAAAGGTTCCTCACACATAAGAAATGCCATGTTGGGTCAGACCAAGGTCCATCAAGCCAAGCATTCTCTCTCTAACAGTAGCCAGTCCAAGTCACAAATACCCATCAGAACCCCAATAGTTGATCTATTTTTTGTATCACTCTCCCAGGGGTAAGCACCGGCTAATAACTGTTTATTGAATTTTCTTTCAGGAACTTGTCCAATCCTGTTTTGAATCCCACTATGTTAGTTGCCTTGACCATGTCCTCCGGAAATAAATTTCAGAACTTGATTGTGCACTAAGTGAAAATATTTCCTACGATTTGTTTTAAATCTGCCAGTTGCTAGTTTAATGGAGTTTCCCCTAATCCTATGTTATTTGAAAGGGTAAATAATTGTTCCTTTACCCGTTCCACTCCAGTCATAATTTTATAATTTCAATCATATTCACTCTGTCATCTTTTCCAAGCTAAAGTGACCTAAGCTGTTTAGCCTTTTCTTATGTTCTTATGTTCTTTCTCATTTCATAATCTTTATTGCCCTTCTCTGTACCTTTTCTATGTCCTCTGTTTTTTTTTAGATGAGATGACCAGAACTGCACACAATACTCAAACTACAGTTGCACTATAGTGCTATGCAAAGGCATTATGATATTCAAACTTTTTTTTCTATTCCTTACAAATAATTATTAACATTCTATTTGCTTTTTTGACCACTGCAGCACACTGAGACACAAATGTCAAGGTATTTTCCACAAGGTTGCCAATGTTCTTTTCCTGGGTGGTGACTCCAAATACAGAACCCAGGATTTTTTAGTTTGGATTGTTCTTCCCTATGGAATTTTAAAAGCCCTGCTCGCGTAAATCCGCCCGGATTTACGCGAGCAGGGCCTTGCGCGCCGGCGCAAGGCCCTGCTCGTGTAAATTTTCCATAGGCCTGCCGGCACGTGCAGAGCCCCGGGACTCACGTAAGTCCCGGGGTTTTTTGTCGGGGGCGTGTCGGGGGCGAGGCCGATCGACGCGGCGTTTTGGGGGCGGGACGCGGCGTTTTGGGGGCGGGACGCGGCGTTTCGGGGGCAGGCCCGGGGGCTGCTGTCTTGGATACTCGAACCACCCAACTTTCACCACGCAGGCAGGAAACAGTATAGCCGCCTCAGGGTGTCTCTCTCCCTTCTGGAGGCTTCCTACTGCTGCCTCCATGCTGTAAGCCTTCTGTTCCTCTGCCACGGGTCCCTAGGCCATGTCAGAAAAAAAAAACTATATTGATCTTACAGCCTGCCCCTCCCTAAGGTAAGGAATACCTCTACCCACAGCAACAGGCAGCTCATGGGGACCCTGTAAAGTTGAGGCTTTGCCTGCATCCCCCTAACAACAAATGTGAGTAAAAAAAATGTTTTAAAGAAAGTAAATAGGCTGCTGCTACTGCTTCTGCACTTTTTTGGGGGTGAGGAGAGTATGGGAGTAATCCAGTCAGAGCCTGTGAGTGTGTGTGACTATATGTTAATAAGCATGCATGACTCAGTGTGTGAGAAAATGTGTGGGAAATCTGAGAGTTTGTGTGTCAATGAGTGTCTGAAAAAGTGTGTGATACAAGTGTTTGTGTATGTCAGTATGTGAGAAAGTGTCAGTCAGTGAGCATGTGTGATAGTATGTGTGCGTGACTGGGTATATGTATGAGTCAGTGCATTTGTGTGACTGTGTGTGCCTGAACATGTAAGTGTGTCAGTAAGTATGTGAGTTAGTGTGCATGTGTTAAATGTGTGTATATAAGTGTACATTCCTCACTCCCAACCATCTTGGGACGTTTGGAATCAAAACTAATGTTTCTGAGGCATTTTATTTATATATTAATTTAAGAGTAGGGGATTTTTTTATCTTTATTGGTTTTAATTGTTGGGTGTTTGATAAACACAAAAATGGTGCCCTCACTGGGGAGAATGTGACAGAGTTAATTTACTCTGGATCATCCCAAACGAATGCCATCATTTGAAGACAAGAGAGAAGATGACGGAAGAGGACCTATGAGGCCTGGACTCCAAACATTGGGCCTGGGTCTGAATCTGGACTGAGACCCAGATATCAGGTCTGGGCCCAGGCCCTGGCCTAGGCTGAGTCCCAGGCATAAGGACCCAACCTCAAGGCTGAGCCTTGGCATCAGGCCTGGGCCAAAGCCCAGGAGTCAGAACCAGGCTGCCAGGCCCTGGCCTAGATTTAAGCCCAGGCATCAGGACCCAGCCCCTGGACCAGGTACCGGCATCATGCTTGGGGATTGGCTGCAGTCCCTGAATTTGGTCTCTTTCTATTCCCCTAGGCAAGGCCTCAGCCTTGGGCCTAGGCATAGACCCTACAGGTGACTTTTTTTTTTTTTTTTTCAATTTTCAAAATGAAATGAGATTCTGACAAAATTTCTTCAGAATTTAAATCATTTTATTTTGAGAATGACCTGAAATGAATTAGGAAACTTTGTTGTCATTTCCTATTTCATTTCTTCTGAATGACAGAAGAATGAAAGGATGGATCGGTAAAAATGGACTTTTATTGGAACTTGCCCGACTCTGGCCGAGTTTCGCTCTGCCGAGCTGCCTCAGGGGCTTGTTGAGCCAGAAACTTGGCTCTATATACTTGTGCTGATTTCCTAGGATGAAGGAATATGAGTGAACACACCGAATCCGGGCTTGTCACTTGTAATTCATCAATCACTTGTGTGAACAGTATTGAAGCAATTCTTTGTTGAACTTGCACCGGTCACATACTGCTCAACAAGCCCCTGAGGCAGCTCGGCAGAGCGAAACTCGGCCAGAGTCGGGCAAGTTCCAATAAAAGTCCATTTTTACCGATCCATCCTTTCATTCTTCTGTTGTTCGTCACATTGGATCGGTTACCGGTTTGCTTCCTTGGACCATTTCTTCTGAATGTACATCCCTACTATTTATCCAATTAAAAAAGGTAAATGGGCAGGTAAGCTGGACATGGCCACTAAACTGGATTTTCAACAATTATGAGTTAGCTAGATATAGTTGTTGTGTGGTGGCATTTGCCAGATAAAAAAGGAGGCATTTCATGGTGTTCCAGGAGTGGGACCAAAACATAGCAGAACAAGTCAAATTTTCAGCTGTGCCATGCAGCACAACATGTGACATATATCCAGATAAACATAGGATTGCTATTTATACAGTTCAAGGATCTGGCTGTCACTGATTGCTGCAGGTAATTGGGATAGAATGCTTCTGCTTTGGTAGTTTTAGTCTTTGGCAGCAGAGGAAATATGGTGAAGGCAAAGGCATCAAAGGAGCAAGAGAATATGATAGGAACAAGGATCTACAGTCCAAGAATTAACTATTTTGACCTGTCGGAAGAACAGGTGCTCACCTCATATTGGTTCAATACAACCCATTTTGCTCAATTAAAAGGAGGCCTCAAAAGTGATTCCTAATGGAATCATGCTCTGCTTTTGGAAATAAAGTTCACCACAGCCTTGGTTTTCTTTCAAATATGCTGAGGCTGGGTGTTAGCTATGGATATTGTAGTTTGTTCATTGGTCCAGGATACTCTCAGCACTTTCCTCTCCTCTTGAAACTGATTAAATCGGAAATGAGCACAGAGCCAGACCAGAAATAGAAATCACTCCAAACCATTTCGTATTAAGATCAACTAAACCTGATATGAATAATTTGAACTCCATTGACAAGGAACAAGAAGTGAAGAAGTTGTCACCCATAAAGGCCAAACACTTTCAATATCTGAAGAGAAAGAGGAAGAAACCACTCTGAAAGAAAGAGAGAGTGAGCATGATCTGGCCATTCTCAATCTGATTTGGCTAGGATAGAATGGGAGTTTAATAGTGGAGTGAAAGAGCATAAAGAGTGGGACTTGTACAGTCCACAATCAGTAAGAGTGAGAATGAGAATTCAGCTTGCGGTCTGGCAAGAAAGGTTGAAGATTGGGAACATCACGTGCAATTTGAGTGGAAGCCAACCACTACCATCCAGGGTTCGGGAAGAAAGTAGGAACTAGAGAATGGTAAATTAAAAGGAAGAAGGATCGAAGGAGAAAGGAGTCAGAAAATTGAAAGCAAAGAGTGAATGAGATTAGAAAGAAAGAAGAGAAAGTGGGTGGGGAAAGATGGCAAAGAGAAGGGACTAAGGCAAAATGGAGAAAGGGTAGGACAAATAGAAATGCAAGGGAGTAGGTGCTGGGGTGAATGGATAAACCTTGCAGGAGAATGGAGAGAGAAAATTAGAAAGGCAGCAGGAGTGGATGAGATATAAGCATAGGGTGAAAGAATCTGATGAGCAGGAAACAGCAAAAGTGTGTGTGGGGGGGGGGAGAATCAGAGTGGAAGAGATATCTGGAATAGGAAAAAGGGGAAAAGAGGAAAAGAGGCACATGGAAGAAAAATTCATGGGGAAATTAGAGACAGAGAACAGATTAACAGAGGAAGAGAGGAGAGAGATGTTTGACAACTAGAAAAATACATGCTGCATGTAAAGAAAGGGCATAGAAGTGAACAAAAGAGGCTAAAATAATTTGAACTGGAAATTTGACTAAGGTGCAGACCTTTCTCATTGTTCTTCAAATTCCCATTTCACTATTTGTTGTTCCTGTTTTATTGTATCCTGTCCATTCTGTTTTCAATGTCAAATGTATTATGAACTCCATTAGAACATAAAATGGATATGTGATCTTTTAAAATAAATATTTCTCCATTCTCATTTGGATACTGACAGGAAGAATAAGTAGTACATCTGGTAAAATATTGTCCAATATATCATTTGGAAAGCTGCCCAGTATCAATTTAGAGGTCCATTTCACTGTCCACTATACTTTATAGCCCTATACAGGAACTCACTTGCTGCTACTTAACTGCATTTAACCTTAAAGTAAGCAAATGTTACCACACCTGTTACTTCCATGGTGGTCAAGGTTATTTGTTAATATTTGATGACAATATTAAACAAACCTTCCAAATATTATTTCTACATTTCACAAAGTGTATTTTCCTCTTTTTTAGCATTGTATGCCTTTCTCAGTTTACAAAGAATGACCTAAAATGAATAGCATTACAATAGTAATTGCATTGCTTTTGGTATGCAGAAAAATTTAAAAAAATTTTAGAATTTAACAACAAAGCACGATGGTCTGGTCCAGCATTTGTGATCCACAGACCATGATCTGATGCTGAAATTCGACTCATTTCACAAACCCATCCTGTGACGCAAAACTCTTAGCTCATGCCTCATGAATTACAGTGAGTGATTTGGGAATAATTTTGTGAGGATTTCTAGGAATAACATACTATGTATCAGGTCTGTTGAAATTATTTGAAGTAGATATTTTGAAAGCACGGTGCAAGAGAATTAGCGCACATCTAGCTCATTGTGATCTTTCTGAATTGCATTTTGGTTGACTAAGAGATGAGAATTGAAATTATTGACCCATGGATTTTGACATGTGATCTGTGATTCATTTTGAGTTTTTTTAGATCCTACCCAGCGATATATGGAAAGCAAATCATGAATTGTCAATTGTGATTCAAAGGGTATTCTGATGAATACAGTATGATTTAGTCCATCTCTAATCAAAAACAGCTTAATAAGGTTTATCAAATGTTGGTTCTGAATATACAGACTGCTTTTACCTCCTTTTTAATGTCCAAAACAGTATGATTACATTATTTTATAATCATTATTTTTATAAGTATTGTGCAGTGCTTTCAGCCAAACAGTAGTTCAAATGACTTTAAAACAAGCATGAATTTATCCACCTCTAGGTCAAATTGCATGATTATTGATATTATTACAGAACTATTTCAGCAGTGGGAAGAGTGGAAAAGGAAAAGTATCATTATAACAGCAGTAATTCATTAACTGACAATTTGAAGCCATATGGGGCAAAATTTTCTGCGACATGTCTCATTATATCAAGAAGAGGAAAAGTTATTTTTCTCCTGAATTCTGGGGTTATTAAAAGCACATTAAATTATGTCAATTTTAAATGCCAAAATGCCCAATTAAAATCCATACTGCCTTGTTAGAATCCGATAGAGATTGGATTTTTAAATTGAATTTCCCTAGAAGTGATTAAAATAAAATCTTGAATAAATAGGATATTTCCTGTTGTTCCTAAAGAAACACAGGCACATAGACTGGAATTTATGGCCTTAAAATCTCAGGTGCTTGCTTCAATTAGGTGCCACATTCTCTTTGATTTACCCATGTAAATGTCGGGTATACTATCAACATAATGGGCTGGGCATACTTTTTTTGATCCTAGTCAGCAATCTAAATTTTTAAAGAGTCATCAAGAGGATTCTTAGGGAAGATTGACTCAATGTCATTACAAGAGGAATGATTTATTCATTTTCTGTTTGGTTTGGGCTATATTGATTCACTGATTTGTGCATTAATATTTTGATTATTATCAATGTTGTACATTCTCTCTCTGTATAGTAGACTTATATTGGTATATATTTATTTTTGTTTGTGTATTTTGATTTTTCTGATACATTTTTTTTCTACTATGCATGATATTTTATTGTTAGTTTATTGAAATTAATAAAAATGTAAATTTAAAAAAACATACTGCCAAGTGCATAGATAAGCTTTTATATCCAATTGTCTTCTTTTCCTAGATGTGTTTCCATTCGTGTGGAATCAATGTGGTACTTTTTCTTGAATTGCAGGCTTCAGTATACTTGTGAATGATATTGATACACATATTTTAAAAAAAATATCTAGGTCTTTTCTCCTCCACCTCCATTTTCAATACTTTCTTGTTGGCTTAACATTCATTTCTTCTTTCCACATGGCCGAGCCACACCAGTCTTTCCCTGTATCAGATAAATGCATGGTAAACTAAGGGATAGGAGTAAAGTGACATTCTCAGTATTATAGTAAGTGAAAGGAATGCTAGGAATAAAGAATATGCATTTGTGACTCACAATCATGTGTTTGCACTATGTAAATGTTACTCCATTGTCTTATCACTGGACTTAGAAAATAGCCACTGCTATTACTAGCATCAGTAGCATGGGATATAGTTTTGAGGTACTTGCCAGATACTTGTAGCCTAGATTGGCCACTGCTGGAAACAGGATGCTGGGCTTGATGGACCCTTGGTCTGACCCAGTATGGCATGTTCTTTAGTAAAGAGGACTAAAAACAATTGAGAATAAAGTAGTGATTTCCTCCAATCAATGTCAAAGTGCTTTACAAATTAACAGCTTCATAAAATTATTAGCAAGATAAACTGAGGCATAGGAAGATAAAGTTGCCAAGCATATAGCACCAATTCACAAAAGTAGCATAAGTAGTAAGTATCTCTCTAACTTTTTTACACAAGTGCAGAAACCTGTTTTTGTGCTCTATCCACTAAACTTATGTGCAACTTTCTATAGGCAAAAAAGAACAGTTATGTGGAGCAAGGCTCACACACTAGCAGAATTTGGTTAATATGGTTGCATAACCTACGCTCATAGGGGTAGATTTACAAACAATGCGCGTTCGCGTACTTTTGTTGGCGCACCAGTCGCAAACAAAAGTACGCTGGATTTTAGTAGATACGTGCGTAGCTGCGCGTATCTGCTAAAATCCAGGATCGGTGTGCGCAAGGCTGCCGATTTTGTGCAGCCGGCGCGCGCCAAGCCGCGCAGCCTGCCTCCATTCCCTCCAAGGCCGCTCCGAAATCAGAGCGGCCTCGGAGGGAACTCGCTTTCGCCCTCCCCTCACCTTCCCCTCCCTTCCTCTATCTAACCCACCCCCCCGGCCCTATCTAAACCCCCCCACTACCTTTGTTCGGGGATTTACGCCTCCTGGAGGGAGTTGCTCCATCTTGTCAAGTCAAAGTCAACATCCCTTCAAGGATATCTGGGTGTATAAGTGGCAACTCGGACATCTTGAAATGCCCCTAGGCAGAGGACACTTGTCTCATGCGGATCTGTAATGGACATGGTCTTCTGGAACTGGGAGGGGCTTTACAGATTTTGCTTGTCTTACTTGCATTTCTGCTAACTCTCTTATCACTTCTCTTATCACTTCTATCCCCTTAACAATTTTCCTTGAAATTCCTGGGATTCACTATTTGATCTTGAAATCTCCAATATTCTCCTTTTATCTCTGTTGTGCCTTCTGGAGGCCTTCTTAGCTGTTTGCTTCAAGGGAGCACCAATGTGGTGGCTTTTTTCTTCCTTTCTCCTCCCAATTATGGTACCATCTGTGTTTCCACTCCTTCAATCAATTTGCTGGATTGCAATGGACTCACTTGAACTGTGGGACACAAATGGCTTTAAAAAATTCTCAGATCATCACTCCTTTCTTTCTCAGAGGACAAGCAAGATCGTAGTCCTCACACATGGGTGACATTATTAGATGGAGCCCTGATGCAGAAAAATTAGGTCAAAGTTTCTAGAATTGTGACTAGCCGCACTGAGAATGCCCAGCATACCCTATACCACACATCCACAAGGGGTCCTTCTCTAGTATCTCTTTTTCTGTGGACTGCAAGCATCATGGTGTGAGTGAGCTCACTGGCTGTTTTTTGGCCTTGTGGAAAACCATTTTTTTCACATTTTTTGATGATTTTTTTTTCTCATTTTTCCATCGCCGGGGCCCTCTTGGTGCCTTCCCGAAGTGTTTCCTAATCAGGGTTTTGTCAATTCGGGTAAGTTTCCTTTTGTGATCAATTCCCCCATAGCGGCGGTGCATCGATTCCTGCCAGCCATCACCGCCCCACTGCCATCATCTTCCATTAGTGTCCCTTTTCTTTCATCCATCATGGCCACGACCAGTTTTCAGCAATCCTCCCAGTTCCAGAAGACCATGTCCATTACAGATCCGCATGAGACAAGTGTCCTCTGCCTAGGGGCATTTCAAGATGTCCGAGTTGCCACTTATACACCCAGATATCCTTGAAGGGATGTTGACTTTGACTTGACAAGATGGAGCAACTCTTCGGATCGAAGAAGTACGAGCTATCGGCATTGGCATCAAAGGACCAAGGAGCCATCGATATCAGTTGAACTGTTGGTTCCATCGATGTCGCTGGCGGACAGGGGTGCCATACACTGACCATCATCAATCTCTTCCAGGCTGAGTACGTCTGGTTCCTTGTCATCGGCCTCGGCACTGGGGAAGGACCAGGCTGAGCAGTGAGGGAAGCCGAAGAAACATTGGCATCAGTCCCCGTCGATGTATGGTGCCGGGCTTGGGGATGCACTGGCTTTTGCTGTGATGCCCCCGAAGTGAACCCACAGCAAGGAGTGCCAATCCTCCATTGGTGCTGGGGGTCCGTGACTGTCTCCACCGGTTTTGATGCCAGTCACCGATTCACCTCGCAGGTCCAAGTAAGATCTGGCTATCCCTTCTTCCTCCCAGTTGGACTTGGGATCTGCAATGTTCAAGAAGGAACTGGAGCATCAAGTCCAGCTAACGGTGGACTGGGCACCCTCAGTCTTGTGGCATCAATGGCACTGGGCCTGGTGCTGCCCATCCTCGTACAGCTTCTGGAGAAACTCAGCGTGTACATAGGTGCATTACTGACCCAGTTGGCGTCGGTTCCTGGGACAGTTTCGCTGCCTGGCGGGGCACCGAGGCATCCCACTACCGATACGGTGGTCCTCACTGGTTCCTCCTAGGAGGAAGTTCCTCAGAGGCCAGCTACCCCCAGCCAGTTCTACTGGTGCCTGCACCTCTGGATGTAGGCCGTGCACCTAGGGATCCATCCCCCGTCACCCTCAGTGAGGATGAGGAACCCTATGACTTCTGAGGGGGATGACACTTCAGACTCCTCCTCTGAGGGCCTCCCTTCAGACCCTTCTCCTCCAGAGGATTGAGGGAAGTCTTGGCCTGAGGACATGACCTTTGCAGGCTTTCTGAGGATGATGGTGGAAGCCATTCCTTTTCAGTTATTGATGGAGGAGGATGATAGGCACAAAATGCTTGAGATCCTCCAGTTTGTGGTACCTCCTAAGGAGATCTTGGAGCAAGGCCACTCGGAGCCTCCAGGATTGCATCTGAGTCACCGTGTCTCTACAGGACTCATGGTCCTGGTGATGGATACTTTCAAATCTGGATTGGGGGGATTTCATTTCAAAGTTCCCCTACCTAAATTGTCTTAAACACAGATGCATCCACCCTGGGGTGAGGAGCTCATGTAGATGGGCTCGGCATCCAGGGTCTCTGGTCCACCCAACAACGCTCTTGTAAATCAACTTCCTGGAGCTTCGGGCAATCAGGTGTGCATATGGGCTTTCAGAGATTGGCTGTCCAACAAAGCTGTTCTGATCCACACCAACAACCAAGTAACCATGTGGTTTGTCAATAAGCAGGGAGGCATGGAATCGTACCTCCTGTGTCAGGAAGCAGTCCATGTCTGGTCATGGGCCCTGTCTCACGAAATGGTGCTCAGCACCATGTACTTGGCTGGAACGGAGAACATGGTAGTGGACAGGCTAAGTCAAGCCTTCAGAGTCCATGAGTAGTCCCTGGACCAGAGGATAGTGAATTGAATATTCTGCATCTGAGGGAATCCAGATATAGATCTGTTCACATACCCCTGCAACAGGAAGGTGCCTTGGTTCTGCTCCTTGTACAGATCAAATGTCAAACCAGCCTTGGATGCCTTTGCTCAGTCACTGCAGCAAGGGTCTTCTGTATGAGTATTCTCCTATTCCCTTAGTGGTGAAGAAGCTTTGCAAGGACAGAGGGACTATGATTCTCATAGTCCCTCATTGGCCAAGACATGTCTGGTTTCTACTCCTTCAGGAGTTGTCTATCCAGAGACCAATCAGTCTGGGAACATCCCCAGATCTCATCATGCAAGACCAAAGCAGGCTGCAGCATCCCAACTTCCAGGCTCTTTCGCTCACAGCCTGGATATTGAGAGGTTAATTCTACAGCCGCTTGATCTTTGATCTTTCAGAGGATGTCTTAGATCCTGGTGATTTCCAGAAAGCCTTCCACTAGAAATTCCTATGGACTGAAGTGGAGGAGGTTTTCCATGTGGTGTGAGCAGAAGGCCCTAGATCGGTTCTCCTACCCCAAGAAAAACTGCTTGATTACATTCTACATTTATCAGAAGCTGGTTTAAAGACCAACCCCGTTAGAGTTCATCTCAGTGCAATTTGCACATACCACCAGGGTGTAAATAGTACGCCCATCTCTGTACAACCTGTAGTTGTATGTTTCATGTGGGGCCTGCTTCAGTTGAAGCCTCCCCTAAGGCCTCCCACGTGTCTTGAGACCTCAACATGGTGTTAGCTCAGCTGATAAAAGCTCCTTTTGAGCCGATGTGCACCTGTGACCTGACGTGCCTGACCTGGAAGGTCATATTTTTTGTGGAGGTCACTTCAATGTGCAGGTTCAGCGAGCGCTAGGCCTTAGTGACTTATCCACCTTATACTAAGTTTTATCATGATAGGGTGGTCTTGCATACGCACCCTAAGTTCCTGCCTACGGTGGTGACAGACTTCCATCTTAACCAGTCAATCATCCTGCCAAATATTCTTTCACAGGCCCCATTCACATCAAGGTGAACGAGCACTACAGAGTTTGGACTGCAAGCAAGCCTTCTATCTGGAGTGGACAGAATCCCATAAATAGTCCACTCTACTTCTTTTTTTTTTTTTAATAGGAATAGGCTGGGCGTTACCATTGCCAAACATACACTATCTACTTGGCTAGCAGATTGCATCTCCTTCTGTTATGCCCAGGTGGGACTGTATCTTGGGGGGTCATATCAAGGCTCATTCTATGAAAGCCATGGCAGCATCGGTGGCCCACTTGTGAGAAGTTCCCGTGGAGGAGATCTGCAAGGTTGTGATGTGAAGTTCTCTACACATTCACATCTCATTCCTGTCTGGATAGGGATGGCCGTTGCAACAGTAGGTTCGGCCAGTCTGTCCTTCAGAACCTGTTTGAGGTATAGAATCCAATTGTTCCGCCTCAGCCCATTGTTTGGATTCAGGTTGCCTCCCCCCCTGCTACCAACACCACCGGTGTTATTGTGCCCATTGGCACCTGGTTAGGTGTCTGTTGGTCCCCTTTGTGTTGAGAGGCAGCCTTATAGTTAGGTATTCACCTAAGTGTGAGGACTACCATCCTGCTTGTCCTCGGAGAAAGCAGAGCTTCTTATCTATAGCAGGTGTTTTCCAAGTATAGCAGGATGTTAGTCCTCATGAAACCGACCAGTTTCTCCTATTTTTAATTATCATTCTATGTTACAAGACTGGAGAAGTGGATGCATGTATAGGGCATGTTGGGCATGCTCAGTGTACCTAGTCAAAGTTCTAGAAACCTTGACATAAATTTTCAACATCAGGGCTCCATCTGATGATGTCACCCATGTGTGAGGACTAACATTCTGCTGTCTTCAGAGAGCACCTGTTATGGGTAAGCAACCCTGCTTTCTCTTAGTTTGGAAGGGTGAGAAAAACTTCCTCCCAACAAAAAAATCACACAATGTGTAAACAACTCATAAAAAGAGCTAAATCAACCTATGACTGTGAGTTGGAAATAAATCTTTTAGCTGACTAAGATCCCTCAGCTAAGGCTTTGGGCCTGTATGTAAGGGAACTTGTCAATTCAAAGGTAAAAAACTCTGCGCAGACACTAGGGGGTCACTTGCTAATATCAAAGCTGGAATAAACCACTGCAGAAACCTCCAGTGGGGATGTTCTGGCAAAGATGGTACATTCTTCTACTCTGTACTTCATGATGTTACTACTAGGCCACACTCCCTTAGTAGGGATCCCGATGGGGCCCTACAAATGCTCCATGGATGAGGAATGTAACATACTACTGAAGAGGATGGTAGAAAAATATGACTTTCACCAAGATATGGAATCCACTAGAAAGTCTAATGCAGGAAATTGGAAAGCCTGGAAAGCTATCTCTGCCAAGATCACCAGTTTGGGCATCCTGCCTCATTCAGTGTAGCACATCAAAGAATGTCAAATGAAAGCTTCACCTTGAGCCATCATTTATAAGAGCACACCAGCAAAACACTGCCCCATGCATCTGACTGGGTTTGAACAGTACCTCATCTCCCTCACAGGAGGCCTAGAACAGGGCTTCCCAAACCTGTTCTCGTGATCCCACAGCCATGCGGAATATCCACAACAAATATGCACGAGATAAATTTGCATAGACTGAGTCTCTATGATATGCAAATTTATCTCATGCATATTCATTGTGGATAATATCCTTAAAAACTGGCTTGCTGTAGGGTCCGCAGAACAGGTTTGGGAAGCCCTGGCCTAGAAAGACTGCCCAGAAGCCTTAATATTGATGCCTGAGGAGAAAACCTGAAAAGAAAGCAAGTAAGACTTAGTCATATCTCTGATAAATGCAGGCTTTTTCTGAAGGAAGTCCCCCACCCCTTGATAGAAGGTATTGTTTTCTTACTATCCTCGGCCTTAAGGGTCAGAGGGTGTTTGGCTATTGCAGTGAGGGTATACCAAAAGGCGGTAGCTGTAACCTCAGCATGCTGCCAGTAGAAAAGCCTGGTAGTTTCCCTTTGAAAATTCACTGCAAGTTACATGGATATAAAAGTACTCATATATTGTGCCCGTAGCCAGTTGATTGAAAATTACCCCCAAAAGGATGCTCTCTCTTCCTTCAGAGAAGCTACAAGGATGAGAAATTGCAAAACGGTTAGGGAGAAGCATGTCTGCCTTCTTAAACACCACCAGGATTGAGTTACTAGTCTATTCATCAGTTTTCAAAAGTTAATTATATTTTACCTTTAGATATATGGCCTTTATATGCAATATGCATGGAAATTAAGGACATGCAAAGACCAGTAGCATCAGTGGGCTGATAAACAGGCACATTTATTTACATTCAAATTAGGCAACATCCTTGTTCATATGTGTAGATACTGTAATTTGTTTTCAAGTTGTTAGGGAAAAATGAAAATGAACGGAACAAAGACAATGTCAAGTGAAAAGCCCCATGACTGACATACGTGAATCTTGAGAAAACTATTCATTTCAATAACAATTCACAGAGCCAATGATGTGAAAACTGACATCATAACCTCTGCAGTGCATAACAGAAAACCGTTTGCACAACAGTTTCCTGACCTATACTGATTTGCTGCTATTACAGCCTTGCAGATTTTCCATAAAAGAGCTATTCATTGAAAGCAATCTTCAGAACCGATTTTATGTAGTACACTGACAATGTGTGATGGAGCGAGGTGGAATAAAGGTTGTGTTTTCATGATTTCCTGTAAGGATGACTGCCTTGCTTTCAAAAGGATCATCCAGAAGTAATGGCAATAAAAATGCTAGGTTATCCTCAACATCATCACATATTCTTAACGGTGTCAATTCTGGCAAATTTGACAATGTGGGGAAAGAAACACACTCAGGGATATTTGGGAGAGGGGTGACGAGAGCCTCAGAACATATTGCTACTCATTTCATTCTCCTCTTCCTCGTTTTTTTTTTTTTTTGGGTTATGTGGCCCCCACTTTGATGCACGCATACCTGAAACAAGGTCAAACATATTCTACTGCAGCAGGGATAACCCCCTCCAACACACACACACACACACACACATACACACACACACACACACACACACACACACATGCATTCCATTCATCTGCCCTGTCTTACAAAAGAAAAACAAACAATCTAAAGCTGCTTTATGTAGTAAAAAAGCAGTTTATTTTATGTTGGAATGGGAAGGGGGGGTTGTGTCATGTTCCTAGTTGTAGATTCTGGCATGCATGCACTGTATGTGGAATCTCTGTGGATGCTGGTGAGAAATGCAAGTATTCATTTCAAGGTTTCCTAGAGTGAGGAGGATAGAGTGTATGGGTGAGTGGTGACTTGATACTCTGTGCCAGCCCTGCAGGGGGGCGGAGAGCTGGGGATAAGGTTGACTACTTCCTCGCAAGGAGAATCTTGCTGCAGCACACAGGTGGAAAAGCTCTTCTGTACAGGAATAAAGCAGGGAAAAATTCCTAATAATATAGGAACGAATCGACATACTGTATATAATCTGCAATAATCAACAGTAAGATGAGGAAAAGTAAATTCCAAATGTTTAATGTATGTAAATGAGGGAAATGAACTCAGGTAAAAATATCCCATTTTAACATGCACATTATGTTTTGCATGGTTACCTGTAGAATTGCATATTAGTAAATCCATCTCTTATTATGATAATGTTTTTCAGAATTCCTCCATTATAATCACATCCTCATGTATAATTTCAACTCACCTGATTTTTAGTTCTTCCTTATCACAGCTCACTGTTTTAATTCAAAGCCACTTCTGTGTCTTTTCTATATATCTTAACATACATAGTGAACCCCAAGGAGTAGGAATATGCCTCAATCATTTCTCTCCCACCCCCCACCCCCACCACACATACACACACACCTTTCCATTCTCTTTCTCATTAACCCTATACCACCACAACCACCTAATCTTTATTATCCCCCTCAATGTACCAAATTTTGGCTGCCAACCAAATTTTAGCACTCTAGGTAAGCACCTAGTTGAACTAACGGTATGCATAGCCCTACTGGGTCTCTTCTAGGGATGTACATTTGTTTAAAATGAAAGTGCAAAACATGACCAGGCTAACTCGTTTCATTTGGGTGGCCCCAAACTGAATCGGCCCCCCCCCCCCCCCCCCCCCCAAATGAAACAAACCTTTTTCATTTTAAGCTAATGCATCAGGCCTAGGTCTAGGCCTGAAGCCGGAGCCTCACCTATGGCATAGGCCAAGGCCCAAAGCAGGGGCTGCAGACTAGGCTTGAGCACGATGCCGGGGTCTTGGCAGAAAAACAGGCCGATGACGGATCTTCGACTGAGACTCCTGAAAATTATTTTTTTTAAAAGCCAACACTTACCTGATCCATCAGGTAATCCAATTCCTACTCCTTGGAGTTCACTATGTATGTTAAGATATATAGACAAGACACAGAAGTGGCTTTGAGTCTTGGCCAAAGCCTGAGCCCAGGTCCGATGCCTCAACCCAACCCAGAGGTCAGATATCAAAGGCGGGGCCTTGGCACGGACCAAAGCAGGGGCTTGCAGACTAGGCCTGAGCACAATGCTGGGGTCTCGGCAGAGGCACAGGCCGACTAAGGAGCCTCGACTGAGAACCCTGAAAAATAAAAAATAAAAAAAAGCCAGCACTTACCTAATCCATCAGGTAATCCAACGAAGGCCAAGTCCCAATGCCTGGGTCTTGGCCTAGGCCAGAGCCTGAGCCCAGGCCCAACGCCTCAACCAGACCCAGAAACCAGATCTCAAACCCGGGGCCTCAGTACGGATCCAGGCCCAAGTCCACAACCTGACCTGGAGGCCAGGTTCTGTTGCCAATCCTCAGCCTGGACTCGGGCCTGACACCTGGGCTTTTGACTAAGGTCAGACCCAGGCTTCGGATCCCGGGCCTAGGAGCTCTCTTCTCAGTCCTTTTCTTTAGCTCTTCAAATGATGGCATCCACTGGGGTCACACCAGAGTTAATTGACCCCATGTATTCACCCCAGTGGACAGCGCCATTTTGATGTATGGCAATGCCATACAATGCTGTATATCAAAATACTGCCATCCGGTGTGGTGAATGCACTGGAGTTAACTCTGCCACAACCCCAGTGGATACCATCATTTGGCATTGAAGAGCCAAAGAAAGAAGAGGAGCTCCCAGGCCTGGACTCAGAGGCCTGGGCCTGACCCTCAGCCAAGGCCTGGACATTGGGACTCTGCCTTCAGGTCATGTTGTGGCATCAGGCCTGGGTCCAGGCTGAGGCAGAGGCATCAGGACCCAACCTCCAAGTCAGGTCATAGTGTCTGGCCTGGGTTTGGGCTCTGGCCTAGGCCAAGGTCCAGGTGTCAGGATCTGGCCTCTAGGATAGATCACGGCATTGGGTCTGGGTCCAGGCTGAGGCCCCACCATCAGGATCTGCCTCCGGGTCAAGTCATGGTGTAGGGCCTGCAATTGAGCTCCAGCACCAGGCATCAGGAATCGGCCTCTGGGGTGGGTTGCAGCATAGGTCCTGGCCACAGCATCGGACCCAGGTCAGGCCAAGGCATCAGCCTTGAGTAGGCCAAGACCACTGCTACCTACCATGGCCTCGGCGTATGCAAATCTAAGGCTTTGGTCAAGCCCTAGCCAGCAGTTTCCCATCAGACTGGGTAAGTGGGAGCCGGGGATCTTGGACCCAGCATTTTCCCGAGATGGTGGGAGGGAGGCTCACTTTTAATTTTTTGGCCATTTTGGGAGGGGTGGGGGGTTATTGTTTGATTCATTTTTTCATACAAATGAAATGAATCAAGCAATCCATGAACCAAAATTTGTGGGGAAAAGTCCTCCCTAAAACTGAAAATAAAAATTAATTTTTCCCCCTGCATATCCCTAGTCTCTACTAAGAGGAGCATGTTTTTTTATGTGTTTTTATTTAACTTAATAAACTAAATAAGCATTAAATGAGATGAAATTCATGGAAAGCCAGCCACCTAAATGTTTTTCTTCTTCCCACTCCGATTATTTTTATAGCTTATGTGTTGCGACACGAGACGCACGGAAAGAAGAGATGTCAGACAGGATTCTAATGAAGCCAGGAAGCCATCCTGAAATCACAGTTAAATTCCTGTCCCAGCTAAAATTAAAATTAACTACACCCCCCCACCCTCCTGACCCCCCCAAGACTTACCAAAACTCCCTGGTGGTCCAGCGGCGAGTCCAGAAGCCATCCCTGCATTCTCAAACCCACGTTTGCCGGTTTCATCATGACGCCGATAGCCTGTGTCACAGGGGCTACCGGTGCCATTGGTCAGTCCCTGTCACATGGTCACCAGCGCCATCTTGTGCTCCTACCATGTGACAGGGGCTGACCAATGGCACCAGTAGCCCCTGTGACATAGTATGGGCAAAGGCTATCGGCACCATTTTGAGTCCTGGCATCGTATGGCAGGTCGCTCCGGGACCCCCGTTGGACCCACATGGACTTTTGGCCAGCTTGGGGGGCCTCCTGACCCCCACAAGATTTGCCAAAAGTCCAGCGGGGGTCCAGGAACGACCTCATGCACGCCGGCCGTCCAATGCCAATACTCAAAATGGCGCCGATCGCCTTTGCCCTCACTATGTCACACATAGTGAGGGCAAAGGCGATCGGCGCCATTTTGAGACACAATCGCCTTTGCCCTTTGCCTTTGCGTCTCAAAATGGCGCCGATCACCTTTGCCCTCACTATGTCACACATAGTGATGGCAAAGGCGATCGGCGCCATTTTGAGTATTGGCATCGGACAGCCGGCATGCACGAGATTGCTCCCGAACCCCCGCTGGACTTTTGGCAAGTCTTGTGGGGGTCAGGAGGCCCCCCCAAGCTGGCCAAAAAATCCCTGTGGGTCCAACGGGGTCCCGGAGCGACCTGCCGTCCGATGCCAGGACTCAAAATGGCACCGATAGCCTTTGCCCATACTATGTCACAGGGGCTACCGGTGCCATTAGTCAGCCTCTGTCACATGGTAGGAGCACAAGATGGCGCCGGTGACCATGTGACAGGGACTGACCAATGGCACCGGTAGCCCCTGTGACACAGGCTATCGGCGTCATGATGAAACCAGCAAACGTGGGTGTGAGAATGCAGGGATGGCTTCTGGACTCGCCGCTGGACCACCAGGGAGTTTTGGTAAGTCTTGGGGGGGTCAGGAGGGTGGGGGGTTTAAATTTTTATTTAGGAAGCTGAATAAAACAGAAATCTGTTTAATACGTGGGGAGTCGCGATGCGTTTCGCCTCCCCATGTATTTAACAGATAGGACAAAATAAGTTGCGGATTACAAATACGTGGAAAACGGATGCACACCTCTAAGACACAAGCAGGCTAGTGTCTGTTCAAATAAGTAAATACTGAGAAGTGTTGATATAAACAGATTCAGCTTTGTGGCTTGCCAACCAAAGAGAAAAAGCTTACATCTCCACACTTATGCCATACATAGTGTGTGGAAAGCATGAGGCAAGCACAGGTGCTAGTTCATGCAAATAGGTCCTGCATCATTTTTAACCATGAAGCAGTGAACCCATTTGTTTTTGGACTGCTTCAGCTGCCAGCCAAGTTAACCCATAAAGGGTCTGCATAGAGTCAAGTTATTGCATCCATGCAGATCCGAGACAAGGAGTGCCATCAGGTGCCACATCCTGAAGGCAAGCTAATAACTGCAATGAGCAGAATGCATGAAAAGTATGACAAATACACAGGAAGCTCCTATATTATATCATGTGTGGATCGAGGAAGAGCACTCGATTTGATCTACTTGGATTTCAGCAAAGCTTTTGATATGGTCCCGCATAGGAAGCTTATGAATAAAGGGGTACATTTTAAAAGAGAGCATGTGCGTGTACTTTTGTTCGCGCATCAGGCACGAACAAAAGTACGCTGGATTTTATAAGATATGCACATAGCCGCGCGTATCTTATAAAATCCAGGGTCAGCGCGTGCAAGGGGATGCACATTTGTGCAACTTGCGAGCGCCGAGCCCTGCGCACGCTGCCCGTTCCCTCCGAGGCCGCTCCGAAATCGGAGCGGCCTCAGAGGGAACTTTCTTTCTACTCCCCCGTACCTTCCCTTCCCTTCCCCTACCTAACCCACCCTCCCGGCCCTATCTAGACCCCCCTCCTACCTTTATCGGAAAGGTTACTACTGCCTCCGGGCAGTAGAAACTTACGTGCACCGGCGCGGCAGGCCCCAACACAGGCCGCTGTGTCGGGGCACTCAGCCACGCCCTGGACCGCCCACATGCCCCCGGACACGCCCCGATCCCTACCCGCGCCCCTGGCCACGCCCCTGACCGCTCCTTTTTGCAAGCCCCGGGACTTACACGCGTCCCGGGGCTTGCGCGCGCCGCCAAGCCTATGCAAAATAGGCTCTGCGCATGCAGGGGGGGTTTGGGGTAGGTTTTCGGGGGGTACAAGCGTATCTTATGTGCGTACCCCTTTGAAAATCTACCCCAAAATGAGCAACCGAGTAAATATTCAAAGTTCTGCCAGCAATTGTCTCCTAGTTGCTTATACTTTTTCAAATCAATCAGTATAAATCTTGCCATGACATGATACTAGTATTGTTCATGCAAGATATTGAAAACTTTTCCCAATTCAGCAGAGGTTGCTTGCCATCTGATAGTTAGTGTTTCCAATGTCCAGGATTTGAAATAGTTCACTTAAAAAAGTCACACATTCTTATTATTTGTGATATTTGTGGGTGGATCCTTGGGCCGGTGGCAGATGACCACGACCAAGGGGGAAGATCCCGAGAGGGACCACCAGTCAGGCTCAGAGTTGGGAGACAGACACACACTAGTTCTTTTATTAAACTGCAGGTGAACCACCAGAGCTGGCAGTAGTGAGCTGGAAGAGCCCGCTGGGCTGTAGTCCCTCAGGCACTGGAACAGCGATCCCAGGATGGCTGAGCTGTAGAGAAACTGAAGATATCCTGAGTAGGCAGAGTATATAGAGTTCGGGAACAGAACCTGGCTGGTAACACTTACACAATAGTCTCTTGAGGCAGCCCAAAGGCTGGAATGAAGTAGGCCCTCGAGGAGCGAGTACCTGGTTCCAGGGAAAGCTCTGAGAGAGAGATGGTAACTCACTGGTGTTGTAGACAGCGGTGACTTCCTGGCAGAAGTTGTATTTGGTAGCAGGTCCGGGAACGTGGGCCCTCGAGGAGCGAGTACCGGTTCCAGACTTTAACCTGAAAAGCAAAAGAGAGAGCGAGGCCCCCGAGGTACCCCTGGTAAAGTCCGAGGAGGCAGAGTAGCAAGGTATGCGGAGGGCGGAGAGCGAATCCCATCCGCAGCGAAGCTAGGAAAACCTAACCGTAACCTTTGCTAACTCGAATAACTAGCAACAATGAAGACCTTAAGTATCTGGTGAGGATGTCGTCATCTCAGGGGGATGCCCCTGAGATTCACGTCACTGCTGGTACTTGAGTCGGGGCCGTGCGCACGCGCACCCTTAGGCCTCTGGAGAACATGGCGGAAGGCAGTGTCTAGCCGGTCCAGGGACGTCGGAGGAGGCAAACTTCCATCAACCAAAGAGGGAGTCGCCAAAGAGGTAAGGAGGGCAGAGTGAAGATGTCGGGCAGTGATGGTCGCAACACACATTAAGCACTTTGTAAGACCAACAGTTGTTTTTGCAAGTTCAAATGTTCATCTTTGATGAGTTTATGAAAACTGATGTATACTTCTGACAGTTTCCCAGACTTTTGCTAATTAACAGTTCAGCTCATGATTACTCTCTAACCCATGCAGTGTAGGCAATGAGGTCTCTTAGAATGTTTCAGGAGGATATAAATGAAACGGACTAACATTATTTCTGTTTTGCAGCTGAAACTCTAAGTAGATTGATTTATTGTGTATTTATGATATTGTAGTATGTTTTTATTATTAACTTTATTTAATGTCCAGGATGGAGCAAGTTCCATGCATTAGAGTGCCTGTATCAGGTGCAGTGCCTGTGGTGGTTAGTGTGGACAGCCATTACAGAAATCTGTTTTATTGTTCTCCATACTTGTTGTTCATGTCTTTGATGATGTTGTGGTGTTCTTATTTTATTGTCTATTGTAAAGTAAATTTGTGACTGAATCCAAACTTTAATTAATGGGAAAAGAGTCTCTACAAAGAGGAGTATACCATATTTATAGAGGGAATAAAAGTACATTTGATTGGGTGTAGCTCCCCCATGTGGGAGATTTCCATGGTAGAAATCTAAGGTTTGGTTTTGGGGAATGACCCTTAGGCCTCAAGAATGAAGACCTGGAACTAAAAAAAGAGAAAGCATGCCATTTACCAACTTTAATGGTGCCATGTTTTGTCCCTTTTAATTTTGGGTAAAAGAAGATCTATCTACCTTTTCTTTCTTACTTTTTGTTATATTTTGAAATTTTATTTTAATTTTTCCACCTACCTGAGGTTCTCCAGATATATCCAGAGACTCTATGTTTAACATCTGAAAGAGGAGTAGGAATATTTCACCCTAAGAGATCTAGTGACTCTGTGAAGGTTGCTGAGGGAATGAATTTCCATTCACTCCTAGGAGGAGAAGAAGTTGGAATTTATAGAAGACCAGTGGTACCTATTTGGTAGGGATGTGAATCGTTTTAGGATGATTAAAATTATCGTCCGATAATTTTAATATCGTCTTAAACCGTTATGGAACACAATACAATAGAGATTCTAACGATTTATCATTATAAATCGTTAGAATCGTGAGCCGGCACACTAAAACCCCCTAAAACCCACCCCCGACCCTTTAAATTAAACCCCCCACCCCCCCGAACCCCCCCCCCAAATGACTTAAATAACCTGCGGGTCCAGCGGCGGTCCGGAACGGCAGCGGTCCTGAACGGGCTCCTGCTACTGAATCTTGTTGTCTTCGGCTGGCGCCATTTTCCAAAATGGCGCCGAAAAATGGCGGCGGCCATAGACGAACACGATTGGACGGCAGGAGGTCCTTCCGGACCCCCGCTGGACTTTTGGCAAGTCTTGTGGGGGTCAGGAGGCCCCCCCCAAGCTGGCCAAAAGTTCCTGGAGGTCCAGCGGGGGTCAGGGAGCGATTTCCCGCCGCGAATTGTTTTCGTACGGAAAATGGCGCCGGCAGGAGATCGACTGCAGGAGGTCGTTCAGCGAGGGTTCCGGCGCCTCGCTGAACGACCTCCTGCAGTCGATCTCCTGCCGGCGCCATTTTCCGTACGAAAACGATTCGCAGCGGGAAATCGCTCCCTGACCCCCGCTGGACCTCCAGGAACTTTTGGCCAGCTTGGGGGGGGCCTCCTGACCCCCACAAGACTTGCCAAAAGTCCAGCGGGGGTCCGGAAGGACCTCCTGCCGTCCAATCGTGTTCGTCTATGGCTGCCGCCATTTTTCGGCGCCATTTTGGAAAATGGCGCCGGCCGAAGACAACAAGATTCAGTAGTAGGAGCCCGTTCCGGACCGCTGCCGTTCCGGACCGCCGCTGGACCCGCAGGTTATTTAAGTCATTTGGGGGGGGGTTCGGGAGGGTGGGGGATTTAATTTAAAGGGTCGGGGGTGGGTTTTAGGGGGTTTTAATATGCCGGTTTTGCGATTTTACGTTTTTTCGATTTTTTACGATTTTTCACGATTTTTCACGATATTTTACCCCCCCCAAACGGCAACAATACGATTCCCTCCCCCTCCCAGCCGAAATCGATCGTTAAGACGATCGAGGACACGATTCACATCTCTACTATTTGGTATTAACCACTATCATATCAACTGGATATTGAAGAGAGAAGTGTGGAGGTACCCTCCAGGTACCAGCAAGGACAGTAAGGAGAATGGTTAAGAAGTAAGAAATAAATTCTGAACATCTGGCTAAAGGTATGAGACACTAGACTTTAAATTATGTCATCTAAATTCGATTTAAGAATCCTATCCACCAAATTATAGGAGGGAGCTTTAAAACTGTTCTTTGGAAGGATCAAAAATGAATTTATAGAATTATTGTAGAGCTAAACTGTAAATAGATTGTGTTGTATATGGATTTGTAAATAATCTTTTTCACTATTCCACCATAAACGGTTGGCAACCACAGTCAGTGATTATTACTGCTGTATGCACAAAGAGAAGTCTTATTCCCCTCCCACTCCCCTTCATCAGGGAATTTTGAAGCTCGGAAAGGGGTTTTAGCAAGTGTCTGGGAAAATGTGAATAGGTTAAGCTCGAAGAATTGACGATGACTTTTACAGTCACCTTTTGGGGCATCAGCACAGGGGTTACAGATAGAACTAGTGATGCAGTGATGTCATTAAACATGACAAAAGTAACTCATTCTAGGAAATAATTCATATTTTACTGACTAGATCTAACCTGAGCCTCATTTCAATCAAATTTTTTAGTAGTGCTAAAAATTATAAAGACAAATACAAATGTTTCCCATAAATGTATATATTGATTGAACAAATTTGAGTAAATATTTCTACACATTCATTTGTATAAATACCTTTAAGTATCTACTAAAAAAAACCTCCCTGTATACTAATGAAAATTTCATGGACCACAATATGTCTTTCCTTTTGCAATATATATTTGAGCAATCATCTGCTCATACAACAAACAGTGGAAAATGACTATTGCAAAAATCAGTAACTGGGGCAGTCTAGACACCGGGATCCCATCCTCCTCCTTTCCCTTCCCATATACCCCAAACCATAACCATAATCATAACACAGAATGTAAATAGCAACCATATTAATAACTCACAATGCAAATAGTACACCATACTCTGTATTGGATGCAAATGGACGCAGGCATTTATTAAATGCCCTAACATGGAAATCTAATTGGGGTGCCGAGACCTGTGCACCTTTCCCACAAGGGCAAGTGCCACTAGCTGTGTACATGTGCATCTGCCTAAGCAAATGTTCCAAGGTTTTGCTTCCGTGAGCTCCAATAAGTGTGGTGGGGGAGAACATCCTGGGAGAAGCCCTGAGTATGCTGCCACACAGCAGGCTTACAAAGAGCCCCTCCTCTGTCGTATTCCAGCCCTGAATATGTCAAGATCTAATCCCAGGGCCTGACATCTCCCTTCTTTCTGTCTGCTGTACAGGTGTGGTCCTAGCCACTTAAATGGCACCTTCCCATCTCCATTATCTCTCGTTATCCCTACATCATCCCTCCTGGATTCGGTCACCCCGCTATAGAGATCTCCTCATGAGCAGGCCAAGTTGCAATGGCTGGCTGGTGCATGAGAAGTCCCCCTCAAGCTGCAGCTAATGCATCCATGTTGCAGATCATCCTCTATTACCTGTAAAAACAAGTCATTGCCCATATCTTATAGATGTACTCCATCCCATGTGTACAGTTCAGAAAGATGTACATCTACCCATTCATGCTGCAAATTTATGCCGCCAAACTGCGAGTGTCTTGGCCACTTGATAATTCAATTTGGCTCAGTAACGCCCCCACCATCTACTGCCTAGAATCCATCGCCAGGGTATGATCTCTGACTAGAAATTTTTGGTGCCCGGCCATTCTGTCACTAACTGACTTATATCATCTTTGAAGTTGTTCAATAAGGTTAAGCCAGCCCCACTCTTCAAAACCTTCCCATCCAGATCCCACTTCACCTGATCAAAGAAGGGGACATAGTTGATTCCAGTGCATGCTCCTTCTCCCCAGCCATCTGACCAGTCATCTTTTTCCCGATAATCCAAGGTCCAAGTGGAACCTCCCTTGTATGGCATTTCTATGAGTGTGCATGATGAAAGAATGATCAATAATCCATGCAGAAAGACGAATAGTGGCTAGAATTAAGCAAAAGAAGGTTATGCTTTGTCGAGTATCCCGCTTGACACATGCACAGGGGAACCATTACTATGTCGTATGTATGCTACATACTGCCTGGATCGCAGGTTCCCCATGTTTTGGATGTTTTCAGAAGCCCCACAGTGGCAGCGCAGGATGCTGCTCTGATGCTGAATGAATGAGTACTGAAGCACTCACTGTGCAACCCAGCTGCCACCATGGACTTCTTTAACACAGCTGCGAACTGGTATCTACTCAAGGAATCTATTGCAGTGGATCAAAAGCAAGCCATCTGCTTTGGGGTGTATGGTTATGTAATTCATCATGGCCTTTACTGGACATGTTCCGAGACCTGGCACCGCTGTCAATGTAATGGTCTGCCTTCATGCTGCTTGGTCAGTTTTTGACTGCCTTCAACACAGAATGGTGCTGTGAAATTGCTAACTCGCAATACGCCAAAGTGAAAGAGCAGGCCGAAACAGCATGATCTCAAACCCATCAGTGGCAATGCCTGATATAGTGCACCAAATTTGCAGCAACAGCTCATGTGTCAGTGACCTCTGTGCATCATGACGTGGTAGCTCCTTCCTAGCCCAGCCCTTCATTATTATTTTTACTGTGAAGTATTGAGTTTCTGTACTACCATGCTTGAGTTTCATAAAGAATGTCAGGGCTGTGAGGTGCGAGCGAACCATGCTTCTTGACAGGCCTTGTTGTTTTGCCTGCACTATGAACCCCTCTCCCCAGTCCAACCGTGATCATATAGGAACACCGTCACCTTGTCATATTATCTTGTGTAGGCATTCCATGTGTGGAGATAGTGAGTGACTGTCGCAGCATTTTGCATGCCATCTGGTTCTGAAGGACCATAACTGCTCTAAGACCTCCTATCCAACCATTTCCATCCTATGGCATCAGCCTCCTAAATAGGGACCACTTGCAACAGAAAAGAGAGTCCACTATCTCATTCCGTGCCCCCAAAACATGTTTCACTCACGCCAGGCAACAGAAAACAAATTCCCTTAGCAGCTCCGATGCCAGAGGCACTTAAATGTTTGCTTATTTAACAAGTGTACTATGCCGCACCACAGGACTACCTGATGGCATTTGAATGCCTCACCCCATATATGAACAGCGACCATGATGGGGAAGAGAGCTCGAGGAAGGTGATGTTCCTGATTAATCTGCTGTGTACCCACTCAGCGGGCCATGCACCACACTCCCCTAAAGTAAATGCCAAAGCCAATGCCCCCCGATGCGTCTGAGTGCAGCTGCAAGTCATTGTAGGTGATTGACTGAGGAAGCCATGCTGAAACACCATTAAAGTCCTCTAGGAACTTCCGCCAAATGGAAATGGACTTGCTGATTTTCAAGCAGTGGTGCTTGAGGGGCAGTCACACAGTGGCTCGAATTAAGTGGTGCAAAAATATTCTGCCCATCTGGATGACCTTCACTGCAAAGGACAGGCTTCCAATCAAGGACCTCATGTGCATCAGTATGACACTCCTGCTGTGCTTGGTGTCTGATAGCAGCTTGGACAGTGTCATCAGCTTCTCTTGTGGGAATCTGGACTCCATGTGTATCCAAGGAATGTGACGACATTCATCAGGCTTTGGGACTTGTTGTCTGCCAAGGGTTGTGCGCTAATTCTCAAAACGCTTCAAATAGCCTTGAGCATTCAGATGTACTCTGAATGCACAAGGCTATTGTTGTCTGCCAAGCTTGTGCGCTAATTCTCAAAACGCTTCAAATAGCCTTGTGCATTCAGATGTACTCCCTCTTGCCATGAAGAGGAAGTCTAGGTAATGCACCAATGATCTTAAATTCACCCCATCCCCTGTGGCCCGATGTAGGAACAAGCTAAATGTTTCAAAGTAGGTGCAGGATACTGAGCATTCTATTGGCAGACACCTGTCATAGTAGTAGGCCCCTTTGAACTGAAATCCTAGCAGTGAGAATCTGCCCAGGTGAACTGGCAATAGTCGAAAAGTCAACTCTTTATCTGCTTTGGCCACGAGTGCTCCCTGCCTGCACACCCTGATCAGTTCCAGTGCAGTATCAAATGAAGCATACTGTACTGAGTAGCACTATGTGGGAATAAAATCATTTACCAAAGCCCTTTCTGAGAAGGACTGATTACGAATAAGACTATGTTTTCCGACATGGTACTAACGCCAATGGGGATAGCACAAGAGGCTCAAGTGGGGGCCAGGCAAACGGGCTGACAATTCGCCCCAGTTGGACCTCTTTTGCTAGCTTTTCTCTGTTGACGCCTACCATCTGGTGTGCTCTAACCAAGGAAGCATCTGCTGCCACCACACTGATGTGGGGCAAAGGCAAGGCTATTATCCCTACTTATGGTCCTTCCTTGTGCATTTGTTGGCCCTAGTGTCATCTTCCAAATACATCGGACCTCATGCTTGACAAAATTAATACTTTTCTGAAATCGCAACTTGTTCATACAATCTTTGGAAACCTGACAGTCATATAACTTTGTCAGTGCAAGTCAAAAATGTGCACTCATAAAGCTGCAAAATGTTGCTATACTGTGTCTGTACAGTGTAATATATACAGCACATTGAAAATAAGCAAAATATCTCATTTATCTCAGGAATTGTAGTTATCTTTTTAAATCATTTGGGTTTTCATTTCAAATGTACAAGTCTCATTGAGCCACCTTAAATTATGGGGTGGGGATTAATATATAGATCGGTATGTGTATGTATGTCTGTATGTATATATATAATTCTCTGGATATTTCTGATAAATAAGAAAATCATTTAACCTTGGTACTATAGTCACATACTGCATTATTTTATGGCTGAATGAAATCAGATATTGTACTAATTCTTATCTACTGATGCAGCATTGAATTACATTTTAATTTGCTAAGGCAAATTATTTTTTCTTGCTCTCTTTCATGTCTCTTTTTTTTTTTTTTTTTGTATACTCAGATTCTCTCAGTTACCATCTGGAATGCCTAAAACTCTGTGGATCACAGACTGAGAATGAAAAGAAAATCCTTGAAAGTTTAAATGTGATTCTCTTAGCACTCGATGAAGACAGTTAAGTATTAAAATCATTTTCACGATGGTTATTGTGACCATTAAGCCCTGAATAAGAATTCTTTTGTTTCATTAACACTAGAAAATAGATATTTATTATTCATGGAGCATAAACAATTTTCTCTTCACTTTACTAGGAAATTGCACAATATAATCCATTCCAGTGGAGGTGAATAGCTACTCAAGGTCTGTGACAGAGCCTATATTTTACAAGGTCCAGGGCACTAGGGAGCCTGGTAGGAAACACCCATGGGATTCCCACAAGAGGGATCATTTCAGGGAGATGCAGGGTCCTGGGAGATGGAGTCCTGGGAAGAAGGGAGCCTGCGACTCCAGTCCCCACCCCTGAATTGGAAGATAAAAGGAGACAGGGGACTTCTGGAAGGTACAGTTCCAAACTACAGGCAATGCTTCCAGGCAGGGAAAGATGGAGAGAAAGAGTTGCTGCAAGGGTAAATCCAGGTCATGGCTTGTCCAGATCAATTTTACCTGAGACAATAATAAAAAATAAATATTTCTTATTGATAAAAAGAGATCATGTCAATGGCTGTCGAGATATAAGCACCCATACAGTGCAGAACTGTTGATAAGGTCTCAAAGAACTTCATTGACCTAATGTTGACGATAGTTGAAAGGCTGTGTTCCAATAACCTAATTAATCAATCATACTACTTCCTTAATATATGGCTAAAGAATTGTTCAGAGCCATATTTCAGGCATTAGTATTAGGTCATTTGTACTATTGAAACCATTGTAGGCTGGCCTCCCCAATAACTTCATTGGTGTGCTCCAGTTGGTGCAATATGCGGCAGCAAGGCTGCTAAGTGGGGTGTATTTGTATTACTGGAATTGCACTGGTTGCCAAGCCAAATTTAAGCTATTACAGGTCAATTTTAAAAGCATTGCTTGTCCAAAAATGCCCGTGTATGCACGTATGTGGGCTGTGCGTGAGCAACGCAGATTTTAAAAAGCTGCAAAATATGAGCGTACATATGTACCTATGTGCATGTGAGGAATAAGGGGCGGGGTAAAGACGTGCATGAAACTCTGAATTTTAAAAACGAAACCCACAGCGTGCATACACTATACACCCATGTAACTTTACTGCTGCTCCTGATGAGGAGCAAGTTTTTAGATCTCACGTTTTAGAGCTTATAGGAAAGGGTGAGAGGTCCTGGTCAACTGGGCAGTGTGTGCAGGATGAAGAACCAGAGGGTTTTGAAAGATCTTGCTATCAGCTGGACAAGCTGATGGACTAATTGGAAAACTGGGAATGAGCCTCGCGCGAGCATGTTTTAAAATTTGCTGACACGTGTACATAAAAGCCGACATGGTCCTATTGAAGAAATATGCACGCTGGCTGTGCTCGAGTGGCCTCTTCAGATTAGGAGCATACTTACATGCGATGGGTGCACTACAGAACATAAGTGTGTAAGTGCACGAATGATTAAAAATTCTAACGTATCCTCGCGCAGCCTCTTAGTTTTAACCCATAAACTGTTGCATTCAGATTATGCCTGATCCTTGATTCAAAATTTGCATTTGTATGTGCCAGGGCGTTCACTGCCTTCAGCAGGGCCACATCCACAGATAATTCTAGTGATGCGTGATTTTAGACTCCAGCAGACCAGACTTAGAACTGTTTCTTATTCAGCTCCATCCCTTTGAAACAGCTTGCCAGTTGAAATTTGGAAACAAAGTAACTTAAAAATTTGTAGGAAAAGTGTTAAAACATTGTTGTTTTTTAAAGATGCTTTTAAATAATTATAATGTTCACTTCATATTGTGTTTATTTTATGTTATCTTTGTATATTAAATAGTAAATTAATAGTAGTCAAAATTTGTTACTCTACTAAACAATGGAACAGGCATGAAACAGCCTCCTAGTGGAGATGGTGGAGACATGGACAACGTCAGAATTTAAGAAAACACGGGACAAGCACAGAGGATCTCTGCGGGAGAGGAAGGGACTGTAAAGTTGAGCAGGAGATGGGCAGCTTGAATGGGCCATATGGTCTTTATCTGCCATCATGTTTTCTGTTTTTCTGCCCATTATCCTTACACTATCAACCTATTCATTCCTCTGTTACTATTATTTCTTCTTTCAAGTTCTTCTAATGTTCTTGTGTTTCTTGCTCCATGTGGTTTATAAATTTTATACATTGTACGATGTCAAGTTTATCAGCATAGTTTTTCCTGTGACAAAGAGTATAGAAAAATCCCTGATTTACTTAAACACACAGAGGTCAATATTCAAAGCCGCAAGTTATTCAGCTAAATGATAACTCTTTAAATATTGGGACACTTATCCAGCTAAATAAGTCATTATCAGGCTAAAAATTAGCAGGAAATATAATGGGCATTCTGGGGGCACAGTTTATTGACTAACTGTAGCCATGCCCTGGAATAGATCTAAAGCTTTCCAGCCTCGTGTGACCGCAAAACTTTAAACTTAACTGGCTATATTAAAAAAAATATATGGCCAGTTAAGTGGCTGAGTAGAGGGACAAAAAATAGAAATGAGGCATGGGCCTATGGACCGATTCCCCTTACCCCATTCAGTATTTAAATGAGCAGTCCTGCCAGCCAAACCTCACCTCTACCCCTCCAAATCCCTCCATCATTAGAATTTAAAAAATAAAAATTGCTACATTACTCAGTGACTTTTCCCCTTCCCCTGCTTCCTTTTGGGTCCTGCACATTTAAAATAGACTCCTCCCTCTTCTCCCTCTCCCACTCCTAACCCTCTCACCTCCGTAGTACCATTAAAAACCCTTCTACTGGGATGATGGTGCAGTCAAGCAATCCCAGCAGCTTGTAGCATTCAGGAAATGGATACTGGTGACCCTTAATTTCCAGAGCTAGGTCAAGAGGGAGCCACAAAGTTTATGGTCATGTTTTTCAGGAGCTCCCCCACAGAGTGATAGCCATGACAATTTCAGCCTTGTTGTACAGTTATATCCTCTGTAAGAGAACCGTCTTTTTGAGTGGACCTGGAAGTTTGGGAACCAAAGTTCAGAGGCCAACTAAGGGTGCTTATTAGAAGCTCCTCCTCCCTTCCCTTCCCCTCCCCCAACCAAGACCAGTCCTGGTTAGGAGCCATTTCAAGTATTCCAGGACAATGGACTTGGCTGGGGAAGTCCCCTTCTTGCAGCAGGCTGCTCTATTCTGGGCATGCTCCTTTATGGCAACAATTGATGTTTTCTGTACTGTGTACAGACTCAGGAGACTTCCCTATTCCCTCCAGTGTAGGCCTCGGGACAATGGTATTAGGCTGGCTCTGTCAGTCACAGGTTTTAGGGCTCCAAATCCTCCTTGAAAAGAAGTCAGGAGCATAGTATTATTTATTTCAGGTCTTCCATTAGAAGCAGTAAGTTCTTCTATTCTTGGGGTCCCCATGGAGAATGGCAGACCTTTTCTTAAGTGGTTGTCACATAGATACACAGGAGCAGTTCCTCTTATCCTGTCCAGGAAATTCATTTTCAAAGCCTAACCAGGTATGGAAGTTAGCCAGATAAACTTATCCAGCTATCATTTCCAGGATATTCAGCAGCGCAGCCACACCATTGAATATACCCAGATGACTATTGAGTTAGTAGGATAAATCTCAATATTACTACTTATCCAGCTGGCATCAGTAGCATGGGATCTTCTTAGTGTTTTGGTACTTGCCAGGTTCTTGTGGCCTAGTTTGGCCTCTGTTGGAAACAGGATGCTGGGCTTGATGGACCCTTTGTCTGATCCAGCATGGAAATTTCATATGTTCTTAACTCCTCCCCATTATGCTCTCATCCTACCCACCACTTAGCTGGCTAACTACTAGCTGGATAATTAGTTATCCGGCTAAATGGCAGCCACTGAACACTGATAGATATTCAGCCACTGCCACTTACCCAGATAAGTTGAAATTTAAGTGGTGCTGAATATCTACTTCCAGGATGCATTATCCTGGATTACTTACTGGCAGCTATCAGGCTCTCATATTCTGCTAACCAGGACTCCAGAAACCTGTCAGTCAAAGAGTACTAAGAAAAGGCCTCCTTGTTTATGGAAAGAATCATGTTCTTCCTTTAGTTAAGTGTATGAGATGGAGCAGGAAAGTCTAGATTTATGCAGGTATGGAAACCCTGTACTAACTGATGATTATCTCAAATAGCAATTAGTCCTTCTCAGTCTCTGTAGTATAGGGAAGCCCTTGCGTCTACAAAGAAGAAATTGACCTTATGGCCTTAAATGTCATGGACCCAAAGCGTCCCTCCGGGTGTCTAGTTCTCCTGTTTCCACATCCACCCTGAGCACAATCTTATCTGCAGGTCCTAGGCTCTAGAGCAATAGTCCTGAATGTAGTAGCTTAGGTACCCACCCATGTTCATTTCACTCAATTTGCTCTCCTCTTAGGGATACTCAATAGCCCAGTGTTGCAAGGCTATTTTTCCCTATCTTTAGGGAAGTTAAAAGGAGTCCAAGCAGGTTGTTTTTCACTGTTGCCTCCTGAATGGAATGGATTTTGAGTTTCATTCATGGTTCTTTGCATGATCCTTATAGGTTGAGAGGGGGATTTATGATTTGATGCAGCTGAAGCTGGGACAGGAATCCTAGTGAAGAACCAATGAGTCCAGGTCAAGGCTGAGGGGCCAGAGCCAGCCATCTAGCATTCCAGAAGTCCCGGCTTCTAGCTCAGAAGGCAGCCAGGTGGCAGCGGTCATTGTAACGCTATTAGGACCTAGCAGCAGCTCACATTGCCAACACCATCATCATATAGACAGATATTTTGATCTGAAACTTTTGAAACCCTGAAGGGTAAGGACTGGCAGAAATGGCCTTTGCCTTACTAGGGGTCAGGTGGGACACTTACGAGAGTGGATTTGAGATCAGCCCTGTGAAGCTCCAAGGCAAGCAAATTCTTCAGCCAAAAAAGAAAAGCAGGAACCATGGAGTTTGGATATCTTGGTAGAATCATGTCCAGCATTTGGTCTTTGGCATGTGTTTCTGCCAGAAATTAGACTGAGTTTTGAATTTTCAAGCAAGCGTGCTCTTTCACCATTTCCCAGGGCAAGTGCAAGAGTATTTGGCTCTCTAGGCAAACCTTTGTTTATGCACCCCATCCCCCAACTTTCTATTGGCGGAAGCTTCAGCATAGCACTCCCTCCTACCAGCGGCAGTGGCTCCAGCACAGCACTCCCTACTTTGGTGGTATTGGCTGCGACAAGATAATGGCAGGGAGCTGCCTTCGCTTCCATTGCATCCCTGCTCTAAACACCTCAGTGTTGGGTGCGCAGGCCAGAAGTGGCTATGCTTTGGAGGCAGGAGTCCTTAGAGCTATCATGGCTTCCTCCTGTCCAGTCTGGATTGGTTTGTCCCACTTGTATGGATTGGTCTGGCATGGACAACAAGGAAGGTGAAATTTAAACTTACCAATTAATTTACTGTGCTTTAGTCCTGAACTACCCGAGGAAGCTACAGCAATCAAGAGTTCATAAAACTAACAGCATATATGTTGTTACCCACTCTAAAGGCAGCTGGCCTAATCAGGATTCTTATTCCTGAGTTAACCATGAAGTAAAGTTTAGGTTATGGTGGTGATTTGCAAATCAAAATAAACAATTGTCTTTGGTTCCCTTAGCTCTGAGACAGGATATTGACAAGCTGAAGGCAGCAACAGACCTTTACAGGGGATGTGAAGTCAGTTTTTATCATTTTTTTTTCTGGCTCTATCTCTTGACAGGAGAACACAACCCACTTGTCTAGACTAAAGAAAAGGAAATTAACAGATAAGTTTAAATTTCACCTTATTGCTTTCAAAATCTTTCACTGTCATCTAAAGTATTTGTACTTTAATTTTCTTTGCCCATGAGCATACAAAAAGACAGGATTTATTAATTTAATAGGCATTGTATATTCAGTTACTATATAAGGTACAACTTATCTCAGTCACAAATAACTTAGAAAAAGCAGCAATTTATCAGTAGAGATAGGGTTGATCATGAAATATCAAATATATTTCAGGAACACCACATAGCAGAAGGAAGACTTATTTTGTTTCAGGCTTCTGTTTCTTGCGTTATTCAGTGCTGTGAAATATCAAAACAGCATTCACAGAAAATAGTTTTCAGTATGTTTCCAGAGCTGCCACCTTCACCCTGTTTTTCTTGGTCATTTGATGCTACCGATGTATCATCCTGTTCAGTATGTAGCAGAGAGAATGCATTTAGATACTCTCTTTGCTAGATTTTCTTTTCTAACTTCTGAAGCACATTGGTCCACAAGGAGCTAATTGAGCACATGGGTTCATCCACCCGTCTTTCTTCTTTCTGAGTACCGCTATCTGTGTGCTCCTCCCTTCTCCTTTCAGCAGTGGCATTGGTGAGTGCCTGACTTTCTATCACTCTGGGTCCACACCGCTTCTACTTTTGTCTTTCTTGTGTTTTCATTCCTGATGTTTTATCTTTTGGAGATCCTTAAAAGTGGACTCATAAGCTTAATGAAAAAACCCAAATCCTCATCATCAAAGGAAGATAAGTCAGACCATGAGTCTGACCAAACTGCAGACGGACTAGTTTCTACCAGACTGTACTCATACAGCTTCGAGGACAAGAAAGCTGGTGAAGACGAGATGGCAGCGTAGAGGAATCTACCATCTTGCCAAGGCACCCCCACTGGAGGCTGCTACAATGGCTGATTCCTGCCTGCATATAATAGCAGATGATCCCTAATTTCAGTGTAGATTTTTGATTTGGAAGTTGAAGGAGAAAGAGCTGATTTGAGTAGTTTCCTTATTCTTATTCATTGTGCCTTAACCACTTTGCTGAGTAGTTTAGGAAGAAAATAGCTCAATTTGTTAATTCATATCCAGTGATTAGTATAGAAGGTCTCGGGATTTTTGAGTTTTATCTATAGCCCCTCTTCTGGCTGTGGACCTAGAAGGCAGGGATACATGGAGTCCCGGGGCTACCTTCTCTCTCTTTCTCTCTCTCTCTATCCCTCACAGCCACAGGATGTTGGGTTCTTTCTGAAGAGGGGAGGAGGGGCAATACTCCTCCAAGACCCAAGGTGTAGGGCTGAATCTCTTTTTTTTTTCTCTCCTGGGGAGGTCTCCCACTTCAGGTGGGAGGGATGTGAGTGCCAACAAAACATTCCGGACTCGCAGGATAGGTGTCCAAACAAAACTTTACTTCAACAATTTCTTAAAAATTAATGTTTTGGTACTACATACACAAGTTCTTGGCATAACAGATGGTTTACATAGTCCTCCAATTTTCCTTATCTGTGCAAGTGTCCCTCCACAGTTAGGCCAGGAAAGAACTCACCCTCCATGGCTTGGAAAGCAAGACTTCCCAGACTGGAGAGGGGTACCCTAAGTTGGGCAGAAAAAAAATCCCTATCCAAAAAGGCTGGCAGACAAAAGAGGGCTTCCACGCTGCACAACTTCCAAAGTTGTGCAGCGTGGAAGCGTTGTTCAAACTGAGGTCTTTACTCATAACAGGTGGCATGTAAACAAAATCCAAACAACCTGGAACACTAGTGGTTAGTACTCCATAGCAACAAAGACCAAAAAAATAAAAAAAAAATACAAATTGTTCTCCTTTACACACTCCTTCCCACAAATGTAAGCTCTTTGGGACAGATTCCGTTCCACGCTGGGCCCTCCCAGTATCGTTTGCATCTGTAGATCCTATCAGTTCCTTTATCTCTTCTCTTAGATGAGCTTCTGGCTGTCTTGCTTGATCAGCAAGTACTCTGTTGATTTTCCCAGACAGAATGTTCTCACTAAGGGCTCCCTGGTACACTCATCCAAGAGTCTGAAGAATCCTCTTCTTTCTTGGGTCTGATACTTTCTCGGGAACTTTTCTTCCAACACTCTGGACTCCCAGGAAATTTCCCTCCTGGAATCCTGAAGTGTTCTCCTCCTCTTCTCCTCCCTAGATCTTCCTTGTGGAAGGATAAGGCGTAACTAGTGAGTCCTTCAAAAGCATCCCAAGGAATATTCAGGCAAACTATTCTGGTTTAATCAAAGTAAGAGAAATAGCAAGAGGAAAATCCATACTTGTCCTTACTTTAGCCACTTTATGAAGCTCCTCACTTTGGTCTGCTTTGAAAGGTACTTGTTTTCAGCCCAGGTTCACAACTACCTCTGTAAAGTAAAGTCTGCTGAGTTGTCATTCCCCTTTGTCCAATAGTAACTGTAGGGAGACCTTTAGAAATGGATCATTGTTTTGAGTTGTAGTGTAAACGATGTTTGGGTGAGAGAGACCTTGTTATTGTCGTCTGTGAAATGTTTGGGAAAGTGTTTGCTAATGCAGTACTAGCAAATGACCAGTGGATGGCATTTTTAGAGGCATGAGCATTGTAGGCTAATATGATGATGTCATACTGGGGGAAAATGGTATGTGTCCTCTTAAGTGTATGGGTTTTACTGTTTGGGTGACCAAGATTTAGTGGGAGCTATAAAAGTGGGAAGGTTTTGTTCAATTTTGGCATTTTGGTTCCTGCCCTTTTCAGGGTAAGATAGATCAAAGGGACCTCCACAGATGTAGTCATCTGAAATGGCCAGACTGCGGGCTGGGAAGCCTAGGTACCATTCTGGTTTGGAAATGGGGTGCTGCAGGGGCTTTTCCCCTCAAGGGGAGAGGCCCAAAGCCTGAAAGATAGAAAGGGTTTCTTCTTTCTCCTAAGGATTTGACCAGATCCAGATTGGAATGTTAACTGTTCCTCTGCATGGGAAGTAAGACTGAAGAGAGATGGATTGGTGTAATTTAGAGAGAAGAGTGCCCCATGAGGTCCATGGTGTGGGAATGCCAGTGAAGAGATCTACACACTATGGAAGAAGTATGGTATGGAAGCTGGTGTGGGAGTTCGGAAACTCATGTGAGAAGCTCTGATAACAGGAAATTGTATTTGTGGTCCCTTTCGGATGTGAAATTTGATAAGGGTATAAGGAAGAAGTGTTTCCCATTCTTTCATAATAGATGGAGAAATGAGGTAAAGAAGAAATAAATATGAGGTGTCAAATTGACCTTTGGTACACAGGGAGCAGGATTTAGTTTGAAGTGTTGAACTCCTGTGTGCTAAGGAATGAATGAGAGATCTGGAGAAAGAAGCTGATTGTCTTGGGTATCCTGTTATGCCTGAGTAAGATATTATGGAAAGAGAAGTATAGATACATGACTGATTCCCATGAACTCTGATGTATTCACTTTATATTTTTACCTGCCTGATATCCATATAAATAATTGCTAACTGGCTCATCCAGAAATAAAGTTAATGTTTTAACTTTGGAACATGGTGTCTGCTACATTTTATTTAGCCAATATTAATGGGAGCAGGGGCCCAGGGTTCGTGGAGAGGAAGGTGGTGATTGGTGAATCTTCCCTTTCCAGCCAGGAAAAAGGTGAGTGTTAATGGTAGCTGTCTGTATACAGGTCTGCTTTACCATCGGCATGACCTAAGCTAAGAATCCACCAAATAAATTTGTAAAGGAAGATCCTTATCCAATAGGGAAACCCTGCCCATCATTTTATGTTATTCAAGCAAGGGCTAAATAACTCTGGTGGTTTTTTGTCATTTCACCACATCTGGAATCCCCACAGTTGGCATCATACTCGGGCTAGGAAAAATTCCCCCTCCCCTTAGAATACTGGTGTCATCGTCAGGTGCCACAGACACCTACAGTGTGAGAAGGCCCGGTGCCATCAGGTGTGTAAACCTTATCATTGTATGGGGCAGCATATCCAGGGGGGCAGTGTCGGGAGCAGAGAGAGGCCCATGTTACCGCCGGTGGACCCGATCCCACTGGCGGCGAAAGAAGCAGGATGCCTATGTAGCTGCCGATGGATCTCATCCCACGAGTGGCAGAAGAAACAGAAGGCCCGTGCAGCCCCCAGCGGGCTCCATCGTCCACTGGTAGTAGAAGAAGCAGGTGGCTAGAGCCAGGGCCGGTGCAAGGGTATTAGGCACCCTAGGCAAACCTTACAGTCTGGCACCCCCTCCCCATACACAATTTTAAATTATGCATTTATAACATTTTACATGAAAAATGACATTCTGAGGTAAAATTAATATACAAGTTGTTGTGATAATTTCATGCACTGTTGTGATGCCAACAAGAAAACTTTGCATCTTGGAATTCATATGGCATCATACCTATTATGATATATTTCTGCATGGTCCTCCCGTATCTACACAGTACTATCTGCCAACACTCAAAGAAAAACAACCCTACCTATGAAAAAGAATACCAAAAATATTACACCAGAATCTAAAATATCAATACACCTCCTATCAGGAAAACAGAACAGGCTAAGCTACTATAGATCCCTACAGAGAAACCACATGCTAAAAGAATGCTTCATCTCAGTCTTTGCATGCAGAACACAAACCCTCACCAAATACAGAATAAAGGCACATAAAGTATAAATAGAAATGTGCAGACAAAAACAGAACTGTAAAACACATCACGCCAGACTCTATACAGTGTAACAATGGAAAAACAAAAATTTCATCATTCCTGATGAAACAAATCAATAAAATAAAGATATATAAATCATAATTATAAAATCATACAAATAAAATAATTTCAAAACAGCTGATGAATAGAATATCCAATAATTAAAGTCATGCAAATTTTGAAAGCTTTACAAAACATCAATAAAATATTTCAAACAGCAGACACATCCTATACTACCCAATAATTAAAATGATAGTCAATCAAGAAAAATGAACTTAAAAAGCCACCTTTACTTACCCTCTCCAGCAGTTCTCCTACTCCTTTCCCTTGCAGGCCATAACAGAAGCAGCAGTAGCTGCTGAAGCTGTCCTCACAGACCTCTTCCTTAGGGACCACAACCAGTCTCTTCTCTCTCTCACACACACACACTAGTCACACCCTCAAGACCAGTTTCTGTCTCTCACATACCAATCATCTCCCCAACCAGTCTCTCTCTCTCTCTCACACACACACACACATACCAGTCATCTCCCTGATCAGCCTCTCTCACACATACACACATCACCTCTCTGGCCAGTCTTTCTCAATCACACATGCTCTCACTCTCTCTTACTTACACACAGGCTTTCAATCACACACATGCTCTATTTCACTTACACACAAGCTCTCAATCACACACATGTTCTATCTCACTTACAAACAGGCTCAATCACACACATGCCCTCTCTCACAGCCACAAGCCAGCCAAAAACATGCTCCATCTCTCTCGCATACACACATTGACGCACAGAAGCACCCTCCCTGACTCACATATACACCACACACATATAGAAGCACCCTCCCTGTCTCACATACACAAAGCACCCTCCCTGTCTCACATACATATTACACTCTCACAGAAGCACCTTGCTTTCAGACTTGCAGCATTTTTCACTTTTACTAAAAGTGAAAGTGATGCTCCCAACCGTTAAATAAGAAAACCACATTCCTATCAAAAGGCAAAATGACACCCTTCCTTCAGGTTCTGCCCTCCCAAGGGACAGCCACCCACACCATACAGCTTCTCTTGTTTTATGCTTCCAGGCAATAAAGCAAGTGTTTTTCTTCAAACTATCAGTCGTATGATAATTCATGTGGGAGATATGGAACAGAAAGACATCCTTAGTTGGCTTCCCTTTTAAATGGGAAGATTCCAGTCTTAGTCATTTAAAAATATACATTTTCTAAAGGCTTAAAAAAAAAAAAGAAGCAAAACCATTTCAGATTCTATTCTTGTCTTCATGCTTAAATTATGCTTAAAAAACAAACAAACAAACAAACCCCACCTGGCATCAGTATCTTAAATTTGTGATTTTGCTGAGATGAACATTTTAAATACTTTTTTTTTTTTTTTTTGCTTTAGTATTTGTCTCTACCCACTTTAAGTTACATTTTATTTTCCAGAAGAGGGATGCTTAAAATTCAGTAATTTTAACTTTCATCCAACTTTTCAAAAGTTCAGGTATATGTATTATCACATTTCATTTTTTTTAAACTGGCAGATTCCTTTCTCACATACACACTCACAGAAAGAAGATCGGCGCCGAGACTTAGGAGGCTACCGGTGCCATTGGTTGACCCCTGTCACATGGTAGGGGCTGAAGGTAACCGGCACCATTTTGCTTAGTGGCAGCCAAGGCACTGGAAGTGGCAGATCACTCCCGGGACCTCTGCTGGACCATTAGGGGGGTGTCGGGATGGTGACGCTCGGGGGGAGGCAGGGCGAGTCGGGAGTTGGCTGCCTACCGCAGTGCCCCCTAAGTCTCGGCGCTTGGTCTCCATCTAGGCGAGTCGAAGGCTGGCAGAATTTTGAAAGGGTACTTTTTGCCCTTTCAAAATTCTGCTGCCTGCCGTGGCGCCCCCTAAGTCTCTGCACCCTAGGCACAGGCCTAGCTCGCCTAGTGGTTCTGCTAGCCCTGGCTAGAGCAGAAGATGAAGTCCGTCCTGCATCTCCTCCTCATGTGCTGGCCCTATGGTATTTCAACACTCGCAATGCTAGCATGTGGTGCTAGCAGTGTGAGTACTGAATTACTGTAGGGCCAGTGTGGAGCCCATCCCTTCGGAAGAGACTCACCCTTCCCCAAAAGCTTCCCCAGTTCCTAACAAAACTGAATCCCTCTTCCTTGCACTATCGTCTCATCCACGCATTGAGACTCCGGAGCTCTGCCTGCCTCTGGTGACCTGTGCATGGAACAGGGAGCATTTCAGAGAATGCTACCCTGGAGGTTCTGGATTTAAGCTTTCTACCTAAGAGCCTAAATTTGGCTTCCAGAACCTCCCTCCCATATTTTCCTATGTCGTTGGTGCCCACATGTACCACAACAGCCGGCTCTTTCCCAGCATTGTCTAAAATCCTAGCTAGGTGGCGCATGAGGTCCGCCACCTTCACACCAGGTAGGCATGTTACCAGGTGATCCTCATGCCCACCAGCCACCCAGCTATCTACATTCCTAATAATTGAATCACCAACTATGACGGCCGACCTAACCCTTCCCTCCTGGGCATTAGGCATTGGGGAGATATCCTCGGTGCGGAAGGACAATGCATCACCTGGAGAGCAGGTCTTTGCTACAGGATTCTTTCCTGCTGCACCCGGTTGGTGCTCTCCAATCATGAGACCTTCTTCCTCCAAGGCAGCACCAGGGCTGCCAGTCTGAAGTTGGGACTTGGCTACTATGTCCCTGAAGGTCTCATCTATATACCTCTCTGTCTGCCTCAGCTCCTCCAGGTTTGCCACTCTAGCGTCCAGAGATCGGACTCATTCTCTGAGAGCCAGGAGCTCTTTGCATCGCATGCACATGTACAACTTCTCACCGGCGGGTAAAAAATCATACATGTGACACTTGATGCAAAAGACTGGGAAGCCCCCCTCTTGCTACTGGACTGCTGCCTTCATCTCAATTTTGTTCAGTTCCTAGTTAAGTTTTATGTTGCTAAGGGAGTAGGAATGTGTCTAATTAACATCCTTTAAATGTATTAGTGAATTCACTATATGTCTGGAAGTGGCCTACAGGGGACTGATCAAACTCTCAATAAAGTTTTTTTTTTTGTTGTTTTTTTTTGTGAAAGTGGCACCTGCCCATAAATTAAAGGATGAGCTAGGAGTGGGTAGGTTGGGAAATACAGTCTAATTTCAGTTAGTCAGCCAGAGTGACTCACTGCTCTCTTGATTAACAGGGAGGAGGAATAGCCTAGTGGTTAGAGCAGCAGCCTATGAACCAGGAGACTAGGGTTCAAGTCCTGCTGTTGCTCCTTGTGACCTTGGGCAAGTCACTTTACCCTCTATTGCCTTAGGTACAAACTTAGATTGTAAGCCTTCTGGGGATAGAGATCGGACTCATTCTCTGAGAGCCAGGAGCTCTTTGCATCACATGCACATGTACAACTTCTCACCGGCGGGTAAAAAATCATACATGTGACACTTGATGCAAAAGACTGGGAAGCCCCCCTCTTGCTACTGGACTGCTGCCTTCATCTCAATTTTGTTCAGTTCCTAGTTAAGTTTTATGTTGCTAAGGGAGTAGGAATGTGTCTAATTAACATCCTTTAAATGTATTAGTGAATTCACTATATGTCTGGAAGTGGCCTACAGGGGACTGATCAAACTCTCAATAAAGTTGTTTTTTTTGTTTTTTTTGTTGTTTTTTTTTGTGAAAGTGGCACCTGCCCATAAATTAAAGGATGAGCTAGGAGTGGGTAGGTTGGGAAATACAGTCTAATTTCAGTTAGTCAGCCAGAGTGACTCACTGCTCTCTTGATTAACAGGGAGGAGGAATAGCCTAGTGGTTAGAGCAGCAGCCTATGAACCAGGAGACTAGGGTTCAAGTCCTGCTGTTGCTCCTTGTGACCTTGGGCAAGTCACTTTACCCTCTATTGCCTTAGGTACAAACTTAGATTGTAAGCCTTCTGGGGATAGAGAAATACCTACAATAGCTGAATGTAAACCAGTGTGATATTGAGATTGAATGTTGGTATATAAAAAAAATAATAAATAAATAAATTAACATCTGTTGGTACCAAATCACACTATCTGAACACCTTTCCAAGGTGAGTAACTGAATTGAACTTTTCAACCTTTTTACACTGCTCCTAGCTTTTTACACTGCTCCTAGCTTATTTCTAGCTTCTGGCTACTTTTTTTTTTTTTGTAAATACAAATACTCAGTTCTGCTTATTAACTGTCTTACAGACTTTTAAAAATAAACACACTAACTACTGTTTACTAGCTGCCTTACTGACTGACTGTTTAAAAATACAGTCTAACTTGTTTATTCGCTGCCTTACTGACTATTAAAAGCACAAACACACAAACACACTAAATAATATTCCCAGATAGTTAACTTTGCCCCAATACTTTTAAAAAAGACAATGTCCCAAGCAAAAACGTACTGATTCCTTTCAGCCACCAGCAAGGTGATCCTCTCCTCTCAGTATTCCTAGATCTAGAAACAAAGGAATGGTGACAAAGTATAACATGGGAGCCTGCCTGGGATTTGGGTGGATGTGAATGGGAGCCTGCCTGGGTTGTGTGAGTGTGAATGGAAGCTTACCTGAGTTGTGTGTGTGTGTGTGTGTGTGTGTGTGTGTGTGTGTAATGAGAGAGAGAGAATGGGGCTGTAGGTAGATTCCAACCTGCCAGCAGATGAAATGAAGAGGAGGGCCTGGGGCTGCTGGCAGATCCAACCAAAGAAGAGCTGGAGACACCTGGGAGTTTGTCTGAGACAAATGCGTATGTGTGTATGAGCTTTTGTGTATGGCTTTGGTTCCCCCAGAACAGGTTTGGGAACCACTGTACTAAAGGATTTCTTCCATTTTTTATCTATGGGAAACGTCTTTCGTTCAGGGGCCCATCTATGCCATTTTCAGGGGTACTGCTGCATACTATCAATCTTTCATCACTTCACTAGAATGAAATTTAGTTAGCGATCAGTCAATGCTGTCTCTAGTTTTTCATTCAGATTTCAGCTATGCCTCCTTTTGGATAGGAATCTAAAAATTATGTGTTAGAATATCTGACATTAAAAAAAATAGAATTAATAGTATGATTGATAATTACAAGGTCAAACTTACAGGGTTTTAACTCTCAGCTCATTTCCAAATATGCTTGGTCTACAAGAGCATTTTTTGGTTATATTTCACAGCTGATCTTCACAGCAGGGTATAGTAAACTGCAAGCTTAGCTGTTTGAGTTTTATAGCATTTTAATTCCTTTAATGAGATTCCAGAGAATATTTAAGAAGTTTGCTTTAATACTTGACAATAAAGAGCCTTTTCTATTTTACGCACTTATCATTGCCACTGCATGTGTTGAAAAAATTACAGTTCTAAATTCTAAGCCACAAAATTGCTAATGTCCCAGTTTAGAAAATGCTAAGATACAGCATTTGCCTAATATATGTAAAAATTTCATTTTTTAGTTCCTTCAGAACCCTGGGGTGCATACAATCTGGTCCAGGTGATTTTCTACTCTGGTTTGTCAATCTGGCTTACTACATCTTCCAGGTTCACAGTGATTTTGTTCAGTTCATCTGACTCATCTTCCTTGAAAACCATGTCCGGAACCGGTTTGTCTCCAACATCCTTATTAGTAAACACAGAAGCAAAGAATTCATTTAGCCTTTCTGCAATGGCCTTATCTTCCCTAAGAGCCTCTTTAACCCCTCATTTATCTAACGATCCAACCGACTCCCTCACAGGTTTCTTGCTGTGGATATATTTAAAAAAGTTTTTATTATGAGTTTTTGCCTCTACGACTAACTTCATTTTAAATTCTTTCTTAGCCTGCTTTATCAGTGTTTTAAACTTAACTTGACAATGCTTATGCTTTTTTCTATTTTCTTCAGGTGGATCCTTCTTCCAATTTTTGAAGGATTTTTTTGGCTAAAATAGCCTCTTTCACCTTACCTTTTAACCATGCCGGTAATAGTTTTGCTTTCCTTCCATCTTTCTTAATGCGTGGAATACATCTGGACTGCGCGTCTAGGATTGTATTTTTAAAAAATGTCCATTCCTGTTGAACACTTTTAATCTTTGCAGCTGCACCTTTCAGTTTTTTTCTAACTATTTTCCTCATTTTATCAGTTTTCCTATTGAAAATTTAGTGTTAGAACTGTAGATTTACATATTGTCCCCCTTCCAATCATTAGTTCAAATTTGATCACATTTTGATCACTGTTGCCAACTGGCTCTACCACTGTTACCTCTCTCACAAAATCCTGTGTTCCACTAAGAATTAAATCTAAAATATCTCCCTCTCTTGTTGGTTCCTGAACCAATTGCTCCATGAAAGTCGTTTATTCCATCCAGGAACTTTATGTCTCTAGCATGTCCTGATGTTACATTTACCCAGTCAATATTGGAGTAATTTAAATCTCTCATTATTACTGCACTGCTAAATTGGTTAGTTTCCCTGATTTCTCTTAGCATTTCATCATCTGTCTGACCATTTTGACCAGGTGGATGGTAGTATTCTCCTATCACTATACTTTTACCCAACACACATGGATTTTCTACCCATATAGATTCTACTGAACATTTAGGGCCTCATTTTCTAAAGTATCGCAGGCCTGCGATACTTTAGGTAATGAGGGGTGGGGGGCCAAAATGGGGGGCGGTCCTGCGCTAGCCGGCAGTGATCGTACCGCCGCGGTGTGATCGCTGCTGGTTTCGCACCCAATAGCGCCACCATAGAAGGTGTAGCTATTGGGTGCGAACTAGGACGCGAAAAGGCACCTACCTTTTCGCCGTCCGCGGCGTCTTCGCAGAGTCGGCCCCGGTGACACCCCAACTCCTCCTCTTCCTGGGCCAACTCCACCCCCATCTTGGTATCGCACGCGATAAGGGACTTTTCGCATGTGAAACGTCCCTTATCGCGTGCAAGCCACTTGGAAAATGACCCCCTTAGTCTCTTGTATGATCTTTATTCTGTTGGACTCTATGCCTTCCTGGACATAAAGCACCACCCCTCCCCCCCACCACCACCAAGTTGATCCCCCTATCATTGCGATATAATTTGTACCCTGATATAGCACTGTCCCATTGGTTATCGTCCTTCCACCAAGTCTCTAAGATGCCAATTTTGTCTATCTCATCATTCACTGCTATGCACTCTAACTCTCCCATCTTACTTCTTAGACTTCTGGCATTGGCATACAGGCATTTCAAAGTGCATTTTTTGTTTGTACTAACAACCTGCTTTTCAGTTAATAGGGATAATTTGGAATTCTTTAGCTCTGGTGATTCTGTACTTATAGACACATTGACTACGTTTGCTTTTATTGGAACCTCTCTGTTGGGATGTGCTAGCTTTCCTGTTTCATTAGTATCCTTCAAAGATACATTCTTCTGAGCCATGCACTGCTGAGTGATTGTCTGCTTTCCCCCTTGTACTAGTTTAAAAGCTGCTCTATCTCCTTTTTAAAAGTTAGCACCAGCAGCCTGGTTCCACTCCCCCTTCCCCCCAAAATTCCCCAGTTCCTTACAAAACTGAATCCCTCTTCCCTATACCATCATCTCATCCTGCATTGAGACTCCAGAGCTCTGCCTGCCTCTGAGAACCTACATGTGGAGCAGGGAGCATTTCAGAGAATGCCACCCTGATGGTTCTGGATTTCAGTTTTCTACCTAAAATCCTAAATTTGGCTTCCAGAACCTCTCTCCCACATTTTCCTATTTTGTTGGTGCCCACATGAACCATGACAGTTGGCTCCTCCCCAGTATTGTCTATAATCCTATCTAGGGCCTGGATTTATCAAAATGCACTAAATATTGCATATGATAGGAAAAGGGGTGTGTTTTATGGTAATAGGCAGTTTATTGCAATTTGTGCTAGTACCTATTTGAAGTGCTATCTTAGTGCAAATTGTGATAACTTTTTCACACTTTGTGATAAGTGCCAGAATTGCTGTATTTCCTACATATAACCACTGGAGTGAACCATGTTTAGTAGGTTTAAGCTCCTGGAGAGCCAGCCTAGCTATCAGGGCCCTCCTACAACCACTGGGAAGAGGGAGAAAGAGAGACTGACAAGCCATATTGCCCTCACACTAGATAGGTATTTATATCACTATGGGAGGCCCACCTAGTAACTCGATGTGAGGTTGAGGTATTAGTTTAGGGATTAGGGGCCACTTTGACATTCAAAGTGAGATGTACGAACAGAACTGTGCTCTCTTGTGAAGATTTGATGACCTTCGGAGGGAGGAAACTCACCCAAAGATGAGATTTGTGCGATGTTCTCTCAACCTAGCTTGATGGACTCTCTCTCTCTCCTCCAGTGGTTGTAGGAGGGCCCCGATAGCTTGGCTGGCTCTCCAGGAGCTTATCGCACCGCGCAATAAAGCCCTATCGCACAGCTTTACGCAAATGAAAAAGGTGTAGTTAAAGTTGTGCGATACGGCTTTGCAAAACTGTGAGCCCAGCCCACTTGACCAAAATTCCCTCCCCTTTTTTTCATTTGCAATGCACCAAGCATTATGGCGTTTTTGCATGCGTTAAAGGTGTTTTTTTGCATACAAAAATGCCTTAACGCATGCGAAGAGGCCATATAGCACTTTGATAAATGACCTCCTAGGTGAGGCATGAGGTCCGCCACCTTTGCACTAGGTAGGCAAGTTACCAGGTGTTCCTCACATCCACCAACCACCCAGCTATCTACATTTCTAATAATCGAGTCACCAACTATGATGGATGACCTAACCCTTCCCTCCTGGGCCATAGCCCTGAGAGACTTGACCTCAGTGCAAGAGGATAACACATCACCTGGAAAGCAGATCCTTGCTAAGGGATCACTTCCTGCTATACAGGATGATGTTCTCCAACCGGGAGACCTTTCTGATCCAAGGCAGCACTGGAGCTGCCAGACTGGATTTGGGACTTGGCTACTATGACCTCTCTGTCTGCCTCAACTCCTCCAGGTCTGCCACTCTAGCCTCCACTGATCAGACTCGATCTCTCCTCTAAAGTTTGCAAAATGGAGACCTGAGTGTTAAACTATGAGTTTCAGGTTCATCTTTGACTCACATAGTCTAGGCATCACACACAATTTGTAGTCAGTCTTGAACCATCTGAAAATCAGTCAGATTCGTGCTGGCAGATATGGAAGAAATTCATAAGAAATTTGAAAAAATGTGTTTGTATTTTTCAGATAAATCCAAAGCAGATTGGCTTTCCAATGTAATCTGCTTTTGATTTTTTCAGACAGGTTTGATGAATTGTTTAGTCTGATAGATTCAGTGACTTGTTTGATGAACCTATTTTGAAGAAATTCTTAGGAGTTTATGCACAGCATACTACTATTATAACTAATGCTTATCACTTCTAGATGTACTGTGGTGTCATATTTATTAGAGAGTATCCCCCAAGTACACTGGAAGCAGAAAATGCTGGGTGTCAGATTTAAGGCTCTAACAAAAGCAAGACAAAATGCCTGCAAGACTGTTTGCTGCACAATTTTGAAACAGCACATTTTTTTCCCTAGGTTCATATTTTCTGCTGCTTCAGAAAGGGAAAAAATATTCCAAAAGATAAAAAAAATATGTGAGCAAAAACCTGTGTAAAAGGATTTGTGGAACTTCATAGGTTTGTTTAAGGGCTAAATGAAAGGATGGGATCCACAATGCCTTTCACACAACTGCTCTATACAGTCCAGAAATTGCAGAAATGTTGGGGGTTATTTTCCCCAACCCATATCAGGACCTTTATGTAATGCAGATTATTAAAAAGCTACAGATTTCTGTGGAAACAAGCTGCAGAATGTGCTAGTGACTGCAGGTGATGTACGGGCTTAAATAATTGTTTCCCACAGATGCTTATACATTACCCACAGAAATTTGCAGCTTTACAATAAGCTTTTCATGTATTTTCCTATAATGCTAAAATGTGACTGTAATGCTAAAATGTCCGGTTTCTGAAAAAATTAGCATGCGAAAATTACAGAGGAAGATGAGGGTAGCATTTCTGTTTATTGATGGAGGCAGTGAACATGGGCCTCAGGAGGGAAAGAATTCCCAGCTGTTGCTCAACAGCACCACCTATAGACCAGGTTGAGGGTGCACTAGTTCCATGTTCCAAAGGGGGCAACAGTTCATGACTTTTGGTTAAAGAATTGTCACTGTAATGGTTGGGCTATAGTGGGAGAATAGACTTAAAAGCTGATTAAAACATAAAAAAATAATTCTTCAGTGCCTGGTGAAATTACTACTTGACAACATTACTTTTAAAGTGCTGCCTAGTATATGACAACCAATTAAAACAATTTTAAAGCAAACACGATTAGAAAATTTTAAGGCAACAATTTTAACCCCATAACCATCCTGCAATGTTTAAACCTGTATTTCCATACACCACTGGTAGAAATCAAGATGGGGAGATATGATGGACACCTTCAAATACCTCAAAAGTATTAATAATGCACAAGAAGCAAACTTGTTTCAAGGGAAAGGATGTTATGGAACAAGAGGTCAAAATATGAGGCTCTGATGGGGTAGACTGAGGAGAGATTTCAGGAAATATTTTTGTATATGTAAAAAGAGACAGAAGCATGGAATGCCCTCCTAGGGTGGGAGTTGGTGGTGGCTATCAGTAATGGAGTTTAAGAGGGCATGGGATAAGCTCTAATAGTGGGAAAGCACAACCTAGCACATGTAATTAAGTATTCACAGCACCATTCTTACCTGTCAGGGCTGCTAAAATGTATGGCAGAGAGGTTAGTATGAAATGTTAGAAGTCCATGTGGCCAGGTCTGGCAGTCTGCAATGGTAGAATTGACCAGCAGTTGCTCTGTCTACTCTGTCTTTCACATAGCTAAGTCTGTCTGGCAGGCTATTAAAGGGACCTGGGAGGCTCACTAGTAGTGGTAATTATTTATATCCCCAAACTATGGCCTGACAGCTAGATGCAGGCCTTGGCTGAATTTCAGAAAACAAAGAGGTAGGCGATCTATAATAGCCGTCAGGATAACAAAGAAGAAGAATAGATGCCTTGATCTTTTTCAACTATTTTATTAAAGTAGAGACGTTTTCTTTTAAAAATGCCCGACTCAGGCCGAGTTTCGCAGCTCAACAGCCGCTGCCTCAGGGGCTTAGATAATCATGATTCTTGAATGTGTTTTAGTGTTGTAGAATCATCAAGGAACAGATTACTGTAAATCAGCAGTGCAATGCAACTTACAGTGCACAACTTACAGACAACGAGTAGAGACTGAACGCTGGATCGGGCATTTTTAAAAGAAAACGTCTCTACTTTAATAAAATAGTTGAACAAGATCAAGGCATCTATTCTTCTTCTTTGTTATCCTTGGCTGAATTTCATCCAGTCTCCAGCAACAACAGCAGAAAGAGTTTGATCCAGCCCCAGCAATAACAGTGACAACCAAAGAAGCTTGATCTGGTCAGTACCGGCTTTGACAGGCAGGGCCAGCGTGAACATTAAGGGGGGTCTAGGTGGTCATCTAGGGCACCCTAAGCAGGCAGGGTGTTGTCAGTGTATGAAAGGGCACCATTTTTTGAAATGCGAAAAGAGGTATGAGAGTGGTTGCAGAGCGCAGGCCAGAAATAGGTGGTAGAGATGTCGAGTGCGACGTGGAGGTATGTGATTTCGGGTTTGGAGATTTGATAGAGAGAGAGCCACATGATACTATGACTGCACTGCCTAGGGCAGCTGGAGACCCTCACACTGGCACTGTTGACTGGAGTATATTCCACCACTACTGCCAACTCTGAGTCGGAAGTGCAAGTAGCAGCACATGAGAGAGGCATGGGCGTTGCATGCTGGGGCAAGGCCACCACTGATTGACTGCATCATGCATTGTTGAAGTTAGTGCTGCTTGTGCAGGTAGAGCCACTTGAGCTGAAGTCAGGGAGAAAAGCTGCAGTACAACCATTAGGAGTTTACAGCCACTGTGGAGGGCAGTGCAGGCCATCAAAAGGAAGTCACTAGTGGTACTGAGATATGGTTTCTGCAGGGTTGACAGAAAAAAACAGGTAAGAATGGTAGCTCCTGGATTTCCCAACCATGCTGCTATCTCTTCAGAGCTGTGGAAGAAGGTGCATAGACACTGTCCCTTAAGGATTCAGACTTTGGAAGCACAGAGTGCAGAAATCCTCATTATTGTAACCCAGATAAAAAATGCAAGTGTCTCTCCCTGGATCTGGGTCTTCAGGGGAGGCTGTTTTGCTCATACCAAGAATCTGGCATGTTGCAAGAGAGCTGAGTGAGAGGAAGGGAGAAGGGGTGCAGAAAGGGATGAGAAAGAAAAAGCACATAGAGAAGGAGCATGAGTACATGGGGAGATGTGAGTGAGAGCACACCACACACACAAACACCCCCATCCTCACCATCTGTCCTCCCTCCCTGCCCCCCAACTTCCCTAGACAGGCAGATATTGGGGAAGGTTGCTGGGGATGATGTTGGAGAAACTTAGAAATAGTATTACTGTCACTGTCTTCCATACTCTTATTCCTCTGGGCACCCCATCCTCCCCCCTTCCTTAACATTTCAAATTACTGGAAGGGCATGGTTCCCCCTAAACCCTTCTCAGCAAACAACTCCTAGGGGCTGTCTCTCTCCCTCCCTCCCTTCTCCCTAGGACAGCAAAATCTGAATTAGACCTCTCCCTTCTTCTTTCCCAATCCTCACAGTGATTTGAATTGTCCTATGTGGCCCTTTTCTTGAAAAATGTGGGGACCATTCATACTGTGCTAACAGAATCAAACTAGCAGTTGGGTATTTTCCGGCAAGCTGCAAGTTCTGTAACTCTACTTATGTGCCTAGCAGAAGCACAGGCACTCACAAAGCCAGGTGTGTCTGGCAGGAGACCTCGAGACTGGATGCCTGGATCAGTATCTACTGAATTTACTGTCATGGCAAGAATGCACTTGATGCCATAATTCACCTTGCATTTAAAATTGACCTAGCACCTACACAGCACTTGAGAGAAAGAGAGTGGAGGTTGACCGTAAGCGAAAGAAGAGTACTGACATTTGAGAGAAGTCAAGATGCATCAGCAGAAAGAGGAAAGGTACAGATGCATGCAAAAGCAGACCTAGACGGATACTAAAGAATGCCACCGTTGTGGTTCTCAGGGATTTCTGCCCTTCAGTGTTTAGGAAAAGCTCAGATCTGTGAAAAGCTTCATTACTCCCACTTCTGTCCCAAAGGTCTTCTGGCAAACCCTGATAAAGCTGGACTAAAAAAAGATAAAATATATATATAATAGAAGTTGAAATTCCTTTAAATAGTTGCCTGTAAGAAGGTTTTTTTGAGTGCTAATTACTTGCTGTTAATCGCAGATTTATTTATGCTGTGTTTGAGGTGACAATGGGTTATTTTACCTGTCACTACTCTACAGTGGTTGCATCTTCTTTTCTTCAAACCAGAGGGATTCATCCTGTTGCCGTGACAACCTGCCCTGCACTTGAAGGTTGCACCAGTATTTCTTGTACAGCCCTAGCTCTTTTGACAGTTCCTTAAATAAAACTACTAATCATATTTTCAGAAATTTGTCTCTCATATTCAATTTATTCATTTAGACTTCATTATAAAAGGTTATTTTACTTTGTTTGTACAGAGGATATGCTATGTATTGAGTTGCTGTTGCAGATATCTTTCTGCAGTTTGTTTTGCTTTTTTTTTTAGATGGTGATAAAAGTCAGCTTGTAACAGAAGGCTTATATGTGGTCCAAATTATTTTACTTGGTTTTAACACCATGAAGCTATTGGATGAATCCATTTAAGCAGTTCTGGAGTTTCATCTCTTTCCTCTAGCTAACTGGAGGAGAAAAAACATGAAACTGAGAGTCAGGAGGACTCCTGGGTTATAATCCTGACCTTCCCACACTCTGTCACTTTAATGACAGAAACCTCTTTGCAGCTGAAAATGACTCCACAATCTTTCAACTTAAAAGAGGTTCCCCTCTTCTGGGTCTACAGCAAAATTCCTTGAAAGTCGGTCTCAGATTTTTAACCATTGTATATTTCATATGGAAACAAAATGTGTTATAGATCACTTTCTTTTACAGAACAGAGAACTCCCATTCTCCTGAAAGACAGTGGTGTCCTCTCAGTGCTAGCTCAGATTTTAAGAGACCATGCGAGATGTGCTGAAAAGGTGGCTCATGTGCTGGCAGAGCTAGCTAAAAATGGTAGGTAACGTATGTTATAGATTCTTTGTTTTTTACACCTATACATATATATTTAGGGGACAATTTTCACAACCGTATGTCTTGATGTAAGGTCCACAGGTAACTTTTACCCAAGGGTTTTCCATGCACAAGGTTTTCCTTTGATAATTACCGGAGGAAAAAATAACTGCAGAGAGTTTCACCTTCATTTTCCTGTGGGTACATTTTTCTAGCCAAAACATTGTGCATAGTTTTTGAAAATGCAAAAACCAAGCACGCTGTTGCCTTTGCAGACCTAATCCTGCCTGAGAAACGTCTCCAGGAACATGCAGGTTAAAAATAAAGCAGGATGTGTTTTCCCTCACATACAGGGTGGGCACTTTTCAAGACAGTCGATTTCCCCTCATAGTTGCTAATTTTACCAGGCATGCTACCCAGGCAGTTTCTCTTTGAAAATGTAGCGCAAAGTTACTTGCTGAAAGGGCATCCTTGTGCAGGCAGCTGGCGGAGGGATGTGGGTGGGAGGAGCAGAGCATGTGCACTTTTTGTAAACGCCAACGGATGTGCACCATCGCACCCGCTTGAGCTAAACCTGCCCAAAGGACCACCCCTTTATAAAGAAACTAACTGCACACATGTTGTGAACCCCCCACACACTTTTTAAATGCTCCGAGGAGGGAAATTTTCAGATGCACCACTTTACCTGAGTAAATCGCTATCTGCCTGCATAAAAGGCTTTTGAAAATTGTCGTCTTTACATTGTCGCATTGGTTAAAAAACAAACAAGATTAAAGACTGGTAAAGAAAGCTTTCAACAGAAATACAAACAAAACAGTAACACAACAGTTGTGACTTCCAGACCAAATCAGGCTTGGAGTTGTGTCAGTGGGCACACCAGGCCTCTGCCTAGGGCAACAAAAATCTGGGGGCAGCAGGCTGAGTGAAGATCTGCCGCCTCTTAGCTGTGCTGAATCTCTGTTTCCTGATCCAGCCCTGCCCCTCCAAGCAGCGTGCAGGGAACAGGAGAGGAAAGGGAGCAAGCCTGCGACAGAAAAAGCAAACTATTCCCTGCACTGATACTTGAGATCACTTTCCTTCACCAACAAAAATAAAATTAATTATACTCATAAATTTACTCTAAAACTAATTTACTTTTATAATGCAACACAAAAGATGGGAAAACTTTGCTGATTTGCTTCAGGACTTTTTAATTTTTGCCGCAGAAAATGAGGGAACTGTGTCTTAGACCTTCTGCTGCCCCATCACTGCCCCCCCCCCCCCCCACCCCTGCTCTCCTCAGAGGGAGTAATGGGGGCAATAGCAACAATGGTGCCTACAGGTCCCAAAATACTAAATCTGTCTCTGGACCAAATGCATAATAAATCATCATTTTCTTTGAGGAAAAGAAAGTAGTTCATTTCTGTGTGGGTTTTATTTCATTTCTTCTTGTTATCCCTTATTGTTCATGCTCTTATTCAAGATATTGTGCTAATTCTAAGCATCCTGAAGCCAACTTTGCATACCCAGTTAAAAGTGGCAGGTTCAACCAGTGTAGATCGGCAGTAGGATCTCGGTACAATCTCAGGTATAATCAGGGGACGGGTGTAGATGGAAGATCAACTAGCATGAGCAGCAGACTGACCTGGCTACAGTTCCCAGCTAAGGACAAAAAGAACAAGGAGAAGTCCCCTGGAAACAGTCAAACTCATACAACTGACAGCTGGGAGATATCCTTAGCGCGATAGCTGGTGGCAAGGACAAGAATGGGTGATGAACAGAGCAAGAGAGCAGAACCGGTCAAGCTTAGCCTAAGCAGGATAGGCAGGTGCACCCGGGCAGACTGGATGGGTCAAAGGGTCTTCATCTGTTGATATTGCCTATGTTGTTGTATGTAAACATCCATGCAATTTTAACACAGACCACCCTCTTTTTGCACAACACTGGCCTTTTGTGTTCTTCTGGAATCAATCTCCTTATTTGAATCAATTTCATTTTAGTCAAGCAGTGCAATCAAACACCAAAGAATCAGTTGTCAAACATATGAAGGTTACAGCAGTACTTCCCAACCAGTGGCCTTCAAATATGATCAGGTATGCCATAGAAAAGTTACCGCTGCCTAATGCTCAGATCCAGGCCAGCACCTGGGCTGTGCTCTTAGCACCTTGCAGCAGAAAGGGACACCCGTGGTGGCTCTTTAAATATAGTAACATAGTAAATGACAGCAGATAAAGACCAAAAGGCCCATCTAGTCTGCCCAGCAGCATGTTTATGTACATTTACCCAAAGTAGATAAAATTCCCACATAGAACCCAACCCCCAATTTCACTGTGTCCCCTTTAAAGTTGCAACTGATGCTCCTTTCAGGTTTCCCCATGCCATCCAGGAAGCACAATGCAGTCATCTCACTACTGAACTGGGGTGCAACTGTCCTTCAGTGATGGTTGTGCAGTTCCCTCATTACGAGTGTCATGCCACCAATTATCCTCTGTTTATCCCATGCTTTCATGAAGTTTTCCACTGACCTTCTAATCACTCCCTCCTCCTTTCTGAGCATGGGTGTAATTATGCATGCCTCATTTTCCTATCTACAGCAGAGTGTGGAATTTAATGAGCAGCATGCAGGGCATGGATAGCTAGGTCTCACTTTCAACGGCACATACATTGCACAATATGCCGAATATTCTGTCCTGAGCCGCCTCCTTTGAGTTCTTCTAGTCTCTGTCACATCCTAAGATTGAATGAGATGAGAAGAGTGCACTAAGCACTGGATGTGACTTGCTTTGATTGTTGGGACTTGCAGCAGTACAGCAGTCAAAGTAACTGAGCTGGTTGCCAGTACCACATAGATTTATCTCTTCTCCTGCAGTTGTGAATAGAGGGAGCAGGTCCATTGTGAGAGGTTCATATCTGTCCTCTGCCTCCTCCTCCCTTTGCTTTAAAATTTGGAAAAGAGACTGTTGGGGGTTTTAGCACTTCTCTATCTCTGCTTTTGGCCACATGATTCCTCTCCAAGTCTGCATTGTCTGCTCCGCAGAAGTTGGCATGTCACACAACATTTTTCTTAAAACAGATGTGCCTTGAAATTGAAAAGGTTGGGAAATACAGTACAGCATCATCCTAGTGCAGGTGTAGGCAACTCTGGTCCTGGAGATGCCACAAGCAGGTGTGGTGTTCAGTATATCCATAGGGGCAGATTTTAAAAAAGTGTGACCGGCGCAAACAAAAGTACGCCGGATTTTAATAGATATGCGTGTAGCCGCACGTATCTTTTAAAATCTGGGGTCAGCGCATGCAAAGCTGCGCAAAATCGGCAGCCTGCATGCGCCGAGCCACGTAGACTGCCTCCGTTCCCTCCGAGGCCGCTCTGAAATCAGAGCGGCCTCAGAGGGAAATTTCCTTCTGCCTCCCCCCACCTTCCCCTCCCTAACCCACCCCCCAGTCCTAACTAATTCCCCTCCCTACCTTTATTCCAAAAGTTACGCCTGCCCAAGGCAGGCATAATTTGCGCGCACCAGGCCGGCTGCCAGCAAGCCATGTTCTGGTCCGGGGGCTGGTCCGGAGGCCGCGGCTATGCCCCCAGGCCGGAACCACGCCCACGGCCCCTGTTCCGGGTCTCGGGGGGGGCAGGCGCGGGAAGAAGAAAAGGCCAGCCGCAGGTGCCACTGTTTCTTCTAGCACCGCTGCCGTTCTCACTGGGCTTGTACGTGCTGATAGCCTGGCAGCAACGGCAGCAGGGAAGAAAGAGCAGCGGGAGAGACCGGGAGCACGCAACACACCAGCCGGTGCTTGGCGACACACTGGTTGAGAAGCGCTGCTTTAGTCTACCTGGCTAATAATGTGTTATGGACTTTTCTTCCAGGAACTTAACTAAACCTCTTTTAAACCCCTTTATGCTAATCACTTTGGGGCGGATTTTAAAACAATATGCGCGCCGGTACTTTTGTTCGCGCCGGTGGCGCGAACAAAAGTACACCAGATTTTATAAGATACGCGCGTAGCCGCGCGTATCTTATAAAATCCAGGGTCGGCGCACGCAATGGGGGTGCACATTTGTGCAACCTGCGCGCGCCGAGCCCAGCGTGGCCTGCCTGTTCCCTCCGAGGCCGCTCCGATTTCGGAGCGGCCTTGGAGGGAACTTTTCTTCGCCCTCCACCCACCTTCCCCCTCCCTTCCCCTACCTAACCCACCCCCCGGCCCTATCTAAACCCCCCCTTACTTTTGTCGGCAAAGTTACGCCTGTCGCCGGCAGCCCTGCTCCGTCCTCCGGTCCCGGGGGCGTGGCCCGGAGGCCTCGACCACGCCCCCGGGTCGGCACCACGCCCCCGGGCCCGCCCCTGAAACGCCGCGGCACGCCCCCGGACACGCCCCCTCCCTCCCCGTTTCGAAAGCCCCGGGACTTACGCGTGTCCCGGGGCTTCACGCGCGCCGGCGGCCTATGCAAAATAGGAGCGCCGACGCGCACAGGGGTTTTAAAATCCGCCCCTTTGATTGTATCCTCTGACAACAGATTCCACAGCTTGATAGTACACTGAGTGAAAAAGTACTTTCTATAATCTGTTTTGATTCTGCTGGTTGTTATTTCATGAAGGTCTCCTCTTTTTTTAATATTTGAAAGGGTAAATAACTGTCCTTCATTTACCCATTCCATCCCATTCATGTCCCCTCTCAACTGTCTTTTTTTCAAGATGAAGAGCCCTAGCCTGTATAGCCTCTCATCATAGGAACTATGTTCCATCCCTTTTATCATTTTTGTCACCCTCCTCTGCACGTTTGTCTGTATGTCTTTCTTGAACTGAGCGACCAGAACTGAACACAGTACTCAAAGGTTTGGTCACACCATGGCTCAATACATAAGTAACATGATATTTTTTGTTTTATTCTCCATTCCTTTTTGGATCATTCCTAACATTCTGCTTGCTTTTTTGACCGCTACCATGCACGGAGCCAAGGTTTTCAATGTATTGAAAGCCTTTCCAGACCCCAAATGAACCTTAATTTACCATTAACTAATGCTTAGACTTTTTCTTAACATGGTAAATAATAACTCTACATCAAAAGGGTAATTCATTGACGTTGCAAATGCCGTAACTTAGTTCTCACCATTAATTGGCAAACTTGTTCTCTATGTTAAATTCCTAGCTCCTTTTCTCGGTTCCAAGTTGTGTAATTCCCTTGTTTTATTGTAACTGCAACCTTTTATCAAACACCTGTTAATGTTTATTATTATTATTATTTTGTGTTCCTTCACCACTTGTTAATTGTAAACCGGCATGTTGCGATATTCATCGCTAATGCCGGTATAGAAAAACTTTAAATAAATAAATAAATAAATTGTCCACAAGGAGTTCAAGGTATTTTTTCTGGATGGTGACTCCCAATGTATGGTTCTTGCCCCAGTATACAGCCGAGGTATTCCAAGGTTCTTCTGTCATGCAGAGAAAAACAACTTTTGCAGCCCTCCAGGCCATGCCCTGCAATCACATCGGAATCACCAAAATGTATGGTTCTCACCCTAGTATACCAGATACAAGACTCAGAGATATTTTAGAAACTTAGTAAAATGTTTATTATAGGAAATAAATGATTGCCAATCACAATATGAGTGCCTGGAAGGAGAAATACATAAGATCTCTCCTTGCCTATGTCACAATCTTACAAGGCTTATATACATTTTTTTCTAGTTTCCTTTGCCAAGTATTGATCATTTCTAAATACATCACTCTGGCTTGGCTTCACTTCCCTAGACCACCTGCACCCTAAACATTCATTCTCTTTCTTTCATGTCCAAATGTTTGCGCTTCTTCTGTACTATCTTTCCACAGCTTGTAGAAAGACATTGATCATCTCTTATCAATATCTGCATTTTCCTTTGTAGTTGGTTTCAACACAGACCACACATGTATCTTATGTGGGCCATTTTCATGTCCTTCACTTTCTGCTGACTTAGCCAATATCCTGCAGCTGCACATACTGTCACATATTGGCACACAAGCTTAGTTGAACACAGTTCAGCAAGCAGCTTTATACACCAAATACAGAACCCAGCATCATGAGCCTGTAGTTGGGATTATTTTTCCCAATGTGCACCACTTTGAACTTTTCCACATTCTACTTCATCTGCCATTCTTTTGCCATTCAATTCCGTTTTCAACTCTAGGCACATTGTTTGCCATTGAAAAAGCAATCACAGGAAAAGAGGTGCAAGTGTCCATGGGTACTAAGCAAATATTGATTTTTGTTGAGGTGGTAAAATTCTTGACCTAAAAGGGAAATGTTGAACCAAGTGAAGTTATGGTTGATGTAATATAGACTTTTCCAAAATTGATAGTCAAGGCAATAGCATTTCATTGGCTTATGATTGGTCAGCTGATTGCTAACTGGTAAGCAATGAGTTGCACAGTTGTTGCATATTTGATTGGGAATTTTTACCACCAGTCCCACCAGTTCATAAGACCCTCCACCATTAAATTTGACTCCTGACCATTTAACCCAGACATCTCACTCAAAAACTACAAATAAAAGACAAGTGTGATTTCATTCCCACAACTCAATTAGCAGATGTAAAAGCATGCATTTAAGTTTGGTAATGTGTGCATGTAAACCATTTACAAAATACTAATTTCTGTGCAAACAATCAAACCCTGCCCAGGCCACCTCTGAACACTTTCTTTTTTGCATATATTTAAGCACGGAACTGCTAGTATGCACATATTTCGGGCTTTTACAAAATACTACTTATGTGTGTACATATTACTTACATGTATAACTTTGAATTTTACATAGTGAAACCTTTTGAACATTACCTCTTTTATATACAGTTTATTGTAGCTCTTTTATATGTACATTAACATGCCAATTTATTGTGAGGTTCATATTCATCCATATTCGGCTAATTCACCTCCTCCCAGTTATGCCCTCACCCTGCCTGATACTTAGCCAGATAAGTAGTTATCCGGCTAAGTGGCAGCTGCTGATCCAGGGCACATATTCAGCCACTACCACTTAGCCAGATAAGTCAAAATCTATCTGGCTAAGTGGTGCTGAATATGTATCTCTGTATTCTTCTGTTTGACTTTATCTGAAATATTACAAAATCTTTTTCATTAACATCAGAATTCATGTCTTAATGAGAAGGGTTTGAAAGGTGCAGACAAAAATTAAGTTTTGTAGTTAATCAAATCCAGTGGCATTTCCTAAGGATGTTGCTTCAAATTTCCTGAATATTTGCATCCTTAAATATTCCTAACTGCCATAAAAGTATAATCTCTGCCTAGCTACCTTATTAGCTTTCTTTGAACTCACTTTAGTTTTGGTAAGCCAATACAATGCTCTTGCTCTACCTATTATTACTGAAAAGATTGGGGGGGATGTTAAATAGGTTCTCTTTTAATAATGAAAACCTTTCATTAATAACATAACACTCTGTACTTGTACAGAAGAAATGAGGAAACCATGCATTGATGCAGGCTTGGTTCTGGCTTTGCTTCCACTGTTGGAAAGCACAAATCAAGAGACACTTCTTCATGCTGGTAGAGCCATTGGACGTATCTGTTACGAAAACAGTAAGTAGGGAAAAACATTTCTAGAATTACAAGTTACTTTCTTACAGTCACTTTTTGAATGGAAAAAAAATATTCAATAGATATTGCACTGAAATCCAGAGTATGAAAAAAAATCTAATATCCTAACAAGATGTATATTGTATGTATGTATGTTTATGATGCTAACCTAGGGATATATTTACTAACCAGTTAAAACCATGATAACAGAGTTTAAAGGCCAGAGTTACAATGGGTTTTAATGCACCATGTATAAAAGTAATGATATACAGAACACAGAAGAGTTACTATGATCACATTTTTAACATGGTCATGGTAATGCAGGTCTGCATATCAGGTTTCCCCATTCTATCTGGCCCAAAGTGAAAAGACTGGTTAACACAGGGAAACAACCCAACATCACCCAAGAGGAGCCATAGACTTTGCAGCTCATGATGGCACACCCAGCTCTCCAACCCACCTCCCAAAAAGGTTGTGACCTTTGCAGTACTCACTTCCCCACCCTTGCCAGAAAGAGTCACTACCCCTTCACAACCTTAACCCTTCCCCAAAAGAGTCACAGTCTTCATGGTCCCTCATTCCCTCCTCCCAAAAGTCATGGCCCCCACCCAGAAGAATTATGGCCTATTGCAGGACTCCCCCCCCCCCCCCACCGACCTCCCCTCTGAAAAATATTGTGCCTTGAGGAAGAGTTGAGGCCTATTGTTGCCAAAGGGCATCTGGATTAGAGTGTCAACAACACACCTTTATATTTGGCACTATGGACAGCAAGAGGAAAAAACAACTTCCTCCTGCCAGGGAAAATTAGGGGAGGTCCTGTGAACAAAGTAAGTGATGTTCTAGGAGGGATGTTGAGGGCACACAGAATTTTCAGGAGGGTTTTGGAGATAATTGGGGACAACAATGGCCTGCAACACTTTAGAGGTGTGGGGGGCCTGCCACTCTTCTAGAGAGGTTTTGGTCTATCACATTCTAGGAGGGGAAGGAGTTCAGCGCCATGTGATACCAAGGGCCCCTGGTAGGAAAGCTGACTATACCTCCTGACGTATAATCCACTTTTCTGCATTAAGTGGCCCACATTAAGCCTCTCAAATATTAGTGCTGTACTGTCCATAACCATTTTTTTATTTTAATGGGCTCATTTCCATGTTTATTATGCTGTCATGCAGTAATGCTAACAGGCATATGAATATTGAGCATTTTAAGTGGGAATTAGGTGATGTCCACATTCATGTACATTAAAGGTCATTGACATCCTTAGGTACATGTACTCCCTCCCCCTAAAGTCTCTAATTTTACTACATTTAATGATGTTCTAAAGACAAACATTTAAATGCAATGAGAGCCACCAAATATCAATGGACTAGTCTCACAATACATGAAACAAGTCCAGTGAAGTTTTGCAAGTAATCAAATACACATATTTTTTGTGTATTTTCAAAAACTGATTATAAAAACTATTCCTTGTGTGCAAGTGAGAAGAGCAAGCTCATACATAGGTCATTTCATAGATTATAAAAGAGACATTGGGCCTTATTTTTTAACGATTACTAGCTCAAAAAACACTTTTATGATTCCAGTCCCAAAAGTCCAAATAACCAAAATTCCACTTAAAATGTCCACTTAAAAACTTCAAATAATGTTCATCCATATATGTTTCCCTGTTTAATAACAAAATGCACTTAACAAAACACTTCAATGCAACTCTGTTAAGTGTTACAGCTGTATAAGAGTAGTATACTTATACACACATAAAATTCAACAAGCTGACATATTTATCTTGTGCTGAACCAGCAGAGAGTTCACTCACATCTGGTGTTTGATGGTGTCATGTGTTGTTTCAATACAGATGTGGATCGTAATCTTCCCTGATAAAGCTGTAATAGACTAGCAAAACATGGTACCTTGTAGGAGGGCTGGAACAGATCTGTTATGTCTAGTTACACTCTTGACCATAATGACATCTACTTTTGGCACAAGATAAGTACATTAGCTTGCTGAATTTTATATGTGTACAAGTGTATTACTCCTAAATAACCGGGAAATTCAACAGAGTTGTGCAGACATGCTTTAAGTTCAATTTGTTACTAAATATGGAAACACATATGGATAAACATTATTTGATTAGATGATTTTGTATTCATTTTTTGAACCCAATATTTTGCTTATTTAAGGGACTTTTGGAACTGAAATCATAATGTGTTTTTTGAGCAAGTAATGATTAAAGAATATAGCCCAACATGTTCTTTTATAATCTATGAAACGTTGGCCTATGTATGAGCTTCTTTTTTTCACTTGCACACAAGGAATAAATTGATTTTTTAATCCCAGTTTGGAAATACACAAAAAATGTATTTTTTATTGTAAGACTTCATTGAACGTATTTCATGTATTGCTTAAGAATAGCATGCCATATTAACTATTGTTAACTATTTTTTCATAGTAGTTATCTGTAACTTGGTCTGTTCTAGATATAAGTTAAAGGTGGGTTGGATTACATCTGAAATCCTTCTGTTAAGGAAACAGGTAATTTAGGATCAACTTTGAAGAGTTTTTTACTACAGACTTTTTCATACCCTCAATCTGAATCACGTTTTACAAGATTTGATTTTCCAGTGTATAATTCACTTCCAGGCTTTCAAAACCAAAATTTGATTAACTTTGATGATGTTCTTAGGATTTTAACTTTCCTTTATTAGATTCTGAGAACATGTTCTGTCCCAGCTTATCTGTGACCATTTATCTCGGTTCTGCTCTGATAGGTAATTCTAAGTAAGAAAGGAATTAGTAAGGAGTTCCCTTAAAGTTTACTCTCTTTGGGCCTCATTTCCAATATCGCATTGGTAACGCATTAGGGGGCGTTACCAATGCAAATGAGGCTTCTTTCGTGCAGTGGGGAAACATCGCGTGCGGCGATGTTTTCGCCATTTGCGAAAACATTAGCACCGGTTTGGGCAACGTTCTCTCCACCTAGCTTGTTGTTGCCCAGGTAGAGTGTCCATCAAGCTAGGTGGAGAGAACGTTGCCCAAACCACTTCTTGGAGTGAGCATCCTCACTCCGACAGCCAGCAAATCTGCACTAGAGACCACTGTTCTGTCCGTAGGTCTCATGTGGAATGCGAAAGTGGCCCCCAACCCCCGACGCTCATACCTAATCCCCACCCCGAGTTAGTAGGTGGCCCTCCCATAGGGGTTAAAATACCTGTCTAGGGCATAGGCACTATAGTAAGTCTCTCTCTCTCTCTCCTCTCTCCTCTCTCTCTCTCTCTCTCTCTCTCTCTCTCTCTCTCTCTCTCTCTCTCTCTCTCTCTCTCTCTCTAACAGGCTGTCGTGGACTGTGATAACCCTTTAGTGGCCCCGTAATGCAATTCTCAGGGTTGTAGCTATTAGCCGCGCTAACACTGCGGCTGTTTTGCCGCACACGATAGCTTTGCATATGCTCCGCCCCAACCCCGCCCCCTGACACATTTGCATTCGCAAATCGCGATAACAGCCGTTATCGCGATTTGCAAATTTATCGCGCGCGGTAAACTCCTTTGAAAATGAGGCCCTTTATCTTAGAATTCCATGTCACATAAGGTTAGCACATACATGCTCCTTAGATTTGATGCATCATTTTGAGCTCAGTTAATTATTTATGAGATCAGAGCCACTTAATAACACTTTTATAGATATATTTAAAAAAAAAAAATAATTTGTATTTTTCATGAGGAAAGTATTTAATTGATCAAGTCATGTTATAGATACAGGAAAATATAAGATGTAAGATGGTTCTTACCAAATTTGAGTTAAATAAGCCCAGGGTCTTAGGCATACCATTCTCTGGATAGGACAGCAGCCTCGAGCAGCTGGATGTCATGGTATATATATACTTTCTTTTGCTGATCTTTATGGCTAATACTAATTCTATTTCAATATAAGACAAGATAAACTATCTCAGAGACATCTGGCCTCATGTGTTCTAATTACTTAACAATTATTTATAGAAGTCAGGTTACATGTCCAGGAAAATTTAGCTATAAAAATTTCTTTAAATTTTACATTAGATGTGCTTCATCAAGACACCTGTGTGCCTTGATCTTACTTCATCAAGCTATCTAATTGACAGAAGCCCGTCTGATTATATATATTTTTTTATTAATCTTTTTCATTTTCAAAAGATATTACACAGATTGTATCCATCATATAAACTATAAAGAAACTCAAAATATCCAATATAAATGTTTATACATACTGTGATAATCTTAGAAATTACAATTATAGGAAAAATATGGAGTCTGGAGAAAGGAAACAAGAACAGTTAAGTATATGAATTGCTTAATAACAAATTTATGTCAAACCACATTTTACTTCTATTCCCCAGTTAATATGTCTATGAAGAATTTAGGAATAGGATTCAAGGTATGAGCGAAGTTGATCAGGTTGGTTGAACACATACCTAGAGTTCTGATAAATTATTATGCAATGGCATGGAAACCTGAGAAGAAATGTATCCCCTTTGTATGACTTTCTCTCTCATAGATAAAAACTCCTTTCTTCTTAACTGAATGACTCGAGCAATATCAGGAAACATCCTGATGCACTGACCATGAAATTTGTAGTTTTGATATTTAAAGTAAAATCTAAGGATGGAATCTCTCTCAGATATAAATGCAAATTGCACAATTAATATAGCTTGTGTCTTTATTTCCATTTCAGAAGATTTTTCTAAAAAATCTGAAAGATTTAAATCATTTTCTTTTTGATTTCCTTGTTCTTGATCTTTTATATTTCCCAATCCCTGAGGTTGAGAAATATAATAAATTCTAGATATTACAGGTATTGCCATTTCTGTGTATTTCAAAACATTAATCAGATAACTTTTAAATAATTATTTAGGTAAGATTAAATGTGTTTTAGGGAAATTCAACACTCTAAGGTTAGATTTTCTAATCTGATTTTCCAATTGTTCTAGTTTATCTGATTGAATCTTTTCTGATTTAATCAAATCTATTTGCACTTTTTCAATCTCATCTATTCTTCCTCCCATAGTATTAATGGATCCATCTATCTTTTCTACTTTTGTCTGAAACATATTATTATTCAGGACATCTTGAACCATTGTAGCCAAATTATTAATTGATTTCTGTATGGAAATTATCATACTCCCTATTTCCTCTAGGGTAAACTTCTTAGGCAATATAATAGGTATAATTATCATTGTTCGCCCTTGACTTCCTTCCATTTCTTTCTCCATAGGAGCTGTCCCAGATTGTACTTGTTGAAAATCAATTTTACCAATTTACTCTCCAGAACTCTGAACTACAGAGTTCACTTGGGGGAGGTGGACACTTTCTACCCCCCTCTGATCACAAAGTGGTGAAAAAAACACATTTGACTTGGGATCCTCAAAAATATATTCTCCCCCTCTCTTTCCTGGAGGCTCTGGTGTTTCTGGGGTACCAGGGCTCAAAGATGTTTCATAAGTTTGGAGAATTTGACCCTGCTCCTGACCCATATCTCCTGCGACTTCAGTTCCTGGTGTCAACATTGTGGTTCTCGCAAAGCAGTCCTGGATTCGTGGCTGGTTATTACTCACAATTGGAATAGAGGAAATCTCTCTCATTTTCACTTTCCTCTTGGTATGTGGCATTACCAAGAGGAAGTATACCACAGTGTTTATAAGAAATAAGAATTCACCTCGATAGCTGACTTCTTGCAGACACAGTTGATATCAGTTCCTCCAAGCTCCACATATTTTTAACTTTAATACATAAGTAAAGAAATGTCAAAGCACCATAGACACTGAGCATCTAAAACTCCTAATGATTAAATATGTGAAATGCTATTTGAAATAGGCATATGTCTATACTAATTGCAGAAAGTCAAAAGACATTATCATTCATCTAGAGTTCAGTGCTATTAAGACACATACTCTGGGAACTTTGCCAAGAATGAAGGTTATTCTCTGTTTCTTATCTTAAAAAAGTGTTGGCTATTTTCCCAATTCTAACAACTGCAGTTGTTCTGAGAGGAAAAAAAGGTATTCCTTTTAAGAATATATAAAAAAAAAAATTGAACTAGAAGCGACGCAAGAGCACTGGTCATTTCAGAGGTCCAAAATGGTTCAGGGGTTACTGATTTTCATACTTCTATCTTTTAGGGGTACAGAGTACCTAGATACCATGTCATCTTGAATTTGAGCCAGGATTCAAATTGAATCTAAACTCACCATTTTTAAATTCCTGATCCAATGTTATGCACACCATAATTGTCTGCTCGAGATGGAGTAATTAAATTTGACTACAATAAACTTTGCATTTTAAATTGTTTCTCATATATAATATAATGTTGTTTTCCATTTCCTACCAAATGTTCTAATATAGTCTAGAATTTCACATAATTACATTTATAAAACAATGATATAAAGTCTTGCTAGAACATGTTCAACAATGATTGACTTTAGTGACCAAGAATATTTGCTTCATCTTTATTTTAAAGTAATATCTTTGATTTAAGAGTGTTATGTAGTATGCTGACAACTAACGAAAATAGATCTCATGCAACATACAATTGTTCTTCAATAAGCACTTGTTATAATATTCAAAATGCTTTTTCGGTAAACCAGATTTTGTTATAAAAGCAGCATGTCATTTTTCAGGTGTTCTTTCAGACTTTAGTTGTAAGTGTGGCATTGTACTAATTTAGTCTCAATGAGGTTGCTCGTAATCCCATATATTTTGCATTTTTGCTACTTTCAGGTGTCCTTCAAGAGCAGCTGGTAGAAGTGGGTGTGATCATTCAATGGTCAGGATATTAACTGATTTCTGAGAACAACATATTTGTGCATGAAGGTCTGTTAGCCTTGTCCAACCTTGCAGATTTAAGCTAGTATTGAAATCCTCTGGCATTTGTAATATATTAACACATATACAAAATATCTCAAAGCAATTAGGGATGCACATCTTTAGTGCAGTTGTTCATATACCTTACAGATGCTTAATTAAAATATAATTGATAATCACGGACTATGTGACCAAGGGCAGCTAAATATAACAAAATAGATAATCTGCTCTTCAAAACCCTCTCAATCTATGCATTTTTGCTATTATATCTGAACAAGGCGACTATGGGGTCTAAAATGTTCATGACCAGTAACATGTTTAAATAGTGTTTACATATTTTATTTATTTAAAATTACTTATAGACCAAGCCATCTAAAAATTCTAGCCTTATAATGGTAAAATTAGAGATCCCATTACTTGCAAATAAATTGGTTCTCTTAAAAACTAAGGGGTGGATTTATCAAAATGCAGTAAGTACTGCATGCGATAGCAAAAGGGGTGTGTTTTATGCTAATTACCTGTGTGACGAGCTATGTTAGGGGACCATTGTTAATGGGGAGAGAGAGAGAGAGCCTGGCCATAATACCATGGCCCATAGGTAGGTATTTGTATCCCTATGGTAGGCCCACCTAGTAACTCGAGGTGGGTTTTAGGTAAGAGTGTAGGGGGTTAGGGGCCACTTTGACATTCTACGTGACACCTACGAACAGAACAGTGGTCTCTTGTGAAGATTTGCTGGCCTTCGGAGTGAGGAAACTCACTCCAAGATGAGATTTGGGCAATGTTCTCTCAACCTAGCTTGATGGACTTTCTACCTGTTTGTAGGTGTCACGTAGAATGTCAAAGTGGCCCCTAACCCCCTACACTCTTACCTAAACCCCACCTCGAGTTACTAGGTGGGCCTACCATAGGGATACAAATACCTAACTATGGGCCATGGTATTATGGCCAGTCTCTCTCTCTCTCTCTCTCCCCCCCCCCCCCCCCCCCCCCCCAAGGCTCTAGACCCATCAATTCACCTGAAATAGGACTTACAGGAGACATGGCAAATGGCGATGAAACCTTACCGCACGGTCACGGCAGCTATCGCACAGCCTAACGCAATCCAAAGAGGTGTAGTTAAAATCAGTGTTATGGCTGTGCGATAGCTCTTCGCAAACAGGCTAACCCAGCCCACTCTCCGCCCCTAACTCCTCCTATTTTCTGAATTTGCATCGCACCATACGATATGGTGCGATCGCATGCGTCAAACACGTTTTCGCATACGTTAAGGGCTTATCGCATGCGTTAAAGGCCTATCGCATGCGTTAACGGGGCTTTTTGCATGCGATAAGCCCTTAATGCATGCGAAAACGCCTTATCGCATTTTGATAAATGACCCCCTAATTTGGCTACTAGAAGACTGAAGTTAGAATATAGAAAACGTTTCTTCCTCTATGCACATTATTAGCCATGTAGCTTTGTACAGTGAGAGCCTCCCCATTGCTATTCACCATTGAATATTTTATATACAGTGTAAAACACCACAACTGTAGCCCTCCCAATAAACATTCACTAGTACTACCTATTATTTCTAAAACACTACTAGATATATGCAGCGCTGTACAAATGCATGGAAGAGAAAACCCTTTCTCCATAGAGCATACAATCTATTCAAGACAGACAAACAGGGAAAATAAAAGAATTAGAGCGTTTAATTTCTTACTGTAAATAGTTAAAACCAACAAGGATATAATTAGGAGAACATGGGATTAAGATTTAACTCTTCATGAATGGGGATATTCAACCCTTCATTTAAAAACAATTCTATGAAACTCCTAAAATTTCTACAGCAAACTTGTCACATTATAGGTGGGAAGGGAGGATATAGGGATTTTCTAATGCTGAGATTTTTCCTATAGGAAGTATTTTTACGTTTTTGATAACTACCTACTTTTTCTATATTCATGTGTACAGTCCATTACTTACTTATGGTAATGGAAGGTTATGTTATCAAAGCCTTTCCCTTTAAACCTTTTCAAGTAAATTTTAAAAGCCTGGCACAAGCCAAAACCAGGAAATATGTGCACAAATTGGGCTGGCACATGCCGAGCAGATTTTAAAAGCTGCCCGTGTATGCATGTACTTGCTGCTATGTGAACAAATGAAAAGTTCCAAAAAGGGGGCAGTGGCTGGGCAGAGCATGGGTGTTCCTGGATTTCACATTGAAATCTAATACGCATATAGGCAAGTGTTATTGCTTTTTTTTGCTATGGATGACATGCAAATAATAAAATAAAGATAAATAGACAAATCAGTGAGGTTTTAAGGGTCAGGGCTAACGGAAGAATAGAGGTTATTAAACTAGTGGGGTTTGAAAGTCCTATTCCTTACCTGGGCAAACTGGGAATGCTGGGAAAACTGCTGCACATGTGTCTTTTAAAATCCCCCCACTTAAGCGGTAGAAGCGACATTTGTGAGCATAGGCATGCATCCACTTAAAATTGCGCATGCGTGCACATGGTCATGCTATTTTTTTTTAACATGCACGCATATACACGTGTATGTTATAAAGTGGCCGCATTCTTGGGCGTGGGCCAACGAACACATGCACATGTGCACCTGCACGCCTATTTAAAAGTTACTATCCTTGCACCAAAGAAGAATTAAAACTATCGCCATCTTAAGGAAGGTAGAGGAGTGCTGCACTGCAAGATAATTTCCCATACAGGAAAGCAAAGGGAGAGCAATAGTAACATATCCTGTCCATAATCCTTGCTGAAGGATTTGCACAACCCTCTCCAGGCTATGCAAAGGGAAGGCTGCCCTGTATTAAAAATAGTTACTTCTATATCTGGGCAACAAAAATATTCAAAATAAAGGAAGCAAATTTCAGTGGAACCCCTTGACAAAATGAAGGATTTGTCAGAGGTCCTAAATGGATTGAACTTCATTCCTACCAGAGATCCCAAAAATATGTATATTAAACAAATACTTTATTGTTAAATTGTATCTATGTTAATTTCATTAAATATTGTAAAGTGTGTGTTGACTTTTACCACTAAACAGATTGGAGTATAAATACAATTATGAAAATGAGTAGCACCATACATTTTCTAAAAAATAGTACCAATATATGAATATTTTGAAAAAAAATTAAGATTTATTATTAGAAACAGTTAATTTTTATTACATCAATTTTCAAACAGTAACGCTTATCAATATTATACAGAAAAAAATTTAAAATGCAACTTATTAGATCTTACATATCTAACCATTCATACCATGCAATCACTCCTCACATAGCATAAAATACACAAGAGAATCCATAAGAACATAAGAACATGCCATACTGGGTCAGACCAAGGGTCCATCAAGCCCAGCATCCTGTTTCCAACAGTGGCGAATCCAGGCCATAAGAACCTGGCAAGTACCAAAAAACTAAGTCTATTCCATGTTACCATTGCTAGTAATAGTGGTGGTTATTATCTAAGTCAACTTAATAGCAAGTAATGGACTTCTCCTCCAAGAACTTATCCAATCCTTTTTAAACACAGCTATACTAACTGAACTAACCACTTCCTCTGGCAACAAATTCCAGAGTTTAATTGTGCATTGAATGAAGAAGAACTTTCTCCGATTAGTCTTTCTATTATCTGAAAGACTAAATAACCGATTCACATCTACCCGTTCTAGACCTCTCATGATTTTAAACACCTCTATCATATCCCCCCTCAGCCATCTTTTCTCCAAGCTGAAAAGTCCTAACCTCTTTAGTCTTTCCTCATAGGGGAGCTGTTCCATTCCCCTCATCATTTTGGTCGCCCTTCTCTGTACCTTCTCCATCGCAATTATATATTTTTTGAGATCTGGCGACCAGAATTGTACACAGTATTCAAGGTGAGGTCTCACCATGAAGTGATACAGAGGCATTATGACATTTTCCGTTTTATTCACCATTCCCTTTCTAATAATTCCCAACATTCTGTTTGCTTTTTTGACTGCCGCAGCACACTGAACCGACAATTTCAATGTGTTATCCACTATGATGCCTAGATCTCTTTCTTGGGTGGTAGCACCTAATATGGAACCTAACTGTGTAACTATAGCAGGGGTGGGCAATTCCGGTCCTCGAGGGCTGCAAACCAGTCGGGTTTTCAGGATATCCTTAATGAATATGCATGAGAGAGACCTGCATACACACTGCCTCAGTTGTATGCAAATCTATTTCATGCATATTCATTAGGGGTATCCTGAAAACCTGACTGGTTTGCAGCCCTCGAGGACTGGACTTGCCCACCCCTGAACTATAGCATGGGTTATTTTTCCCTATATGCATCACCTTGCACTTATCCACATTAAATTTCATCTGCCATTTTGATGCCCAGTTTTCCAGTCTCACAAGGTCTTCCTGCAATTTATCACAATCTGCTTGTGATTTAACTACTCTGAACAATTTTGTATCATCTGCAAATCTGATTACCTCAATCGTCGTATTTCTTTCCAGATCATTTATAAATATATTGAAAAGTAAGGATCCCAGTACAGATCCCTGAGACACTCCACTGCCCACTCCCTTCCACTGAGAAAATTGTCCATTTAATCCTACTCTCTGTTTCATGTCTTTTAGCCATTTTTTTAATGAATATATCCCTCTTTTATTTGATCCAAAAAAACATAAAGTTCTTATAAACCTGTTGTAGCTTAATGTTTTAATGCATATGCAGCTAAGCGTCACAGTTCAACCCCATGTATATAGACCAGTTACATCTTAATGTTTTAATATTTAAATATATTAAAGCCAAGGAAAAATGCTTACAAACTGTTTTTCCTTTGAAGTATACGATAGTTTACAGCATGATATGAAAATACAAGTGAGCAATCACTTACATTTTGAAAACTGTTGTTAACGTGGTGCAACACCCGAGGATATGCCAGCAAAACATTTTGTAAATCTAATAAAAGACTACACAGTCAATATTCCCTGTGATGAATGGTTCTAGTTACTTTGTGAAGAACGTTGCTAAGATCTAATACTTTGATATACAACAATTAAATTGAGCATTTTGGATATAAGCACATAGAGTATCAACTTGTTCAGTGATAAGGTACATTCCCCTGATGGAGCCAAAACTGGGCTTTTGTAGGGATTAAACTGTGATACTCAGCATTACTATTTGAAAATTTATGTAAGATAAAAAGTAACTGTTTCTAATATTAAATATTGAAATGCTTCTAAATATTCATATATTGGTACTATTTTTTAGAACAGTGATGGTGTTACTCATTTTCAATATAGCATGATATACTTAATTTCCAATAGAGAAAAAAATGTTCTTGTCAGCTAATGCACTGTTAGAAGAGTTAAGGGCCTGAGGCAAAGCTGTCTATTAACTTGCTGGTTTATTTGCAAACATAAAATATTCAATTTAAAAGTCTTTCATACTAGTATACTATATGAAATAAAAATTGTACCCCTATACCTCAAATCACTGGCTTTGATTTTAAACCTTTTTTTCTTTCCATCTTCTTTACAAAGAAACCAGGGACTATATAAAAGGTGTTCCCAAAAACACAAATGAGAGAAAAGACTTTTATTCAGTTTTATTAAGGTCTGGACTCTATGGAGTGAATTTCCAAAAGAGTTACTCACATAAAAGTAGCAATTTTCAAAAATCCATTTACATGTATAATGTGATTCTCGCTATTATATTGCATTTATTAAAATGTGCAATCTACACCTCAAATCATTGACTTTGATTTTAAACCTTTCTTTCTTAACATTCAGACAGGTTAATCCACACCAGTGGATTATGCACCTCTACCAGCAGATGGTGGACGTGCATCTCACTACTAGGGATTAGGGATGTGAATCGTTTTTCAACGAGTAAAATTATCGTCCGATAATTTTAATATCATTTTAAATCATTATAGAACACAATACAATAGAAATTCTAACGATTTATCGTTAAAAATCATTAAATCGTGTTAGTGCGCACTAACGGGAGTTAGTGCGCACTAACAGAAAATGATACAAATTGACACTTTCCAGGTCAGTGAAGGTCAGTTAGGAATGAATATGTATTCCTATTGGCTGGCTGCCCTCTTATCTATTGATGTTACCAAGGTTCCCACTGAGGTGATGGTTGGGGGGATGGGAAATGGAACTGGAAACTCACGAACACCAACAGAAAATGATACAAATTGTTGACACTTCCCAGGTCAGTAAAGGTCACTTAGGAATGAATATGTTTTCCTATTGGCTGGCTGTGCTCTTATCTATTGATGTTACCAAGGTTCCCACTGAGGTAATGGTTGGGGGGATGTGAAATGGAAACAGTTGGAAGCTTGACAAAAAAAGTAATGTGATGATCATCACTCATGTGACTAGAACTTGTTTGTTTATTATTTTTGTTAGCAGGCACGTGAAATGCTAGTGCATGTTGAATTTGCCAATCACTGTACATTTTAGAAAGGTGGTCCTGGCTGGAACTACACAGTTCAAATATATGTGGTAATTGATTGTTGGTAAGTGTATTTTTTAAGTAGCCACACTGGCCACCAGTATGTTTACTTTTCCTCCTACTTAACTCACTAGCTCAGCTTTATAAGAAGGGCTTCTCTGCTTGTGTGTTGCTTTTGTTTGGTGTGAGGAGAGCAGAAACATCAGATCTTTATTCAATCTACTACAGTCATCTATTATATTAACCTACTCAATTTTTTTTTAATGATTTATTATATCACTGAATTAATAATTAATTATTATTAGGTGGTGGTGGTGAATGTCTGACTAGGCTACTAGCCTAGTGTCACTGGTGAGGCTATTGGCATTTTAGCAGAATTATAATTTATTTTTATTAGTACTGCAGCATTATTATATTCAAGCCTAGGTAGGCAGGCAGTGCACCACTCCAGCAGTCACATCATTGCTTCCTGTGCATTGCATTATGTGCACACATTGACTCCAGCTTGGGGACAAGGCAGGTCTCCTTTACTGCACACATTGACTCCAGCTTGGGGAAAATGGCAGGTCTCCTTTACTGCACACATTGATTCCAGCTTGGGGATAAGGCAGGTCTCCTTTACTGCACACATTGAATCCAGCTTGTGGAAAAGGCAGGTCTCCTTTACAGCACACTGACTCCAGCTTGGGGACAAGGCAGGTCTCCTTTACTGCACCCATTAACTCCAGCTTGGGGAAAATGGCAGGTCTCCTTTACTGCACACATTGATTCCAGCTTGGGGATAAGGCAGGTCTCCTTTACAGCACACTGATTCCAGCTTGGGGACAAGGCAGGTCTCCTTTACTGCACCCATTGACTCCAGCTTGGGTACAAGGCAGGTCTCCTTTCCTGCACACATTGACTCCAGCTTGGGGAAAAGGCAGGTCTCCTTTACAGCACATTGACTCCAGCTTGGGGATAAGGCAGGTCTCCTTTACTGCACACATTGACTCCAGCTTGTGGACAAGGCAGATCTCCTTTACTGCACACACTGACTCCAGCTGGGGAAAAGGCAGGTCTCCTTTCCTGCACACATTGACTCCAGCTTGTGGAAAAGGCAGGTCTACTTTACTGCACACACTGATTCCAGCTTGTGGACAAGGCAGATCTCCTTTACTGCACACACTGACTCCAGCTGGGGAAAAGGCAGGTCTCCTTTCCTGCACACATTGACTCCAGCTTGTGGAAAAGGCAGGTCTCCTTTACTGCACAGATTGACTCCAGCTTGTGGAAAAGGCAGGTCTACTTTACTGCACACACTGATTCCAGCTTGGGGACAAGGTAGATCTCCTTTAATGCACACACTGACTCCAGCATGTGGAAAAGGCAGGTCTCCTTTCCTGCACACATTGACTCCAGCTTGTGGAAAAGGCAGGCCTCCTTTACTGCACACACTGACTCCAGCTTGGGGACAAGGCAGGTCTCCTTTACTGCACACACTGACTCCAGCTGTGGAAAAGGCAGGTCTCCTTTACTCCACACATTGACTCCAGCTTGTGGAAAAGGCAGGTCTCCTTTACTGCACACATTGTGCAGGAAGATCACAACACCCCTGGTATCAGGGTTAGGGCACTGTGTGCAGGAAGATCACAACACTCCTGGTATTAATAGGGATAGGGCACTGTGTGCAGGAAGATCACAACACCCCTGGTGTCAGGGTTAGGGCACTTTGTGCAGGAAGATCACAACACTCCTGGTATTAATAGGGATAGGGCACTGTGTGCAGGAAGATCACAACACTCCTGGTATTAATAGGGATAGGGCACTGTGTGCAAGAAGATCACAATACCCCTGGTGCCAGGGTTAGGGCACTGTGTGCAGGAAGATCACAACACCCCTGGTATCAGGGTTAAGGCACAAGTTCTAGTCACATTGACTGATCACATTACTTTTTTTGTCAAGCTACCAACTGTTTCCATTTCCCATCCCCCATATACTGTCAGTGGGAACCTTGGTAACATGAATAAATAAGAGGGCAGCCAATAGGAATACATATTCATTCCTAAACTGACCTTAACTGACCTGAAAAGTGTCAAATTGTATCATTTTCTGTTAGTGTGCACTAACGGGAGTTAGTGCGCACTAACTCCCGTTAGTGCGCACTAATCGGAAAAAACGATTTTTAACGATTTTTTAACTAAAAAATCGTGCCAAACACGATTTTCTTCTCCTGCCAGACGATTTCGATCGTTAAGACGATAGGGCACACGATTCACATCCCTACTAGGGATAGCTTAAAAAAAAAATTTAGAAGGAGAAAGAAGAAGGAAATTAATTTACCCTGCTTATGGTCCCTCCCTCAGTCGAGTTTTCCTACGGTGATTTCTATGGATCCCTCCTTCAGTAGTGTGCCTAGGTCCAGTAGGGTTTTCTGGTGTGGCCTTAGCTGTCAGAGAAACAAACAGCTTAGAGGCTAACAGGTGCAGGAAGCCGAGCATGGTGGTGAAGGCCCTTGCCCTCTCCCCCCGCAACCAGAGACCAAATCTGTACTCGACCGGTACGGGCTGAGCTCAGGTAAAGAGTAAATATATAAAAATAACAATTTTAGGGATTATATTCCCCTTCTGGTCTCTGAGCTCAGCGCACCAATCCGACATCCTTTTCCGTCTTCGGGGGAGCTTGGGCAGTCATGGCAGCTTGGCAGGTTGAGCAGCCTTTTTGGCTAGGCCCCAGTCTCAGGTTTCTTATATGCCAAGTGATAGGCTGCAGCAGTGTTTGACGTCAGTTTGCGCTTGTCCACCTGAGTGTACACTCAGTTGGGCATTTAGATGGGCTCTCAGGTGGGCAGCTACCTGAACTGCATATTGAGCACCTATATTTTGGGTGTCTGTAATGTGCGCTTATTGGACAGAGCTTGTTTTTTGAGTGCTTTGTCCAAACTTGCTTGTGTGGGCGCGCAGCTGGGTGCACAATTGTCAGACACTTTGGGGAGCATGTTGATAGCGAGTGTTTATCCATGGCGCTAGTAGCAAAGAAGCCTTAAGCGCCTTACCCTTAGTGCTGTTTTCCATATTTGGGCATCACAGCTTGGCGCCCCTCTAACTTGTGTCAGCACTGCTTGGAGGCTCAGGGAGAATTGTCTCTGACTGATTTTGCTGAGCATGATGCAGGAATGGGACCGGAAGAGGAACTGCCAGAGGTGTCACCTGGTTTTGGGGCTCCCCTAACAGCAGAGGAAGGCAACTCAATGGGCACAGGACTGACACCCCTTGGTTTTGGTATGGATCCTTCTACCCTTTCTCGGTCAGAAATTTTTCAAGGGTTGCAGTCCTTTCTTCAGGCACAGTCAGCGGCCCTGGCCAAACCTAAAAATTTAGGATCACAGGCTAAGGATCCCCGCATGCCTGGTGCCGCAGTTAAGCATCTGAGTATGTCTAGACCTACTGCAAGTCACCCTGATAGGGATCCAGATGGCAAGGATAATGAAGGCAATCCTTACTCACTGGAGGATGGGGAAATTCCTCCTGAGTTGGAGCCATATAAAACAATGTTGTGTTTATTTCATAGAAATAAGTTACCAGCTCTGATCTCCCAGACCTTGAAGATGCTAGGAGTGCCGGGTGCTGATTCCATGTCTTAGCCAAAGAAAAATCCCATTTTACTTTCTTTGCATAAAGCATCATGTTTCTTCCCCATTATGGATGCTATTTAAGAATTGATTGATCTTGAATGGGGTGCCCCAGAATCTAATTTTAAAGGGGAACAAGCCTTGGAAGCACTTTACCCTCTGAATCTGATGGCGAGAGAACAGTTGTGCTTTCCGAAACTGGATGCACTGGTGTGTGCCATCACCAAGCAGACAACTATCCCTGTAGAAGGGGGAGCAGCATTGAAGGAAGCACAGGTTAGGAGGCTATCCTTAAGCAGGCCTTTGAGGTGATGGCAATGAATTTGCAGATAGTCTCTTGCTGCTCCCTGATGGCTCACACTTGCTTGCTACTCTCTCAGGAAATTGATGAAGCTGGTTTGAAATCCAAGGCAGTGATAGAACCGGCAGCCACCTTTTTGGCAGATACAGGCTGCGACCTAGTCTGTATTTCAGCCAGAGGGGTGACTTTGATGATAGCAGCCAGGCAACACCTAGGCTGAGGAATTGGTCAGTAGATACAATTTCAAAGTCTAATCTTATGAAATTGCTGTTTAAAGGATTATTCTTGTTTGGGAATGAATTTGAAAAAGTGGCCAATAAGTGGGGTGAGTCCCAGGTTCCTCAGATACCAAAGGATAAAAAGCAGGCCGCACACTTGTTAGGCGCGAGAGGTCATGCTAAGGGTTTCAAACACTTTTGACCCTACAGAGGAGCAGCTTCTCAGAGGGCTCAACTATTGGGTAGGTCTCAGTCCTTTTGTCCCAGGCAACCAAGATGGGGTGCAGGCTCGAGCGGCAGTACCTCCTGATACCCTCAATGAAGATGTGCCAACCCACTCCCAGGAACAAGAGATAGGAGTTCGCCTCTCTCTTTTTTTTTTTATCGCAGGTGGTTCGAGATCACATCAGACAAGTGGGTTGTAGAGATGAGTTTCTCAGCATTCCTCGGGACGTTTTCATGATGTCTCCTTGCAGTGGTGCATACATTGTCAAGGCTACCTCTGCCTGCAGCCATGATTCCAGTTCCCATGTCAAGTAAATATGGGCTGATATTCTATTTATTTCAATTTACTCAAGAAGGAGGGTTTCTTTTGCCCCATCCTGGATCTCAAGGGAGTCAACCGTCATTTGCAAGTGACTCGTTTCCACATGGAAACTTTATGCTCAGTGATAATGGCAGTACAGTTGGGGGGAGTTTTTTACATCTCTGGAATTGTCAGAGGAGTACCTGCATATTACCATCTGGCTGGAGTATCAACATTTCGGCATTTTTCTGTTTTGGTGTTACATTATCAGTTTTGGGTGCTACTCTTTGGTTTGGCCACCATGCCCAGAACCTTCTCCAAGGTCATGGTAGTGGTAGCTACAGTGTTAAGAAAGCATGGCATTCTGGTCCCTCCATACTTAGATGATTGGCTAATTTGGGCCAAGAGTATGAAAGAGAGCTTTTAGGTCTTGAGCAAGGTGATCTCCTTGCTTCAGGAACTAGGTTGGCTGGTGAACTTGGCCAAGAGCAATCTGCAGCCATTCCAGATGCTGGAGTATCTTGGTGTTTGTTTCAACACGAAGCAAGGCAGGGTGTTCCTACCGGAGAGATGCATTCATAAACTGATGACACAGGGGCAGAAACAATATGCCTGACCTTATGGTTTTACCTATAGATGCTTAGGTTGATGGCAGCCACTCTAGAGGTAGTTCCATGGACAAGGATGCATATGCATCCTCTTTAGCACATACTGCTTGCACATTTGAGTTTACAGTGTCAGGACTACGATACGACTTCACTTACCAGTGGAGATCAACATCCAACTGCAGTGGTGGTTGCAAGGGGATTATCTATGGAAGGGCATTCCCCTTTGAACATGGACTGGTTAGTATTCACGACAGATGCGAGCCTCCAGGGTTGGGGGGGCTCATTGTCAGGAGTTGACAGTGCAGGGGTACGGAAGTACAGAAGTGTCTCTCTGCAGCATCAATCGGCTGGAAGCCCGTGCCATTCAGTTGGTATACTTGCGATTCATTGACCGCTTGCAGAGTCAAGTGGTCTGAATAATGTCAGACAATGAGATGACAGTAGCTTACATCAATCACCAGGGAGGAATCAAGAGCCAGCAAGTGTCACAGGAAATAGCCCAATTCATGGAATGGTTGGAAGTACATCTTCAGGAGATCTCAGCCTCACACATTGCAGGAAAAGACAATGTAAAAGCCAACTTTCTCAGCAGAGAGTCTGGATCGAGGATAATGGGAACTGTCAAATAAAGCATTCCAGCTCATAGTGGGCCGCTGGGGCCTCCCATTTCTAAACTTGCTGGCGACATCACATAATGTGAATGTTCCCCAATTCTTCAGTCTCAGGAGAGATCTGAAATCTTTGGGCATCAATGCCCTCATGCAGGAGTAGCCAGAAGGCAAGCTTATATATGCCTTTCTCCCATGGCTCATGTTGGGCAGAGTGATTCTGAGGATCGAGAGATACTTGGGGATGATGCTTCTGGTGGCACCAGATTGGCCCAGGAGGCCATGGTATGCAGATCTGCAGAGGCTCCAGGTAGACTCTCCTTGCTGATTACTGGTCCACAAAGATTTGCTGCAACAGGGGCCTATTCTGCACGAAGATCTGACTCAGTTTTGTCTTACAGTATGACCCTTGAGAGGGCTAGGTTGCTGAAGAGTGGATGCTCCGCTGCTGTGATTTCCACCTTGCTTCAAGCGCAAAAGTTCTCTACTTCCTTAGCCTATGTTCGGGTTTGGCGAGTGAGGCTTGGTCTAAGGAACAAAGGGTTCATTCTCATTCAGTTAAGATCCTGCTCATTTTGGATTTTTTGAAGGATGGGTTGATTAAGTGTTTGGCCCTTAATTCCTTGAAGGTACAGGTGGTGGCTCTTGCTTGTTTCCAAGGTCAGGTGAATGATGAATCCTTGTCAGCCCATCCGATGTCGCCTGTTTCTTAAAAGGGGTGAAGCATCTTTGTCCTCCCCTTGCAGTTGCTGGTGTCCTTAATCTGGTTCTGGAGTTTTTGGCGGGTTCCACCTTTTGACCACTGCGTAGCCTCTCCTTGAGGTTACTTACTTTGAAAACGGTGTTTCATCTAGAAATTTGTTCTACACATAGAGTTTCTGAACTGCAGGCCTTGTCTTGCCAGGAAATGTTTCTGTAAGTAACTCCAAGTACGGTACAGCTGCAAACCGTTCCGTCCTTTTTGCCGAAGGTGGTTTTGGATTTTCACTTGAATCAATAAATTTCCCTGCCAACACTGGACAGGGAGAGAGGTATGGATGAATATCACCTGTTACGGACCTTGGATGTCAAGCAGTATATCATGGTATTTGGAAGTTTCAAAACCTCTCAGGTAGATGGACCAGCTCTTTATAGTTCATGGTGGGAGTAAACAAGATGAGCCGGTGTCACGGGCTGCCATAGCCCACTGGATTAAGGAGGTTATCATGGCCGCGTATGTGTATGCTGAGCAGTCATTGCCTAGTCAGGTTAGGGCTCAGGCAGTATCATGGACAGAGTTTAGATTGTTGTCTCCCGTCAAGATTTGTCGAACTACAATGTGGTCCTCCTTATTCACCATTTCCAGGCATTACCACCTAGATGTGCAGGCCCAGGAGAATGCAGACTTCGCACCTATGGTGTTGATTGGACCACAGGCAGCCTCCAGCCCTGTTTGGGAGTAGCTTTGGCACATCCCACTGGTGTGGATTAACCTGTGAATGCTAAGAAAGGAGAAATTACTACTTACCTGATAAATTCCTTTTCTTTAATGAAGACAGGTTAATCCACCTTCCCACCATTGGCTGTCGGATGGTGGTCCTATTATCATCCTGTGTGGCTGCATTTTTGGGGATTACTGGTAAGTGTCAGATCCAGTCCCTAGATTAGTGATATTATACTCCTTCTCTGAGCTCAGTGTTTTACTGATAACTGGGTGCTTGAATGGTTGTCTGTTAATAGTTATGTTCATGTTTTGTTTAGTTGGCCACAGTTGGCTTTCGCAGAGAATACTGGCAGGCTGAAGTCAGTACAGGGGTATATATACCATGACATCAGCATTGTTCCATCTGCTGGTAGAGGTGCATAACCCACTGGTATGGATTAATCTGTCTTTATTAAAGAAAAGGTAATTATGAGGAAAGTAGTAATTTCTCCTTTCTTTGTCTTGTTTTCTGTCTTTCTTCCAGAGAAACCATGGACTTTATAAAAAAAAATATTCCCCAAAAACAAAAAATGATAAATAAGATATGATTATTCAGTTTTAAGAAGAACTGGACACTATCTATACATAGAGATGGTAATTTTTAAAAGGACTTCTATGGGTGAAGTAGTTCCTTACTCTCAGAAATGTCCCTTTAGAAAATTATGCAACCAATATGCATGTAAAATTGCATGCATATACACATCAGGTGAAATTTCAAAGGAGTTGCACATGTAAATGTAACTATTATCGTAATAATTTTCAAACACCACTTACTCAGGTAAATCCTATGGATAATTCAATGGCATATATTGTAGCAATATTCAAAAGCCCACTTACAAGGGTAATGTGGATTTTCACTTGTAAAAGCTTTTGAAAATCAGGCCCTGCCTATAGGTGCAGATGTTTATATGCATGGAGGAGAAGCATTCCAGGGGGTAGAGTATGAGCAGCATTGGAACTTAGACACATCCTATTTTATTTAAAAAAGTGTGGACACATTTTCTTGACAAAACTATGCTCGAACTTAATAGCAGGTATAATTGTGTGTATAGTTTTGCCAGGGTAATTTTCATAACAAATGGATGTGTGTACTTTTGCTTCAAAAATTAGTGTAAAGTCTGTGAGTAAAAAATACCTGCAGACTTTCCACCAGCTGAAAATTACCCCTACAGGTTCATTCCAAAGCAAAGCCTGCTTACTCAGTCAGTATGTAGGATTCCTGTCTAACCATAAATTTATTGGGGAAAATCATAAATTACTGTGTGATAGTGATAGTTCCAAGAAATTATATAATTCTAAATGAGTAAAATGCATAAAGGTAATTCCAGGGTTTTCCACAATACCAATAATTTGGTCAAGTTAACCCTTGAACTAACAAACCAATCCACAGGTATCTTTTCTTTCTTTTTCTTTCTTCCTTTCTGGTGCCTAAACATTTTTGTGTAAACCATTTCTCAAAACAAAGGCAATGTCTTACAGTAGGGTTTATTGAATTATAGCACTATCAATGCAGATTGTACAAAGTGGTATAGTAATACAGTTTATGCCCCCAAAGAGTTTACATAGTGTAGTTTGTATTATAACCTTCTGCAAAAAGAGTAGACTAAGGCACAGGAAGGCACAATCGGGCCGATACAGTAAAGTCCGCGGGAGAGCGGGCGAACGCCCACTCTCCCGGTGCGCGCACAGGCCACTCTCCTGTACATGCGATTCTCTATTCAAATGAGGCTCGGCAGTAAAAACAGGCAAAATGAGGCGCTAGGGACACTAGCGCATCCCTAGTGCCTCCTTTTGGACCGGAGCGGCGGCTGTCAGCGGGTTTGACAGCCGACGCTCAACTTTGCCGGCGTCGGTTCTCGAGTCCACTGACAGCCACGGGCTCAGAAACTGGACACCGGCAAAATTGAGCGTCCGGTTTTCGACTCGACAGCCGCGGGCCGACTTCAAATTTTTTTTTTTTTTTTACTTTTCGAATTTTTCGGGACCTCCGATTTAATATCGCCATGTGCCCGAAGAAATTAGCGCCTACCTTTGGGTAGGCGCTAATTTCTGAAAGCAAAATATGTGGCTTGGCTGCACATTTTGTTTTCTGATTCACGTGGGAATACCTAATAGGGCCATCAACATGCCCTATTAGGTTCGGGGGGGTTGGACGCGCGTTTTCGGCCCCTTACTAAATAAGGGGTAACGCTAGCGTGTCAAAAACATGCGTCCAATGGCGGGTTAACAGTGCGCTCTGTCAGAGTGCACTGTACTGTATCGGCCCGAATGAGAGCTAATAGAAGTGGAGCCATAATTGTGCCGGAACCGTTCAGTTCTTTCTAAAGCCTTCAGACCCAGTGGTATGGTCTAACCACCACATCACACGTCCTTCCCATTTGTCAGTAAGTAAATTAAATGCTCATTAAATTGCCAATGTCATGCATAAGAACATAAGAACATGCCATACTGGGTCAGACCAAGGGTCCATCAAGCCCAGCATCCTGCTTCCAACAGTGGCCAATACAGGCCATAAGAACCTGGCAAGTACCCAAAAACTAAGTCTATTCCATGTCCCTTTGCAGACGCAGCTAAGGAAGCTCTAAGTAAGACAAAAGTTTCTGAACAGCTAGTAAAACAGTTGAAAAGAGCAGAGATCCAGGAAAAACTAGAAGTCATCACTGAGGTCCTCCAGATGCTGTCAGAGAATGGTGAGTCTCCTCATTGTTACTACAGCCTACATAGAGAATGTGAAAATTGTCACTGTTATGATATGATAAAATAACTTGCATAAATAAGATCAGGGTGAACTTGGTTGAGGTGAGCATGGACACTGAGATTTCCAGTGATAGAAAGCAATCCTTTAGTTTTAATTATGAAGAGAGAGAGATTTAAACCAGTGTTATAATTAGGGCTTCTATTCTTAGGTATTTACAAGTTGTAAATTGAGTTGTTTATTTCCAGCTAATTAGGAGTTCTTTGAGTGTACAAAACAACATTGTTTATTGGTGTTTTTGCTGTACTGGTGCTATTGCAGAGTACCTTTGCTGGTTGAGTTAAATATATACATTTGTGCAGATGAGGAGTCATCAATGTGAAAATGTCTCAAAAACATAGGGGGAGGACCAAGGTAGGAAAGGGGAGAGGTGAGAGAGTACTAGGGGAAGTGGTATATTTCCAACACTGGGGTTTTTTTGGCATTGGGGTATTCTATCAGTATTTATTTATCGCTTAAAACCTAAAATCAGAAACCATACTTATAATGTTAAGAACACTATTGCAACAATGTTATTTGAATCCTTTGCATTCAAGCTTTATACCTCTTGCTCATAGGGCTGAGATTTCTATCCTTACAGCCTTTTAGCTCCAGGTCAGTCATGCTCTATCTACTAATTATAGAAACATAGAAATGACGGCAAAAGAAGTCCAAACGGCCCATCCAGTCTGCCCAGCAAGCTTCACACTTCTTTTTTCTCATATTTATCTGTTTCTCTTGGCTCTTAGCAACCCTTGGTTCTATTTCCCTTCCACCCCCACCATTAATGTAGAGAGCAGTGATGGAGCTGCATCCAAGTGAAATATCAAGCTTGATTAGTTAGGGGTAGTAGGGCTAGTAACCGCCGCAATAAGCAAGCTACACCCATGCTTATTTGTTTTACCCAGACTATGTTATTCAGCCCTTATTGGTTGTTTTTCTTTTCCCCTGCTGTTGAAGCAGAGAACTATGCTGGATATGCGTGAAGTATTAGTTTTTCTTCTCCCCTACAGTTGAAGCAGAGAGCTATGCTGGATATGCATGAAGTATTAGTTTTTCTTCTCCCCTGCTGTTGAAGCAGAGAGCTATGCTGGATATGCGTGAAGTTTCAGTTTTTCGTCTCCCCTGCCGTTGAAGCAGAGAGCTATGCTGGATATGCGTGAAGTATTAGTTTTTCTTCTCCCCTGCCATTGAAGCAGAGAGCTATGCTGGATATGCGTGAAGTATCAGTTTTACTTCTCCCCTGCCATTGAAGCAGAGAGCTATGCTGGATATGCGTGAAGTATTAGTTTTTCTTCTCCCCTACCGTTGAAGCAGAGAGCTATGCTGGATATGCATGAAGTATTAGTTTTTCTTCTCCCCTGCCGTTGAAGCAGAGAGCTATGCTGGATATGCGTGAAGTATCAGTTTTTCGTCTCCCCTGCCGTTGAAGCAGAGAGCTATGCTGGATATGTGTGAAGTATTAGTTTTTCTTCTCCCCTGCCGTTGAAGCAGAGAGCTATGCTGGATATGCGTGAAGTATCAGTTTTTCGTCTCCCCTGCCGTTGAAGCAGAGAGCTATGCTGGATATGCGTGAAGTATTAGTTTTTCTTCTCCCCTGCCATTGAAGCAGAGAGCTATGCTGGATATGCGTGAAGTATCAGTTTTTCGTCTCCCCTGCCGTTGAAGCAGGGAGCTATGCTGGATATGCATGAAGTATTAGTTTTTCTTCTCCCCTGCTGTTGAAGCAGAGAGCTCTGCTGGATATGCATTGAAAGTGAAGTATCAGGCTTATTTGGTTTGGGGTAGTAACCGCCGTAACAAGCCAGCTACTCCCCGCTTTGTGAGCTTTGAAGCTTAAAATTTTCGAATATTGGCCCTTCCATAGCTGGAAAAAGTGTTTCTTTCTGTAACACCCCCCTCCCCTCCATTGCCTTGGCAATGGGGTGGAGGGAGGTCACACTTTAGGCGCTGTAGAGCACAGACCCATTAGTACAGTCCCTGGAAAACCAGGTATGGATTTGTGATGAGGGGAGCAGGATTCACTTGTGGGACCAAAAAAAATCAGGCCACACAAACTTTGCATTCCAAAACAAGAAAAATCCTTTATTAAAAGTCCAAAAATCAAAGTCCAGATAGGCAAAAGAAAATCAGCAAACAGTCCAAAATGCACAGAAATAGGGGAACAGTTTCCAACACTCTTCTCTTATGAGGCTTGAGTCACCAAACAGAAGAATTATGCAAGGATTACCACTAGAACCTCTCTCTTCCTGGGCCCTTAGTGACAGACCGGAAAACAGGAAATGTTTTCTCTTTTATTTAAATACTCACTAGTTCCTGACTTCCCTAGATAGATATTGTGTGTCTCCTTGGATTAGGGGTCCTCATTCTTTCCGTGTGGCTTGCTGCCCTTGTGAGAGAGATCCTGCTCTCCCCAGCAGATCAAAAAAAGTGAAGGCCGGCTCCACAATGGGGCTTCCAATAAGGTGTCTCTGTGGAACATCTTTCAAGAAATTCTAAGACTAGGTTTTTCCTTATGAGTTACGGAGCCTGTCCCTTATACTGCCTCCAAAGCCTCTCATTTCTGGAAGGTTCTCAGTGATAAAATGTAGTGCCCTGTAGTGAAACCTGGCATGTGGCGCACACCAATATATAGTAGGGATGTGAATCGTTTTAGGACGATTAAAATTATCGTCCGATAATTTTAATATCGTCTTAAACCGTTATGGAACACAATACAATAGAGATTCTAACGATTTATCGTTATAAATCGTTAGAATCGTGAGCCGGCACACTAAAACCCCCTAAAACCCACCCCCGACCCTTTAAATTAAATCCCCCACCCTCCCGAACCCCCCCCAAATGACTTAAATAACCTGCGGGTCCAGCGGCGGTCCGGAACGGCAGCGGTCCGGAACGGGCTCCTGCTCCTGAATCTTGTTGTCTTCAGCCGGCGCCATTTTCCAAAATGGCGCCGAAAAATGGCAGCAGCCATAGACGAACACGATTGGACGGCAGGAGGTCCTTCCAGACCCCCGCTGGACTTTTGGCAAGTCTCGTGGGGGTCAGGAGGCCCCCCACAAGCTGGCCAAAAGTTCCTGGAGGTCCAGCGGGGGTCAGGGAGCGATTTCCCGCCGCGAATCGTTTTCGTACGGAAAATGGCGCCGGCAGGAGATCGACTGCAGGAGGTTGTTCAGCGAGGCGCGGAACCCTCGCTGAACGACCTCCTGCAGTCGATCTCCTGCCGGTGCCATTTTCCGTACGAAAACGATTCGCGGCGGGAAATCGCTCCCTGACCCCCGCTGGACCTCCAGGAACTTTTGGCCAGCTTGTGGGGGGCCTCCTGACCCCCACGAGACTTGCCAAAGTCCAGCGGGGGTCCGGAAGGACCTCCTGCCGTCCAATCGTGTTCGTCTATGGCCGCCGCCATTTTTCGGCGCCATTTTGGAAAATGGCGCCGGCTGAAGACAACAAGATTCAGGAGCAGGAGCCCGTTCCGGACCGCTGCCGTTCCGGACCGCCGCTGGACCCGCAGGTTATTTAAGTCATTTGGGGGGGGTTCGGGAGGGTGGGGGATTTAATTTAAAGGGTCGGGGGTGGGTTTTAGGGGGTTTTAATGTGCCGGTTTTGCGATTTTTCGATTTTTCACGATTTTTCACGATTTTTCACGATTTTTCACAATATTTTACCCCCCCAAACGGCAACAATATGATTCCCTCCCCCTCCCAGCCGAAATCGATCGTTAAGACGATCGAGGACACGATTCACATCCCTAATATATAGGTAATGTGAGCACTGCAGGTTCAGTCTTCTCTGAGGCAGGGAAGGCTGCTGGCAGCTGCAGGACCACCATGGGTGGGGACAGGGGGGGGACGGGGACATCCAGTACAGTAACCGTGCTTACTTTTTCTCTTTTCCCACCCTCCAGCTTGATCTCCTGACCAGTTTTCTCTCCCTCTACACTCATCCCAGCACTTTCTCCCTTCTTTCCCTTCAGCTTAATCCTGGGATCAGTCTTTCCTCCTGCCAGCTTGATCCCAAGTCCCCCCTCTCTCGCGCTCCCCCTTTTTTTCTTTCCTCACTCACCTCATGGAGCCTGATTCTCGCAGAGGCAGCAGATTTGGCAGTGATATCCTACTAACAATCAAGCTGCCTTTTGAGTCTGCGCGCTGGGAGCCGCAACCCATCTCTTGTATCCTCTTCCTTACCAGCGCATGCTTCCAAAGTACAAAGAACTAAACCCAGGTAGGTGCCACGGGGGAGAAAAAGGCAGGTTACCGGAAGATCAGTGCACACGCACGTGTCTCCTCTCTCCTGGCTGGCATCCACAAACCTAGCCTTCCGTACCATATACCGGTGCTCCTGCTCCTGCCAGAAGCTTACAAGAGACTTTTATTTATTCATTAAAAAAAAACAAAAAGAAATCTTGTATTCCGCTGCCTCCAAGATTTCTGTCTGGAGTGGATAACAGTACATTGACATATATAATTACCATAAAAGCATAGATTCAAGACTAAGACAATTTCTTAATAAAATACATAAAGCTAAAACAATCACAACGATAAAGAAAAAGCTTCATTAAAATAAAATGCTTTTGCAGTACAATCTGGGACACTTGTTCCCATGGGAGTAGCAGAGAACACACTGAAAGAGAATTTATATGAGATCTGAGGACATCGCCTCAGGATAAGTTTTATCAAACTAGTTTCAAAATATATGTTGTTTTTTTATCTTTAAGAAACATTTTTTCAGATTTGTGTACCAAAAAAAATAATAAATGAATCAATTTAACTCACCTGGGATATGTCCTGTTGAGAAGAGAAATAGACAATAGAAAAAGCCAAATCTGCTGTGAATTGGGTGCCAGGAGTTTTTATATTATTTAACTAAATAATAGTTTTCCTACCATTGGTATTGTCATTTTTTTTCAGTTTCATGTCTCCTTGTTTTTCCTCATCTTTCTGTGTTTTATTATCTTTCTATGGTTTTTCTTTGATCTCCTTTCTACTTCCTTTTCAATTTCCATTTCGGTGAATTCTTCATTCTTTTCTCTCTCTCTCCTCTCCTTGTTCAGTCACGCTCCCTTTTTTCTCACACTCCCTGCTCACCTCTTCTTCTTTTGTCCTCATTCTCTTTCCTGTTCCCTCCCTTCATGCTGCTGTTTGTATCCTCCCTACAACTCCAAACGCACATCAATACTGCTTTTAAAATTAAATCATTTTGTATTCCTGTGATGCTGAGTTTAATTTTCAGTGTATAATGTTCAGTTAAAGGTTAATGTCATGGGGCATCAGAGGGCACCCTGGAAAATTTAAAAAAAGAAAAAGAAGTTCACTGCTCCTGTTGACTGTGTGGTCTAGTCTCTCTGGGATAGGGCCTAGTTACACCTAAAAAAAAAAATAAAACTGTATAGAGCATGACATTGTGCTAGATATGTGAACCTCAGGGCCAGTTTCCAGCCTGTCGTGAGCCCCGCAGTGCCTCAAGATGGCAAAGCTCAACCCTCCTTCAGGCCTCAACTTTGCTGATCCTGCATCCTAGCCTGTCTGGAGCCAGTGGTTTTCCAGGCACAGGATAGCAAGCAAACTGCACTTGGAGGATGAGGTGGTACTAGTTTGCACACTTGCCTACATCATGGAGCCCAAAGCCCAGCACATCTTCAAAGCATTTCTCTTCCAAGCTGAGAGAGAGCAAGACAGGTATGATAAGGTCCTACAAAAGTATGAGGAGTACTGTATCCCCAGGGAGAATGCAATTTATGAGGTGGCAAGGTCCACCTGTGATGTCAGCTCGAGAAGGACCCATTGGAGATAGCTATATGTACTGGCTGGACAACGTTAGTTTGAAGAAGCTAAAGAGGACATGGTCTGGGACAGGCTGGTGATTGGGATTCAGGACAAAGGTGCTGTATGACAGTGAAGCAGCAAATGCAGAAAGATCTGAGACTGTTCACAGCCACAGAGAGGACTGGTTAAAGCAGAGAACCAGGCTCCAAGCACAGACAGCACAAAGGTGTTATGTGGCAAAAATAAGCCTCCGAGCAGGAAGCAAAGCCAGAACAAGCTGTGGTGCCAAGAAGGCCCCCAGAGCCCTTTTTTTTCACAGAGGAAGGTGAGAAAATGTGGAAGTGTGATGGAGATCACCTGCCCAGCCTTAGGAAGAAAATGCAATAAGTGCCAGAAGTTGTGCATTTTTCAGCAGTGGGTTGCACTAAGCAGATGCAAGAAATATTCACACATGACAGTGAAGAACATTGCTTTTTAGGCACTTAACAGGAGAAATAGTCAATGACAAGCTGACTGTGAAGAAGCTAGCATCAGATCAGTAGTCATCGCGGTACCAGTGGTATCAAATTGCAGGTACCAGTGAAATTCAAATTAGATTCTGGATCAGACACCTCTATCATAATTACAAATCCTTGTGAATGGCTACAAAATAAATCTCCCTTGCTTGGGGGGGGGGGGTCACGTGATGTTGTGTAGCTAAGCAGACACACATCTGCACAGCTCCGGGTGCCGTTTCTACCCTTTTCAGCTTAAACTTTGTTTTGAGGTCCCCTATCAACATCTGCTCTTCAGCCGGGCCAACAACATCCTTAAAAAGCATTCTGGGCAAGTATTGAGAGGCAATCTCCATTAGAACAGCGTGGAAAGAAAAGGAGAAAACGAAACAACAAGACCTAAAAATGGTGGACACACATGGCGGGGGATGCCTCTATGGATTTAAGTGAACCCATGATTTCTCTTTTAACCACCACTGTTGTGCAAGCATTAGATCAAAGTTTGATAAAATCTCTGATCAGATTCAAGAGATAAAAGACTGCATTGAATCCTTTTACAGTCGCATGGATACTATGGAGGCCAGACTGTGCCACGATGAAGAAGAGATGAACCTGGTACAAATCAAACTCAGTGCCCTCGAAAAAGTGCTACAAGAGAAAACGTACAAAATAAAAGACCTAGAAAACAAGTCTCGACAGAATAATATACGAGTAGTCGGATTATCTGAATCACTATTAGGGCCGGCATTATAAAAATGTTCATTAAAAAAGTGAAGACCAGCACCATCTGTAATAGACGTTGTGACAGGCTTGCTGAAACCCTTTAAATTCTCTTAATAGAGATGAGATTGGGCAACATAAATCATTAATTTTGTTTACCTTTTGACTCTGTGCATTATTTATTTATTTGAATCAGTATTCATATTTTTTTTGTGGTTGTTGATGGTAATGATGTATGAACCACCCAATCCCTTCTATTCTTCACAAGAAAATGCTATCATCAGAGTATCTTTAAAAACTTGATATAAAGTCAAAACATGCCATTATCTTCTAATGGAAGATACTATATCCATGGTTTTATCAGTATATTTGAGTACACAAATCAAATTTTGCAGCAAAGGTTTAGATTTAGTCTGCAATAATAATTCTCTATTAAAAAGAGGGTGCTTTTATGTCCTTGCTTCAATTACCTTGAGGGATAACACTGTGCAAAAAACCTACATGTGAGTACTTGTACTTGCTTTTTAAACTCCTCTTTGTCCATAGTCTGCAAATTCTAAAATATGGCCAACCGGAAGACCTAATTTAAATGACTGGGGATGATGACTGACAAACTGTAATAAATTATTGCCATCAGTGGATTCCAGTAAACAGTCATATGAAAAATTCCTTGCTCAAAATGTCAAGATATGTAATCTGATGTAAATGCCACAAGATGGTAAATTGTAAATTTGGTTCTTGTTGATTTAACAGTTGGTAAATATCAATAATGTGTTAATCGATCCCAGCCACAATAAAAAAATATCATCTATAAACCTATACTAGGCAGATAACTTACTCCACCAATCAGATGTATAAATTATCCTCTCTTCAAATGATGTCAAATTCAGACCAAGAGAGAACTTACGGCTATCCCATGTGTCTGGACAAAAAATTGTTGATTAAATGAGAAATAATTGTTAGAATTAATTTTGTAATGTTCATAAGAAACACATTAGATATCCTCTATGGCACTGATCTCTAGGCTGTGATGGTGGACAATACTTGTAAGGCATCCCCCTGTGGTACGTTGATATATATGTATTTGTATTTTGTATTTATTGAGTATTTCTTCCTTCCTATGCTAGGGTCGGGTTACAACTTGGCATACATAACAAAATAAAACACAAAACATATAAATAAAATTACAAAAACACACAGTAAGATGTAAATCTACCAGATGGTAATATTAATAAATGCATAACAAAACATCAGCTGCACTTTGAAAGCAACTTTTAAACAGACTCGTGGGCATGCATGTGCGTGCGTTCGTCAGCCCCTACCGGAGACGCAGTCATTTTCTAACATACGGGTGTTTATGCACGCATGTTATAAAATAGCCTGATCAATCGCAAATGTGCACGCAATTTTAAGTGAATGCGCACCTATGCGCACAAATGCCGCTTCTACCACGTAATTGTGGGGATTTTAAAAGCCACACGCACCGATGCCATTAGGTGTTTTCCCAGTTCGTTCCCATTTTGCCAAGTTAAGGGATAAGATTTCCAAACCCACCTATTTTAATAGCCTCCCTTCTCCCCTGTTAGACCTGACCCTTAAACTCCCCTGATCTATCTAGATTTTTTTGTTTCACAACTTGCAAGTTCTCCATAGCAGAAGTAAAGTTATATGGCAGGGGACCCCAGCACACGCTTGTGCACGTATTAATGCGCTAATTTCAAGTTGAAATTCAGGAACACCCATGCCCTGCCCAGACCATGCCCATACACATTTTTTGGAAATTTTCATTTATGTGCATAGCGGGAGATACGCCTGTTTTAGGGGTGGCTTTTAAAATCTGGTTGGTGCGCGCCGGCCTGACTTATACATACATCTTCCGGTTTTGGCATGCTCTGGGCTTTTAAAATTCATCTTTATGTGCCTTTCTATTTTAGGCCTACCAGTTATTACATGCTTCCATAAACAGGTATGCTTTCAAAGCCTTCTTAAAAGCCTTGATTTCCTTAATATTACAAAGCTAAGCTGGAAGAGGGTTCCATATTATGGGGTCTGCAAAGGAAAAAGTTCTTTCTTTGGTCTCTACTAAATCTGTCACATAAAGAGCGGAAGTGTACTAGATTCTGGTTAGCAGATCAAAGAGACCAAGCAAGTGCATAAATTATGAGGGTATTATTTATCCAAGGGATTTTGTTATTTGTAATTAAATTATGGAAGATCATTGCTACTATATACTTTAAAGAAAGAATTAATATCTTAGTAACTAATACCAACTTAAGAACATAAGAACATGCCATACTGGGTCAGACCAAGGGTCCATCAAGCCCAGCATCCTGTTTCCAACAGTGGCCAATCCAGGCCATAAGAACCTGGCAAGTACCCAAAAACTGTCTATTCCATGTTACTGTTGCTAGTAAGAGCAGTGGCTATTTTCTAAGTCTACTTAATTATAATAGCAGGTAATGGACTTCTCCTCCAAGAACTTATCCAATCCTTTTTTAAACACAGCTATACTAACTGCACTAACCACATCCTCTGGCAACAAATTCCAGAGTTTAATTATGCGTTGAGTGAAGAAGAAATTTCTCCGATTAGTTTTCAATGTGCCACATGCTAACTTCATGGAGTGCCCCCCTAGTCTTTCTATTATCAACTGTTGTTGATCAGAAACATGCATAGACTAAATTCCGCAAGAGTTATAAATCTCTCATTTCAGGTATTATCTACATTTCAAGAATCCATTGTGAATTGGGGTTTATGATATGTACCTACCATCTGGCATGATCTATTTTCAAGCAGGATTTCAATTCATAAAGTTATACACACATTGAATATAAAATTGTTTTTTTCATAATTGTTCGTGTGAGACAATAGATCTCTTGGTGGTGAAAAAATGTTTCAGATGGAATCCTGAAGGACCATTAGATCTTTATATAGCCACCTTCAGAGATTTAGTTAGAAAGACTTAGCTGTCTTGAAGTCAGTCATCCTAAGTCGTTTATTAATCAATCAGAAGAATGGCAGGCTTTAAATTCTTTGGCTCAGACAGTGGAGTAGCCACGGGTGGGCTTGGGTGGGCAGTTGCCCACCCAATTTGGTCCCAGGCCCACCCATCTGGAACTGGAAGAAGTCTGTTCGAGCAATGCCATCACGGGATCTCATCCCCATGACAGCAAAGAGGAGAGCCGGAACTGCAAGCCTGTCGCAGGATCCCATCCCCACAATGGTGAAAAGGAAAGCTGGAACTGCAAGGCCATCGAGGGATCCCATCCCCGCTTTGGCGAAGAGGAGGGCTGGAGTTGCAAGGCCTCCACGGGATCCCATCCCCATGGTGGCAGAAGTAGGACTTTGCCTTTACCTATTTATTTATTTTGAACTTTTATATACCGACATTCATGTAGAGAAATTACATATCATATCAGTTTTCGGTGAAACAAAGAACATTGCAAAAAGCCTTACAATGAACAGGGGTTACAATGAACTGGGAGAACAGGGTAGAACTAAATTTACTATTAGCGAAACTGTCGAATGAACAAAATCTGACTTGAAGCAATTAAATGTGAATACATATAAAATAGAGCTTTTGACCAATACTACGCTATTAAGAGCAGTCCATTATAATGAAAAAACCCTAATGAAAAGGCCCTGAGTGGTGTGGGTGAGAATGGAAGCTTAAATGTGTGTATGTGTGGGTAAGAATAGGAGCTTGAATGTGTGTATGTGTGGGTGAGAATGGGAGCTTGAATGTGTGTGTGTGTGGGTGAGAATGGAAACTTGAATATGTGTATGGGTGGGTGAGAACAGGAGCTTGAATGTGTATGTGTGTGTGTGTGTGGGTGTAGGTGAAAATGGAAACTTGAATATGTGTATGGGTGGCTGAGAACGGGAGCTTGAATGTGTGTATGTAGGTGAGAATGGGCACCTGGGTGTGCATCTCTGTGTGTATAAGAATAGTTGTGGGTCTGTGTGTGCATAAGAATGGGAGCATGGGGGGTGAGAAAGTGGGAGCTTGTGGGTGTGTTTGTGTGTGTGGGTAGAGAATTGAGCTTGTGTGTGGGGACAGAGCATATGAGAGTGAGAGCTTATGTGTATGTGAGAGAAAGTGTGTATGTGTGTGTGTGTGTGTGTGAGAGAGAGAGAGGGAGGAAAGGAAGAAGACAATAGTAGAAGACAGACACTGAAAAGGAATTAGGAAATGAGTTACAAGGAAAAAAATGGGGAAAAGAGACCAGGACCAACTGATTAGAAAAATACAAAGATCAGATAAAGGTAAAAATATATATATTTTGAAATTTTAGCAATTTGAATATGCCATCTTTGGGAATGTGCATTTCTTATATTTTTGTATTTTGCTCTTTCTTCAGTATTCCACTGTTCAGAGTCTAGTTTCTCAGGCTTTCTATTTTGGTTTTGACTGCATGTTTCTGTTTCTCATTTGTAGTCTCTTATTTCTATATTAGGTAAGGGTCAGTCTCTGTTTTGCCTGTGTGTGTGACTGAAGTTCAGTATTTCTGCTCGCATGTAGTTTCTCTGTAGTAGTCCATTTTGTTCTGTTAATCCAGTAGGTGATGTATTAATGTTCTAGGGCCTGGTGTAGTATTTACATTGCTGCTTTTTCATAAGGTTACTGCTATTTGAGTCCTGAGAGTCAGTGCTGTAACTTTCTTTCTTTGCAGGAGTTTGTGTTACTTCACAGAATAGCAATGGAGAGAGATTTTTTGCTGAAGAGACTTTGAATATTGTTTTTTTCATGTTAGTTGTAATGTGAATTGCCTTTGCTCTGCTCTGCACCTATTCTGATGATTAATGCTATTTTATTGCAGTTATGATGATTTCTGGCTTTCTGCAAAAAGCATTCATGAAAGAATACATTAATTTTTGTTTTATTACATGATTGATTGGATCTGATTGTTTGCTTTTTACATGATATACTTGTGCATTTATAAACTGCAAAAAAATATAAAATAAATTAATACAGATTAATAAGGAATTTTTAATGCTGGTAAGTGCTTGAAATAATTGAGGTAAAATATTTTAAAGTTTCATACATGATGCATAATGGCTGTTGCAAACTACTTAGAAAGCCGTTGTCGGGTACAATATATGGCATTATTTATCAATAAAATTACAACTAGTAGGTCTCAGAGCTGCATGCCTATAGCTCACTCATGTTAACCCTTGTGCCCACCCAAAAAATCAATTCTGGCTATGCCACTGGGCTCAGGTGCATCATGTTGTGTTCAAGCCTGCAGATAAGGGAGAGATCATTTTGGATATGGAAAAATATAAAATGTTCAGGTTGTCACATTTACAGAATAATAAATATTACATACATTTAAGAGATAATCCGATGTGGGATTTGCAGTTGAAAATTGAAGATTTACTTCAGAAAGATAAGTTTTAAATTGCAGATTTAAATATTGGAAAAAAAAAAAAAGGATGCTTGTATTGCATGAGTTGTATGAAAATGATGATAATGGCTGACCGTTATAAAGCAACAGAGTTGGTAGCCTGGGATATGAGCTTTTCCCACTCATGTTATCAATATTTTTACGAGAGTGCATTGTGGAGGACACAGTTTAGGTGATTTTTTTGAAAAATATATATATACTGTATAGATCCCAATTTCACAGATTTTATGCTATCAGCACAAAACTAGAAAAGAGCGCACGGTATTATTGTCTGTTGCAAAATAGAGAGAGAGGACAACCAGCAAACCCATTGACAACAAGAATTTAAATCCTTTCTGTATGCCTAATCAGACCTTAGCATTACTAACCACAGGTCTGCTCCATCATTCATAGTACTATTATCTATCCACAAATGTCTAGAAAAACATTTCAGAAAAGCATTATTGTACTTTGAGGTAGCACTTCATTGTGAATAGCATCACTTCTTCTACAAGCAACTCAGGCTCTGAAAAAGTCCCTAAACTTCTAATAAAGTGTTTCCATTTTGGCAGATCTTGTGATCATGTGACTATTTGTAGTTTCATAACCCCCAGTTGCTCTCTTCATGCAGCACACCAGTTAAAACAGTAAATAAAAGCTATTTGGAAAGTTTTGAAAAAAAACTTAAGTTGAAAGTGAATTTACCACGCATTCCGATGTTTTATGCAGCACTCCACGGTACTATGTACATGCTTCTACCACCAGGGAATGAATGATTTCCTACTAGCACACTCCACCTCTTCTCTAATTGCTTTCACACCCCATAGTAAACAGCATGCTATAAAAAATAATTGGAATTCAATGGCTATTTGCTTTCCTGTATCCTGAGTGATTCACAGAAGCTGCATTTGTGCACCTCCCCAGATGCTTTGAAGCTTCAGTTAGTGGAAGCAGGTGTGCAGGAAACCCTCTGTGCGATACTACTGAGCTATGAAGACAGCTCAAAGACGGAGAACATTGGCAGCATGAAGGGTGCAACTGACCTCATTATATCGCTGCTCCTTGGAGGTAAGGGACAAAAAACCTGCTGTCATCATCACGTTTAAAGGTATGTGAACAATTTTAAAGAGAACTGGAATCAGCTATGCTTTAGCCTGGATTTCTTTTCAATGGAATATGTGGATCTTCTGCTGGGAAAATTAGATGGACTTTTGCAAGCAAATTTGGGGAAAATTAGAAAGAATTTCAAAACAATTCAAAAAATTTGCTTCACAGTTTTTTTTAATAATCCAATTTGTAATCTGTTGGAATTCACTTCAGATTTTTCATAAAATCTGAAGTAAACTTTTCAAATTCACTTAAAAAAAACTTTTTCCAGGTATAGCATACCGTTTAATGAACTCCTTTCCTCCTCCATATCATTTTTCTAGCACCTCTAGATGTATCCAGAGCTTAACCTAGTCTGCAGAAGTTTGGACGTCTCTAATTCTGATACATCATGAAGGCCATTTCAGCCATATCTCATTGCTGACACCATTATTTGAAAGTACTTGTCCTCTTTCCCACCTCAATTTATTATGACTGAAGTTTGTCTGAAAATTCACAGGATCCTATTGATAAGTGAAAAGGAAGTTGGGAAGGCATGCATATGTACAATTTGGGGTAGATTTTCAAATCCCACTGAGCTGGAAAGATAACCAGGTAGATTCACGTGGTTATCTTTCCCCAGATATTGGATATTCCCCAGATGTTCAGTTTAGCCAGATATTAAGCTACTAATGAATATATGGCTAAACTCAAATCTCAAGTGGGCAGATTTAGGCATGACTTATATAAATAAATTTAGCTGAATATCTCACTAATGATATAAATTTAAAAAAAACAACCCAAGCCGGGAATGACTCCAGTAGGCCCTTACTTTGCTCTGTCAAATTTGTGCTGTTTGTGGTTTTATCCACAGATTTAACTGGTCGGAAGATTCAGATTTTCAACTGCTTATATTTACCCAGGTCAATTTTTTTAATATCAACCCCTTTACGAATTTCATTGGCTACCATGTTAGGAATCACTGAGTCAACAGAAGTTGTGTTTGAGGTCCATATTCAAATGGTTTGCTCTGCTAACTTTCAGGTCTATCCAGTAAAGTGCGACCGCGTTTACCCAGCTCCTAACCCATATTCTACTCACTTTCCGGCCGCGTTAGCCCTTCCTGCGATCCCGAATCCCCTTTAACCTACTCCTACCGCGTCCTAAAATCCCCGGGCAACCCCTTCCGCACGCGGCATGTATATTGCATGTAAACGAGCGAATTAGCTATTCCCTAGCATCCCGTAACCCGCGCCCCGATTATCGCTATCTTTCCCTGCAGTTTTGTCGCGCGTTTAACCTGCTAACTTACCGCCTACCCTTACCCCTGCGGTAGAGGCAGGGGTAAGGGTAGGCAGCAAGCTTTCCCCCAGCCCCCGCTCACCTGCCCCGGTCGCGATCATGGATGCCGGTCTCCGGGGCAGCCCCAGTCCTCTCCCCTCCTCCCGAAGCAAAAAAAAAAAAAGCGAAAAAAATGTTGCAGCCCCCTCCGATGTCCGGAGGAGGCTGCAAAAAGTAAGTCACTTCGCCGCTTCGTACTGCCAGCCCCTTCTTCCCTCCTCCCGGAACAAGGCTGCTTTTCGCGCCCTGCTTCGGGAGGAGGGAAGTAGAGACACTGACAGTGTGAAGCGGCGAAGCAACTTACTTTTTGCAGCCCCCATTGGACCTCTCCTGCCTCCCGCTGCGCGACTTACTTTTTTTTGCAGCCATCAGCAGGAACGGATCGTGGCTCCCCTGCCTCCCGGCGAAGATGGACGCCTGCACGGGGGAAAGCGGCCCCTGTGCGTGCAATTGGCCGCTCAAGACGTGACGTCACATGCCGTGACGCCAAACGTCGTGACGTCACGTCTTGAGCGTGTCGCGGCAGCACATCATTTGGGGGTGGGACCACGGGCGTGTTTCCGGCCCGGGGGCATTTCAGGGGCGTGGCTGAGGCCTCCGAAATGGCTCCCGGGCCTGGGAATCCCGCACCAGCGGCCGGCACGGCGCGCGCACCTAGAGCTAATGGTTAGCCCCAAAGCTACCTTAACCAAAGTGTACACCTAAGCCGTATCCTAGGGAACATAACGGCTTCCTTAACAACCTGTGATGAGGCAGAGGCAGTGTCCCATTAGAAGGTTAAAGCACAGACAAAGAATAGAAAGTTGGGAAAGAGCTACAGAAAAGTATATAAAATTAAGAAATAACATTAATAGAAAACCCAAGTAGAAAATATAAGTTGTAAACCTAATTTTACAGACCAGCTAAGGACTGTAGGGATTATTCAAGCCAATGGCATCATTGAAAGCAGTGATCTTCCTGCAGGTAAAGACAGGTGACAGTTGAGAATTATAGCAGAAACCTGGTGAAATTGCTTGGGAGCAAGAGCACTGTTCAGTGTCTCAGCACCAAGACCTAAAACGTTGTTATGCAAACATAATTTTAGATAAGGGCATGGGGAAGTAATTGTGTGAGTGCATGTATGTATGTATGAAATGTAACATTTGATCATGAGTATCAGTCAAGGTATGAAGAAAATTCAAGACAGATCATAATAAGCTGACTGGTGGAATTTAATGTCAGCTAGGATAGGATGCTGAGTGATTGGAAGCAAGTGTGCTCCAAACAGGAGACTGAAACATTGCTATATAGTAATATTGACACAAATGCCTGTCAAGGGTAAAAGAGGCTGTTAGAGAGCCAAGGTTACTTTGGAGATAAATAAAGTAACCGAATAAAGTATTCCTAGCAAGTCAGAGCAACATCTGATAAGAATCTACAGTGAATTGCTGAAGTTCTAAGGAACACTTATCTAAGTGCAAAAGATTCGACAAAGAAACACTGACTGGTGACCTTAGAATATAGTGTGCCTGTGTGAAAGAGACACTTACTAAAAGTAGGGAACTGCTCGTCTAAAATCAGGGTGAATATAATTATTATTTTTTTTCCAATTAGTCAATCACAGTAAACAACAAGATGACTTTGACATTTCACCCTAGGGAACACACTGATTCATAGCTTGCAGAAGAAGGGGCAGTGACAGGGAGATTTTTTTTTTTTTATGTTAGTTATAGAACAGGAAAACAGCAACTGAAGAAGATCAGAAGACAAGACGCTACTTAAGGACAAAAGGAAAAGGAAGAAGAGAAAATACTATACAGATAAGTGTGTGTACACTGCCTCATCACCACTTAGAAAAGAGAAAAGCACTCCAGAACAGAGAAGAAATAGGACAGAGACAAATAGATATATGGAGACAAGAATAGATGTAAAAACAAAATACTGAGATAAGAAATAAAGGAGAGTACATGGAAGAAACAACATTTAAGAGTAGATTTTAAAAGATGCGCACGCATGGTTATAAATGCGTGCAGGGCTCAACGCATTGCGGGCAGCATGTATTTTACAAGGTTCGCACATATGTGCGCGAACTATGCAAAATACGCACATGTTTCGTCTGCGACTTGCGCGCGTATTTGTGCGCTGCAGCTCGTGCACAAATATATTAATGCGTGCCATGCATTCGCACGCGCCCGTGTGCCAGCCAACACGAGAGCCTGACTTCCTGATCCTTCAGTGCGTGCAAAATGGCTGGCAGGGGCAGGCAGCCAAACTTCACCACCAGGGACGTAGCTCTGCTTGCATCCCTGGTGGTGGAGAAAGAAAGACTTCTATTTCCTATCAAAGGCAGAAGCATGCACTACCCCCGACTGAGGAGGGCCTGGCGGGAGGTGCAGGCAAGATTTAACCAGAGAGCTTCCCACCCACGTGGACTAAGTTGACAGTCTTTACAGTTATGTAATCTACTGCAGATGGGGCACTGTGGGAGTGTGAAGGCCGACTTAGGCCTGGGAGGAGGAAAGTAAGTGAGAAACAGAGTGTTATAGTATAGGGTTTTGGGTGGAGAGTGTAATGTAAACCCCAAAGATTATTTGCATTGCTTATTTGTCACATGATAATCGAACCTCAGTACCATGGTTCTTCATGGTAGCAAAATGTTGGTATAGCATTGATTGTCACATACCAGTAAGCAAGTCCTATTAGCACCTACAGAATACACTCATGGTATTCTTCTCCATTTTTTCCAATAGATAGAGGACCTGAAGAAGAAGGCCCAGTGGCTGTGCCTAAAGAAGAGGAGGTGGTTGGAGCGCCTGCGGGCAGAGCGGGCTGGGCCTGGTGGTAAGTGATCCTTCCATGCCAATGGAATGTTCTTTCATGATTTTCCACGTGAATGTACTGTTTATTCTAACCCCTCCTTTTGTTTTAAAATGCTGCAGAACCTGAATAGGACCACGAAAGGCCAGGCCCAGCTCTGGCACCAGAACCACCAGTAGTCGCTCCAGGGGACGAGCAGGATTCTCCCTCCCCCCCCCTCCCCCAGGCAACATCGCAGGCGGTGGCCACCTCCCCATGAAGAGGCGCACCCCGGACCTCTCCCTAGCCCCCCTCCCACATAGGGCATCCTCCCCGTTTTGCCCGAAGAGTTAGGAATGCGGGGACACAGGATGGCCAGCCTTTGCTGGCCCAGAAAGGCATACACGGCCCTCTAGTTCCTCTACACGCTCCCTCATGTCAGCAGCGAAGAGGCTCATCATCGAGAGCACCTTCTTCCAATGACGAGCCTCTGATTAAGCGAGAGTTTCACACTTTCATGAGGGGGGTGCAAGAGGAACTGAGAGGTGTGCATGCCTTCAGGAGAGGATGGTCAGGAACATGGATGGGATCCTCAGGGCCGTACAGCTGCTGGGCATTCTCATCCGGCGGTCCATTCCCATCCTTTTTTTTTTTTTGGTAAAAATAAGGTGTTCTTTAAAAATACCAAATATTTTTTTTAATTTGTAACAATAAATATTTGTACAGTTTATCACTGGTGTGTTTATTTTAGATGAGGCAGAGTGGTTGAAGGGAGGATAGTGATGGATGGAAGGGGAGAGCGTCATAGAAGGGGGAAGGGGTCCTGGATGGAAGGGAGGGTCAAGGGAGAAGGGGGGATATAATGGGTGGCTGGGGATCATGGATGGAAGGCTGGCTCAAGGAAGAAGGAATGGATGGAAGGGTGGGTCATGAAAGAGGAAGGGGGGATGATATGGATGGGAGAGTGTTGGCAGGGGGTGTGGGTGAAGCAAGGGTGGGAGAAGGGGAGTATAGTAATAATAACATGCACAAAGAAGGTTTCTTTCATGGTAACACTTCAACAATTCTTCCAATGGTCAAGGAGGAACAACCAGCCTTCAAGCCAAGGAGATGTGGCACAGTCACCATCACCAGCATTGCAATGAAGAACGGCAGCACCGTCACCAGCTACACATACAGCTGTGGTGTCCAACTATATGAACATGCAACACATATAGGAAAACATATGACTAAGAAATCCCTAGCTATCTTCTCATTATTTCTTCACAGCTGTGGGCCACAGGGAGGCACTCAGGGCTGTGTAGCATAAAAATATTTTGGTTAGATTTAGGTTTATGTGTTTATTTATTTTACACATTGTAACTGTAATACAGCAGACAGAAGAAAGATTACACACTCACAGGGGGTAGTTGTAGTGCACACATGGATCATAAAGAACAGATGGTGAAAGAGAAACTGCTGAGGGACAGAACACCATTGTACTTACCAGCCCTATACCTACTCTGCAGTACTATATAGACCATGAAGCCATGTATAGGGGGCAGCCATAGGCCAAAATGTATCAGTAAATCACTGACTCTTCAAATATCACAGCACATACATAGTCAATTATAGAAACAGAGTACTCATTGTTACCTTTCACTTTACTATTCTTACATATCCACATTTTTCATCTTGTACACCTCATCCACATGCTCATTTTTTTTGGACAAAAAAAGCAAAATACTTTTTGTAACCTCACCACTTTTATAGAGCTTCAGGTTGCCGCCAGCCTGGAGAAAAAACAGTGTTATCCCAGGTATGTAATACAGGTCCCCTCTACCTCTCAAAAGAATTCAACATACCAAGCTATAGAATACCATCTGGCTACAAGAAATTTTGCAGAGCTGGTTTACTGGGAAGAGATTCAAGTGACATACAAATGTGAGCTGCTACAATACATCAATTATTGAACTTACATAAGTATGTGAGAAGCAGCAAAACATGTTTGAAAGTGAAAGTGAAACTCTCTACATAAGTGTTATGGTTATTGATGTTTGGGTGGATCCTTGGACACTGTGGCAGCTGACCACACCCACGGGAGGCAGTCCTGTGAGGGACCACGGTGTCAGACTAGACTCTGGACATACAAACACAGATTTGAATCTTAATTTAAACAGTTTTGATAACCACCAGAGGTGGCAGTAGTGAGTAGTAGATGTTGAGCCCGGCTGGACGAGTATCCCACAGGACGCTGGAACAGCAAATCCTCTGCTTGGCTGTGCTGTAGTGGAAAGAGACTGAGAGTTATGAGTACACAGTAAGAAACATACAGAGACCCAGGTAGAATAGGAGAAGGTCCGAGACAGGGAGAGCAGGCCCTCGAGGAGCGAGTACCTGATCCCTTAGAGCAGAGAGATTCAGTGGTATTGTACTCACACAGCGATTCCACTAGACGAGAGGTCTGGCACTGGAACAGAGGGCAGGCCCTCGAGGAGCGAGTACCTGGTTCCAGGGAAGCAGTACTGGTAGTTGTACTCACAGATGGAAACTGTTAGTGAAGTCTTCCAAGTAGAAAGGGAGGTAGATGCAGGCAGTGACTCAGGGAACATGGGCCCTCGAGGAGCAAGTACCGGTTTCCTGATAGCACCTGAAAGAAGCAGAAGAGGCCCCTGAGGAGCGGGTACCCCGTTAGCAATAAGAGTTCCAGATAACGCTGGAGTGGCAGAGTAGCCTTGGTACAGAGAGTGAATCCCATCCGTAGGGTTCTGGTTCTAACTCGATTAGCTAGCAAAAGTGGTAGGCTTAAATATCCGGGAAGTGTGACGTCATCTCAGGGGGATGCCCCTGAGGTTCATGCCAACGAGGAAATAAAGATGAGGGCAGCGTGCACACGTGCGCTCTATGGTACCTTGGAGGAGCATGGTGGGAAGCAGCATCAAAGCCAGTCCGGAGACGCCAGAGAGGACGGCAGCCAGTAGTCCGAGGTGAGCAGGAGGAGCCGCAAGAAGAGTGAGGTAGGCGAGGAGAAGCCGTCGTAGACCGATGGTCACAACAACAAGTATCCCTGAACTGATAAACATTATAAACATTACCCCCTATGCATGAATTAGGAAAGCATTTTTACCTAAACATTTGACTCTTGTTCCTATTGCTGCAGCATACAATACACCAGTATGTGCACATACGTGTGAACACTGCAGGATCTGGCTTGCAGGGTCACAGAGATGGTTAACTCAATCATGGCCAGCTGCTAATCAACTCACTCCCTCACCCAGCAAGGCAGTCAGTTCCTCCTCAATGTTAAAGAGTGGATGGAGCCAAAGGCAAATAGCTATTAACTCTCGTAGGTAAAGAATCTTCAGTTCCCCTGGCAAAAAGAAACAGCATGCACCAGCAATTTCTATTGTAAAGCGCACAAATCAACTCGCACGCACATGTTGGATATCATTGATAATAGCTATGCGCGCACATGTCTATTAATGTTAATAGGCAGCGTGCACAAATCAGCCAGTACGCACATGTTCCGTATCAATTTTAATGGAGGGCGAGCTTAACTGCAATACATGCAGATAGGACCCACCTGTGTGCGTAATTTACGTGGGGTGAGGCACAGATTAGGCTGCCCTCAAAAGGATCAATTGCCCACTCACTGGCCACCTTTGCCATGTCTCAGGCATGTGCAGCTCTGATTCGCAAGCCCAACTTCTTGCCAGCTGAGGTGGATATTTTTGTTGAGCATGTCATGCGGTACCAGAATCTTCTGTTTGGTCCCGAGTCTAAGAGGGTGGGTGCATACAGGAAGGAGCAGATCTGGAAGCGGATCAGGCACGCTGTCAACTCTGTGTTCCACCACAACGGTAGCATTGGGAACTGATGCACAAGTGGAGGGACCTAAGGAGACTTGTGAAGCAGAAGCAGGCCAGGAGGAATGCAGAGGGAGAAGGCAGCCACATCAGCTTCACTCCCTCTGAGCAGCTGATACTCAATACCTTATCTGAGGCAGCTGTGGGTGGAGTTGGCCAGCTTGACACCATGCCTTGTCTACAGCAGGAAGGTGAGCATAATAATAACATTTTTTTAAGTAGGCTGTACTCATATCCATCAAGCACTTCTTATTAAGCCAGCCTTTTTAAAGCTACTCCCATAGTAAATGTATTCATGTATTGTATGCAAAGCAAAATTGGTGACATCTCAACCTATCCATATGTACACCATATAGAGTATAGCAGTTTCGTTAAGCTCTGTAATAAACATAGGGAAAATTGTTTTTTTGGGCAATCATTATCCTAAAATATTAGGAATGCATGATCTACACATTTATGTACAAAGCCAGTATACACCTTATATCTGCTGCGGCTTTGTTCATATAAGCTAGGTCAAAGTGTGCAGTGGTATTTCATGTGTGTATGAAGAAATGCTGTCTACTTGCATAGCCTATATATTAAAATGCATAGGGGAGGTTCTTTGTTAGGGCTTATGTAGGGTGACTATATAGCTCCATGAGAAAAGCCAGAATATTGCGCTGGCTGGTTTATTCTTTGCATGTAGCGTGACCAAGTAGCTCCTGGTCAACGGGAAAAACCATGAACCTGCTCCGGGCTTACCACAAGGCATGCAATGAGATAATGTTCTTCTTTTCTTCGGGAAATCACTATTGAAATCAGAACAACTTTTCAATGAAAGCAATGTGGTAAAACCAGGACTGGATTGGCTAGTCCCCTTTGACATGGAGCTGTATGCTCACCCTAGGCCTATCTCCTCTGCCACTTTCCACTTCACAAGATCCCCAACAGATACGAAATGTCCTCTGTCCCTGCAATGCAAATAACATTTGTGGTCTCTTGTTTTTGTTTGTTTTTTTAATCTAGCCACTTTCCTGAATCTTCAAAGGACAGGGCCTTGTGTTTGTGTAACTGGTAGACTGTTCCTCAATTCTGTGCAGCACAGGGAAAGTGCTCAGTCTCCTCTGAAATTCATAGTCCCCAAGCACTCTGCTGCCTGGCTTAAGGCCTCCATCTGCCACAAGGAATACAACCTGAAGTGTAAAGCTGGGTTGTGGCTATATAGAATGCCTGGGGCATTAATAGCTCTGTACCACAGGAGTAGTAATTAGGTCTATCTAGTGTAGCATGCATCCCATATGAACCAATTACATAACACACCAATTGGCAGTGTGTAATACATTTTTTATGTTCTTTTTTAGTGGAACCAGATGATGAGCGTCCTGGACCTGAACCTAGACGACCCCCAAAGGCTATACCATCGTCTGCGGATAATCCCAGACTCCTCGGATGAGAACAGCTAGAACAGCCTGAGGAGGAGCAGCAGTGGCGGGAAGAGGAGCCAGAGGACACACTGGCTGACACAGGATCACACGCAGGACAGCAGTGCGTCCGACCAGCCCGAACTTGAACTGGTTGCCAGTCAGGCCGAGAGACTGTTATTAAAGCAAAGCGCCAGACTCTTGGACACTATCTCAGGCCTGCCTGATGTGCTGAGGCAGGAATCATAATTCCTCCGTGATACCATCAGGGAGGAATCACAAGCCCTCCATGATACCATCAGGGTGGAAGGACAGGGGATTCAGCAGGCAATACGGGACCTTTACCGGGTAACTGATGAACAAATGGCAGTGTGGAGGGAGATGCTGCAGCGGTTGCCCCCTGTGCAGCCGCAGCCACCAGTGGCGCCATGGCCTTTCATGGTGCCCTGGATGCATTACCCTCCATCTTATGGGCCACCCTCCCCATGGATGGCACCTGCCCGTGCTGAAGACCCTGCTGTGGGACAGCCACCTGCACCTCAGCCTGCACCAGGCTATCCGTGGATGGCCCCACCACCCCCGCCTGCACCACTGTCATGCTTCCCCCACCACCACCAGAGCCACTGCAGCTGCCGGCTGTACCTTCCTGCAGCCATGAACTGGAACTGCCCCAACCTCCTTTGCCCTCTGAGGGTAGTGTGAGTAGTGACAGGAGTCCTTCACGGTTGACATAGACAATGTCCGACAATCTGAATGGAGTTTAGAAGCAACCATGACTTTAGACTAGTAAGTAAATTATAAAAAGGGTATGTGACTCTGGTGGGGATGAATTTATAACCATTTTTGGTTTATCTTTGATACACCTCTCCTCATCCCTTAAGCAGACAGTTCCTGTCGAAACACTGCCAGTGTCAGGCACATGGACCCAGCTCTTGCTAGAATTTATTTTGAGTAATGAGTACGTGGCGGTTTTATTGCATCACAATCAAATCAGTGAGGAGATTCTTGGGAAGGCACATGTAGATGAGCTGGGTTGATCGTTAAGAAAGGAGAGCATCGATATAATATTACATCTATATCTTAAAGAATTTTGACTAAAATATCAGTCTATTAAAAAAAAATTTTGCAAGCACTTTCAAATTGCACTTTTTTGTGTAAATTAAAAATGGTAAACACTATAATTTGAGTTATTACTCATAACAGTGCTACCGGACACCAGATTTCATAATATAGTTCCCCAATTTGTGTTGTTTTGAATATATTGAGGGGGCACTTTTGAGGTCACATTTTTTGTTGTGTGTCTTAGTAAATGATGTCAGGAAAAGGCCTAATTGGATAGGGCAATTAGCCTAGTTTCAATTCTTCCATTTTTGGATAGATAAACATAAAAAGTCCCATTTTCAACCCAATACCAAATTCCCACCTCTTGTCTTCTGCATGAACTTTCAACTCCTTTCCTAACATTGCCCTCCATATCAGTTTTAAGCATGGCCACAATCTATTACAATATTGATCTCTATGACCTTTACTGGAAGACCATATTAGGCCTTTTCATCATCCTCTATGATTCTATGGCTGCCACTAAATCCAACATCCAGTTATCAAGTTTTCTGATAATCCACACAGCTACCAAAACTAGTTAAGCCATTGTGCAAAATATCAGGTCCCCCCATGCTCATTGAATTTTGAGTTTTAACCATGGTCACTACATGCAGGTTATCTTAATGCCTTCTTAGAATCCCAATTTAGTCTTGCCACAGTTGTGAGTTGTAACTGCTGAGTCAAGCAGGTTACCCCCATGTCTTTTTGGAAGCATAGGCTATTAGGGGACACTTTTCAGTTTGATTACTTGGGAAATAACTGATAATCTCGCTATAGTGTTTGAAATTCACCAATTTTATGCATTCAAGAAAATCTCAAAATTAGCTAAAAAAAACAAAAACCCTAAACATTGAAGTTAAAATTTTATAAATACTTAAATTCAGAAGCCTAAAGTATAGAAAATTAATTCCTGATTTTCAGATACATGAAGTCAAATGTGGCACATCAATTGCATGCTACAGCCAGGGTTATAGTAGTATGTTCAGTTATTGCTGTTGTGTTGCTCCTGATTTCTACAAAAGAAGGTCAAAAGTTTTTCCAATGGTATGTGTGATCTGTTTCTGGGAAACTGAGAAATTTGAGATTTATCATATTCCAGTATGATTCCCCCTAGAATCTAGGCAAAAGTCTGTAAGTTACACAGGAGATCCATAAGACAATAAAAAAACATACTATTTGCAAACTATTCTAATGATGTTAATGCAGTTTTGTATTGTGAAGACCTGGTGTAGAGCTTGCTTATATTTCAATCACATTAGTTGCTTTAAATGCTTGTTGGGATCAAATAATAATAATTTTACCTTTCGACAAAATATCTTTTCTCGAAGCTGTATTTCAGCAATTGAGTTTCTTTCTCTATCAGTAGATCAGCTGCACAAATTCTCCCTTTATACTAATCATTAATCTTTCTGTAAAAAAAACCCCAAAAAAACCTCATGGACTAAATTAGCTGGAAACTGGAATTTCAGAGAGCCCCTGTTTCTTTTTGTTCTTTAGAATGAGATATTATTGATCCCTTGTGAAAATTAGTGATGCAAAGCTTAGCTTCATTATTTTTTAAAGTATTTTCTTTCTTTGCTGCATCACAGATGAGTCAATGCAGAAGTTGTTTGATAATGGATGTGGCATCGTTTACCAGAATATCCCAGCCTGGCTTTCTTCCAAGCACACTCAATTGCAGATGGCAGGGGCACTGGCCATTGCTAATTTTGCTAGAAATGGTAAGGTTGATGATTCAGTATCCATCCAAGCAGTCAAATGTCTACATCAGACACCTCCTGTCCTCTTACAGTATCTACCTGTATTTCGCTTTGACTTGCTCATTCTCTGTAGTAGGCATTACGTGCTGCAGAATGAATAATCCTTGTCAAACTCTTGTGTGTGATGATGTGGAATTTTTAATCCCTGTACAAACTCCCTGTTTGAATCTGATCATTGGAATTAGGCACCTTGTGATAGGTGGTGGGAAAAAAGAGATAAAAGATTTTGCAGTTGTAAAACTGGAAGCTCGATTAGGCTTGACTGCAAGACTTCAAAGAGAAATGTTTGTGAGGTAAGAACCCTACCAACAAAATTAATGCAAAAAGAAACCCAGCTGTGTGATTTCAGTTATAGGAAAGAGCCTTTGCTGGTAACTGATTTGCACATCACTGAATTATGATTAAAAAAAAAAAAAAAACTTTTTTGAGAGAAAAATGAAGCTTGCTGAAGGACAATAAAAGGTCACTTTAAAGCTATTTTAATAATAATCTATAGTTTCCCAGCAAACCTTTAACAGCAAAATGCCAAAGAATAATAGCATGGCTCTTTCAAATATGTAAATCACATTAGCACTTAGCTACATGATGTTATTTGAGAACCCCTATATAGTGCAAAATGTCTAATAGGAAATGTTTTGCAATGGCACATTTTCATCATTTTACTGGTATTTTTAGCATCCCTGCATGTTGAAACTATTGGTGACAAAATGATTATTAATATAATAATAATAATAATAATGTTATGAAATAAAAGCTTCTAGTTTCTCTACTATTTTTTTGCACAAATTAGAAATATCATAGTCTTCCATTTTTGACATTTTTCCTGGGTTATCATGGAATCCAAAGGTCTCAAAAGGAAACAAATCATAATTTTAATTTCAGTTACATATAGAGAGGAATACATTTAAGGGCAATATCTGTATAAGAATAAAGAGGACTAGCAAAATAGCCAAATCAATATTATCCAGTCCTTCAGAAGTATGAATTTAGGTTTCCTAGCACCATAGACTGAGACAAGTGAAAACTCAAGAATGGCTGGTTTTCGAAAAGGAAGAAACTATTTTCTCTGCATTGTATGCATGATGCTACTGAAAAAGATATTTTGAAGGATAACATTGCTAGAGAGAAACCAATCCACATCAAAAGATTAGTGGGAGATCACATGATGCAGTGAGGGGATCAGACATAGGATTTCCCTTCTCGATCTTTTTGCCCTCATTCCACCCCATCTGAGGCCCAAACCTTGACATAAAGTGGACATTTTAATCTATAATCATCGGGGGCACTCATATTTACCAGCATCTGGCAGAATGACGTCCCGGGCGGCGAGGAAAGAGAAAGAAAAGGACAGGCCCCGACCCCTTGAGCAAGCCTTGGATGATGAAAGGGCTGTCCCTGATGCATCCCCGACTCTAGCACTGGAGGAAATACGCTCGGCGGTCCGCAATGCCCTTGGACCTGAACTGTCAGCGATCTCTAATAAATTGACAGAATTGACAACCTCTATTGCTGGCTTGGACTCCCGTGTTATAGCCATTGAACAGAGAGTCTCCAATGTCCAGGATGACCAGGAGGGCATGCGGAAGGAGGTGGCCAACATCAAAGTAACTCTGGTGAAACAAACTGACCGCTTGGAGGACCTTGAGAACAGGTCGAGAAGATCAAACTTACGTTTTGTTGGAATCCCGGAGAAAATAGCTGACAAAGATCTGGCTCCATTTCTGGAGGAATGGCTGCCACGTGTGCTGAACCTTCCCCTGGTGCATAGTCCACTGAGGATAGAGAGGGCCCATTGTTTAGGCCCAAAAAGGGATACCACAGCGAAACCGAGGGTCACAATCGCAAAAATCCTAAACTTCCAACACAAATCCCAGATTCTCCAATCCACCCGCACTGGGAAGGGCCTGGAACACGAAAAAAACAAAGTGCTCATTTTTCAAGATTTCTCCGTCGGCCTCAGCCAGCAGAGGCGGGTACTGCTGCCATTTTGCAGCCGTCTCTATGCCCTGAACCAACGAGCACTGATAGTGTACTGGGCGTGACTGTGAGTGCTTAACCCGAAAGGCGTCCAATGGTTGAATTCGCCGGCGGAGGCTCAAGAATATCTCATGATGCTGGACAAGTCTGCACCAGGAGAAGCAGGGGCATCTGGTCCGTGAGAGCACGGCGACTGCAAACATTTAGTCGGGGCTGCCGCCGGCTGCATGGCGCTGGAGCCTTGAGGCTCTGAGGTACTGGTGCTTCACGTTGAGGGAGCCCTGTTTAATTATGGCTCTTTCCTGGTGCCGGACCTTTCGATAGTGTAGCGAGCCCACATACTGTTCCTTGAAGGGAGCTCCAATGGCTGTTGTAGGCGGGTCCCCGTGTACGAGGCTGATGGGGAGCTGGCTCTCGTATTGAGGACTGAGCAGCAATTTTGGCGTGGACCTTGCTCTCTGCTTCAGTTCCCTTTCCCTTTACGCCCTCTCCTTTCCCTTTACGCCCTTCTTATTTGTCTCACTAACTGTAGATCTCTAAGGTTATTTTACAAAACGTAAATAGGGCACTGTTTGCCTTTTGGGAACCCTCCATGGTTTTTCTATTAGAACTGTTTCTATTAAAACTGTTTTCATTTCTCTTAATTCTGTTTGTATTCCAGATGCTTACTGATATAGGGGTATTTGGGGGGAAGGTGGATGGGCTGGGGGAAGCTAGAAAAGCCGATTGTATTGTAGTGATCTCCCCTAGCTGTACGGCTCAGTTTCTCTATGTTCAGGGGTGATGGGAGGGGAAGGGGGGCTGGGAGGGAAGGGAATTTGGTAGTGGGGTTGTGTAAACTGGATATGTGTGCTGTGATATGGATCTGGGGGTGTATTGATTGTTGTACGCTGGGTCCTAGGCCACAGACCATCAAAAAATGGGGATCTCAGCTGGGAAGATCCCTGTTTTCTAGTTCCTTTTTACTTTTTTTCAGTACTCTCTTCGTGATGGAAGTATATAGCTAGTCAGCATATGCGCTTGCTCTCATGGAACATCTGCGGTATAAATTCTCCCATTAAGAGAACAAAGATGCTCTCCCTTCTTAAAAGGAAATCAGCTGATCTGGTTTTCTTACAGGAAACACATCTTACTGATGCGGAGCATCAAAAGCTTTGCCGAGATTGGGTGGGAACGGTACACTATGCTTCCGCGACTAGCAAATCAGCCGGGGTAGCTATTTTGATTTATAAGCGCTTGCCGATTCTTATTAAACAAGAAATTAAAGACCCTAAAGGTAGATACCTACTATTGATAGTAGAGCTTTTTCATCACACGATAGTGCTGTGCAACCTCTACACCCCTAACAATCCCAGTATAGCATTTTTCCAAACTATTCATGACCAACTAGTTCCTTATCAGAATCATCCTATTATTGTAGGGGGTGATTTTAACACTATTAAAGATCCTCAATTGGATCGGAGTGGGGCGGTATGTCCAGGCAGAAGTCACTGGGGTAAACCATTTTCCCTGTTAGAACAGGAGCTAGATATGGTGGATGCGTGGCGGGTTTTGAACCCTACGGCTCGGGATTTTACCCATCTTTCATGGGTCCATACCACACATTCCCGATTAGATTATATCTTGCTGAGTACTAGTTTGTTTTCTCAGCTTACAGAAGCAGGAATTGATGATATTGTTCTCTCAGATCATGCTCCAGTCTGGGTGGAGTTAACCTGGACAGGTGGGCCGCCCCAGCTGATGAGATGAAGATTTCCATATTATCTGGCTGGAGATACAGGATTTAGATACCATCTTCTGGTTAAATGGAAGGCCTAGGCTTCTCACAATGCATCATATGAGGGCGATTTGGTACTTTTTTGGTATGCCTCCAAGGTGGTTTTGAGGGGGAGATCATTTCATATGTGGCACATAGGAAGAAAATGTTGGATAAGCGTATTCTCACTCTGAGCTCTCAACTCTGGAGTGCTAAGCAGAAACTCCTACTTGATAATTCTTGAAAAGTCATCACGATCATTCATAAAGCTAAAAACAACCTCACATCTCTCCACACATCTACTCAACTAAGACCTCATACCTCCTTTAGACCAATCAGGAGTGCCTACAAAGACACCTTGTATGCACCCCAAGCTAAAACATCTCTAAGAAAACACGCCATATTGACAACAGGACCCCATCAATGGAATGCATTATCCCCGGACCTCAGACAAGAACCTTGCCCATCTGCATTAAAAAAAAAAACTTAAAACATGGCTATTCAGCCAAGCCTTCCCGGACACTTAATCTTCCCTCAATTGCAACCTCTCTTTCTCAAGTAAACTTTCCATTTGGACACCATAGTCCAGCTCATTATCTCTGTTGTTCTTATCCAGTTTTCATCTCATCTTTTTTGAGATGATTTGCATTGAGTTATGTTAGGATATGTTATGTATGACCCGTTTTACTGTTAATTGCCACCTCTGTTCTTTGTATCGCCCTGAGCAAATGTTTAAGTTGCATTGTAAACCAATGTGATATGTATATTTTACAGGAACATCGGTATAGAAAAGCTAAAAATAAATAAATAAATAAATATCCTAACCATAGGGCACTTTACATCTCAGTGCAACATGTGCTTAATTCTCTGTTACATCAAAGAGCCAAGAAAAGTGTGCTATATTATCAACACAAGTTATTTCAAATGGGTAATAAATCGGGTAGAATAATGACTAACTTGATTCGGGTGCGCTGTCTGTCTCATTATGTGGCGGCACTTAAATCCCCCTCGGGACGTCTAGTGACGGATACGCCCCAGATATTGCAGGTTCTCAGGGATTATTATGCCAATCTTTACACTGCTGCAGCCCCAAATATGGATGGATGTTCCTCCTTTTGTGACAGGATAGAGATGCCTCGAATCACCGTTGAACAACAGGCCCAGCTCAATTTGCCGACCTCTGAAGCTGAGACTCGGCGAGTTATCTGGCAAGCGAAATCTTATAAGACACCGGGTCCCGATGGATTTACAGCCGAGTATTATAAAACCCTGACTGATGTTTTGGTAGGCCCACTCACCAATAATTTTAATGCCTTGATTGACCAGGGCTGTTATCCGGGGCAAAGCAATGAAGCGAATATAACATTGATCCCTAAACCAGGGAAAGATCCCCGGTCTCCTGCGGCCTATAGACCCATCTCCTTGTTAAATGTAGACCAAACATTTTTGGCAAATTTTGGCTGACAGGCTAGCCCGGGTTTTGCCCTCCTTAATTACGGTAGATCCGATCAAGTTGGGTTTGTGCAAAAACGATATGCATCTACTAATATCCGGCGGGTTCTGGTTGCCATGGCGCTTTGTCAGCAAGTTAAAGAGCCCTATTTAGCTATAAGTTTTGATGCGGAAAAGGCCTTTGATAGGGTGGAGTGGTGTTATGTGTTTCATGTTTTGAAAGCGATGAATTTTACTGGTCAGTTTAGAGGAGCAATACATCTTCTCTATCATGGCCCTCAGGCGCGAATAATGGTTAATCAGTCTCAGTCTGAAAGTTTCCTCATTCATCGAGGCACCCGGCACACAAACGTTCAAATATGCGGCCTTTGCTGATGATGTCCTTGTCTTTTTAACTAATCCCAAGTCCTCATTGCAGACTTTGTTATCCCTTTTCCACGAGTTTGGCCTTTTTTCGGGCTTTCGCCTGAACCATGATAAGTCCGAGGCGCTAGCATATCCTGATGCGCTGCGTGACAGATGGGAGGGTAGCTTTCCTCTGCTCTGGGCCCCTCGTCGCTTGCATTACTTGGGGGTGTACCTGTCTAATGAGCTATCCCAGTTATATGACTCCAATATCCCTCCTTTAGTGGCCTCCACTTTACACAGAATGTGTAAATGGAAATCCCTCCCACTATCTCTAGGGGGTCGCAATCACTTATTTAAGATGGTTATTTTGCCTCAATGGCTGTATGTCTTTCAGAATTTAGTACTTCACCTTAAAGTTAAAGATCATAGACAGCTAGAGGGAGGGATGCGATTTTTTTTCTGGAGGGGGAAGAAGTCCAGGATAGCACTTTCTCAGCTGCAGAGTAAATGGGGAACTGGGGGTCTGAGTGTTCCTGATTTGCTTCAGTACAACTTAGCCAGTAATTTCAGAGTGGTACGAGAATGATTACTGGAGGAAGGGTATTATTTTAATTTGGAGGCTGAGCGCACAATTTTTGGCTCCAGTGACCTACGCTTTGTTCTTCAGACCTCGTGGACTAAACTGAATTTACCTGACCTCTTAGCGGGCTTGGTGTCTCCGGTGCGATATGCCTGGTCCCAGTTCCTAAAGTTGTTGCGGTTACCTCACGGCAGGGCTTACCTTTTACCCCTACAAGGCAACTTTGATTTTTCACCGGGTTCTTCCACCACTGTGTTTAAGGACTGGGCGAAACAGGGAATCACCCAAATAGGTCACATTCTAGATGCTATGGGACATCTCATTACTCCTGACCTGATGTCTCAACTCTATGGCCTGCACAGTCCTTCTGTGTTTGCTTATCTGCAGTTATCCCATTATATTAAATCCTTGCTGAAAGACAGCCTTTTGCCCAGTGGATTCCAGGTTGTAGCTGAGTTTTTTCGGTTGGAGCACAGGAAAATACCGTCGCTCTCGCAGTATTATCAAAAATTGTGAGCGGCCACTTACCAAAATCCCTGTCCAGCCCTAGCTGAACGTTGGAATGGAGAAGGCACATTCCGAGTAACAGATGTTCAATTACATGCCAGCCTTCGGCGTATTGCCCAGGTTTCCTCGAACTCCTATTATCGAGAAATGCAATATAAATTTCTTTGGAGGGCATACATCTCTCCCCTGGTGACATTCCACTCCACCTTGCTGCCGGCGGCGACTTGTGGGAGGTGCGATCTTGCAATCGGTACCCTCTCTCACATGTTTTGGGGCTGTTCGATTATTCAAAAATTTTGGAGGCATGTTGTATCTTATCTAGCTAACCTATTAGGGGTTTCTTTGTCTGTTTCCCCCCCTTTTGATACTTTTTGAATGTATTCCTCTGTTACACATTCGAGAAGTGGTTCATCATCGCCTGTTTATGAAAGCCTGTTTTGTAGGGAGAAAATTGATACTTCCTCAGTGGAAGGAATCGGCGGGCCCCTCCTTTTGGGCTTGGAGAAATCACTTCCACCGCTTGACGCAGATGGAGCAGTTGTCAGCTCGGACTTCACCTAAGGCATGCCGTACCTTCCTTCAAATTTGGGATCCATATATACAGACTTTACCACATAGAGCGCACAGCTGGATTGTAAATGACTAGAATTCTTCATTATTGTTGGGCCTGGGACCCTTTGCTGCTGTGGCCTGGTATCAGTATCATGGTGAACACTGATTGACATTATTGGGGGGGAAAGGGGGGTGTTTGTTGGGGAAGATTGCTTCCACTTTGTTACTTGATATTGCTTGGTGAGGTTGAATGCTGAAGGAACAATGTATTCAACTTGCTGATTTGTATTCTGATGTTATATTTGGAAAAGCAATAAAAATTGTTTCATAAAAAAAAAAAAAAGTTCAGTGGAACATATTAGAGATGAGCTTCGTTTTTTTCTACCGGGTCGTTTTTTGAGTCGGACGCTTCGGGGTAAAGTTTGTTTTTCCTCGGTTAGTTTTTTGGGAAAACAAACAAAAACTAAATGGGGAAAAACAAAACTGGCCCAAAAAATGACGCGGAAAAGCGAAGCTCAAAAAAACCCACCCCCAAGCATTAAATTTTACTATAATACATAAAATACAACCCCCCACCACCATCCCGATCCCTCCCCAAGACTTACTAACATCCCTGGTGGTCCAGCGGGATCCCGTGAATGATTTTTCCCTGCGTGCGGTCAGACTTTTGGGCCTGCCTTGCATCAAAATGGCACCAATAGCCTTTGACCTACTATGTCACAGGGGCTACCGGTGCCATTGGTCAGCCCTGTCACATGGTAGGAGCCATCTTGTGCTCCTACCATGTGACAGATGCTGACCAATGGCACCGGTTGCCCCTGTGACATAGTGAGGGCAAAGGCTATCATCACCATTTTGATTACTAGCAGCCGACGGAGAGATCGCTCCCGGACCCTCGCTGGACCACCAGGGGGTCAAAGGCTATTGGCACCATTTTGATGCGAGGCAGGCCCAAAAGCCCGATGGCATGGAAGGAGAAATCGCTTGCGGGACCCCGCTGAACCACTAGGGATGTTAGTAAGTCTTGGGGAGGGATCGGGATGGTAGGGGGGGTTGTATTATAGTACATTTTAATGTTTGGGGTGGTTTTTTATTTTAAAAAATAAAATGTGCCCCTCCCCCCCCCGTTACAAACCCGAAAAACTAATTTTCCTCGTAGTTCAGGGAAAATCAGTTTCAGGGTTCGGGGCCCCCGACCCACGACGAATTAGGCAATTTCGTTGAAATTGCCTAATTTGTGATAAACGAATGCACATCTCTAGAACATATACAAAAACCTATTGACTAAATGATCTGCAATTCTTTTTCATATTAACAGTCAATCAAATAAAAATTATGATCACAAATTGTGTCTCAGATCAAGGGACAGAAGGCTATGAGAATCCCGTTTTTCCTGCCACAAGATAAGAATATGCATTTGTCTTTTGATGGAGAAAATTGCTCAAAATCCTAGAATATATTTTCTATCCCACCAGGAAAGAGGGATGTGCATGGGGCCAAAGATTCTTTCCCTTCCACCAGGAGAAAGGAGTATGTATAGGGCAAAGTAATACATTCCTCTTGACGCTTTGCTAGCCTTTGCTAGAGTGGCAGCTTTATTGCTTTGTATTCTGAACTTGCATACATGGTACATAGCACAAGACTACAAAGTTGCCATTCTGGCAAAGGCCTGTGAAGCAATTGGAGCAAAGTAGGCTGTTCCCCTTCTCCTGAAGCTTTCCCAGAATTTGGAGGTGGAAAAGTATGAATATGTTATTGGGGTGGATGGGTGTATGCTGCAGGGGATAAGGGATTGGACAATTGAGAGAGTTGAGAAAGGCTTTTTTAAATCCCATTCCCACTTGTTATGTCCTACTTCAGGAGGTATAGTTCATTCTCCTAGTACAAGCAGGATGGTAGTCTTCACAGATGGGTGACATCATCAGATGGAGCCCCGGATGGAAAACTTTTGTCAAAGTTTCTAGAAGCTTTGACTGGCACACTGAGCAGGTCCAGCATGCCACTTCTGCGCGTCCACGCGAGATCCCCCTTTAGTCTCTTTTTTTTGCACAGTGCTAGTTGCCTCATGGTTTCTGGAGCTATCTTTTCCAGCTTTTCTAGCAGTTTCTTTCTCCTGTTTTACATCGGGTCCCCTTTCCTCTGGATGGTGTCCCCTCAGCGAGGTAGGTTAGTTTTACCATTTGCACCCTTTCGCGGTCAATTTTCAGCGTCTCACTTCCTGTGACCACTAACCATTGACTGCTCCCTGGCTCATTTTCATGGCATTGCCTGGGTTTCGCCAATGCCCCCAGTGCCCACGGACCATGTCCATCATGGACCTGCATGAGGTCTGCATCCTCTACCTTGGGGTATCGCATGATGTCCAAGGGTGTCAGATGTGTGATCAGGTGACCCCCAAGGGCCGTCGTGCTCATCTCAACAAAATGGAGAATCTCTTTGGCCCCAAAAAGTCCACTCCTTCTACGCCAGCTTCAGGTAGGGGGGAACTGCTGAATATGCTGTCCCTTTCTATACCCTTGATAGCTACGTTCAAGGGTACGTTCAAGGAGCCGGTGATAGCTACGTTCAAGGAGCCGGTGATTGGCCCTTGCTGCTGTTGGTAGTCTCTCGGACATCGGGTTCCTCTGCTTCCTTGGTGCCAGGGAAAGACCGGGCTGAGCACCATGGGAAACCCCATAAGTATTGCCACCGGTCACCGTTGGCATATGGCTCCAGTTCCAGTGTGGCTCCGGCGGCTGCCATGGTGCCACCAAAGAGGCCCTGTGGTGAGGAGGTCCTAACCTCCGGTAAATCTGGGAGTCCTAGTTGTTCCCTACTGACATTGGTGCTGGACACTGAGCCTCCTCGTGGCTCCAAGGAGACTCCAGTGATGCCTCATCCCCCTCCACCAGTCCTTTTTCACAGGACTTCCAGGAGGAGTTGGACCGCAGGGTGCAGGGTTTGATGCTCTGAGCCTTTTGGAGCATTGAACCGGCACCGGCCCCCATACTGGTGCCGGTCCCGCACTATCTCTGTTGTGCCTCTGCTTGACCATCTGGATGTCCTACGTGGCGCCCTTCAAACGTAGCCGGTGCCCGGGAGACCATTGGTTACCCCATGGCCACCGATTCCCTCCTTGGGTGCAATTCCCATTATCAATTGCTCCAAGGATGAAGACATACACCGACCGCTGGCACCGTCTGGTGCTTTGAGCCCGAGGCTACAGTTCCTCCAAACTTGTGCCCAGGCCATCGGGCCTCCCACGGCCATCGGTGCCCTCCCTGCCACTGATGCTGCCAGTTCCCTCAGTGCCATCAGTGCCCTCAAGTCCCTCGGTGCCCAGACTAAACGTCTGGACAGGTATCACCCACCTAGGCCCTTGGAGACCTAAGTGAGGAGGAGGGCCCATACGATTCATGGGGAGATGACTCTTCCAAGTCTTCTTCTGAAAACTGGTGACCTCTAGGGATGTGAATCGTTTTTCAACGATTAAAATTATTGTCCGATAATGTTTATATCGTCTTAAATCGTTATACAACACGATACAATAGAAATTCTAACGATTTATCGTTAAAAATCGTTAAATCGTGTTAGTGCGCACTAACTCGAGTTAGTGCGCACTAACTCCCCGTTAGTGCGCACTAACTCGATTTAGTGTGCACTAACTGAAAATGATACAAATAAACACTTTCCAGGTCACTGAAGGTCAGTTAGGAATGAATATGTGTTCCTATTGGCTGGCTGCCCTCTTATCTATTGATGTTACCAAGGTTACCACTGAGGTGATGGTTGGGGGGATGGGAAATGGAACTGGAAACTAACGAACACCAACAGAAAATGAAACAAAGTGTTCACACTTCCCAGGTCAGTAAAGGTCACTTAGGAATGAATATGTATGTATGTATTCCTATTGGCTGGCTGTGCTCTTATCTATTGATGTTACCAATATGGTTGGGGGGATGTGAAATGGAAACAGTTGGAAGCTTGACAAAAAAAGTAATGTATTGATCAGCACTCACCTGACTAGAACTTGTTTGTTTATTATTTTTGTTAGCAGGCACCTGAAATGCTAGTGCATGTTGAATTTGCCAATCACTGTGCATTTTAGAAAGGTGGTCCTGGCTGGAACTGTACACAGTTCAAATATATGTAATTGATTGTTGGTAAGTGTATTTTTTAAGTAGCCACACTGGCACCAGTATGTTTACTTTTCCTCCTACTTAACTCACTAGCTCAGCTAGGTAAGAAGGGCTTCTCTGCTTGTGTGTTGTTTTTGTTTGGTGTGAGGAGAGCAGAAACATCAGATCTTTATTCAATCTACTACAGTCATCTCTTACAGTGCCCTATCCCTATTAATACCAGGAGTGTTGTGATCTTCCTGCACACAGTGCCCTAACCCTGATACCAGTCTGAGACAGCTCCCTCCCTGCATTACTAGTGAGAGGCTGGCTTCACAGACAGGGGGGAGCTGCCTGACCCTCACTCCTGACTTCCCCCATGTCCCAGCTAGTGAATGGTGTGTGGGTGAGGGGGGGGGGGGAGGATGGTGAAGTCTGAGACAGCTCCCTCCCTGCATTACTAGTGAGAGGCTGGCTTCACAGACAGGGGGGAGCTGCCTGACCCTCACTCCTGACTTCCCCCATGTCCCAGCTAGTGAATGGTGTGTGGGTGAGGGGGGGGGGAGGATGGTGAAGTCTGAGACAGCTCCCTCCCTGCATTACTAGTGAGAGGCTGGCTTCACAGACAGGGGGGAGCTGCCTGACCCTCACTCCTGACTTCCCCCATGTCCCAGCTAGTGAATGGTGTGTGGGTGAGGGGGGGGGGGAGGATGGTGAAGTCTGAGACAGCTCCCTCCCTGCATTACTAGTGAGAGGCTGGCTTCACAGACAGGGGGGAGCTGCCTGACCCTCACTCCTGACTTCCCCCATGTCCCAGCTAGTGAATGGTGTGTGGGTGAGGGGGGGGAGGATGGTGAAGTCTGAGACAGCTCCCTCCCTGCATTACTAGTGAGAGGCTGGCTTCACAGACAGGGGGGAGCTGCCTGACCCTCACTCCTGACTTCCCCCATGTCCCAGCTAGTGAATGGTGTGTGGGTGGGGGGGGGGGGAGGATGGTGAAGTCTGAGACAGCTCCCTCCCTGCATTACTAGTGAGAGGCTGGCTTCACAGACAGGGGGGAGCTGCCTGACCCTCACTCCTCCGGGGTATTGTGATCTTCCTGCACACAGTGCCCTATCCCTGATACCAGGGGTGTTGTGATCTTCCTGCATGCAGTGCCCTATCCCTATTAATACCAGGAGTGTTGTGATCTTCCTGCATGCAGTGCCCTATCCCTATTAATACCAGGAGTGTTGTGATCTTCCTGCATGCAGTGCCCTATCCCTGATACCGGGATGTGTGCAAGAAGATCACAACACCCCCGGTATCAGGAATAGGGCACTGCGTGCAGGAAGATCACAACACCCCCAGTATCAGGAATAGGGCACTGTGTGCAGGAAGATCACAACACCCCTGGTATTAGGGATAGGGCACTGTGTGCAGGAAGATCACAACACTCCTGGTATTAATAGGGATTGGGCACTGTGTGCAGGAAGATCACAATACCCCTGGTATCAGGGTTAGGGCACAAGTTCTAGTCACATTGACTGATCACATTACTTGTTTTGTCAAGCTACCAACTGTTTCCATTTCCCATCCCCCATATACTGTCAGTAGGAAACTTGGTAACATGAATAAATAAGAGGGCAGCCAATAGGAATACATATTCATTCCTAAACTGACCTTAACTGACCTGAAAAGTGTCAAATTGTATCATTTTCAGTTAGTGCGCACTAACTCCCGTTAGTGCGCACTAATCGGAAAAAACGATTTTTAACGATTTTTTAACTAAAAAATCGTGCCTAAGACGATTTTCTTGCCCTGCCACACGATTTCTATCGTTAAGACGATATGGAAAACGATTCACATCCCTAGTGACCTCCCCTCGGAACCTTCACTACCAGAGGAAAGGCATTGGTCTCCCCCGGAGGACCTCTCCTTTGCAGGGTTTGTCAAGGCCATGGCTGAAGCCATTCCCTTCCAACTCCTGAGGAGGATGCATGAAATAAGATGCTGGAAGTTATTATTATTATTATTTTATTTGTATACCGTCAATCTGGTAAACAATCTTGGCGGATCACAGAAAATCAAATTACAAGTATGTAGCTTTTCAATGCACCTAAGGAGATAGTGGTTATTCCTATTCATGACATCTTTAAGGATCTTCTCCTTAGGATGTAGAAACAGCCAATATTGATTTCTCCGGTAAACAGGAAGATGGACACCACTTACCTGGTGCAACAGGCCTTAGCTTTTGAGAAATGCCATCAGGAATCCGCTCTCAAAAAGGCCAAGCGTTCCTCCACCCATTCCTCCACCCCTCCCAGGGTGAGAACATTGGGAGCTGGATGCTTTAGGTAGGAAAGTCTTTCACGGTGCTATACTTATTGCCAGTATCACCTCCTACCAGTTATACATGACCCAGTACAACCAGAATTTGTGGAAACAGGTCTAGGAGCTTGTAGAACGACTACTGCACCAGCAGCAGGAGTCATTCTCTGCTTTTGTACAACAGGGCCTGGAATCCGGAAAACATGAGGTGAAATCCACCTCGATGTTTTTGAAACAGCAGCGAGAGTGGCTGCCATGAGCATCGGCACCCGTAGGATGGCCTGGCTTCATGCTTCCAACCTTCATCCAGAAGTCCAAGAGAAGTTGGCTGACCTCCCTTGTACAGGGGAAAATCTCTTCGGGAATAAGGTCAGGGACGCAGTAGCCCTGCTGAAGGATCACCATGGAACCCTTCAACAGCTATCTGCTAGGGACTCTGACCCACCTTCCTCTGCCAGGAAATCTTCCTGACCAAGTTCCAGGAAGTCCTTTTATCTGCAGCAGAAGTATTATTCGAGCCACCTGGACACGTACATCGCGTGCTGGTTTCAGAGGTCACTCCCGTCAACAGCAAACTCCCAGGGCCCAGCCGGCCCCCAGCAGGCCTCAGCTTCGGGGTTTTGACTGGAGGCAAGGGAGCATGAGTCAGTGCGTCGTAGCCCTGGCACATGATCCCCCAGTGAGGGGCAGGCTTCTTGGCTTAGCCCACTGATGGCCACTCATCAAGTCGGACCAGTGGGTCCTTGCCATCCTTTGCCAAGGATATCGCCTGAACATCAGAGAAGTCCCGGCAGACTTCTCCCATGTCCATAATGGGGTTTGTTCACCCCACAGGATATATTTCTAATGCAACTCTCTGCTCTTCTAGTGGCAGGAGTGGTAGAACCTGTTCCCTGTCATCAGCAGGAGCAGTACAGGACCAGGATAGAGCAGGACAAGGTCTTCTGTCTGACTGGCCTTCTCCCCCTTGGATTGAGCCCATAGGTTCTAAGGGCCAGCAAAACTTTCCTGGCATAGTACATGATAACAATCAGGAGACAAGGACTGTAACTTGAGGCTAGGACTGGGCCTGAAGCAAGGTAGAAATGGTAGACAAGGGCTAGACCAGAAGGCCCACAGGGAGCAGGGGCAACAGGGAGGATTAGGCAGGTCAAGTCTAGGTCTAGACAGAACAATAGTAGGACATAGAAACAGGGCAAGGAGCATAGAAACACAGGTAACCAGTAACTAAAATGCAGCAAGGAATATATGACAAAACAAGGAAACATGGACTAAGAGCCTAAATAGGCCACAAAGCAGGACCAAAATATACTAGAAGATGCAAAGGCACAAGGCAGGGCAAGATGGCCAAGAAGGCTGCAGGACAAGGAAAGAAGCCCAAGGAGGCCACAGGATGGAGCTAGAAGGCCAAGGAGTTCCCAAGGCAAGGCAGGAAGGCTAAGTAGGCCACAAGGTAAGGTATAGCCAGAAGGCCACACAGAAGTATGATAAAGCAAGGTGAGCCAATACAAGGAGCCAAGGTGGGTTGATGAAGAGGCATCGAGTTGTGGGAGAGGCAAGGCTAAATAGGGCTGGACTTACTAGGTCATGAGAACATCAAGCAGATGGCTAGCACAGGAGAGAGGGTGGCTACATGAGGACCTCTGGTGGTAGGGAGGCTGCCTAGCAGTCAGGATCTTGTAAATAATAGGTTTTTCAGAGCTGGAAGAACCACACTTGTGAGAGAAATACCATCTCAGTATAAAAATAAGGACAACTCTTCAATAACCAGCTAGGACAAACATCTATATTATTGGAAGAAGGCTTAAGAGTAGCTATTTTCTTAGGTAATGGTGGATATATGGTGAAAATTATTCCTTAATATAGATGGAGATTAAATCAGACAGTGAAGTAGGAAAAAAACTGCTTGTAACTTTATCATCATATCAGTAAAAATTGAGGCTAAAATCTCAGCTCTCAAACCATCTGGAATATTTTGGTCTCCGGCACTGTTGTCATAGACCTAACTATACTAAATAAAATGTATGGTTGTTTAGCAACAGAAAGTAGCTTTTGGAAATAATTTTGTTAATAAGTCAATCATAATAACACATTACATTCAAATTGTGCTCTTTATCAGCAAAACTAGCTGTTTTCCTCCATTGTTGGCTGTTCATATTTAAACTTAATTGACACTAGCGCAAAAGAAAACCAAAGACTGTTCATTTGTTTCCTAAGACTATATCAAATAGCTTAGAATCTGTTTTACTCTGCCTAGTTCAAAGAGGATAATTCTTCTTGGGAGCTGGTTGTTTCTGATCTGGACCATAGTTAAATAAAGTAAAATTGTGGTCAAACCAAGGAACTGATATATGAAGGGGAAAAGTTGCTGTTCTAGAGCAAGTTTTCCAACAAAAACTAAATATAACATATGTCCACTTGCATGAGTAAGGAACTGAAACATCTGTTTAAATCCAAGGGCCTTTCATCAAATCTAAGAATTCAGATGCTTTAGTATTTGCAGTTCAATCCACAGGCATACTGAAATCTTTTTATACCAAAAAGTTATAAACTGGTATCTTAATGAGTGCTGAAAACTGAAAGGGAATAAATCAATTCCAATCAATTCCTAGGAAAACTAGGAAGTTGATAAATAAGTAATAGGCCTCCAAGTGAAGATACTGCATATCTCCAATCTTTTCAACCCCAGGTTTTCTCTGAATTTAGCAAAAACCCCACCTTCTTTCTTACTTTTTCTTGCATGTTGTCCAAAACTTAATCCAGCAGGACATACCTGATTCACAATAGCAATATCAGAATTTAAAAATCATGATTCAGTTATGCATAAAATAAAAAATCCTGCTATGCAGATTTCCTCCCACAAAAAAGCCTGGGTGTATATTGATTCTGATGACTTTTAATAATCAAATCAAGGCAGTGACTTGCTCTGGTTTTTACAAATTGTAGGTTTTGTATAGTTTAAAACCCCTTTTGTGTTCTGATGAGTTTCTCTCAGTTGTCCAAAGCACTAATTATGCCTTTACTTGATTACTGTAACTCTTTGTATATGGGCTTCCCAACTACTTCCTTCAGAGCATTGCAACTGTTGCAGAATGCTAGGCTGATTTCTGTACAGCTGGTGAAAAAACATATTTTTCCAGTGCTCTGAAAGTTACATTGCATCCCCGTCCGATGGAGAGTCACCTATAAAATCCAATGCTAGTGCCTAAACTGCTGCAATTGGACGCTTGTCCATAGGTGAATGCCCTCTTGAGTATCTACAATCCATCACGACCTCTGCATTCATTGCAAAGAAGGCTGCTAGAAGTTCCCACTGTGCGTCAAGCTTGTTTAGCAAAGACCAGAGGGCAAACCTTTTCTAGGGCTGCTCCAGCTCTATGGAATTTACTTCCTTAACCTTATGACTTGCACCCATCAAGCTGTACAAAATTGTTTCAAGTGGTGCTAAAAATGTGTTTAGTCTACCATATATGCCCTGAGAAGCCTGAACCAGATTAGAAGATGCTTGGTTTGAACTAAGTTTAAGCAGGAATTATTATATTGTTGTTCCCTGTATGTACCCAGATCAGTCCAGATTCCCCTCCAGCAGATGAAGACAGAGAAAGTTTTACCGACACTGCCACTTAAGCTGAAGTGCCACCTGCAGTCCCTCAGTATTTCTCTGTCTCTAGCAGATGGTGGAGGTGCAAAGTCTGCAGTCTGACTTACAAAAAAAACAAAACAAAAGTGAAGACAGAACTACAATTTGCAGCAGTGCTGGCCTCCCAGAGAGTTGGTAGGTCCTAGTGGGACCATCCCCTCTGGTTCTTGAGGCAGATGAGCAGGGGGTCAGGGACTCTTATATAGCTCACGCTTGCCGGACAGGGCTGAAACCTGGGGGATCCGGATCACTCACCCTGAGGCAGCAGCGAAGCCTGCAGCCATTCCAGGAAAGTGCTTTGTTTTTGCTAAAATTTACAATTTAAAAAAAGAAAAAGAAAAAGAGAACGGTCGGGGGTTGCTGAGAGTCAGCACGTGCCCCACCCTGGCGTTGCTCTCTCCTCATTCAGCTCTTGTTGTTTCCCTTTTCTCCGGCAGATCATTTTCCTTCCCTGGCGGGTGCTGTTTGTTGATCTTCCCACCTGCAGGAACGCACATGCGCACATCCTAGATGGCCTTTGTGCCCTGCCTTCCCATTAGGGGAGGGGCCTCCAGGGAGCTCAACAGGAGAAAGACTGGGCAGACGCCGCGAGCCTGGGAGGATCCGTTCCCGTGCTCATGGCTATTTTGGCCAAGTTCAGCCCTCCCGCATGGACCGCGGGGGGGGGGGGGGGGGGCAGGAATTTCCTTCCCCCTTTGTCTCCGGAGGTTGGGATCTCTAGAGGAGGCCCTGATGTTAACGGACCCCCTTTAGGTAGTGAGGAGGACCCTGGTGGGGGACTCTGATAATTCCTCTTCCTTCTCCTTGGATTCTGTGCTTTTACTGTAGGACCAAAATATTGGAACAATTTACCATTAGAACTTAGACTACAACCAAATGAAAGACAATTTTGGAAAGGACTAAAAACATGGCTGTTTCAGGAAGTGTACGCTAATGAGAAATAAGCACAGGAGCCGCTATATTTTTAATGAGGTCTTTTTAACTTCTACGTTTTATTGCTTTTACTTTTTATCTTTTGTATTTAATGAATAGTTTTAGATCTTAGAGATATTTAGATATATATTTATAATATACAGGTAATTGTATTTTTCTTTTTCCTGCCTATTTCAAATACTATGAGTAATTGTAAATCGTTGAGATGGATTTGTCCATGCAACGGTATATAAAACTGTTTAAATAAATAAATAAATAAAGTCTGCACAACGGAAAAATGTTCGAGATCCAGGCCTTCCGGCGACATGGGGGCTACTAGGGCCAGGTGACTCTTGAGGGCCTCAGTGCCGCCATCCACTGCAGATACCTCTTCAGACACTTCTGACAAGGATGATCACCAGGAGCTGGACCCTCAGGATGCGGTTCCATGGGTAGTCGAGCAGCACCTGATCGGGCGCTATTGAAGAGCATGGCGGTTGAAGGAGATGATCTGAAGGTGGTGCGATTGTTCCACAAGGAGGAGCTGTGTCCTCTCATATCTGCAGTTCTGGAGGAGCTGGGCATAGAGGTCCTTCGGGAGGCTTCCAAATTGGGAGCAGTGAACCCAGTCATGGCCTCTGGGGTCCAGCCAGATCTTTTCCCTTCCATACATCAGTTAATGCTATCCTGTTCAGGGAGTGGGGTACTCTGTACACAGGATTGAAGGTCAGCAGAGCTATGGATAGGTTATATCCCTTGCCGTAAAATGCACTTGACCATCTCAAAGTCCTTAAGGTGGATGTCTCTGTCTCAGTGGTTACCAAGAAGATGACCATTCCGGTTACTGGCGCTACAGCTCTGAAAGATCTTCAGGACAGGAAGCTGGAGGTACGCCTTAAAAAGATCTTTGAGGTCTCTGCCCTTGGCGCTCAGGTGGCTATGTGCAGCAGTTTTATGTTGAGAGAGGGTCTGTGTTGGGTGCAGCAGTTACAGATGGAAAAGTCTTTGAGTCTGAGGCTCTTCAAATAGAGCAGCTGGAAGCCATGGTGGCCTACAGTGCGGATGTATTGTATGATCTTCTCAGAAACTCTTTCAGGGCCATGATGTTGGCAGTTTCAGCCCGGCGGCTCCTCTGGATGAGGAACTGGTCAGCTGATGTTTCCTCCATGTCGCAGTTGGGATCGTTGCTGTTTAAAGAGAAATTGCTCTTTGGTAAAGACCTGGAGGAGATAATCAAGTCCCTTAGTGAAAATAAGGTTCATAAGTTACCGGAAGGTAAGCCAAATGGGAAAGGCTCTTTTCCTTCTTGCTCCTGCTTTAAAGGGAGTCAGAGATTTCGGCTGTCCAGGCCTTATGAAACTACTCTGAAGCAGTTCTCAGGCAGATAGAGGTCTTGAAGTCAGTCCTTTCAGGACCTTCGGCTCAACAGAGATGGCTCTTCCCAGGGAGGAGGTGGTGCCAAATCTACCCAATGATGCCAGGCTGGTCCACTCCTCAGTTCCAGTGATAGGAGGCCAGTTGGCTTTATTTTACGAGGAGTGGACCAAGATCACATCAGACCAGTGGGGCCTAAATGTGATAAAACATGGTTATACTTTACAATTTGCTTAGCTGCTAAGAGACCAGTTCTTGATATCCTCATGCTTTTACCAGGAAAAGAAGCTGACAGTAAGAGGCACCATTTGCCGCCTGTTCAACTTGGGAGCCATTGTCCTGGTTACATAAGAACATGCCATACTGGGTCAGACCAAGGGTCCATCAAGCCCAGTATCCCGTTTCTAACAGTGGCCAATCCAGGCCATATGAACCTAGCAAATACCCAAATAAGTCTATTCCATGTTACCGTTGCTAATAATAGCAGTGGCTATTTTCTAAGTCAACTTAATTAATAGCAGGTAATGGACTTCTCCTCCAAGAACTTATCCAATCCTTTTTTAAACACAGTTATACTAACTGCACTAACCACATCCTCTGGCAACAAATTCCAGAGCAAAGGACAGGTCACTATTCCATCTATTTCATAGTTCCGAAGGAGGGAACGTTCTGTTTGATTCTTGATTTTAAGAAGGTTAACGTGGCTCTGAAGGTTCCTCAGTTCTGAATGGAGACCCTACGTTCAGTGATTGCGGCGGTACACAGGGGAGAATACCTGGCTTCCCTGGATTTTACCAAAGCATACTTGCAAATAGGAATCTGATCCAATCAGCAGAGAAATCTGCGGTTCATGATTCTAGGGGAACAAGTTTAATTTTGCACTCTCTCCTTCGATCTGTCAACTGCACCCAGACCTTTACCAAGGTGATTGGTCATGGTGATAGCAGCTCTCTGGAGACGTCCTGGTCCATCCATATCTAGTCAACTGACTAATCCATGCAAAGTACAAAGCCCTTTGTTGGAGGGCAGTAGATTTGGTCCTCTGGCACCTGAGATCATTGGGGTAGTTAGTCAATCTGTTCAAGAGTCGTCTTCTCCCTTCCCGGAGTTTGGAATTTCTGGGGGCACATTTCGACACGAAGGTGGGAAGCTGTTTCTCACCGAGGAGCCAATTTCTAAACTACAGGTCCAAATTCATGAATTATTGGACAAGCAAGTACCCAAGGTCTGGGATTACTTGCAAGTGCTAGGGCCTATGGCCTCTACCTTGGAGTTGGTTCCATGGGCATTTGAAAATGAGGCCTCTTCAGTCCACTTTACTGTCTCGCTGGGACCCGTTAATGGAGCGTTTTCAGATATCTCTCCCTCTCCTTGAGTTTGCACGTTCCAATCTTTCATGGTGGTTCCTCCCAGACAAGTTGAGCCATGGCATGGATCTCAATATCCCAATCTGGATGATCATCACCACCGATGCCAGTCTTTCTGGCTAGGGAGCAGTATGTCAGAGCCAGTCCATACAAGGTCAATGGTCGCCGGAGGAAGCCTCCTGGTCCATCAATCATCTAGAGACAAGAGGGTGCATTTGGTCCTGTTAGCATTTCCACCCTTGGTGAGGGGAAAGCTGGTGAGAGTCTTGTCGGACAACATGACAACTGTAGCTTACATCAATCGACAAGGAGATACCAAGAGTCGAGCTGTGGCTCAAGAGGCCCATTTTTTGGTCGACTGGACAGAACAATATCTGGAGTGCTTGGCAGCCTTGCACATAGCGGGCTCGGACAATATGCAAGTGGGTTTTCTGAGCCAACAGCAGCTAGACCCCAGAGAGGGGGAGCTGTCAGAAAAGGTAATGAATCTTGTCAGTTGCAAATGGGGCTCATCATGTGTGGACTTGATGGCGACCTCCCAAAATACCAAGGCCCCTTATTTCTTCAGTCATTGAAGAGAAAAAGGATAGATGCATTGGTTCTGCCCTGGCCAATGGATGTCCTTCTGTATGTTTTTCTTCCTTGGCCAATGGTAGGCAAAATCATGCAGCACATAGAGGTTCATCCAGGAAAGGTGATTCTAGTAGCACCAGAGTGGCCAAGGTGTCTGTGGTTTGTGGACATGGTCAACCTAGTAGTGGATGGTCCATTGAGGCTCACTCACCTACCGAATCTTCTGCACCAAGGGCCCATTTTTTAGATCAGGCAGATCAATTTTCTCTGGTGGCTTGGCTTTTGAGAGGCAGCCCTTGAAGGACGCAGTCATAGCTACTTTCTTGCAGTCTAGGAAGACCTCCACTTCTCTCGCCTATGTGAGGGTCTGGAGAGTTTTTGCGGCCTGGTGTTCCAGTCAACAAGTGGATCCTAGGCAAGCCACAGTGGGGCATATTTTGGCCTTTCTTCAAGATAGTTTGGTCCATGGATTGCCCTTTAACTCTCTCAGAGTTCAGGTGGTGGCATTAGGATGTCTTTGAGATAAGGTTCATGGAATTGCCCTTTCGGCTCAACCGGACGTTGTGTGTTTTTCTTCAGGGAGTGAAACATTTATGCCCTCCAGTCTGGCAGCTGTGTCCTTCTTGGAGCCTGAATGTGGTCTTAAAGAGCATGTGTGCACCTCCCTTTGAGCCTCTGAGGCATGAGACTATTTAGGATCTCACTTTGAAAGTGGTTTTCTTGGTGGCTATCTGTTCTGCTCAGAGAATTTCCAAACTTCAGGCTTTATCCTGCAGGGAGTCCTTTTTGAGAATCTCGGACAAGGGAGCTTCCTTGAGGATGGTTCCTTCTTTTTTACCCGGTGCCATCCTTCCATTTAAATCAATCAGTAGAACTCCCATCCTTCTCAAATTTGTATCCCTTGGAGCTGCACTCTAGAGATTTATGACATTTGGACGTAAAGCGTGCTTTGATGTGGTACCTTGAGGTCACCAACAGTTTCCGCACATAAGATCACCTTTTTGTGCTGTGGAGTGGTACCAAGAAGGGGCATAAGGCGTCAAAAGCCACCATTGTGAGATGGTTGAAAGAAGCTATTAGTTCGGTATATATCTCTCAGGGTCATCTGGTTCCGGAGGGGCTTCGGGCACATTCTACTCAATATCAGTCTGCCTCCTGGGTCAAATGTCAACTAGTTTCTCCACAAGAGATCTGTACAATAGCTACTTGGAAGTCGTTGCACACTTTTGCCAGGCATTATCACTTGAATGTCCAGGCTTCAGAGGCCAAGGGGTTTGGTGAAAGTGTGCTTCAAGTGGGACTCTCTGACCCACCCTGTTTAGGGAAGCTTTGGTACATCCCAGAAGTCTGGACTGATCTGGGTATGTACAGGGAAAGGAAAATTGGTTCTTACATGCTAATTTTCATTCCTGTTGTACCACAGATCAGTCCAGAGTCTCACCCTGGAGGATATAAGTAGTTTGGAGAGTCTGCTCGATTTGTCTTTCTTTTTCTGTGCTTACTCTGAAGAATGACAGAGGTTTTGTTAGTCCTACACAGGGTTTCGTGTGGGTACAATTTTGTTTTTTCTTAAGGTTCTCCTCTTCCCACTGCTCGTCTGAGGGAGTCTAGTTAGTTTAGTTGATGTATTTCTGGCTTGGGTACAGATTAATACTGAGGGACTGCAGGTGACACCTTGGCTTAAGTGGCAGTGTCAGTAAAACTTTCTCTGTCTCCATCTGCTGGAGGGGAGGCAAAACCCAGGAGTCTGGACTGATCTGTGGTACTACAGGACTGAAAATTAGCAGGTAAGAACCAATTTTCCTTTTTGGTTTTTATGTTTTTGGACTTTCTTGTATTTTATTTTGTTTGTTTTTTTTTGCTGACTGCCTAGGGTCTTGGTATTGTTGGTCTATTAATATTGATAAAATACTGATAAAATAACATATATTGAAACCTAGATCATCATCTGAATGTAAAATGTATATTTATATGTGTGATGTGTTATTAAAAATGCTTCTTTGCTTTATATATCCAATGCTATTTCTAGAATCTAATTGAAAATAAGGTCATCTCATCCTTAGGGAACAACCCATGATATGTCAGGTCTAGGACATTTCATCTTGGCTTCCAATGAAAAATTCCAGTTAGTGAATATTATTATATATTACTACAAATACATTTATTCTAAAGTTTTAAGTGTTTTTATATTGGTAAATAACAAATTTACCAAATTATTACTTAAACTATATGAAATCAATTCTCAATTTAAAAATCAATTGCAGTAAAAGGGACACAATCCATCTCTATTTCTTGGTTGATCTTAGATAGCAACTGCATCCAGATGGTTCAGCTTGGAGTGGTACATCAGCTTTTGGACTTGCTTGAGCAACATGTGGAAAATGGTGATGTTTCTGTTCAACATGCTGCCCTAAGTGCCCTCCGAAATCTTGCCATACCAGGTACAGGAAGATGTGAAGATGTAAGCACTTAACAAAATATCTATGCATTGAAAGAGGAGGATTGAATGTATTAAGAATGCAAGGACATCAAATTTTAAAAAAAAGACTGGGAACCTAACATTTAGCAGGGCAAATATTGGCTGACTAAGGTAAATTGATTTTCATCTTAAAACAGCTGAAAATCAATCTAAATCTAGCCAGCTAAAAGTTAGCCGCCTAGACATGGGTTGCTCAATCATAGCTACCTAAACTTAGCTGGCTAATGCTGAAAATCATCTCTAGCTTTTTAAGTCCACTCCAACCCAGCCCAATTAAATTTGGCCATGTGGCCATCAGCCCCATCCCCATGATCCTGCTTCCCTCCTGCCCAACTAATGTTTTGTAAGTGAACTTGACAGCTCTCCACAGTTCTCCCTTCCTCCAGTCAGATGGAAAAACCTTCAGTATAAAGAGGAAGGGGGGGGCGGGGTCATCAGCTCTCACAATCCTCCAATCTTTACCATGATCCTCAGACCCTTACAGCAAAATCCCACCCAAAACTCACTCCTCTTGCCCCCAACTGAGCCACTTTGCTGCGTTATTGTCAGAGCAACGCTGGATGCAGGAAAGAGCCAGGCCTCATGATGGTTGGCTGGGGGCACAAGAGGTAAGTTCTTGGAGGGTCTCTAATGGATTTTGGATGGGGTCTAGGGCAACGGAGGGAGACCGGATCATGGGGTCTGGTGACTCTCCCTGTAAATCTTTCAAAGTTGGGCAGGAGGGAGGGGGGGGATTGCAGGGATCTGGTGACCCCCCCCCCCCCCCCCCACACACACACACACACACTCTGAAGCTTTTCTTTACAATCAGAGGAGAAAAGAATCAAAGAGGGCTAGCAGTCTCCCACCCCACAAAACTTTGCAAATCAGGCAGGATGGAGGGGGTATCTGGCCAACCAAATGTAGGTCTGCTATGGATGTGTAAGTCAGTGGCTTAAGAGCATTTATTAATTTAAAACTGTTTCTCCCTTTGTATAGCTAAGGCTTCATTTCAATAATAGATGAAGACATTAAAAAAAAAGTTTTTGTAACTTTTTCTTATAAAGAGACAGGAAATACTTCACAGAAGGCAATGGATAAATGTCCTTTTGAAAGGCATCAAAGAAAGGCAATCCACTCTCTTTTACAATGGGAAATTCGGGTTTATCCCTTTTCCTTTGGAAATTCAATATTTGGGGGAAATAGGGATTTTGAAGCCCTATAACTTCAAATGATGCCAAGAGATAGTACATAATCCTATTGACTGGAAGCCATTTGCTGAGCAATAGTGAAACCTTGTAGACATTTACTGAGGGAGAATATTATAACTAATTCTCCTTCTGGAAGCCTATCAGGTATTGTTGAAATTTAAACTAATAACTAGCAGACTTCTGCCTAAAAGTTTAATTAAGCAATATATTATCTATTCATCCCTGTAGTCAAAAGCAGAAAAGGGACACAGTATTATTGAAACTTCTTAACCAATCTTTGAAGTCTGGAATAAAATTTGAGTTTTCTTTGTTTCAAGTTAGACAGGGAAACAAAAGGTGAGCATGAAGTAACTCCTGAATCTGAGCTTTATAGCTGAGTGTAAAAAAAAAAAAAGAAGAAAATGGAAAAGGAGTTTTCTTTGTCGCTGAGAATTTTCTGTCGGGCTTCCCTGGTAAGAAATCCCTTATCCAGTAAACTGAAACAAGTATAGCCTTTTGTTTTGTAGCACGGGCGCACGTAAGGTAATTTTTACATAGATCTTGGTTTGGTTTTTCTTACATTAATTAGCCTGGGTGGCAAAGATAAGACAAATGGATTTGGGTCAGATATTAAAAGATTTAAATGACTTCATTTGAGGCAGTGTATATTGTAGGGGAAAACCAATATCCATTCATTGCATAATCTACCTGAGATTTTTAAAACTTGTGATAAGGTCTAACATCCTCTAAAGAGACTTTGGTAGTCTATCAAAGTTTTCAGACTGCCCTTACTGAGAATTGCCAAGTTGTAGAAAAAGTGTGGGTAAAGAACTTGGAACCTGATGCACTAAAGCCTTTCTCCCATTCTGTGTCTATGGGGGAAAATGTTTAGTAAATCAGGGTCTTAGAGCTCTATATGGAACTTGTGCAATGGGCAATTTTTTTTTAGCAATGCCCTGATCCCTCACTCAGGCATTTTATTGCTCATAGGGCAATCTGGATACTGATAAAAAATCTCCAAACTCAATTCTCAGGACAATAATAATTGTTGGTTTTGCCAGAGAAGGAGATTGTCATATATGCTATATTTCTGTAATAATGGCAGTAAATGTTGGATGAGAGAAGGATTAAGGATAGGTAAGATAATTTTAAAAGAAAAGCACGTGAGGAGGATAAGCCCACCACTTCTGCCGACCCATCCTTGCAGCTGCATCAGAGCCCTCTAGGCCCCCTCAAGCAGCTATTCTGATGAGCCACTGATCCCAGATCCCGAGCCTTCCGAGGGAAGCGTAAGTTGCGATAGAATCCCACTGAGGAGGAGCATGGGAATTGGGCAGGCCAAGGCAACAGAGCTTTCCCCATTCCGAAAAAGAGACCAGCCAAGGAAGCCGAGAAATATTTAATTTTATTCATCATCACAATGAGAACTCCATGAAAGTTAATGCATCTTCACCTTCTAACTAATCTTTGCACACCATTTAAATAAATGCACCTTCACCATCTAAAATATCTTTGTATCAGCGTGCTCCACTCTTGTATTGCCTGCTTTTGAGTCTAGCGATATATCTCCTTCAATTTTTTTCTGACTCAGGTCATGTGCCGCCACCTCCTCTTCATCTAGATGATTTTGTAGTCCCTATGGAGGAGGTAGGCAAATGGTTTTGGCCAAGTTATGAAGCATACAGCAGACTAGAACAAGCTCAGTCTTTAGAGAGGTTATAGAGAAAGTATCCCCCAGATTTGTCCATGCAGCAGAAATTCATTTTGAGTAGCCCAAAGGTTTTCTTGATGATGATCCTGGTCTGATGGTGGGCTCTTTTCTAGCGAGCCTCTGCAGTGGTTTGTGGGTTAGTATCCTTTATCACATGTAGGAGAGAACACAGAGAAGAGTCAGATATTATTTAGTTTTGGACAGGGAATAGTTTTCTGGTCGAGGTTGGAGCAATCCTCCTAGGCAAGTATTTGTAAATAGGGATGTGAATCGTGTCCTCGATCGTCTTAACGATTGATTTCGGCTGGGAGGGGGAGGGAATCGTATTGTTGCCGTTTGGGGGGGGTAAAATATCGTGAAAAATCGTTAAAAATCGTTAAAAATCGAAAAATCGAAAAACCGGCACATTAAAACCCCCTAAAAACCCACCCCCGACCCCTTAAATTAAATCCCCCACCCTCCCGAACCCCCCCCCAAATAACTTAAATAACCTGCGGGTCCAGCGGCGGTCCGGAACGGCAGCGGTCCGGAACGGGCTCCTGCTCCTGAATCTTGTCGTCTTCAGCCGGCGCCATTTTCCAAAATGGCGCCGAAAAATGGCGGCGGCCATAGACGAAAAAGATTGGATGGCAGGAGGTCCTTCCGGACCCCCGCTGGACTTTTGGCAAGTCTCGTGGGGGTCAGGAGGCCCCCCACAAGCTGGCCAAAAGTTCCTGGAGGTCCAGCGGGGGTCAGGGAGCGATTTCCCGCCGCGAATCGTTTCGTACGGAAAATGGCGCCGGCAGGAGATCGACTGCAGGAGGTCGTTCAGCGAGGCGCCGGAACCCTCGCTGAACGACCTCCTGCAGTCGATCTCCTGCCGGCGCCATTTTCCGTACGGAAAATGGCGCCGGCCATACGCGTATGGCCGGCGCCATTTTCCATACGAAAACGATTCGCGGCGGGAAATCGCTCCCTGACCCCCGCTGGACCTCCAGGAACTTTTGGCCAGCTTGTGGGGGGCCTCCTGACCCCCACGAGACTTGCCAAAAGTCCAGCGGGGGTCCGGAAGGACCTCCTGCCGTCCAATCTTTTTCGTCTATGGCCGCCGCCATTTTTCGGCGCCATTTTGGAAAATGGCGCCGGCTGAAGACGACAAGATTCAGGAGCAGGAGCCCGTTCCGGACCGCTGCCGTTCCGGACCGCCGCTGGACCCGCAGGTTATTTAAGTTATTTGGGGGGGGTTCGGGAGGGTGGGGGATTTAATTTAAAGGGTCGGGGGTGGGTTTTAGGGGGTTTTAGTGTGCCGGCTCACGATTCTAACGATTTATAACGATAAATCGTTAGAATCTGTATTGTATTGTGTTCCATAACGGTTTAAGACGATATTAAAATTATCGGACGATAATTTTAATCGTCCTAAAACGATTCACATCCCTATTTGTAAATCCACCTAGATATGAGAGAACAAGACAAGAGGTTAGCTGCAGTGTGATAGCAGTGGTAAGTGCATTCCTACCTAAAAGCAAGTCCCTGGTGAAATGTCATTCCTGGAAGCAGTCATGAATTCCGGACTGTGAGGATGTAGGCATCATGACTGCATCCTAGAAACCTGGGCATGACATCCAAGAAGATGCCTTTGGCATTGCAGTTTACCTGCATATTGAGGAAGTGGAAGCCCTTGCGCTTGCAGTAGATGGCCTCGTCATCCACTTGTGCCCTTAAGGAGATGTGAATGCAATTGATAGCCCCTAAGACAGAGGGAAAACATGGAAATTGGTAGAGATCAATCATTATTTGTTGTTGCTCTCTGCTCTGAGGGAAAGAGATATATTGGTGTGTTTTCCTGAGAATTGTAGCCAGGAACTGATCTATGCACATGGAGGCAGCAGACTGGCTTATTTCAGCTGTGACCCTTAGAAGTGCCTGGAAGGTGGTATTGGCCAAAAATGCCAGGGTGGTAGTGATTTTGTATACAGGCAGGGCATGGGCCCCTGTATGTGGAAGGGTGCAGATCCTGCTGTAACTGCTGGCATAGGTACAGCATGCTTTCCCTGTTGAATCTGAACCTACACATAACTTGTTCTTCTGAGAGATCAAACAACTGTGCCCTAGACCTGTATGCTCTCTGTAAGAGATACATCCTCCTTCTTCTCTGTTCACTCTCCCTCCTCAACAACCATTGTGACATGAGTACCCATAAGATTATGAAAGTCATTTTGAATATGGTTTCATCACTACTGAATTAAGTCCTCCCCCAGTCTCAGGCCAAGGCAACAGAGCTTTCCCCATTCCGAAAAAGAGACCAGCCAAGGAAGCTAAGAAATATTTATCAGTCCCAAGTACACTTAAACTTACCCTCCAGAATAACCCAGTATGTCCCAGAATCCCCCAGTATGATCCAGTCTATTCCAGAGATATTCACTCCCACCCCGTAGTATAGCCCTGTCAGTCCCAGGTATACTCACTCACATCCCTCCAGAATAGCCCAGTATGACCTAGTTAACCCCCAGTAAAAGCCTCTCTGTGCAAGAGATACTCACTCATACTCCCTAGCCCGCTGCCATGTCCACTCACCTGGAGAAGCCAGTCTACCAAAACCCAAGTGGAAAAACAGCATGAAAGTTTGATTTTGTGTATGTAAATGAGCAGTAGTAAATATGTTCAAGTAGTTTTGATGACATTTGTACATAAGTTATTTTTTAAATAATTCATTATGCACATACATGCAAAACATGCTCTGACACACCCCTAACACACCTCTTTTTTTCCGTGCATAATTTTATTCATGAAGGCTCATGTGCAGTCGCATGTTACATGTTCATAAAATATGGATTGCACGTAAATGCATCACATATGCACATTTATGTGCTTTTTTTTTGTGTATGTAAGCTTTTGAAAATTCACCTGATAATGAATAGCCAGTGTGAGCATTCATTTCAAATTATTATTAATTTAGTTTAAAATTTTAATATACCACTAACCTGGGCTAAAAATTAGTTCCCATTCGCTTCAGGAGCATGAAAAGAGACTGTAGAGTTTGGATGCTCATAATGTTCCATTGCAAAATTCTTCATTAACATTAATTAAACATAATGAAACATTACTTCATAAGTAATATGGAGAATTATACAAGAAGGCTTAGGGCTGGATTCATCATTCTCTGTGGAATGATGAGCTGCCGCGGTAAAGGGGGCAGGGGGGTGATAAAAGGGGCGGGGGGCGCTAGTGTGCAGCCGGCTACATCACGGCGGTGCAGTTTCACCTACCGTGGTGCAGCCATGCCACACACTATCGCCTCCATAGCACCACCGTAAAAAGGTGGTGCTATTTCCCGTGCTATTGCCAGCGATAATGTCCAAAACATTACTGCCAGCAGTGGTGCCGCACCCCATTTCCCTAAACCCCTCCCAAACTCCTCCCTAACTCCACCCCTTCCCCTAATTTTAATTTTACCGCCTCAATAAGCCCATTACCGCATGCGTTAGGGTGTTATCGCGTGCGATAGTGCCTAACGCACGCGATAATGGGCTATCGCACCTTGGGAAATGACCCTGTTAATATGAGGAAGTTTTATATTGAAATGTTAAATATTTCTTTAGATCAAATTTCCCTTATTATCCAAGCTTTCTAGCTTCTAAGAGAAATGCGGAGCCTGTTGCTAGTACCTAAGTCCATATGCATCCATTGACTGAGAGCTGTGATGGAGTTGCTACTTTGCCTGAATCTCAGGAACAGAATTTCCTGAGTTCTGCTTTATCAGTATGCTGTGGAGGCAGAAGGAAAAATGATGTTAAAATTGTTCTTTAAAATGAAAGAGAAATTATTTTTAGGCTGGTGATGTTTTCCTGACATTTCTAGAGCTACCAGGCATAGGCAAAGATTATTTTTGAAGAAAAAGCAAAGGGTTTGTGGGTCTGAGAGCTTCTTTTTTGTTAGGGTTTCCATACAAATGTTAAGTTAGGAGATGCAAGGTATGTCAGAACAACTTGAGAGATTTCTTCATAAAAAAAAGTTGTCATGCCTTAAATAACATAAGAATGGAGCTTTAATATGTCATAGTGCTACAAATAATATAGGAATGGAGCTTTAATATGTCATAGTGCTACAAATTTTATTTTTCTCTTTATTATAATTTTCTTTATTTTGATCTCCCCATTCTTGAGGGCTATATACTGAAAGTATTATAAGAAGATTTATGTTACCTATTTTCTTTTTTATGGTTTAGGTAGGATATGTTGTATATGATCTTTTAGTTTGGTTCTGTAGTCAAGATGTTCTTGAGGTAAATTTTGAAAATTAGTAAAAATTAAAAAAAACCCTGACAAAAGGGTGTTCAGTATATAGAAAGTATTTAATTTAAAAAAAAATGATGTGGAAACTGATTCAAACTGCAGAACATATTTCTGCCTGTAATAAGAAAGCTATAAGAATTAAAATGGTCAGCCTGGGTTGTATTAAGGTGGTGGTGGTGACTCATTTATTTTGAATCCAGTTTGTTTTGCTTGGCTAGCTCTCCTGCAAGATCTCTTCTCCCCTTTTATTCGCCTTTCACTAATTCAGAGTTTAAATATTTCCTATATATGATTTTTCTGATTTTCTTTTTCCTATACTTGATTGATTTTTCCTTATATTTAAACTCAGATGCTAGTGTGAAATGAGTTAAAAAGGAAAAAAAAAAAGCTATTTTAATAGTGAGGACCTTAAAACTCATCCTTGAAACTGGATGGAAAATGCTTTCTAGAGAAAAATACATTTATTCTGGGTGCTTTAATTGAAACTTTTATTTTGTTGTATCATTAGATAATATTATTATTATTACTATATAACATAGTTTATTATTATCCTCCCAGACACATTAATTTTGTGCTCTCTAAGTAGAATCTGTATAGAAAAATTATTGTGAATTCAATAAAAATATAAGAATAAAAAAAAGTAAAGGAGCAACATTTTCCCACTGAACAACAGTTCAGCAGTAATTACCTTTAAGAGAAGTAAAGTTGAATATATAACTGAATGAATTACAAATGTCAAGGGAGACTAATGTGCCACTAATTCATTCAAACACAGCACATATATGTCTGTACTTGATAAGCTGAAGTCTAAATGTGTGTCTCTGGTAATGGAGAAAATTGCAACCAGTTTCTGGATCACAGTGCTGCCTGCTGTAACGAAGGCAGTTGCGACACCCAGCTAGGCTGCCTGTACTTAAATATTACATAACACACAAACAAGTTATAAATCATGAAATTGGATATGAATATCTATAGTGTGATGGCTCACCGTCCATGAGGCCTCAGGTGCCGCTCTTCGGTCTTCAGTTCTGAGCTGCCACCAGCTGCCAAGGTCCCTGGAGTTCGACAGGCTCACGTAACTCCCTGGGTCCGTGCCTTCGCTGGCCCTGGTTTTGCTGGGCTCCTAAGTTCCCTTAGAGCAGGGTTGGGGGTAAGCAGCCCCCCCAATCCCCAAAGACAACACAGGGAGAGAGCTAGTTCCTTCCAAGCAGTTTATAAAGTAACAACTGAATACATTACATGAGGGTTGCCCCCTCCCCCTCCAGCCCTCCGGTACTCTTACAAGCAGTGCTATTACAGAGTAACCTTTTACCCCCCTCTGCTCAGCGCTATTACAAGACCCAACATAACAGGCCCCTTTAGAGCCCTCCTCCCGGGCTTCCCCTTTAGGATAAAGAGTATACTGCACTACACGTAGATTACTCAGTATCCATATATGAACTGGAGGACTCCTCTCCCCTTGAACCTACCTCCATCTCTTCCTCCCCTGACTCCGAAGAGCTGGGCTTTTGTGGCCAGTTCCACCAAGGGGGCACGCCCTCTTCCTCCACTTCCATGGACTCATCGGTGTCTATCTCATTAACCTCTATGCCTGCCACCTGTTCGCCTTCAGGCTCTCTTCCCTGGTCTGGTGGTGTTTCAGGGAACCTGGGATTCGTAGTTCTTCTCCTCTTCCCCTGCGCCCCCTGCTGTCTGTCCCCTGCGGGATGCAGGGCACAGTTATTTGTCTCATATTTCGGTGGGAGAGTGGGCTGGTGCCCCTCTCCCGGGCATTTTTCTGTACGGTCTGAAATAGGCCCCCTGCTGTCTGTCCCCTGCGGGATGCAGGGCACAGTTATTTGTCTCATATTTCGGAGGGAGAGTGGGCTGGTGCCCCTCTCCCGGGCATTTTTCTGTACGGTCTGAAATAGGCCCCCTGCTGTCTGTCCCCTGCGGGATGCAGGGCACAGTTATTTGTCTCATATTTCGGTGGGAGAGTGGGCTGGTGCCCCTCTCCCGGGCATTTTTCTGTACGGTCTGAAATAGGCCCCCTGCTGTCTGTCCCCTGCGGGATGCAGGGCACAGTTATTTGTCTCATATTTCGGTGGGAGAGTGGGCTGGTGCCCCTCTCCGGGCATTTTTCTGTACGGTCTGAAATAGGCCCCCTGCTGTCTGTCCCCTGCGGGATGCAGGGCACAGTTATTTGTCTCATATTTCGGTGGGAGAGTGGGCTGGTGCCCCTCTCCCGGGCATTTTTCTGTACGGTCTGAAATAGGCCCCCTGCTGTCTGTCCCCTGCGGGATGCAGGGCACAGTTATTTGTCTCATATTTCGGTGGGAGAGTGGCCTGGTGCCCCTCTCCCGGGCAATTTTAGTACGGTCTGAAATAGGCCCCCTGCTGTCTGGCTCTGGTATTCCTGTTGCTCTTATGGTAGCTTGTCAGCTCCTGCCTGCGGCTGGGCTGCGCTACATCACACTAGCCATTTATTAGATACCTGACAAGGAATTCTAATTTGGTTGCTTGAGCCTGCCTCCCTCTATCCTGCCTCCCACTGTTTATGACTGCTTCCTGCCAGTCGCCCAAGTCCCTGCCCCAATCTGTAGTGCCTTGTCAAATCAGCAATGTCTCAGAGGTGGGGGGGGGGGGGGGGTGCCATACCAGGCAGGCTGCCACACTGCAAGTCTACCAGCCTCCCCTCCTGTTGTGGGTAAGCAGACCAGCCAAGTGTCTTCCTTGTCCAACCCACGGGCCTTCGTCTGGCACACCCATGACATCCAGTCACACTTTCATCGAGTTTCAAGTACCTTCCCTATACTAATTCCCTTTAGCCCCTATACACTGCTCGAGCACCCCAGCATGACAGTGGTAGCAAATTATTAATCATGCATATAACTGTCTCACTGACATTATACATCCGAACTACAGTAGGATGGATTGGGAGGGAAAGCTTCCAATCCGGGGGCAGGTGGTAGAAGATGGGGAGCCGACAGGATTTAAATCTCCCACCAACCCTGCCTCTCCTTGCTAATGAAATCATGCCAGTCTCACAGCCAATCTGAAGTTGGCGATGAACTCTGCTCCGGCCAACAACATTGGTACACTCTGCGGGAGCCAATTGCAGGATGCCCCCGCCATCAGCTAGTGCCAGGAAGAGATGCCCAGATCTAATGCTGGCCAGGTCTACCATGCAACTAGTGCCATGATGAAAGCCCACAGTAGCACACACAACCCCTACCCCTGAGTTACCTGGGAGCACACTTGCGGGGTGCAGGGGCAGGCAATCTGTTACAGATGTCACCCACAGATCCGAGATGGGGACTGCCCATTAGTTGCCCCAAGAAAAGTGAAGGCATAGGGATGTAATAACTTTTGAAATAGCCCCATGGACTCCAAATTTGGCCTTAGGAAACCCCAGCCAGTTGAGAGTTCAAGATGTTTATAATGAATATGTATGAGATGAATATGCCTCAGCTGCATATTCAGTGTGGATGTCTTGAAAACCCAACTGGTTAGACAAGTATAGGAACATTTCCATAGCAGATTTCATTGCATCAGATTAAAGCAGCATTAGAAATCTTCCCAGGAAAGCTACTGATCCTTAGCAGTATGTATTACTTCAAACAATCCAGTGCTGAGGAAATGAAATTAAACTTGAATCAAGAAAAAAAAAGTAATCAACATGAAATTCTGCTATAGCTAACGTATACTAAATCTATCATTTCCAAATTGAGTTCATTTATTTTACATCTTAAAGAAATCTTTCTGTCTAGCTTCATTTAAAATAACCTCCTGAGTTTGCAGTGTGACCTGATGATTAAAAAAAACTAATCTAGAGACCTAAGTTTAAATTTCACCTCTATTATTCATAGTATTATCTAAAAAGTTTCTTCAATCTGTTTAATTTTTCAGTTATGAACAAGGTGCAGATGCTAGAGGAAGGTGTGACTGATCGAATCCAGATGCTACTAAGGTCAGAGATGCCTCCTGTGCAGTTCAAGCTTCTTGGAACCTTGCGAATGATAACTGATGGCCAAGGTACAGATGCAGAGGAATAGAACCATGATTTAAAATGAATAGCAAGCTTTAATTTCTGAGCTTGGCTTCTGTTGGGACTGGGCATGCTGCCGAGGATTCCACACAATAGCCACACCTAATGATCAAAGAAACAGAGAAAAAGACCATATGGCCTACCTGGTCTGCCCATCCACAGCAACTATTCAGCTTAGGGTGCACATGTAACAGGTGTCAGAGGGAGCTGCAGTCTGTGACCCCCCTGGCCAACAATTGATGCAATAATTGGTATAGATAGGAAGATAAAAGGGAGGAAACCTCCAGGTAGCTGCAAATAAAGGTTCATAGTGCCATTGCCCTAAATAAATAAATATTGTATTTATGTGTTAAAATTTCATGAATTTGTCTTTCATCACCAACAGAGGCTGTAAGGTAGCATACAATAAAAAGAATACAATAAATTCCACAAAAGAAGTTCCCCTCCTCCTGTATATATATATATATACATACCCCACTACCTTTCTTCCCAATCCCTCCAATAAATCATTCCCAAAATCAATCCTCCTGGTTCTGAATGAGTTGGAAGACCAATAGAGCAGGAGGAAACTGCTAGACAAAAAAATGTTAGTATCTTCACTGAGAGGCTGTGCCATACGTCCATTACACTCTGTGTAAAAAATATTTCCAAAGATTACTCGAGTCTAACACTTTTTTCACCTTCATCCCATGACCTTTTCTTCTAGAGCCTCCTTTCCAATGAAAAAGGCTTGTCTTCCTGTGCATGGAAACTTTTGAGATATTGAAATGTTTCCATCATATCCCCCCTATCTCAACTTCCCTCTAGGGTGAGCTTGTTTAGATCTTTAAGCCTATCCCCATATTCTTTAGAATGAAGACCACTGATCATTTTAGTAGCCACCCTCTGGACCGACTCTATCCTGTCTCGAGAATTGTACACAGTGTTCCAAATGAGGTCTCACCAGGGACCTAAACAAGGGCAATATCATCTCCCTTTTTCTGCTGACCATGCCTCTACTTATTCAGCCAAGCATCTTTCTGGCTTTTGCCATTGCTTTATCCAGATCATCAGATACAAATACCCCCAATACCTCACTCTTCTTTTGTGCTTAGAATAATTTTGCCTCCAGTGCTTAATGTATCTTGGTGTTTTTACTTCCTAAATGCATTACTCTGCATATTTTAGCATTACACCTTAACTGCCAAACCCTAGATCATTTTTCAACCTCATGTTTTCCACACCTTCCTAGCTGTCTACCCTGCTACAAATGTTAGTGTCATAGGCCAAAAGACAAACCTTTCTCAGCAATCCTTCTGCTATGTTACTCAAAAATGTTGAAAAGTATCAGTCCAAGAACTGATCTCTGAGGTACATCTCTAGTAACACCCCCACCCATCCTCAGAAAAAACTCCATTTACCATTATCCTTTGTAACTGCCCACTCAGCCAGTTTCTAAAGTCAATTGAACCAAGGGTGTTCAATTTATTTATAAATCTATCTAAAACCATATCAAAGGCCTTACTGAAATCCAAGTATATTACATTTAGGGGCAGATTTTAAAATCTGCGCGCGGGGTACATTTGTGAGCACTACCCGGTGCGCACAAATGTTCACCCGATTTTATAACATGCACGCACTGCCGCGAGCATGTTATAAAATCCAGGATCGGTGTGCACACTTGTGCACCTTGTGCGACCCGAGCCCTAGGGGAGCCCCGATGGCTTTCCCCGTTCCCTCCAAGGCCACTCTGAAATCGGAGTGGCCTCGGAGGGAACTTTTCTTCCGCTCCCCCCCACCTTCCCCTTCCTTCCCTTTCCCTCCCCCGGACTGGCATCACACCCAAGACCCCACCCCTTTTCAAAGCCCCGGGACATACTTGCATCTCAGGGCTTGCGTGCTCCTCCGACCCTATGCAAAATAGGCTCGGCGCGTACAGGAGCAGGTTTTAGGGGTTACGCACGTAACCCTTTGAAAATCTGCCACTTAGTGTTTTCCCTTGATCCAACTCTCTGGTCACCCAATCAAAGAAATTGATGATATTTATCCGACAAGATTTAACTCTGGAAAAACCATGCTGCCTTGGATCTTGCAAGGCATTGAATTCCAAAAACTGCACTATCCTATCTTTTAGCAGCGATTCCATTAGCTCACCACAGAGGTCAGACTAACTGGTCTGTAGTTCCTACTTTTATGAATCGGAACCACATCCACCCATCTCCAGTCTTCCGGAACTACTTCTGACTCTAAAGAAGCATTGAAATGGTCAGCAGCAGAGCTGCCAGGACATCTCTAAGTTCCCTTAATACCTTTGGATGTATTCCATCCAGCTCTATTGCGTTATCTACTTCGTTTAGTTAGCTCCTTACGAACACATTGTTCCAAAAATCATTTGAGGTTTACCTCAAGCAGAAATATTTGTCAAGCAATTTTGCTTTTTTTACTTCATCAGCCTCTACATATTCCTCCCATTCACTTCTGAGGCTTATAACGCTACCTTTGCACCTCTTTATATCACTAACATATCTAAAAAATGTCTTGTCCCCCCATTTTACCCTATTTACCATTTTTTCTTCTATTTGACTTTTTGTATTCCTGACTACTTTTCCTGCTCCTCTTAATTTTTACCTGTCTTCCTCTTTCTGCAATCTCTTGTAGTTTAGGAATGCTAACGTTTTCTCTCTTACCTTTTCAGCTACTTCTTTAGAAAACCATAGCGGCTTGTTTTTTCTTTTTCCTTTATTACCTAAAAGCAACAAGTTGGATATCATCCACACAGTGGCTAATGGTGCTCCATATAAGTTAAATAAAATGGGAGCTAATATGCATCCTTATTTATTATTTAATAAGAGTAAAAACCCATCCAAGGACAGGAAAAACAGGGAAGTGTAGGAAGTACATAATGGAGATGCCCCCATTTCCTTTTACCCTTATCCCCCCTTCCAAGGCCCCTTTGATCCCCTCATTTTCTCTCTTTCATTCCTTCCATCCAATCTCCTCACTTACTCTGGTTCCCTCCCTTCCTCACACAACCTGGTTCCCCCATGAACCCCTCACTTACTCAGATGTACTCCCGCCTCACAAATCCTCACTTACCCTAGTTAACTATCCCCCCACAAACCCCTCATTCACCTTGATTCACGCCCTCCCCCCACACCACAAAGCTCTCACTTACCAGAATTCACTTCCTCCCATCCACAGTTCACTCATTCGCTCCCCATCCTGATAACTCTCCCTCTTTCACTTCTTCTCCCACCTGATCCCCTGTTTTACCCTGTTTCCCTTTCCCCCATAAACTCCCCCACTTACAGTGGTTCCTCCCATGAACCCCTCAGTCACCCTGGCTTACTACCCCCTTGCAAATCGGTCACTCATCCTAGTTAACTCCCTCCCCCCACAAACTCCTCATTTACCCTTCACTCTCTTCTCTCATCTCCAGTTCACTTACTCCATACTCCAATTCCCCCTGGTTCACTCACTTTTCCCAATCACCAATCAGTTCATTCTCTTCCCCCCCATGATCCCCAGTTCATTTTTTCTTGTTCCCTCAAGTCCCTCCCTTTCACTCACTGGCTCCTCTTTGGCAGCCAAACAGTAGGAGGAGGATGGCTGCCATGCAGTGTGTCCCTCACATCTTCCCTCCTCTCCTGCTGAGGTCTGAACATCATGCTTAGAACCACGTGATTCAAAGTGTCCCATTCAGATCCCAGCAGGGGATGAGGGAGGTCACGCTGGAAGCCCTGCAAGATTACCATCTTCCGCCTCCTGTTTGGCCAACAAGAACCAGTGAGTGAGGGGGTCCGAAATGGGGAGAGTAGATTGCGCTGTCCACTGCCACCAATATGTCTCTTCCAGGGCAGACAGGAGAGGGTAAATGCACCATCCATTACCACCAATGTTTCTCTCCAGGGTGGGTTCAAGTTCCATATAGAGACAGAGAGGGGTGGAGCTAAGGTGGAGGGAGGGGACTGAGCTCAATTTACATACCAGTGATGCAGGCACAGAGAAACTTTCTCTTTATTACATTTGATATTCTGCCTTTTTCCACGAGTGGCCTCAAGGTGGATTACAAAACAAGTTTTGACTAACAATCACAGTTGAATCAAATTTACAGTAAGTAGCCTTGAGAGGACAGGAATTATAACTTATAATCTTTACTAGCCGTTAAGCCCGTAACAACGGGCTACATTTAAAAATTTTTGTTTCGGTCCTTTTCCTTCCCACTCCCTCCCCCTCATTCTCCCTCCTCCCTCTAGTCTCTCTCCCTCCCCTCTTCCTCCCTCTCCCCCTCCCCCTCTATTCTCCCTCCCTATTCTCCTCCCTCCCCTCTGCCTCCCTCTTCCCCCTCTCTCCCCTTCCTTCACCCTCCCCCCCCTTCTTCCCCGTTCTCCTCTCCCTCTCCCCTTCCTCCTCTCCCACCCTCACTCTCGTCCTCCCTCTCCCTCCCTCCCCCCCTCTATTCTCTCTCCCTCCCCTCTTCCTCCCTCTCCCCCTCCCCTTCTTCCCCTCCCCCTCCTCCCTATCTCCTCCCCCTCCCCTTCCCCTTCCCCTTCCTCCCTCTCTCCTCCCCCCTCCCCTTACTCTCTCCTCCCCCCTCCCCTTCCCCTCACTCTCTCCTCCCTCTCCTCAATCACTCCCCCTCTCTCAATCCCCTCCCCTTTCAGATCATCCACAACCAGCAGATCTCCGGGGGGGGGGGGGGGGTCCCTCCCGCCCGCGCGGCACTGCTACTGCTCCTCCCACTCCTGCTTCTCGCCGCCGCCGCTCCTGCGGCCCCAGCACCATTTTTTTTTCGGGCACGCTCGGCTCTGACAGACGTGCTCGCCCGCGCATGCGCAGTAGAGCTGCTCTCTACTGCGCATTTGCGGGCCGTCGGTCAGAGCCCATTTATAAGGTAGATTTGACAGTTCAGGTAGATAGGTCGGAAAAACTGAGAGTCTCTGCTGAGAGGACTCTAAGGGAAGGTGTGGCTAAAGTGCCATGTCTTAGCTTTTTTTTCTCCTGAAAGTGATGCAAGACAGCTCAAGACGTAGGGCTAGCAATATCTCCTTCCAGATTTTTAGAACATAGCACCTGAAGGCACAAAGTCTTGTAAAGGATAGCCTAGGGAAAGCTAGAGGAGGGGAGGAGAAAAAGAACCATTTTGGAGGATTGGTGTTCTCTAAAGGGGAGTGGCAGGGGAAACAAATTGAGCGAGATACTCGGGTGCTTGTATAATTCACGCCCTTGTAGATGAAGCAGAGGATTTTGAATTGTATCCTGCTTTTGACTGGAAACCAAAGCAGCTGCTGTAGTTCTGGTGCTATGTGATTGGTTGCTTTGGCCCCTACCAAAATTCGAGCAACCATATTCTGTAAAATAGGCACTTCAGAAGAACACTAAATAATGATGACCTAGAAACAGATTCAGTTTGGCCCCAAACCACTGTCAAGTAGGAATGAAACCATTTCAAAACTGGGCCTTAGAAACCGAGCTCTTGCCAATGATGCAATAGCAGAAGAGTTAATTGAGTCAAATGATGCAAAGATATCAAGGGAGATGATAAGCGCATCTTTTCCCATGTCAGTTTTTGTGAGAGTCATCTAAAATAGTCCACAGTTCTAAGGTATTTCTGCTATGATTTAAAATGATTCATTAGTGTAGCATGTCCTACCATGAGAGGACAAACAAATGTCAGCATAATGTATTATCTTTATATGGCAAGAAGAGCTTTAGTCTTCACACCTTTAATTACCTTATGTTCTATTTACCCATGAGCTAACATTGACCTTAATTAACTCAGCATTAAATACTTTCAGGAACATGTGTCTACTACCAAGTTCCTACTAAATTAGTTAATTGCATTATCTAGTGTAAATTCATTAGGCTTCCAATGGCTGATGCCTTCAGAATTTGTAAAGCCCATTTTAGGGTTGGTTTTTTTTATTATTATTTAATTCAACAAAATTTCTAATGTGTCTGCACTGTCTCCTCTACTGTTAAGCTAGGAATCACATGCAGCTCTCTGTTTTCAGTGAGACAGCTAATACTAAAATTTCATTGTAGATCCATCAAGAGGTACACCAGCATAGCTGATGTGATGCTTCATCACACTGCATCTCATAAGGACTTGTAATTCTGATTTTACTAAGAGTGATAGAACTATGACTCTACACATGCAGTGGGGTAAAACCAGGACTGGATCCTTCATGAAGGAAATTATGGAGTCAGCTAGCCTCTCTAACTATACTAACTGTACTGTACATACACAAATCTAATGTGTACTGCTCACAGTTAGAGTTATTTTGTCACTTTTTCCCCTAAATTAAAAAAAAATGTAACACTTAACTTTAAAAAAAAAAAAAAATTGCTGAACTCTACTCAGAAATCATCAATAATGCTGGCAATGTTTTCTTTTTCCAGACCAGCTTGTACTGAAATAGTATTTCCTTCAAGCCACATAAATTGCCACTGACTGAAGTTACTGGACACTGCATGGTTTTCATCATTGAATTATACAGGCAGGGTTTCCAATATAAGGCACCAGTTGAGCCTGCCTTGTTTTGATCCTATTGCATCTGGACTTGTAGTGTTTGCTTTTTTTTTTTTTTTTTTTTTTAGGGAAAACAGAAGCAAAAGTCCTTAGTTGCAAGGAGATAAAACTAGGATTTGATCAGTCTGTCTTTCATGATGTGGAACTTGTCATGGCAATCTTAACTACAGTCATCACTTTCTTTTCCTTTTTTTTTTTCCTGTCCATTTTCCTCTCTGATATACCAGCCCTATACCACACACATGCCCTTGCTGGCCAGGAGGGCTGGAGGTAAGTCTCTTCTGAGATTTATCCCAAGTGCTGCTTCTTTGGGCAGTGAGGGCCACCTTAGTAGTAGTAGTAGTAGTAGTAGTAGTAGCAGTGAGGGCCACCGTAGTAGTAGTAGCAGTTTCTCCCTTCTTCCTCACAAGGCTGAGTGCACTGCATCTGCAAAACTCCCAAACCCTCTCAGCCCCATCTTAGAAGAAATGCCACAGAAGCTGGTGACACTTTATAGGCTAGAGAAGATTTATTGAGGCATGACATTTTGAGGATAAGGGTCCAGTTCCTCAGACACATCTGAGAAGAAACTGACCTGAGTTTCCTGCACTGCACTACTTCAGCCCAGCCCACCTTACCTTCTTTCAGATAAGTTTGAAATGCATATTTAATTGGAGTTCAAGTTCAATTGGAACACATTTCAAGCTCTTTTTAGAGAAAGTTAAATAAGGAACTTATTGTGGAAAAGGAAAAGAGAGAACAAGTTTATTATCCAATGAGATTTGGGTGAATTGAGGCAAGAGCAGATAAAGCAGACACACAAAAATCAAGGTAGATTCATAAGAAAGGCAAGCAACGATCTGCGTTTTCAGCAAAGGAGTCCTGGAGGATGCCTGTCATATTCTTTGCTCTTGTTCTTTTTTTTTTTGTAATAAATATAGTATTCCTGAAATAAACAGGGGCATAGAGAAAATGCGGTATGCTGAAGGAATATTCTCGCTTCCAAAATGCATTGTAATTTGTTTCTGAATGCTTGTTGTGTTTAGCCGATGCTGCAAAGGTGCTGGGACAGGACCCCATCTTCCTCAACAGGCTTGTGCAATGGTGTGAAGCCAAGGACCATGCTGGCGTCTGTGGGGAAGCAAACAGGCTTTTGGCATCTCTCTTGCGGCACAGTAAATCTCAAGTAAGATCGGTGATCTTTTCTCTGGGTGTTTTTATTTTCTCTTTCAGCCAAGACAGTGCCTGATGAGCTCCTTTCCACTGGGTGGTTCCAGTGCCGTTCGGCAGTCCCACTACTGCCCTGTGCCTTTGTGACTGCTTTCAATTATGAGCTGATATAGTGCCACTTCCCCTTTGACATGCTTGCTCTCAGGTGCTTATAAAGACTTCCCCTTAGTAATTGGACTGAAGACGGATGCCTGAGTCAGGTTCTTCTTACAGCTGATTCTTAAAGTCCTTTGCTAATTAGGCATTGTAAGAGCACTGACTGCGAAACACAATTTAAAAAATAGTATTGAAACAACAATCCTTATGTGACCCTTATTGCATTTTCAAAATTATGCCCTTCAATGAGCACGAACATGTTAATGCATGTTGCAGGTAAATAGCTCCTCCTTGAGGTTAATGGTGCCTATTTACTAACCGCACATGTTAATGCACATTAGCAGATGATCACCTTTTTTGTAAAAATGCCCTTGATGTTGAAAAACATTTTCAGTTCATTTTTAACCTGCACAGTGAATGGTCTTCAGCTATCTAGGCACACATTTAAAACAAATTCAAAATAATCAAATGCAGTGCAAAGCAATGAAACACAGAGTGGGAGGACACTGTACCATACAGTAGCACATGACATGGTAGACAATCATATTTAAGTGTGCATCCTTGAGTAAAATCACATCAACAAAAAATTCATCATAAAGAGGGAAATTAAGAATGAGATTTTTGTAGCCATTGTACCCTGTTACTTCACTGGACAAAAAGAGATTAAAAAAAATGTATCCATGCATTTATAGTAGAGCAGCAGTTGAATGGTGGGGCATTCAAATGTACTTCTGAAGTTGCAGTACGATCAAGCTTGCCTGTTTCTGGTCTCTGTTATTGCTTCCTTTGGTCATATTTCTTTTCACATTTTTTTGGAACAAACGTGTATCATGAATACATGCCACGTTTTTTACAACTTTCCTTCCTTGCATTCTTGCTTTAAATGTGCTAGTGGGATGCCTGTATGTCATTCTGATAGGTATTAACAGACCAGACAGCAGCACAGCAATTTTGATTTATATGATAGAACTACCAATGTAAGAAGAGCTTTCCAAAACACTAATCTATACTCAGCAACTAAATCCCAAACTCATACCAACAAAATGGGATCTCAGCAATTTTTATTTCTTCAACCTCCAGCTACAATTTCTTTTCTTAGTACTGCTGCTATAAACATATTACTCCTGGGGAAATTCTGTGCACACAAATTTAAAATTCTGCAAAATTCTGCATACATATTAGTCAAAATAGCAAAATATATATCTCAGTCTTTGAGTAATTAATGTAAAATGTAATACAGAAAAGATTTTACTCAAAGATGCAGTTTTAAATATTTTGAGCAGAATTCCACTAGAAGTACACTGTAAGAGTGTCCTTTCCACACTCTCTCCCTACTCCTCTGACCAGACCTCTTTCACTCTGCCCTCTCAGGCTCTAGGGATGTGAATCGTGTCCTCGATCGTCTTAACGATCGATTTCAGCTGGGAGGGGGAGGGAATCGTATTGTTGCCGTTTGGGGGGATAAAATATCGTGAAAAATCGTGAAGAATCGTGAAAAATCGAAAAATCGCAAAACCGGCACATTAAAACCCCCTAAAACCCACCCCCGACCCTTTAAATTAAATCCCCCACCCTCCCGAACCCCCCCCAAATGACTTAAATAACCTGCGGGTCCAGCGGCGGTCCAGAACGGCAGCGGTCCGGAACGGGCTCCTGCTCCTGAATCTTGTTGTCTTCAGCCGGCGCCATTTTCCAAAATGGCGCCGAAAAATGGCGGCGGCCATAGACGAACACGATTGGACGGCAGGAGGTCCTTCCGGACCCCCGCTGGACTTTTGGCAAGTCTCGTGGGGGTCAGGAGGCCCCCCACAAGCTGGCCAAAAGTTCCTGGAGGTCCAGCGGGGGTCAGGGAGCGATTTCCCGCCGCGAATCGTTTTCGTACGGAAAATGGCGCCGGCAGGAGATCGACTGCAGGAGGTCGTTCAGCGAGGGTTCCGGCGCCTCGCTGAACAACCTCCTGCAGTCGATCTCCTGCCGGCGCCATTTTCCGTACGAAAACGATTCGCGGCGGGAATCGCTCCCTGACCCCCGCTGGACCTCCAGGAACTTTTGGCCAGCTTGTGGGGGGCCTCCTGACCCCCACGAGACTTGCCAAAAGTCCAGCGGGGGTCCGGAAGGACCTCCTGCCGTCCAATCGTGTTCGTCTATGGCCGCCGCCATTTTTCGGCGCCATTTTGGAAAATGGCGCCGGCTGAAGACAACAAGATTCAGGAGCAGGAGCCCGTTCCGGACCGCCGCTGGACCCGCAGGTTATTTAAGTCATTTGGGGGGGGTTCGGGAGGGTGGGGGATTTAATTTAAAGGGTCGGGGGTGGGTTTTAGGGGGTTTTAGTGTGCCGGCTCACGATTCTAACGATTTATAACGATAAATCGTTAGAATCTCTATTGTATTGTGTTCCATAACGGTTTAAGACGATATTAAAATTATCGGATGATAATTTTAATCGTCCTAAAACGATTCACATCCCTATCAGGCTCCAATTCCTCTGCCCCACTATCTCTCCCCTCCCACTCTATCTCTAGCCTTATGCCATCCCAGAGTCTGACTATTCTCTCTCATATAGCCTCTCATATAGGCTTCCTCTGTCCCTCTCTCACTCACACACACACACAAACTCCCTTTCTCTCTTGCACATACACACATTCCCTCACACAGGCTCTCTCACTTTGCACACCCATACACCCTCATACAGGTTCCCTTTCTCATACACACACTCACATACCCCTGCACACAGGCTCACTCACACTTCCTCGCACAGGCTCCTTTTTCATACCGACACGTTCCCTCTCTCTCTCTCTCACAGTCACTCACACAAATTCCTTGACACAGGTTCCCTCTCTCTCTTACACACTCATACATCCTCATACAGGCTCCTTCCCTCCCTCTTGCTCACACACGCACATCCTCATATAGGCTACCTCTCTCTCTCACACACACACACACGTTCAAACAAGCTCCCCTCCCACACACAAACACATATTTCCACTCCCACACACAATTCCTCTCTCCCACAGGCTCCCAATCTTTGACTCACATACACATTCCCTCATACAGGCTCTTCTGTCTGGCACAAACACCTACCCATACACAGGCTCCATCTCTCTCTCATACACACACACACAGGCTCCCTTTTTCTATTGCACACCCATATACCCTCATCTAGGTTCCCTTTCTCTCTCACACATACCCCTGCACATAGGCTCCCTCTCTCCCACATAAACAGGTATTCTCTCTCCCACACAGACTGCCAATCATTTAATTACATACATGTTCCCTCAAACCAGTTCAGTTCTCTCTCTCACACACACACCCACATCTTCACACAGGCTCTCTCTCTCCCATCTTTTACTCACATACACTCTCCCTCAAAGAGGTTCCCTCTCTTTCTCTCTCACCACCCCCCCACACACACATACAAAACCACCCTCTCATGCATACCTCCTGTCTGTCTTGCATGGGCTCAGCTCTCTTATTTTGCTGCAGGCGTAATGGGCTTGGTTCCAATGATCCTGGGCCTCTCGCTTCTCTCTCCATCCGTGCATAATCTTTGGCTGCAAGTGGGATGGGCTCCACTCATGGCCTGCCAGGCCTGTTCCATTCTTGTCCACGAGCAGGATGGATTCCACTCGTGTCCTGCTGGACCTCTTCCATCTTTGGTCGCAAGCACGATGGGCTCTGTTCATGGCTTCCTGGGCCTTTTACCCATATTCTACGCAAGATATTGAAATTCTGCGCAAATTCTGCACTGTGAGGTTGTGCAGAATTCTCTGAGGAGTAACGTACAATTCCTAATATTTGAATATAGTTATCTGTTAAATGTCCAGATATAAGGCCAATATAACATTTATAGCAGGCATAATCTTCAGTTATGTACCCTATGGTCTTGTCAACTTCTAATCAATTGCACACCATCAACAGTCCATTTATTCTACCCAATTTTTCCGTCTCTTTTTTTTACTTACTCCTCCACTGATACCTCTTCCCTCCAAAGTAGATCAACTTGGCCAAATCAAAATGACCATGGGAAATCACTATAAAATTTCCAGGCACAGACAGATGGGGTAGGGCTACCAATCATTGCATTGGACTAGGAATCAGGAGATTTCCTGGGTTGTAGTCTTATATCTGCTGCTAATTCTCTATGTAGCCATACAAAAATAAAATCTTGACTTGTCAGAATCTTAGTTTATTAAATAAAATGATTTATAATGCCTTGATTGTAGGATCTCATTAAATCTGATATATACTCTGCAGTACTTATGGTTTATAAATATTGCGACTGTATTAGTTTTTACACAATTAAAAGGGCCATTATAACTCTACTAATCTGCAATATTACAGTTTTTCAAACTATTTGTATAAAAGAAAATAAATAAAATTTGTTAACTGAAGAATTGGTTTCCAAGAAAAATTGCATTACTATCACAAAGCATAATTTAAAATGAGTGGCTTGTGTAAAAAGTTATCAAAAAAAGTGAAATAGATAACTAATTATTTTATATGCAAAAAGAAGTAGAGACAAAGCTATGTTCATAAAAAAAGTCAAATGTTTATGGCAGCTCAGCAAAATATTTGGGTTTCAAAATATTGTAGAACTGAAATTCATAAAGAATTTAATTTCTGGTATTGCAAGCAGAAATTTCATAAATACAGACAGGTCTAATATTCTTTAATGCCAAAGATATGTTTTCCACATTTGTACATTTTCTGGGAAAGCATTATGCTTTAAGTTTATTCTGAAGCTACAGTTTTGATGAGTAACAGATAATAATACACTTTTCCATCATATGTTGTCCATAGGAAGTTGTGAAAACTATACAGCAGGCCCAAGGAGTGAAGCACCTGGTTTCTATGACAACAAGCGAGCACGCTATCATGCAGAACGAAGCTCTAATAGCCCTGGCCATAGCATCTGCAATCAATTTAGGTAACCAGTGCAAACATAAAATTGCTGCATAACGCACGAATTCCATCTATTTCACTGTCTTTGAATGAAATAATAGGCACAGGAAATAATTTCTCAGCAGCAGAGTTTACCAGTGTGTCACAATCTACATTTGTATCACTTCACATCACATCATGCAGTCTAGGAGTTACAGCTGGCCAACGCGAATACCAAAGTGCTGTAATGCTAGATATCTAGAAGTCATGCTTTCCAACCAGCAAACTTGAATTTTACTTTTTAAAATAGGAATAAATGCTAAAATATATGAAGGCGATATTATTTCATAGTTTGTGGGGTTTAATGATATGGGGGAAAAGAAGACAATTTCCTTATAATAAGACTGTAGTAGAGATGTAAAAGGCAGGGTCCTAGCCATCAATGCTCAAAATTGCTTTAAAATTACTATTGCTTCAGGCTCAGCATATTGTAATTTTTCAAGTCTAACTAGACATATCACATATCTTAATGAAATCCAGGTAAATGACATCCATCCATCTTTTCCCCCCTCAAGATGTTTCTTCACATTTCAATCAATTCAGCAAGACTTGTTTCTGTTGATTATTGTCCTTTGTCCCTTCAAGATGTTTGCCATTTCATCTTTACAGTGGTTCTACAGTGACACAATTTCTGCAACAGAATGCAATGTCTAGGATGATCCTCTTAAGAAGAGAGCCCAGCAGAAAATAAAATAGTTATTGAGTCTTATCCAAAAATGACTTTTCTCCATTCTGTGCTTATGGGAGAAACCTTGATTCAAGGTGGCCCCATTGCCTAGTACAGTGGCTCTCAGTGTTTGGTCAAGAACCTTTAATTTGCCTTCTTTGCATCAAATAATTTAAAAAAAAAGAAAAACTATGATTTAAAATAAGAATATAGTGACATTTATTTGGACCTCCACAGGCATTTGGATTTTTGAACTTTATTATTGTATTATTTTCAACAATAAAAATAAATTTTATAAAAGTACCAAGAACATCATGTGTCATCTGTGAAAACAATCCCTACATCTGACCATGTGCTGCAGATTTGGGTTATCCTGCTAACCCTAGCTGATATAATTCTGAATACCATATCAAGGGTTCAGACTGCACTAAAGGCTCTAAGAATCCTAAGAAGCACAATGTGGAGGAAATATGTAAAAATAGCATGTACGTGCATAACTAACATATACATGTGTTTAACGAGCCCTACTGGATCTGTACTAGAGGAGCATACCAATTCATTAACAGGTACATTTTAAAAGAAGCACGCATGCACCCATAAACATGCATATTGGGGTCGCGAGCAAAGATATAGTACGCGCATATCATTTAAAATATTCCTGTATCTGTACAAGTTGGTGACTTGATTTGACAATAATAATAAAAAACAGATTAACCATAAAATATTCCTGCCGTGTGTATGTGTGCAGCCTTTACATGTGTACAAGTGACCATATTTTTTTTTTTGGGGGGGGGGGGGGGTAGAGAGAGAGAGACTGTTAGAGAGACAATCTGACACTCTCTATACCTCTCACTGTAAGAGGGGCACTTTCAACTCAGGGTGGGTTTTAGGGGTGCGGTGCTACATTGGTCTGCCTAGGGCGCAAGAGTCTGTAGACATTTGTAACACAGCCCTCCCCTCCCCCAAATCCACCCTGAGTTGAAAGTGCCCCTCTTACAGTGGGAGATATAGAGAGTGTCAGATTGTCTTGCTAACAGTTTCTCTCTTTCTCTCTCGACTCCTTAACCCCTCTGGCTCAAAATCTCCAGACTTGCGCCTCAGTAGCCGAATGTCCATTCCCCTCCTCTTTTCTGCATGCTTTACTCCTGGGGGAATTCTGCGCACATAAATGTTAAATTCTGCGAACTTTATATTGGTCAACATAACACAATTTACATGACAGTCTTTAAGTAATTACATTTTAAATTAATACAGAAAAAAGTTATTTCTTAAAGATGCAGAATTTTAAATATTTTGAGCAGAATTTCCCACCGTAAGAGTGTCACTTCCACTCGCTCTCCCTACTCCCCTGGCCACTTTGCTCTCAGGCCCCAACTCCTCCACCTGCCAGAATTTCTCCCCTCCACCTCTAGGCTCAACCCCTTCTACTTTATAGCCAGTCCCAGAGTTTGACCCCGTTTTCAGTACTGCCCCTCACACAGACTCCCTCTGTCCCTTCCTCTCTCACACACATGCTCCCTCTCTCTAATACACATACACACATCCTCATATAGGCTCCCTCACTCTCTCGCGCGCATACACACACATCCCCTATACAGGGCCCTCCTCTCTTGCATGCACACCCACACAAGCTCGCTTTCTCTCTTTCACACATACATCCTCACACATGCTACCTATGTCTCTCTCTCACGCACCCCTTCACACAGGCTGTGTCTCACACATACACAATCCCTTCACACAGGCTAGTACACTCACATACACACGATCCCTTTTTCATACACACAAGCCCCCAATCACTCACACACATACACACTCCTCACAATCTCCTCATATAGGTTCCCTCTCTCTGAAACCCACACTCAGGCATCCCCCCGCTCTCTTACCTCCCATGCTCTCTCTCACACCCTCCTGCTCCCCTCCCCCACACCCCCTTCCCCTCATATAGGCTCCCTTTCTCTGAAACCCACACTCAAGCATCCCCCCCCCCCCCCCCGTTCTCTTACCTCCCATGCTCTCTCTCTCACCCTCCTCTCCTCTCTCTCACATCCATTCTCTCTCACCGGGGCCTTTATCTTCATTGCGAGCGGAACACACTTCGTTTGCAGCACACAGGGGCCTTCCATCTTCGCTGCGAACGGAGTGTGTCCCGCGGCACACACAGGCCTTCGTCTTTGCAGACTTTGTTCGTGTCATGCCGGGGTCTCCTTTTCTATTTTCTGTGCAGAATTTGGCAATTCTGCGCAGGGGGGGAATTCTGCGCTCTGCAGTAGCGTAGAATTCCCCCAGGACTAATCCTTATTCTTTATGCATATACTTTCCGGCTTCTTAAAATTTATGTTGCTCACGTGCAGCCCACATACGTGTTTATGGGGCCGTTTTTGCATGTACTATACTGATAATTGATGATAGAAAAGTGAAAATGACTATTTACAACTCCTCATGCAATCCAGTGTGAAATCACTGTATCAGGAGTTCCCGTATGTACCCAGATCAGTCCAGACTCCTGGGTTTTGCCTCCCTTCCAGCAGATGGAAAGAGAGAAATTTTTACAGCCACCGGCATATAACCTGGTGTAGCACCTGCAGTTCCTCAGTATTTCTCTGTCTCCAGCAGATGGAGAAGGTGCAAAACCTGCAGTTCTGAACCTCAAAAAAAAATAAAAAAAGAAGACTGAGAAACTACAGTGAGTGGATAGAACCATGCATCTACTTCATTGTACTCACTGTCTCAGTTTCTCTTCACTACAGCACAGCCATTGAGGGATCGCTGTTCCAGAGACCTGAGGGACTACAAGCCCAGCCGGGCTTCATCTCTGCTCACTACTGACACCTCTGGTGGCTCCTCAATACTGTTAATAAAAGATCTATCTGTGTTGTGTGTTCTAAAGCTGAACCTGACCTGTGGCCCCTCACGGGACTTCCCCCCATGGGCGTGGTCAGCAGCCACAGTGTCCAAGGGTCCACGCAAAACCATACAAACAACAACAGATTGCTAACTTGATGGATCCGGCAGAGCTCAATGCCCTGCAGGCCATTCCGGGCCTGGCCCTGTGCATTTCTGAACAGCAAGACGCATTGGAGAAACTCACTTCAGCGTTTCATCAGCTGCACACACAGAAGACCCAAGGCGCCAATTCCAGCAATGAAGGTCAGTTACATGAAGTAACTTTAAAGACTGCTGTACCGCTGGTTGCTCCAGTTCGTTTCTCGGGAGAGATTCAGAAGACCAGGGGCTTTTTAAACCAGTGCTGCATGCATTTTGCATTACAGCCTTCTCAGTTCCCCAAAGCATTTTCCAAGACTACTTACATTCTATCTTATCTTGATGAAAGACCCTTGTCTTGGGCCTCTACGCTGTGGGAATGCAAGGATCTTGTTTTGCAGGACATAGATGGATTTTTGGACTTATTTAAGTCCGTTTTCGATGATCTTGCTTGAGTGACCGTTGCCGGTTCTGCTCTGGTGGACCTGAAGCAAGGCAACCGTCAACTGGCTGATTTTGCGATAAAGTTCAAGACTCTTGCTACAGAACTCTGCTGGGACCCCAGATGCCTGAAGATCCTCTTCTTCAGAGGCCTAGATACTCGTTTGAAAGAAGAGCTGGCCGCTCGTGAAACACCTGACTCGCTGGATGAACTAGTGGCTTTAGCTACTAGGATCGATCACTGGCTTCGTGATAAGGTGAAAGAGGGATGGCCTAATAGAGGACCTGGTCAGAAGGAGGCTAGTCTTAAACCTGCACCTCAGATGGTTCCAGTAATTCCTGCTGCCAGTGGAGATGAACCGATGCAACTTGGTCGCGGACATTTGACTTCCAAAGAGAGAAGACTTCGGAAGAGGCATGGTCTATGCATGTACTGTGGACAGGCTGGTCACAATGTTCCAACATGCTCCATTCATCTGGGAAACGGACGGGCCTAAGTCCTGCAGGAGGTCTGTTCTTAGGCCTTACTACACCCTCTCCCCCAGTCTCCTTGATCTGCGGACCGTCTGAGTTTCAAACTCTTGCCCTGGTGGATTCAGGGGCAGGAGGCAACTTTATTCTTCGATGCCTAGTGGAACATCTAAGGATTCCCCTTCCACTACTCCTATCCTCAATCCATGGAGAGCCCTTACCGGGTGATGAGACTTGCCATACTGTACCGGTAACTCTCCGCACCGGAGCTCTCCATACTGAATCAATTCCCTTCTTTGTGTTAGAGAAGGCCATGCACCCTATCGTCCTGGGGGTACCCTGGTTGCAGTCGCATCAACCCCAATTTGACTGGGCATCCTTGGAACTCTCCCGCTGGGGCCCAGGTTGTCATGGGAAGTACCTTAAGGAGATTGCTCCTGTCATCTGCATGCCTACTACTCCAGTGATGCCGGGACTGTCATCCCAGTATGCATTCTTTAGTGATGTGTTTTCCAAAGAAGCTGCTGACATCCTTGTTCCGCATAGGTCCAATGACTGTGCCATAAGACTGAAACCCAATACTGAACCTCCTAAAGGACGTGTCTATCCACTCTCAGCGATTGAGAACAAGGCAATGTCCGAATACATCGAGGAGAATTTACAGAAGGGATTTATTAGACCATCGAAGTCACCAGCCGGCGCAGGCTTCTTCTTTGTGGGGAAGAAGGACGGTACCCTACGTCCTTGTATCGATTACCGAGGTCTGAACGAGATCACGATTAAAGGCTGCTACCCCCTGCCTTTAATCTCAGAGCTGTTTGACCGGCTTCAGGGGGCCAAAATATTCTCAAAACGTGACCTGAAGGGGGCCTACAACTTAGTTCATATTCGTAGTGGCGATGAATGGAAAACAGCCTTCAACACTCGAGACGGCCATTTTGAGTACTTAGTTATGCCCTTCGGCCTGTACAAGGATGTTGTGGTATACCTGGATGATATCCTGATATTTTCCCAGGATTTGTTCATTCATCTAGAGGATGTCAAGCAAGTACTACGCAGACTCCGTGAACACCGGCTTTACGCCAAACTCTCCAAGTGTGAATTTCATAAAGACTCAGTGTCTTTTCTTGGCTATATCGTGTCTAAAGATGGCTTCCAGATGGACCCTCAAAAGCTCAAGAGTATCAAAAATTGGTCCCAACCTAACAGCCTGAAGGCCCTGAGATGATTCCTGGGGTTTACCAACTATTATAGAAGCTTTATAAAGAACTACTCTTCTTTAACAGTACCCTTGACCGCAATGACCCGCAAGAGTGCCAACGCTTCAAAATGGTCTGCGGAGGCCATTTCTGCATTTGAGAAACTAAAGACTGCCTTTTCCATGGACCATGCTTGCGGCATCCTGACCCCAACAAGCCCTTTATCATAGAAGTTGACGCTTCAGATGTCGGCGTGGGGGCTGTATTGAGCCAGACTGGAGATTCTAAAGCCTTACGTCCCTGCTCTTTCTTCTCACGACATTTCTCTCCGGCAGAGAAGAACTATGGGATTGGCGATAAAGAGCTCTTGGCAATAAAGCTTGCATTCGAGGAATGGCGGCCTTGGCTCGAAGGCGCTCAACATCAAATAACCATATTCACCGACCACAAAAATCTAGAGTATCTCCGCCATGCGCAACGTCTCAACCACAGACAAGCTAGATGGTCCTTATTCTTCAATGGTTTCGACTTTGTGCTTAAATATCGCCCCGGAGACAGAAATACCAGAGCTGATGCCTTGTCACGCTCCTTTCTCTTGGAGGGTGTGCCTGAAGAACCTCAGCACAAAATTGATCGGAAGAAATTCATCTTGGCGTCTACACATTCTGTGCCCGCTGGTAAGACCATCGTGCCGAAACACCTCAGGAAGAAAGTGCTCTTTTAGGCACACGATTCCAAGCTGGCTGGCCATCCTGGTCAACACCATACCCTGCTCAAGATCCAGAAGTTTTACTGGTGGCCTACTATCAAGAAGGATACCCTATCCTACATGGCATCCTGTACCAACTGTACCAAACACAAACCTGCTTCTGGCCAACCGAGGGGTTTGCTGCAACCACTGCCAGTTCCAGAACAGCCCTGGTCACACATCGCTACTGATTTTGTAGTCAATTTACCCCCTTCTGGAGGAATAAATACCATCTGGGTAACAGTCGATCGCTTCAGCAAGATGGCCCATTTCGTGGCGCTGCCTGGCTTACCTTCAAGCCTTGGAGCTTGCGAAGCTCTTCATATCGCACATTTTTTGCCTTCACAGCCTACCAAGACACATTGTCTCAGACCGAGGATCTCAATTCACGGCAAGATTCTGGAGGGCCTTGTGCAGTTATTCGACATCTCTCTAGACTACACTTCAGTCTATCATCTGCAATCAAATGGTCAAACAGAACGGATGAATAGAACCTTAAAATAGTTCATTCGAGCCTATGTGAGTTGCGGTCAGAGTTACTGGGCTGAACTGTTACCTTAGGCTGAATTCGCCATCAACTCTCATCCAGCAACAACAACTGGATCAACACCTTTTGAAGTGGTATATGGACGCTCTCCAACACCGCCACTTCCAATGAAGCTCTCAGTGACGTCCCCAGCAGCTCAATCTACTGCTGATGAAATCCATAACCTGTGGACTCAGACAAAAGAAATGCTAGTCAAAGTGAGTGACTGCGCTAAGAAGTTCTATGACGCTCACCATTCTCAAGTGCCTGTCTTCAAACCCGGTGACAAAGTCTGGTTATCTACCAAACATCTCAGACTGAAATTACCTTCCACTCGGTTCGCTCCTCGCTACGTTGGACCATTTCCAGTCCTCCAACGTCTTGGCAACATCACCTACAGTCTGAAGTTACCACCCAGACTAAACATTCACAACGCTTTTCACATTTCTATCTTGAAACTTCTCACACTCAGTGAATTCTCTGCCAAGACTCAGGAACCACTTGCCATCAATGCAGAAGATGACCTAGAATTCAAGGTCGAAGAGATTCTTGATGTCGAAGATGAGGCAAAATACTTGAATACCTCCTTTCTTGGGAAGGTTTCGGCCCCAAAGAAAACTCTTGGGAGCCTCAGGCTAACATCCTTGATAAAGAGGTGCTCCGTCAATTTCATCTTGCGCATCCTTCAAAACCTAAATCTGGTACCCGCAGAGGAGACCACCCTTTGAAGGGGGTACTGTTACGACTGTCTCCACTCCTTATTTTCGAATGGAAACTTTGCATTCCGTCATCGCAGCGGTTCAAAGAGGAGAGTTTTTGGCATCCCTGGATCTGACGGAGGTGTATCTGCATATCGGGATCCATCCGGACCATCAGAGGTATCTCCAGTTCATGGTCCTAGGAGAACATTTTCAATTTTGCGCCCTTTTCGTTCGGCTTAGCGACAGCTCCCCGGATCTTCACCAAGGTGAAGATGGTGGTGGCAGCCGCCCTCAGGAAAGAGGGATGTCCATATATGGACAACTGGCTGATTTGAGCAAAGTCGGAAGACTTGTGCAAGCAAGCAGTAGAAGTAATGATGTGCTGCTGGCAGCCTTTGGGTTAGATAGTTAACTTATCCAAGAGCCAACTTCTCCCCTCCCAAGTACTGGACTTTCTGGGAGCACGTTTTGATACCTGAGTGGGGAAGGTTTTACTCACTGAGGAGCATATGCTCAAGTTACAGTCCCAGGTGTGGAGTCTCTTACAGGCCCATCTGCCCAGGGTATGGGATTACTTACAGGTTCTGAGCTCCATGGCATCTAGCTTGGAATTTGTTCCCTGGGCATTTGCTCATATGTGGCTCCTTCAACAGGCATTGCTATGCCGCTGGGATCCAATATTGGAACAGTTTCATTTTCCCCTACAGCTTACCAAATCAGCAAGTTCCAGTCTGTCATGGTGGCTTTCTCACTGCCATTTGAACTGTGGGGTGAATTTGAAGGTTCCTCAGTGGATGGTGGTGACTACTGATGCCAGCCTCTCCAGTTGAGGAGCAGTCTGCCAATCCCAGTCTGTCCAAGGTCAATGGTTGTCAGAGGAAATGTCGTGGTCCATCAATCATCTTGAGATGAGAGCGGTACAGTTAATCCTCCAGGTGTTTTTACCTCTGTTGCACAACCATCCGTTCAGGATTCTGACAATGCAATGACGGTGGCCTACATCAACCGCCAAGGGGGGACCAAGAGTCTAGCAGTGGCTCAGGAAGCGGAGATGCTCATGTGTTGGGTGCAGCAACATCTGTCTGTCTGGGCTGTTTTCAAGGCCAGATTCATGGAAAGCCTCTGGCATTGTATCCGGATATGCTGCATTTTCTCAGGGGGACAAAGCATTTTCGGCCTTCTAGGTCAGTGTTTCCCTCTTGGAGTCTTAATTTGGTTCTCAAAGGCATGTGTGGGGCACCGTTTGAGCCTATTAAAAGGGCTACCTTAAAGGATCTCACTTTGAAGGTGGTTTTCTTGGTGGCTATTTGTTTGGCCAGAAGGGTCTCTGAACTTCAAGCCTTGTCCTTCAGGGAGCCTTTCTTATGGATCTCAGATTTGGGGGTCTCGTTGAGGATGATTCCGTCTTTTCTACCGTAAGAGAGCGAGCTTATCATTAGCAGGACCAAAATTATGGAACTCTTTACCATCAGATTTAAGATTAGAGGCAAACCTGCAGACTTTCAAAAAGAAAATAAAAACATGGTTATTTCAAAAAGCTTTCACAGAACCGGAACACGACAACTGTATCATGACCCAAAGTTTTCAGTTTTTAGATTTTTTTTTCATCTATTAGATGTTCTCCTTGCTTATGATATTTTATTTTGTTTTACTTTATCTTTTATAATGTTGAGATTACTTACCTGATAATCTCCTTTTCCTTAGTGTATGCAGATGGACTCAAAACAAATGGGTATAGTGTGCTCGTGCTAGCAGTTGGAGATGGATCTGACATCAGCACGGGTACATATACCCCTACAGGAAGTGCCGCAAATCAGTAATCTTCCTTGCAAAAGCTGTAGCTGACCGATCAATTAAATGAACAGGATTACCCTGACCGATTGATAGTAGCTGGAGACCGCCAGTGTTCCCAACCGGAAGGCATCGACACCCGGCAGGGTGGATGGCCTATTATAAGAAAACATGGCTTACCGTGAGTCGGTGAATCCCCATGTATGCCGGCAGCCGGGCGGGATGCTGAGTCCATCTGCATACACTAAGGAAAAGGAGATTATCAGGTAAGTAATCTCAACATTTCCTAGCGTGTAGCAGATGGACTCAAAACAAATGGGATGTACAAAAGCTACTCCCGGACTGGGTGGGAGGCTGCCCGAGGACCGTTTAGGATTGCCCTCGCAAATGCTGTGTCCTCCCTGGCCTGGACGTCCAGACGGTAGAATCTGGAGAAGGTATGGAGGGAGGACCATGTCACCGCTTTACATATCTCTGCAGGCGACAGCAGCTTAGCTTCTGCCCAAGAGGCCGATTGTGCTCTGGTAGAATGAGCCTTGACCTGTAGAGGCAGTGGTTTTCCCGCCTCTATGTAAGCTGCCTTGATAACTTCTTTAATCCTGCGGGCGATGGTCGGCCGTGAGGCCACTTCCCCTAGCTTCTTCCCGCTGTGCAGGACGAACAGGTGGTCCGTCTTTTGTACTGCTTCTGACATTTCCAGGTATCTGGACAGCAGTCTGCCAATGTCAAGATGGCGTAGCATTCGACCTTCCTCCGACTTCTTCAAACCTTCCGTGGTAGGCAAGGATATGGTTTGGTTGAGGTGAAAGCGTGAGACACTTTGGGTAAAAAGGATGGAACTGTACGAAGATGGATAGCCTCTGGAGTGATTCTGAGAAATGGATCACGACAGGATAGTCTTGTAGCTCTGAGATGCGGCGTGCTGAACACACAGCCAGCAAGAACACCATCTTCAAGGTTAGCAAACGGAGGGACAGGCCTCGAAGGGGCCTGAAGGCTGATCCCACCAAAAATTCCAATACTAGGTTGAGGTTCCACAAGGGCACTGGCCACTGCAGTGGCGGGCGAATGTGTTTGACTCCTTTCAGGAAACGTGAGACGTCTGGGTGTTTGGCAACGGTGTTGCCGTCACTCCTGGGACCGTAGCAAGACAGTGCTGCTACCTGAACCTTGATGGAGCTGAGGGACAGACCCTTCAGTTTGTCAGTCAGGCCTACCACATCTTCTAGGTTTACCGTGATTTGCTTCAGTCCATCTGAATCATTACCCATGAAAACCTCCGATACGGGTATCTCCTCAACATCCTCTTCAGTTATCACTGAAGCAAAAAAAAATCATTTAATCTTTCTGCGATGGCCTTATCTTCTCTAAGTGCCCCTCTAACCCCCCGATCATCTAACGGTCCAACTGACTCCCTCACAGGCTTTGTACTTCAGATATATTTTAAAAAGTTTTTACTGTGAGTTTTTGCCTCTACAGCCAACTTCTTTTCAAATTCTCTCTTAGCCTGTCTTATCAATGTCTTACATTTAACTTGCCAATGTTTATGCATTACCCTATTTTCTTCTGTTGGATCCTTCTTCCAATTTTAGAATGAAGATCTTTTGGCTACAATAGCTTCTTTCACCTCCCCTTTTAACCCATGCCAGTGATCGTTTTGCCTTCTTTCTACCTTTCTTAATGTGTGGAATACATCTGGATGGTGCTTGCTTCTAAGATGGTATTTTTTAACAATACAACCAAAAAGGAAAAAACTCCAAAGACACCTCTCTGTCTCTTAGCAACACTCACAATATTATTTATTTATATGTGATTACCGCATCTTCAAGCCTGGTGACGTGCTAACCCACAGTTGGTTTTTTTTCCATTCTTTATTTGTAAATTTTCAAAATACATTATCCAATTATTAACATTGAATATTATTGAAGAAAACAGGTATACATTTTATTTTATACATACAGCTCTAATAATATACTATCATAATAAGTCACCTGCTTTCTAGATACCAAACAAAGGGGAGCTCCTCGAGCTATTTTATAATACAACTTATATTAATAGTATTTACTCACTATAACAGAAAAGGAAACAGAGTATAATTCCTACTATCCAGTATTATTTATAGTTAATATAAATTGGGTATTAAACTTTCACATTTCGGTTTCTCTGCTCTTCCAAAAATCTCTCTAATTGAGATGGGTCAAAATACACATATTTCACTCCATCTACCCGCATGACACATTTGCATGGGAATCGTATCATAATTTGAATTCCAAAAGTTCTCGCAATATTAGCTAAGGTTATAAATCTCTTCCTTCTATCCTGAGTTTCTTTAGCCACGTCTGGATATACCCAGATTTTTTGCCCCAAGTACAGAAAGTTTCTTTTTAACATAAATGATTTCAAAACTCTGTCTCTAAAGACATTGCAAATTTCACTATAAGAGTACCCCTCTGTTCTACTTGGGAAGCAAAAGATGTTTCTAATAAATCCGTGACATTAAGGGATATATCTTGTAACATTTGTTCTGTTGTTTTCTTTACATTAATAAAATATGCACTAGTAATCAATGGAAAATTATCTGGTTGCCATGTCAATATTTCACGGAAATAATCTTTAAGCTGCTCTTTTGCTGAGATCATTTTACATTTACATTTGGGGAAATTAACAAACCTCAAATTAGAATATCTAACAGAGTTTTCCAATGACTCAACTTTTCTTGTAAGTGCTAATTCCCCCTGTATTATTGTAGATTGTACATTCTTAATCGAAGAAACATCTTCCTGAACCTTAGTCAAAACTGACCCATAGTTTGTTACCATGGGGTTTAAGTTTAATAGTACATTTTGCATGTCCTTAATATTACTATTTAGTTTCATAATATTATTCTGTAACATATTCATAGCATGCCATAACATTTCCATAGTCACTGCTTTAGGACTTCCACGCAAGGCCTCAGGCATAGGAGATGAAAAATCTAAGTTAATTTGCTCCAGGTTGGCATTGTTCCCTACTAATGGATTCAATACCCCTCCTTTTGATGGTATTAAGGGACCAACAGCTCCCAAGTTCTCTTGAACTTCAGTTGACATTTTAAGAAGAGAGATCCGAGGATCTTTTTCTCCTTCTTATTTATTTTATTTATTTATTTAACTTTTTTATATACCAACATTCAAGACGGTGGTCCCATCATGCTGGTTCACAAGAAACAGGGGTGTAATTATAATAAACTTTACCATTTAAACATTTAAACAATTACCATTTAAACAATAGTGCAGAAAAGCAGTTACATATAACAAGGAAAACAATAACTTGGAATGAGAAGGGAAATGAAGATCAGATAGTTATATATAAGTATAAATAACATTGTAAGAGGTGGCTATTAACGCTAATGCTAGCGGAGCGTGTTGAAAGAAGGAAGTTAGATGGAATTGGAGTTAGGAAAGGCCTGCGTGAACAGCCACGTCTTGAGTCTTTTCTTGTAGTCTATTCTTGTAGTCTATTCTTGTAGTCTATTCTTGTAGTACAGCTTCTCGCCGGTCCTCCTCAAACGGGCTTAACTGTTCAAACGGTGTCCGTATGTCAGTAAGGCAGAGACCAGTGGTAGTTGAACTGCTTTTTGGGGGAGCTGGGATGACTGGGGCCCCGGGACTTAAGCTCACCTCTCCCAACGAGGGTGGAGTTTGCTCTCCTCCCTCCCTCGTAACGGGACTCTCCGGGGCTAGTAACTCTGATTGTGGGTAAAAGTTTGTCAATATTGTTTGTCCCGGGCTCGGTCTGACTGGGGTCGAGGCATCTTGTCGGACCTTGCCCTTCCGCTTTGTATGCGGCATTAAGGAAATATTTGGAAACTAAATTAATGATTAAACATATTAAGACTTTTACTCACTTTTCTGTGCCTCAAAGTTATTGAAAGATATATAGCTTGCCTGGGACACGATCCAAATCAAAGAAGAGTTTGCCGTCTGCCTCCATATTTAAGGAAGACGCACTCCTCTGACGTCACTCAGCGCCGCCTCCTCTGAAGCCGAACGTTGTTCCACACCCCAAGATGTTAGGCGGGTGACCGGGCTGTTCCGGAGGAAGGGTCTCTCTCTCGCTCACTCCTCACTCGAGCTCCCCAACCCACAGTTTTTTTTAAGGGGAAGCCGTCCAATCTTTTAATCATCTGCAATCAGAATCACCTTGCAATATATGTATATTCAATCAAGTGCAGTGTGGTTTTTGACGTTTTTCAATTTTTTATATAATTTTGTTTTTTAATTTTTAATATCTCATCTCTCTGCAATCCCAATATTTCAAGAAGAAAGGTATCAGCTCGACACCCGGCCAATGTTTCGCTATATAGCTTTGTCAGGAGCTGTTGATGTTAATCCTTTACCGCCATTTTTAAAGGGAACACCGCTTCAAAAACTTTGTTCACATATGTATTCAAAATTAACTTTTCAGCATCCTTCTCACTAGACGACTATCATCTCAACCAATTTGAATCCTCTGTTCCCAGGCTTGCTGATGTGGTATATACATATAAATAAATAATATTGTGAGTGTTGCTAAGAGACAGAGAGGTGCCTTTGGAGGTTTTTTCCTTTTTGGTTGTATGTTTGTTGATGGAAAAACATTGAGCTCTTCTTTTTTTTCTATTTTTTCACAATGACCACGCCTCTTGCACACTTTTTACCTTTGTAGCTGCTCCTTTCAGTTTTTTCTAACTATTTTTCTCATTTTATCAAAGTTTCCTTTTTGAAAGTTTAGTACGAGAGCCGTGGATTTCCTTACTGTCCCCCTTCCAGTCATTAATTCAAATTTGATCATATTATAATCACTATTGCCAAGCGGCCCCACCACAGTTACTTCTCTCATCAAATCCTGTGCTCTACTGAGAATTAGATCTAAAAATGCTCCCTCTCTTGTCGGTTCCTGAACCAATTGCTCCATAAAGCTGTCATTTATTCCATCCAGGAACTTTATCTCTTTAGCATGTCCCGATGATACATTTACCCAGTCAATATTGGGGTAATTGAAATATCCCATTATTACGGCACTGCCAATTTGGTTAGCTTCCCTAATTTCTCTTAGCATTTCACTGTCCATCTCACCATCTTGACCAGGTGGACGGTAGTATACTCCTATCACTATGGTCTTCCCCAACACACAAGGGATCTCTACCCATAAAGATTTGATTGTGCATTTAGTTTCATGCAGGATGTTTATCCTGTTGGACTCTATGTCATCCTGGACATAAAGCGCCACACCACCTCCCAGGTGCTCCTCTCTGTCATTGCGATATATTTTGTACCCCAGTATAGCACTGTTCCATTGGTTATCCTCCTTCCACCATGTCTCTGAGATGCCAATTAAGTCTATGTCATCATTCACTTCTATACATTCTATTTCTCCCATCTTGCTTCTTAGACTTCTGGCATTTAGCATACAAACATTTCAAAGTTTGTTTTTTGTTTGTATTTTCATTCTGCTTCTTATTTGATAGGGATGTTAGAATTTTTTTTTAGCTCAGGTGCGTTTTTAGTTACAGGCACTTGAACTACTTTTCTTATTATTGGAACCTCACTGTCGGGATGCCCTAATTCTAATGCATCATTAGTATCCTTTGAAGATACCTCCCTCCAAACCATGTTCTGCTGAGCGACTGTCGGCTTTCCCCTTTATTCTAGTTTAAAATCTGCTCTCTCCTTTTTAAAGGTTAGCGCCAGCAGTCTGGTTCCACCCTGGTTAAGGTGGAGCCCATCCCTTCAGAAGAGACTCCCCCTTCCCCAAAGGGTTCCCCAGTTCCTTCCAAAACTGAATCCCTCTTCCTTGCACCATCATCTCATCCACGCATTGAGACTGCAGAGCTCTGCCTGCCTCTGGAGACCTGCGCGTGGAACAGGGAGCATTTCAGCGAATGCTACCCTGGAGGTTCTGGATTTCAGCTTTCTACCTAAGAGCCTAAATTTAGCTTCCAGAACCTCCCTCCCACATTTTCCTATGTCGTTGTTGCCCACATATACCATGACAGCCGGCTCCTCCCCAGCACTAAAATCTTATCTAGGTGACGTGTGAGATCTGCCACCTTCGCACCAGGTAGGCATGTTACCAGGCGATCCTCACACCCACCCAGCTGTCTACATTCCTAATAATCAAATTACCAACTATGACAGTCGACCTAACCCTTCCCTCCTGGGCAGTAGGCCTTGGAGACACATCCTTGGTGCGAAAGGACAATGCACCACCTGGAGAGCAGGGCCTTGCTACTGGATCCTTTTCTGCTGCACCAGGTTGATGTTCTCCGATCATGAGACCTTCTTCCTCCAAGGCAGCAGCAGGGCTGCCAGTCTGAAGTTAGGACTAGGCTACTATTTTGGGGGTTGGGAGATGAAAAATATTTGAGTTCACAAAATCATATACAACTAAGGGCCGAATTTTAAAAGCTGTACGTGCACTGGGCCTAAAGCCCTGGGATGCGTTTAAGTCCCGGTGCTTGAAAAAAGGAGCAGTCCAGGGCCAGAGGCCTCCGACACAGCAGCCATTTGCCGTGGCCTGGGAGGGAACGGGGGAAGCCCATGGGCGTCGGCACACGCAAAGTGCACTAGTGTGCACCCCCTTGAGCGTGCCAACCCCCAATTTTATAACTTGCATGCGCACATATATGCCCACGCTTGGGTCTTAAAATCTACTCCTATATTTGGTCAGAAGAACATTCATACAAATCTGACTATTCATTTAGGGGTAGATTTTAAAACGAGGGCGTGGGCGTACATGTGCGTGCGCTACCCGGTGCGCACACATGTACGCCCAATTTTACAACATGCGCACGCGTGTTGTAAAATCGGGAGTCAGCGCACGCACTCGCTTCCCCCTTTCCCTCCCAGGCCGCTCCGAAATCTGGGGTTGAAGTAAGTTGCGCACGCCGGCCGACTGCTGGGTGCCTCTGACCCAGCCCCGCCCCCAGACCGCCCCTTTAGTAAGGCCCTGGGACTTAGAGGCTTCCTGGGGCTTTACGCATGATGCCGGACCTTTAAAATCCGGCCCTTAATGTGAAGGACAGTCAAGGTTATAATCACAGCCCATTGTGCAGCGGTGACACAGTGCCAGGTATCCAGAACTGAATTGTGAAGGAAACAAAAAGGCAACCATGCAGATGAAGCCAGAAACCCTTCGAGAGAACTAATTTGAAAGAAACTATGCCTAACAGCTTGCTATGGCCCTTTCCAACTGTATTTGTATTTTGTATTTAATAATATTTATATACCGCCTATGTGTAAGCTTAGGCAGTGACCAAAACAACATAAATAAATAAATAAAGCTGCAGAGTAAACAAACTCAATACATAACCAAACAGCAAATATAGTAAACAATTTCAGTCTGGACTGAAATATCAATAGAGTTTATAAAAAAGCATTCCTAAGCAAATAGGCTGTTAGCATCAGCTTAAATGACTTTGTGCAGGTCATCTGAATTAGCTCTTGTGGTAAAGAATTCCATAAAATGGGTGCTGCCACAGAGAATGCACATTCTCTCTACTCTCTGCTAAAGAAGCCTGACGAAAAGGGGAATATCTAAGACTGACAGCTGAGGTTTGCCAACCAGCCAACACCATTAGGAACCCAGTCAGATAGAAGTCTTCATTTAAAGCCATTACTGCCTCAGTGCTCAAGCAGTGCCTCGTGATCACCTCCTCCTCCAGTAATGTGGTCAGGGACAAAAGATTTGCTCGCTGAGGGCTCTAGTGGCCTCCTATGTGGTGATCCTAGATGTGGTCCTGCCACTCCACTTGTGCCTGTTCCAGCTCTGCATCCAATACTGGAACTTCCCTAGGTAGCATCCACTGTTTATCTCTGCCAGATTCTTGTGAGCTGGATTAGGCCACTGTTGGAAACAGGATACTCGGCTTGGTGGACCTTTAGTCTGACCCCATGTGGCAAGTCTTATGTTCCCTTTTGGCACTGCTGATTTGCTGCCTGAACCATTAATGTGTCAATATCATTATAAACTGGCCTAACATTGTGGCTCCTAGAAGCATGGCCTGCTAGGTAAGTTGTTTTTTTTAATAGGTGTGTCTGTTGAAGATTTAAAAAATTATCTTGCAAATTTGGCCATTTTTATGCAATATTTGGCCAAAAACCAAATAGCTATTACTAAAAAGCTGTAGCTTTTTTAAAAAAATTCTTTCACAATATTTAATCCAAAATCAAATATTTTAGTGCAAGATGCGAAAGGGGGTCCTCGTATGTTGAGTAGAACTATATAAGTATTAAGTAATAGTAGTAGTAGTAGAAGATATTTGCATATTTGCATGCACATTAGAGATAAATAATTTTGCATATTTCAAATATTGCATGATAACTTTGATTAATATATGAAATTAAATAAATACCACATGGATACAGCTGTATCGCACCATAATAAATGACCCCCGTTTGTTAGATAAATGTAAGAATTTAGGGTCTTCTGACAAAGGATTGCCTTTTTCCTGTTAGGAAGGATTGCAGTTTTGTGTGAAAGGGAATTTCTTATCTTTTCTTGATTTACGTTGTGGTGTCCCTCATGGATCATCCCTATTCCCACTATTTAACTTTTTTTTTTTTTTTGGGCCTGAAGGTTTTGGCCTGAAGGTTTATTTGTATGTTGATGATATATAAATTGTTGCTCCTGTTGGTGAAGATAAGGTGCAAACTTTGTTCGACTTAGATCAGAGGTTGGTAGAAATTGCTATTTGGTTTGTGAAGAATAGATTGATTCTAAATATTAATAAATAGTCAACAGGTCTCCCTGTTTTAGGAGACCAGTTAACTACCTGTGGTCATAAATATGGGATTTGAGTTGGTGAAACCTACACCTGTGGTGAAGGATCTGGGAGTTTTATTGGACTCAGAGTTCTCTTTAGAACAACACATTTCTCAGACTATTTGATCAGCTTTTTGGAAAGGTAAAACGGTTAAGACTTTGTCCTTTTTTTTAAGTCTTCATCTTTTAAAATTGTGATGCAAGCTTTAATCACTTCTCTACTGGACTATTGTAATGGTCTGTGCGTGGACTTCCCTGAGAGGTTATCACCCAGACTACAGGTGTGTGTCTCTCAAAATACAGCCATCCGGATTATGTCCCAGAGCTCTCATAGAAAGTCTATGGCTCCGGTGTTACATGCACTTCACTGATTTTTAGCTAAAGCATATATCCAATTCAAGTTATTGTTTATTTATTTATTAGAAATATTTCTATTCTGCCTATAGTGACTATCATGCTAGGCAGATTACAAAGTGAACTTAAAACAATAAATAACATAGAACATCACAATCAACAAAAAATAAAATTGTTAAAAAAAATCAGTTTACAAAAATGCTTCTCTAAATAAAGCTGCTTTTACTCTCTTTCCAAACAGTTTAAAATCTGTAATTTCTCACCTCTCCTCAGTTAAGCAGTTCTACAGCACAACACCCCCAATAAATAATGCCGGTTGCCTAGTATCCTGAAAATTAATATCCTTTGTTGCCATGTCAAGAAATTTTTTATTAGCTAAATGCAACATCCTGTTAGGAACATAATCTTTAAAAAGATTAGATAAAAATTTAGGGGCTAATCTATGAATTGATTTAAACATAAGGGTTAGAATCTTAAATTTGACCCTTTGTTCCTCAGGCAGCCAATGAAGCTGATATAACATTGGAGTTACATGATCGCGCCAAGGGGCATGCAAAACCAGCCTGGCTGCTGAGTTTTGTAGAAGTTGTAGTGCTCTTATCCTATTTTTAGGAAGCCCCAATTATACAGAATTTTCATAGTCCAAGGTTGCCATGATAAAAGCCTGGACTATGGTATGAAAATCAGACTGCTCAATTCAAGGTCTAAGATGTCTTAGTTGTTTTAGTTCAAAATATCCTGAAGATAAAACAGAGTTTATTTGTTTTATGTATATCAATAGTGAGTCAAAGTATAACCCTAGGTTCTAGACCTGGTCAGAAAAATCAATATTAACACCCTCAATCAGGATAGTAGGCAATCCTTCAGGCTGAGGTTTCCGTGAAAACCAAAAGGCCTCAGTTTTTAATAAATTAAGGACCAAAGCATTATCTTGTAACCAGTTGCTAACTGCTAAAAGACATAAAGAAGTAAGGGTGAATGTAGTTTGCCAATCAGTTACAACCTCAAAATAGAACTGGATATCATCAGCAAAGACCTTAAAAAGTATGTTGAAAGAATCATCAGTTTACAAACTGGTTGTAGGTAGACATCAAAAAAGGTAGGCGACGGCACAGATGCTGGCGGTACACCTACCGTACTTTCATTCTGAGCATGGCAGGCTTACCCTTACCTGCTGCTTCCTCTAGGGCAAAAAAAGGAAGTAAACCATTAACGTTTCATGCTTTTTGGGGGTTGGGTCCAGAATATTTGAGCAAAAAGTTGAAATAGTATATATCAAATCAGCAGTTAAGAAAGAGCTCATTGATGAACACTGTCATCTGTACCTACATCTAGGGAGATAAGGTGTGTGATTACAATCCAGGGCTTTCTTATCAGTAGACCCTGCACTATGGAATTCTTTGCCAGTAGATACCAAATTGGAATGAGATTATCTAAACTTTCATGACAACATTAAGACTTGGCTTTTCCCCTTGTAAGATGATTTATATTTTAACATAGGTTAGTAGTGTGTGTTGCAAATCCATTTGTGTGATTGGTGGGCGGGATAAGAGAGCTCTAAGGTGGGAGCGTAATAAAGTTTGCTGGTGTGAACTGGATCCATGAAATGTAATAGATACCATTTTGTTAATTTTGTTTCATGTGAATTATGCAGGTTTTTCTATACACCGCCTCGGGTGATTCTTCGGAACCAGGAGGCAGTTAACAAGAAATTTTAAATAATAAATACATCTCACATGCATAGCAAGCCATCGGCGATTTCAGCTAATCCCCAACCTTCTCACTTTAAAAACTAACATAAAGCCATACACAAATCAATTTGGACTAAACCTGTTGCTAATGATTTCCCATATATTTAAGTAATGGTTCTTGTTGCCATGAATTCTTTAATGCACTGGAATGAATTCCAGTTGGGTCCAGTGATTATACTGTTATTTCTCAGGTGACATTGCACCATCTGTTCTGTGTCTTGAATCTTAGTCAAATCCATTTCCATTACATCCTTACCTCTTAATTGACTTTTTCCTGGTGAATACAGATATGGAAAGCCCAAAAAGGTATATGCTCTATCTTCTTAATACGATTTCCATGCTCTGTCTTAGAGTGGAGCACAGTGCATCAGATCATTATTATAGACAATGTGAAGAAACTATTGAGGCTATTCTTGAAGTCCCCAGCTATTTCTCACTTTTCACAAAGCTGTTTGTTTGCATAATGATTACTTTATAATTTTGGCTAAGTTGTTCAAAGTCAATAGCTTGGGCTGCAAGGCAAGACATGCTAGGATGGTAAAATGTATGGAGTTTATTTTGGAGCTAAACAAAATTGCATCACTTTTTGATGTGAACAGTTCAAGAAAAATAATTAATTTTAATATACTATGACATTTTAAAATTCTGTTTAAAAGCAAGTCCCTTTTTTATCCTAGAAATGCCCTTTACATCAATATAAAAATTCCAAGTATTCACAAAACATTCATTGGTCTTGCAAAACATAATATTCTAAGTGAGCAAAATATGTTCAAATCATGAAACAAACTATATAAAAGTGATTCCTAGTACAGAACATGGATTACAAATTATATTGTATTAAAAACACCACCTTCCTATATTAATCACCAAAAATCATTGGTTAATTAAATTAATTTCTAGCTTGGCAGTTCTTTTATAAATTGGTCATATTTTTTCAGTAGTTGTGATAAAACCAGTTATTTCTTACTTGCAGATGCTGTAGAAGAATCATTTAAGGAATCTGAACTAGTTCCAGTCTTACACAAACTCCTAAGTTGTGGCACTATGGGTCCAGAGGTGAAATATAATTCAGTGGGTCTACTGTGCAATTTGCTTAATTCAGGTAATTTATCTTACAATTCCTGATATGTAAAAATTAACTAATTTGTACAAGATGATAGTTTTCCTTCACAGTCTCTTCTAGGTCCATAGGTCAAGTACTGCAACAATTTCTTGTGTAATGATGACCAACCCAAGTCTTTAAGGTTTACAAACAAGTATCATTTTCAGGGCATCCACAATAAATATTCATGATATATATTTGATTTAATAACTAGTTTGATTTGCATATTTGGGTTATCTTGAAAATTCAACCTTTGTACAGCCCTCAAGAACCAGACTTGACCAGCTCCTGTGTCGGAGACCAGTTCTAGAAAGAACTATTTCCACTCTCTCTCATTGTCTAATGGCTACGTTTCACAGCACAAGGAGTACTTTATTCACAACCCCTTGTGACAGAGTTAAGCAATGTTCCCTGTGGAGTAAATGGTGATATGGGTGGCTAGGCATTGGTGGTTCTGTGTACAATGAAGGTTGTCACTGATGCACTGCTTTCACACCTCCTCCAAAAGTCTTTAATGCCCACACTCAAGATTTCCCATGGTGAAATACTAATGCAAAATATATGCTATACCAGATGGTGGCAGGAGCCCAAAGGGAAAAGCATATTTCTCATGTAATATATGCCCAAAGGAAATCATGTATATTTTATATCTAATTAATCTTATTATTCCTCATTAGATTTCACTGGAAAAGGTAACTCACAGATTCTAACACCTGAAGACAATTTACAGTATTTGGTCACAAACAGAGCTATGCTCTATACCTGTACTGCTTTCCCATCCCTGTCTACAGTATAATATTAGACGGACCTGACTCTTTGGAGGGTAAGAGAAAAATAGTAAATGCTTAAATCAAGAACACATCCTTTTAAATCAGGACCACTTACCTGGATTTCACATTTCCAAAGCATTGCTTCTATTTTCATTCCTTCTGGTCTTTAGTAAGTCAAAGCCCATAACAGATTCAGATATATGTACAAAATTTAATTACTACATACTTATAAGCTGAACTGTCATCAACCTGAAGAAGATTCAAAGGCAAATCAAAATGTTAGGTTATGGGTATGTAATGTTTAGATAAATATACCACTTATAGCTGGGCTGTGCATAACAGAATGTAACTTAATATTCATTGGCAATTTTCAGGCTTAGCTTATTCACCATCTGATCTAGAAACTGCTGCTTGGTAAGAAAAGCATACTGCTACTAGGAAACTTTCAGTGGCATTACATTTTCTGAAGCAAGCATGCTCAATTGTTACACATGAGCATGCCTGATGCTGAGCAGAACAAATTTTGTAGAGCTTTCCAGTAAAGATAGAATTGGAAGGGAACATGACTGGTACTTCCCACACTGCCACAGCCACTCTGTTTCCTTTTTTTCTATTTCAGGCAGTCTTCTAGTCAGTTGCTCTCCTGTAGGCATCTTTTCTCTGAAAAGAAAATGTTTTTACCTCTATTTGGTGTCACTGGTTTTTCTGACTATATCAGAGAAGCAGGTCAGTGGCTTAAAATTCTGTCTCAAGTACACATACAGACTGCCCATCACTGACCATCACAAAGATTGCTACATCTGTCTTGGAGGACTCATAGGGGTAGATTTTCAAAGAGTTGTTCAACAGAGTTGGAAAGAAGAATTTCATCAATACTCACTTGTTGCTTTATCATTACTGAGGTTTGAGCATCAAGTCCTTTGATCATAATAAATGCATGGAGTAACACGCCAGTAGATATGTCTCCTTTGGTATTAAGTGTTTGGGTACCAATATTGACTTGCTCCTTGAAACATTGTCTACGCTGTCTGTGCTGAGATTCAAGATAATGACACAGTTCCAAATAGCTGAGCCAGTTTCTCCCCCTGATCTTGCTCCTAGAAAGACCTTACCCAACATTGGGCCCATCTACACCATCTCAACACTCCATTGTACATCACCCTTTGAAGAAATCAAAGTCCAAGGATTCCTGGAGCTGTTAATTCAGTCATCCTTAACTGGTTAACTGAATTCAGAATTCCAAAGATTTCTGGGGCCTGAATTAAGCTTGACATAAGTCCATGGATAGTAGTCTTGAAGAGATAATTTTCTGACCTCCGTTTGAAACCCTCTCCACAACAGGAAGAAATACATTCCCATCTGAAGACCTTTTCTTCCTGGGTTTTGTTCAAAGGATGGCTATGGCTGTTCTGTTTGATTTAGATGTTGTAGGAGCATGCATCTGTAGTTGGTTTTCTGAAACATTTTAATACCCTGAAACAGCATCTGTCCATCCTCACTTCCAGGATATGCATAAGCTAATGTGGGAAACCCCCAAACAATGCTAGTGGGAAAGAAGGTAGAAATGAAGTACAGCATCCAGCTAGTTACAGGTTTTGACAAGCCCTAACTGCTACACCAACTTGATTGTGGAAGTTGCACTCAAAAAGGAACAAAAGCACTAAAATCCATACCTCAGTTCCCATGGGTTGCGAGCCTAAGACTTTTAATCTTATTGGGAGGTGCAATTTATAAGAGCATCATATTATAGTCCCACATAGTTTCTAATCCACTCTACATAGTTAAATATTTGCATACCAATTTGAAAGATGCTGAAAAATGCATTGACTATCTACCTCATGAGAAACAAAATGAATTACACATTTTATAGAGAAAGGTGAATATATATATATAGAGAGAGAGAGAGAGAGAGAGACAGGCCCTACAGTGTATTTGAGATGGCACCAAAAGCCTCTTCAATAACCATACATAACCACAGATGCTTATGGCTGTGAGCTGCAGGCTTTTGTGAAGAGATGTAGAAAAGGCTTGCTATAGTACCATGTAGCAAATATATAGGGTCATTCATCAAAATGCATTATAATGTTAACGCATGCGATAACGTCATAATGCATGCAGTATTTATGTTACCGCATGCTGCGAATGCAAATTTTTTGAAGGGGTGAGATTGGGAAGGGGTTTGGGTGGGATTAATGAAAATGAGGGGCACTATCGCAATTTTTAATGCCAGAAATAGTTACACCTTTTTTCCTGGCGTTAAGCTGTGTGATATGCCGAAACGGCTGTAACACAATTTGCGATAAATATCGCAAATTGCATTTCAAGAGAGAGAGTGAGCCTCTGGGGAGGCCTTCATAGTATTCAACTATTTATATCACTATAAGAGGGCCAGCTAATAGCTCGAGGTGAGGTGTTGGTGGTGGTTTAGGGGCCAGTTTTACATGTAGAGTGAGATGTTCAAACAGCACTGTACATCTCGGTGAAGATTTGACGTCATTTGGAGTGAGGAAAGTCTCACACAGATGAGATTTCAACAATGTTCTCTCACCCTAGCTTGATAGTACCCTGTTATGGAGTCACAGCTAGTGTGAGAGAACATTGTAGAAATCTCATCTGTGTGAGACTTTTCTCACTCCAAATGACGTCAAATCTTCACCGAGGTGTACTGTGCTGTTCGTACGTCTCACTCTGCATGTAAAACTGGCCTCTAAACCCTAAACCACCACCAAAATTGGAAATTACCATAAACATGCCCCTTTTTCTTACCGTGGGCACCATCCATGCAAAACTGTAGCATTTTGATGAATCTAGGGGATAATCTATTCAGATACAAGAAGTAGATGCTGTTATCAAAGACCATCATTTCATGTTTCAGAACCTCTCCACTGCCACATCTGAGCCAAATTTGGTATCCCAAAGACACCAGCATGGTTTCTTGAAGAAGCAGTCTTTTTCTCAAGAGACACTATGATGGACCCGCTTGCTTTAATCAATGGGGATTAAGATCTTGCCACTGAGATCAGAAGAGCTCAAAGAACCATACTGCCACTCAGTCAAAACCAAGGTTGGGGTTTTGACTGAATCCAAGAGAAAGACTTCCCTGTGCTGTGGAGGGCTGAGATATTTTGCAAAACATTGGACTTCTGGGCCCTCTGGATCATAAGGGATGAACCTTGGACTGCTAGATCCTCGGATTCTGGATCCTCTGGATTATAAGGGATTGCTATAGATTATATCTATTGACAATTCCTCCAAATTGTCCTTCTATCAAAAAAAAAGAATAAAAATAAAGTATAACAGCTCATCCAGAACAAGGACTTATTCAGATCACAAATCTTTTTGTTGGTTAAGTGTTCAAACCTATCCCACTGAAGGAGAGAGGATGAGGTTTTTACTCCAGCTAATATCTGGTTCCCAAAAAGATTGAAGAAAGCTTATTTATCATATACTGAAAAGTCTTAAATAGACTTCTGAAAAGAGAAAAGTTCAGATGATTTTCCAGAGCACATTTTTCCACTTTTAAACAGAGGGAACTAGTTTTGTTCACTGGATCAAGAGAAGGATTATAGCGATACACCCTATGATTTGGATGTAGCTCACATGTTTTATATTGAAAGTTTTATTGGATATCAGAACAGAAATGAAACAGCTCTTTTTGTGCTGCTTAAGATCTGACTTGATCTCCAAGAACCAGCCTCTCAATTATTCTCTTGTCAGGAGATCCATGAGATCAGAGGTAGGGAAAGTTGCTGACATCGTGTCTTCCATAACTGGGCCTTCGGGAGGGTCTGCGCTTGCTGCTCTTTCAAGCCCGGGGAGATCAGCAGCTTGTCATGTGAATGAAAACTGCTTAAGATCAGCAGTTTTGCATTTGGACGTCATCCAGGGAACGTTGTTGGTAATATAACCACAGCAGTCTTAAAATATGCAGGCTTGCAGTGGGAAAATCAGCGTATAAACGCGATTGGGGTTGCAGAGCTCAGTGCCTAAGCAGCCATCTTAGTTGATCACCAAAGAGTGCCCCCCATGTATTTCACATTTTAATAGAGTTCTGTGCCTTCATGTACGGTCCATGGGTTTTCACTAAGTATCTAGCTGTCATTGTAACTAATATACACATGTAACTACCTCTTTGGTTGTACCAGAACACAGGGGCAACACAAAGTCCCCGACGCTATTCTTTCATCCTGGACTTATAACTCTTCTCTTCCTACTCTGCCAGACAGTCACTGGGGTGCCAGGGTTCGACTGGGGGAGGAGGACAAGCCTCTAGGACCCTAGGTTCTTTGGGGTGGGAACCCTGTAGCAATCTCTTGCTTCTCCCAATCATTCCTCCAATTGTACTCACTTGTGTAGGTCTCAACAGTCTGGGTCTCAGATTAGAAAAACAGGCAGAGACTTGGAGTGATGTTCAACTAAAAATTTACTATAACTTAAAAAAAATAGAATCCAAGCCAAAATAGCAAAAATCATGATGATACATAGCAGAATGAAAACTCCAAGTGCCACAAATTCTATCCTTTACCCTTGATGGGGATAATAGGAAATCTCCCCTCCAGAGTAGGTAGGGAAGTGGAGGTGGGAGAATAAAAAGAACAATCCCTCCCATCCCTCACTCCCCTTTGCAACAAAACAGAGCTTCTAGTATCTACTGGATGCAGTTCAAAGTAGTTTACTACCTCAATTCCCTTAGGAAATGATGTTCCCACCTGAGCTGGGAACAGGTAAAAAACAAAAACAAAAAAACACCACCCAACTCGCCAAAAACTTTCTGCTCACCAAGGCAGCACCCTCTAGGTCTGTGAAGGCTCTTGTCTTTCCAATTATGCAGGATGTGGGGCCTACTGGAATCTACCAGCAACACCCCCACTCCCAAAAAGCAATCTACATCCAATCACACTTTAAATATGCTCAACTCAATTTATAAAGGGGAGGTTGACCAATCCCAGCACGCTGGATGGAGAAAAACCATAGGGATGGTATCTAAAGATAATAAAGCTTCTCCTATTGTTAGAGGAAATTAACAGTCTCATTCTTTAAACTGCGATGTGTCATTATCGCAGCGGTACAGTTTAAATCAGGGGAAGGGGAGGAGTGTGGGTGGGATTTGGGCAGGGTTATGGCCTGGCAGCACTGTGGGCGGTAATGTTTTCCCTATTATTGACAGCAGTACCACAGGAAATAACCTTTTCCCGTGGCACTATGAGGGTGAAAGTGTGCGGGCCTAGCCACAACTGCGGCGGGCGAAAACAAACTACCATGCTGCAACTGGCTGCATACTTTCGTCCAGCCGCCCCTTTTTTCCCCGCAGGCCATCATTCCACTATATTTATAGTGGAATGATGAATCCCGGGGTTAGTAAGGGAAATGAAGTACCCCTTACACATAAACGGGGTGGGTGGGAGGGAGTTTGGGGTTGTTCATATGTTTCCCCTACCTGAATGTCTGGCTGATCATATCTCAGCCAGAGCCAAGCAAAATGTGTCACCATTTAGGTGCTGAAGTCTTTAGGATTCATCATCAGCTACCCTTAGTTTCACCTAAAATAGTCACCTCATTTGTATTTCATTAGGGCTCTGCTAAATGTTACTCAGGGCAAGGTCTATCTGCTCATGACCAGAGCCTATGATGATGTTACTACAGTGGAAGACAAAATGTCGAGTGAGCCGATATCAGCTAAGTCCATGTTGAGAATGCTAGGGCCAGTAGCTTCCATGGTATATGTGATTCTTATAGCATGTCTTCCTATGAGGCAGGCCCAATGGACTTTGAACTATAAGTGAAATCAAACCATGCAGCATGTTCAGGATCACATATGTGTTATGGATGTTCTCAGGGACTCCTCATCTTGGTGACTCTCCCATTCCAATTTGATGTATAGATTACACTTTCAAATATTTTCAGAACCAAATTGTTCTCACCACTAATGCATCCAAATTGGGCTGGAGAACCCACTTACAAGGGGCTATACCTGTTAAGACCTGGTCCCACCAGGAAAAATCTCTACCCTTAAAACTTCTGACTTTCAGAAATCAGGTGGCTGACAAAATTGTCCAAACAATCAGGTAACTACCTGTGTTCTACCTGTGTCAGAAAAGTAGAACCGGATTGTCAAAGCAATGCGGGACGTTGTTAGGATTGGTGTAAATGTACTGCGCTGCTTGTGATGGCCTTGGGAATGGGGGCGGAGTTCCAGGTGGGTGGAGAGGGAGGGGGTTATGGTCCATGACTTATTGTAATTCTTTTGAGCATCTTGAAGGGGAGGACTGGGCACTATGCCCAACATTATTTTTTATTGATTTGCGGGGGGGGAAAATCAAACCCTTCTGGCCCAGAGGGCTTTTTTGGGAACCAGCTATAGTGTGGATTTAGCTAGTTAAGATTAATCCAGATCCATGCACTCTGCTAACTTTAACCAAGAACATACAGCAGCAGATGGGATGGGAGGGACTGGATTAGAGAGCAGCGTGAGCTATTCTTTACTCAGCAGTATCGGGTTTAGGCTCACTCTGGATGGCAGGAAAGGTGGGTTTGGATTTGGGAGCATAGTGATAACTTCAAGGGAACAATCCTATTTCTGTTCTTGCATTTTGGGTCTCTGTATTTTGTGTAAAGGTTTTATTTAGAATTCTTAAGCCTTAAAGTCCCTCTTTAAGCATTAAAATCCCCCGCCGCGACCATGTTTTGTCAGTCGGCTTCTTCAGGAGGGACTTCACTAGAGTACCATGCAGAAGCTTATAGCCCAGTGATTAGTGATGTCTTGAAGAAGCCGACTGGCGAAAAACAGCCATGGCGGGGGTCTTTAAGGCTGAAGAATTCTAACACAGATCCAGTGATAACATCAGTATAAAACTAATAACTTGACATTTAGAAATCTCGTATTGCACCGGATCATCAAAAATATTACTTTTGGATTTAAATTATTTGCAAAAGGTTTGGATAAGTTCTTGAAGAAGTCCATAACGGCTATTAATCAAGTTTATTTAGGGAATAGCCACTGCTATTAATTGCATCAGTAGCATGGGATCTTCTTAGTGTTTGGGTAATTGCCAGGTTCTTGTGGCCGGTTTGGCCTCTGTTGGAAACAGGATGCTGGGCTTGATGGACCCTTGGTCTGACCCAGCATGGCAATTTCTTATGTTCTTAAACATGTCAGACCTCAACTCTATAATATCAGTAGTAACTGACCAGTTGTAGGACAAATGCCTCAAATGCTGGAATTGGTTTTTCTTTTTCTAAAAAAAATTTGCACTTAAACTAGAGAAATTGTGAATACAGGAGAAAAATATGAGTGATTTTATTTTTTTTAAAGGTGTGTGTAATGGTTGTACCAGCATCACAACCTGTAAAGGTAACATATCCGTTCACTGTTGTATGAACACGCCTGTGTTTCACTCAAACTGTATTTGCATGCTAAGCGATAATAAGCATGTGATTTAGATTATTGAAGAAGATATCTGCAGGTCCTCCTCCTCCTCTTTTTTTTGTTGGTATTTGGTGGATGTCTTAGTTTTCCTTAGCTAGAGGAATGGCAGTAGACCATTTAAGCTGTAAATGGAAACATACGTAGCTCCCAGCAGCAAAGGAAAAGCCGTAGTGCTTCAGTTCCATATCTCGTCCCCTCACAAAGTAATTAGGCTATTAAAGTAAACACCAATTGGGTTAGAAGTCCAAATGGAAGGAAGAAGACTACAAAGATCAAGTGTGCTTTATACTTTTCTTTTAAAAAGCTCCTGCTTTTGAAACTTAAGTACTCTGCTCAATTCTGAACAAGCCAGAGTTATGTCTGATCAAAGATCTTGCAATGTCCAGCCCTCAGCACTTTTTCTTATGCTGCAAAAGATATTTACGTGTGCAGGGGCAAGCCGCTCTTTGAGCTAACTGACACCCCATGCAGGTCAGGGGATGGGGGAATGGAGTGGCCTTCTCCAAACCTCTGGTCATCCAACCAGCAGGTGAGATTTTCTTCTGAACGGCCAGCTGGCTTCAGGGAGAGGGACCTTCAATGACACAGTCATAAGAGATCACGGTATACTATTGCTGTAGCATGAAGCTCTGCTTCTCCCTTCCCCCACTCCCCTCCCCTCCCTGCAAACAGCTGTGACGTGTATGTGTAAAACCCCATTTACGGGCATAGGTCCGTAGAGTATAAAACATGCATACACAATTGAAATCACCAGTTCACCCATTCCTTCTCCAGGTCATTAAGACCCTCCTGGCTCTTTACTCTGAACTGCCCCTAGTTTACCAGACCTCTCACTCAATCAATAACAGCAGCTGAGTTTGATATCAATTGCATAAGATAATTAGCAGTGTAAAACTACGCCAAGTTGACAAATGTGCGTAGGTCTCTTATAAAATAGCAACCTGCGCCTGTAGGTCTTGGACCCCGCTCCGGAAAACTCTTATACTGCACACAAGATTAAAAATATGCGCATACTTTTGATGTTTTTAAAATAGCATGTACACAAGTATAAGCTATCTACGCATGTATATGCTAATTTTATACACATGAATGTTTTGAAAATTCTCCACAAAATGTCTGAATGATCACTTTGCAGTACAATAAAATGGCACTTACTTTGATGCAGAAGTCTCAATAATGGCAAAGATACGACGACTTCTCCAGGAGCAGTTGAGTTTAAAAGAACAGTACATTTTAATTAAATTATATGCTTGTAATGCACACATTCTATATGAAGGGGGTATTTTGGTGCAGTCACAAAAGTTATTACTCACAATGGTCATTGTTCATTTTGCCTGTGTTCCACAGCAGCTTCCAACAACACCTGGGACAAAATATTTAAAAAGGAAGCTGATGCAGCAAGTACAAAAGTAACAATTGTAATCTAAAGAGATATTACAAGATATTATGATTATCAGAATGCAATACAAACGATTCTGGAGTGACTGAACATCTTTGCTTCATCTAACAAAATGCATTCCCTGATTCCACAGAGGATTCTGTAGCATATTCCATTAAGTTTTCAGTTTCCATGTGCCACTGCTGTAATGTGTTTTACGATCAAGACTGGAAAGCTAAGATCTTGTTTATCAGCTCCTGCATACAGAACACAAGCTATTTTCCCCTTCGTTAAGAGCGCATTTGATTTCTTTCAGATGACCTCAGGCATCAAGTGGAGGAATCAAATGTGAAGGAGACGCTGGAGAAGCTCTGTAGCCACAGCAATGCAAGCGTAGTTAAACAGGCTGTAATGGCACTGCAGATACTGAGAAATGGACGCCAACACCGAAGCCATTTTTTTGCATAAAAATAAACACCATTCTTCCAAGTAGGCATGTTTTCTTCCAAGAATCTGACACTAGCACCTGTCAGTATTTAGTTCATGACTGTATATACCAACTGCAAGTGGACAGGGAAGGAGAGCATATTTGTAACACATTTTAATTCAGTACCTGTAAATCAACTTCTGTCACCATGATCTCATTGTCATCTGCTGCTACAGCCTTTATAGATTGGCTCTCACAGATTAAAAGTGAAGTGTGTAAATATGCATTCTTTGCCAAACATAGCTCTTATTTTTCAGCCCAATACCCAGAGAAAACGGGAGTATATCACATAGTTGAGGTCATGGTTCAGTATTCTTGTATTGTACTGCAGTTTGACATTTCTAATTCATATATGCATAAGGAAAACAATGTAAGGTCAGTATTGTTATGCGCACATTTCCCTGTTATTCATTGGCAAAACATTACTCAGATAACTTCAGACAGCTATTTTTCTGACCAGATTTATACATTCACCTAACTTTAGCCAGAGAGCGCTCAATCAGGGCAATTCTGTAAAGTGCGCTCGTTCATTACCCCTTATACTGAGGCCGATGCAATACAGTGCGCTCAGCCGAGCGCACTGTATAACCCGCTGTCGGACGCGGAAAAAATAGGTGCTAATCCACCCCCTAATGCAATAGGGGATTAGCGACTTTAACACGCATCCGACTCAGAGTGAATGAGCTCATCACATGCAAATGCATGTGAATGAGCCTGTTACTCATTCACTCCAAATGCAAAAAAATAAATGTGCATCTCAGATGCACATTTATCGCTCAGCTATTAACGCCTGGAGCAGGCGTTAATAGCTGAGCACACTGAAAAAAACTGCTTTTTTGTACTTTTTTAAAAGTTAAAAAAAAAACCCTCTGCCGGCCGCTTTGAAGACAGATGCCGATATGCTCGGCATCTGTTCTCGTAACCGGCTGGCTGCAGTAATGAAAAACGACACTGATAAACTCTGTCGCGTTAGCAAGGAGGCGCTAAGGTCGCGCAAGCGACCCTATCGCCTTCTTGCTAGCATGACCCCCTAATTTTCATATTGCATGGCGCCCCCCTTGTGGGCGCCATGCGTGTAATAGGAAAGCGGGCGCTGAAAAGTCAGAGCCCACTTTCCACAAATAATATTGCATTGGCCTCACTGTAAGGGGTTTAACGCGTTGAAAACACGTATCCAACCCCCCCCCCCCCCCCACACACACACACACACTAATAGAGCTCGGGCTATTAGTTATGCACCCGGCATACCGAAAAAATATGTGTGGCCAAGCCCTGCCTGCACACCTCCAGAGAAACCCCTCTGGATCGTGATCCGTTTTGTTCGGCAAGCAGCAACAGGAGATATTTGAATCTTAGTTTTTGTGTGGGTAACTCCAAAGGTTGCCCACACAAAGCCTTTGAATATCAACATTCGTATGCTTACTCCAAAAAAGTGTGGTGCGCTTATGTAGAAAAACTATTCAAGCCCTAATTTACCACTTCAGTTTATTTAGAGTAGAAACATTTTTCAACAAGTGTTTATATAAAATCAACTAATCGTAACGCATCTTTGGGACCATCAGATTTGATGCTTGGGTTGGATTAGATTATTATATGTTATAATTGTATACCTGACGTTTATTATTAATTCCACAAAATTTCTATAAATGAAAATTTTTGTTCTGAAAACAGTGTTGAATGTTATTCCAAAATATAACAACCTGAATATTTGAATTTGCAAGTTTAAATGTATGGTTTTCTTCTAAGAAATCAGTTAGGCTAACGCTTGATAACTGTGTGTGTGGCACTAATGCATTTGGTAGTACCATGAACAGAGAGAAAATAATGCATCAACAATTTTACTATCTATTCTAAAGATGAAATTTCTCATTTTTAGATGATTAAAAGTGTTGTGCACTAATCTTAGAAATATTTTGCTTTTTTTTTGTTTTTGCATTTCCTGTTCCTCCGTAAGTTCCAGTCAGTCACCAACAACAGTAACTTTTCTCAGTCAATGGATTCTGTTTCAATCTAAGGGAGGAAGTATTTACTCCCAAAAGCAAGTCAAGAAATTTGTTTGTTCAATTAAAAATGTATCACCTTTTTCTCCCCTTTATTTCCATTCTCAGGCAGTGAAGCTTTTCTTGAAATCTGATATTAAAATCTAATATTGTTGGAAGCATAAAAGTGATAAACTCAACAGTGATTTGTAAAGTAAGATTATACAGGTGCTCTGCAGTGAAATTCATCCCTCAAACTAACCCGGCTCTAGAATATGTAACATATGGTCTAGCATGGCACCATGGGTAGGAGAATCCACAATGCCACAGAAAATTAAAACTGCATATTTTCGATGTCCTCATTTTTCTGAAATAAACAATTACAGTATCTTAGAATTTCTGTGTAATCTATGATTTATATACATGTGAACTTTCTTTAAGAGGGGCAACATCTTTAAATTCATTAGATTTGCAATAAAGTTTGAAAAAGTCCATGGGCTAGATGCACTCAAAAAAATGTTGTTTCTGGAGGACAAAGAGAGCCACCTGTCATATAGTTAGAAGATATTTGTCAAAATAAAAGTCATTTGTCACAGCTCACAAAAAGCTATTTGGTGCAATTGAGGAGCTGACATAACAGATGCTCCGTTAATGCTCTCCCCATACCTGTCCACAAACACTCAATCATACAAGTACAGATGTGCCTTTTATTCACCTCCAGCAGCCTTCACACTTGACTATATTTAGTCCTACTTCAGACTGCCATAAGTTCAGGACAGAGTGCTGCTGCAAACACAGCTCCCATTACTAATTGACAGTTTTGTGAACAATTTTACACTTGTCAAAAAAAGTAGGTATAAACTTTTTTGTGTTAACTCTTGGATAAAATGGCATTATGAGGCTTTTTTTTTTTTTAACCACCTTTTCTTTTCAAACATTCAAAAAAAAACAAAACCCCTTTCCTATGCCAACTTTTGTTTTGGCATACCCTAACACCTAGAATTTTATATAAATGTACAGCATCTCTCTATTCATAAGCTAAACCTAGTTTTTGCTTCTTTCAGAATTGTATTCGTTTTCATTCCAACACTCTCATTCAGCCACACCTCACACTCAAAACTACACTCTACACACTTTCTAGGTACATCCACATTTTTTTGTGCCATCAAACTAATAATAAATGCAATGAACATGCACTCATAATGGATCTAGAGGACTATTAGAAATATCACAGAGCGTATAGATGCAGCACATTTATATTAGAATACATAACACCTACATAAGGATAACTTATAGCACTAAATAACATAGAAATAGAATATTACTTAAAAAAAAAAAAAAAAGAAGACAATAAGGATCAACTAATCTGCCTAATTCCTGTTGCACTGCCTTAGGCTCTAGTTGATTTACATCTTCTCCTTCACTCCTTCCCAACAGTTGAGCCTAGCATCCTGTTTCAGACAGGGATCAGTTTGGGTCACAAGGGATTCTCTGCATCTCTCATGCTTTTTTGAATTCTACTATTATTCTACTATTCCATGCATCCACAACCCTTTGAGGTGGATCTTAAATAAGTACGCGCGTAGATCTTAAATAAGTAGCCGCATGTATCTTATAAAATCTGGGGTCGGCGCGCACAAGGCTGCGCAAAATCAGCAGCCTGTGCGCGTCGAGCCATGCCAGGTCTATCGCACCTAGCATGTCTATCACTGCAATTACCATCCACTGTCGACAAAATATTATATTATTTTGCTTTTTGTTTTCTTGTGAAAGATGTTTATTCTTACCTGATCATTTCCTTTCCTTGAATCCAGTCATCCAGTGCAGACAAATGGGTTATACCCACCAACCAATAGATAGAGACAGAGAATAACAGTTTCACTGACAGCATCCATGCTGACCTCAGGCTGCCAGTATTACTTATAACATGCTAACTTCAAAATTTAAATCCCTTACAACCAAAAGGCTTTCCAAAAAAGTAAGTTACCTACCATGCCTGAACATAATCTGCTTTGAAAGTGCCTGAAAAAAAAATCAGAATATACATCAAATAAATAAAAATAAATTACATAAAAAAGTGAAACACAGAACTATATATTAAAAGAGTCATTCAAAATATCTGCTTACCAGGATAACTGCTCAACTTGGCTGGGTTACTTTAGAGAACTGAAAGGAATAAGGACCATATTTGGCAGTATTACAGGACAGGTTCTGGACTGGTCTGACTGGATTCCATCTAATCAGTAATTATTTCAAAAAGCATACGGAGAAGACTAATTTGCTGCCTTGCAAATCTCCTGTGGCAAGACCAGCCACAATTCCACCCAGGAAACAGCCTACATTCTTGTGAAGTGTGCCCTAACCTGCCTAGGTAAAACCAATTTGCAATGAAAGCCTTGGTGGTGGCTTCTCCTTTCTTAACTCCAGAATGTAGTACAAATTAGTGATCAGAACTTTTAATCTCATTTGTGACCTTTAAATAAAGTAAAATAATTCTTTTTACAGATAAGGAATGAAGCATCCTGAAATTCTTTTCCCCTTTACTATAAACCGAAGGATTCAAATGAAAAGCAGATACCACCTTTAGTAGAAAAGTCACCATCCAAATCTTGACCTTATCCTTTAAGGAAAACAAGAAAGTTTCCCTGCATAACAATGCTTGCAAATGAGATCCTCCTAGCCGAGCAAATAGTCACCAGAAACACTACTTTCAAGGTGAGCGATTTCAGGGAAAGCATCCTTAAAGGTTCAAAATGATCACTCACAAAGGACAACACCACACTCAAATCCCATGAAAGAATGGGGATCTCTTGCCAGAGGCCTAATGTGTTTTACGCCCCTCAAAAAAAACCAAAAAAAACCAAACAAGTAACATCCAGATGAAAAGACAAAGGGCTCCCAAAAAATAATTACCCTGGTAGTACACAATTGCTGCTACATACACCTTCAAAGAATTCAAAACTAAATCCTTAGCCAATCCATCCCGCAAAAAATTCAATATACTAGCTACTGCAGCCTTTCTGGGAACTCTCTGTCTTATGGCACATCATCACTCCAAACCCGCACATAAGCCAGGGAGGTAGAGGATTTTCTAGACCTCAAGAGACTGGCTACTACTTCAGGAGACTATCCCTTCCTGATCTATTGAGACCTCTCAAGGTCCAAGCCTTAAGACAAAACCAATCCAGATCCTTGTGAAGAATAGGACCGTGCAAGAACACAGCTCTGCACCAGGGCAACTATAATGGATCTCTGTCCAACAACCAGATGTGACTTGGATACTAAGGGCACCTTGGCCATGGAGCTACCAGATCTGGGTGATAAGTGATCCGCTGAACAATTCTTCTGAGCAACAGCAAAGTAAGGAACATATATAAAACTGTCTCTGTTGACCAACCTTGGATCAAAGCATCCATTTCTGTTGGTCGCCATCAGATCCATGATCAGAAGCCCCCACCTGTCGACTATCGGATTGAAGACCTCCATGGACTATGACCACTCTCTGGGATTGGCTACATTGCAGCTGAGAAAACCTGGCTAAATATTCTCCATGCTGGCTATATTCAAGGTGAAAATAATCTATAGATTCTTTTCCATCCTTTGAAATAGACAAAATGCCCTCTTCTGATACCTGCACTCTTTGTTCCTCCTAATGATTCAAATAGGTCAGAAAACTGCACAGGGCTAAATGAATCATCTTGTCTTCCAGCCAATTGATGGGCCACTTTGCTTCATCCTCTGACCAGCAACCCTGAGCAACTTGACTCAGGCACTGAGTCCCTCAGCCTAAAAGTATGGCATCCATTGTCAGCATCACCCGAGCTGGAAGCTCCAGGTTCATCCCTTTCATCAAATTCCTGCAATCCATCCACCATTCCAGACTCTTCTGGACTGGATCCAGCACCAGTAGCCTCTTTTAGTAGTCTCATCTGGACAACAAAGCTCTCTGCAGGGGCCTCATGTGCACCTGTGACCAAGGAACCAAATGTAATGCTCTATGGAGTAGGGATGTGAATCGGTTTTTGACGATTTAAAATATCGTCTGATATTTTTTAAATCGTCATTAATTGTTAAAGAGTGCGATACAATAGAAGTTCCACTGATTTATCGTGAAAAAATCGTTAAATCGGGTTAGTGCACACTAACAGGAGTTAGGACACACCCTAAAAACCCACCCCGACCCTTTAAAACCGCTCCCTTAGCCTCCACTACCCTCCCGACCCCCCCCAAAAATGTTTTAAAATTAACTGGTGGTCCAGTGGGCCCTGAGAGCGATCTCCCGCTCTCGGGCCGTCGGCTGCCACTAATAAAAATGGCGCCGATGGCCCTTTGCCCTTACCATGTGACAGGGTAACCGTGCCATTGGCCGGCCCCTGTCACATGGTAGGAGCACTGGACAATATTTGCCCTCTTCTAGACTCCTTATCACTACCAATGTCCTGGAAGTCCCTTAAAAGTTCATTTTTATTGAGCTCCACTCCCTTCCTGGCCTCTTGGTTCCAATGGAGAAGCAAAACCCAGCGTGGATTTAGGGATCAAATTCTTCCCCATGAAAAAAAGCTGCATGTGTGCACTTCATAGGCTTCTTGGACATAGCAGCCCATACAAAGGAGACAACCATAGGAGGAGCCACCAAATCTGCCTACAAACTAGCTGGCCCTGCAGGTTTCCTTCTCTGCTGCAGCAAGAAGGCCCCGACTCCTCTTCAGTTCCCTGTGGTCCCAAACTGGCTGCTGTTCCAGTACTGTGCTTCTTTCCCCAGTAGGAATCCATGACAATCTGTCCTACAGATGTACCCCTCCCCATCTGGAGCCTGTCTGTTACATGCCACCGAATCTAAACAAGAGCAGCACAGCGATTTCTGAAGTCCACAGAAGTTGCAAAGGGGAGCCTTTTTCCCATGCTCTGAAGCAGTGGCCATGCCACTCTGCCACACCCACCACGGCTGGGTTCTAAGAGGAGAAAAACTTTTAGACTTATAGACTATTGAAATCAGAAAGCACCATCTCAGGCAGCTGTCTAACCCAGTCTCTTCCCGCAGTCTGGATGCTTCCTTCTTGCTCCTCTCTTGCTTTTAACTTTATCATACTAACAAAAAATACACTGCCTGGCTCCTTTTTTCTCTTTTTTTTTTCAAGGAGGAAGGCCTGATTGTTCCCTTCATGGGAGGTGGTAGGTGGAAGGGACCAAGTACCAAGAAGACTGGTAGCCCCTGGCTTTGACCATGCTCAACTGAAGGAGGGAGCCTAGGTTTTTACCTCAGAAGTTGCCAACCCCAATTTCCAGACCTATGCTCAACTGAAGGAGGGTGAGCTGGTCCTTCACTTCAGAAGCTGCCCACTTTTTTCAATTCACCGAGCCTTACCAGGCCTTAACTTCACAGCACAGGATGCTCGCCTACCATCTGAGATGAAGTATACTGGCAGGCTGGGGTCAGCATGGATGCCTATAAAGGGATGTCAGGGAGCCTATTAATTCTCTGTCTCCATCTACTGGTCAGAGGGCATAATTTATTCATTTGGACTAGTCTGACTGGATGAAGAGGAACAGTTACTTTCCTTTCTAGCCTTTATTTTCCCCAAAATACAACCAGTGTTCTGATTCACATAGCTTAATTTCTTATTTCCCTCCCTTTTTGCTTAAATTCATATTATATTAATTTGAAGCCTTGGATATATTCTTAGTAGAAACAAACATTTTCAAACTAATTGGATCTCATTTGTTTTTATTTTATTACAAAATGATACACAGTGGAGCAAAGTCACAAAGCAGAAAAATGTGGTTAAAAGATAAAGCAGTTAAGAAAAATAGATTTAGTAAACTGTATGACAATATATATTCAACTACAAAATCGAACACAGAGTACAGAAATGAATCGGCAATTATTCTGGAGATTGAAGTATAAGAAACAAGAGATCTGACAAAGACTTAGTCATTTCCTCATCATTATTTATACAATACTGTACATACATCCTTGTAAGTAGCAGTTAAAATTCAGTTTGAAGATCAGAACAAAAAAAACACTTCAAGATTAACACTACCAGTTCAGTCGGCCAAGAATATTGCCTTCTGAGATATGAACTGAAGTTTGCCTTTAATATCAATCTGGGGATAATGTTAAAAAGAGAGGGAGCAGAGCATAAAATGCTAACATCTGCATGCTCTTATAAAAAAAAATTTGCAGGAAATATAGGGGTCTAGTCACTAAATGCCATTAGCACATTAACGGCAAACAATCCGTATTACTATTAACACACTTTTTGCATTAAAATTTAAATGAGCTGATGTATATATGAAACTATGCAAATCCACTCATTCAAATTTAATGTAGATTGCATTACTGCAAAACTCTGCATTGATGCCACTGACACAAAACTAACTACACCTCTAGAGGTGTAACATTTTTTGCATTAAAAGGCAAGCAGTAATGTGCATTGTGTTTAATGTGCTATTCATTAAAAGGGTGTAAAGCCTATTAGTGAATAGTGCATTAAATGCATAGCATTGATGTGTGCATTTAACAAGTTTTAGTAAATTAGCGGACAGCTGCAAAAACATTTGCAGGGGACATGATTAGTCACCTAGCAATCCCCACTTCCTCCTCCTTCCCTGCAGGATCCCAGCCCTCCAGCACCACTAGCCGATTTCCCTCCTCCTCTGCTACTACAGCCACTATACCCCTCCTCCAGTCTGCTCGAACCAAGGCAGCAGACAGTCGACTGCATCTGCCAGCCCACACACAAGTCTTGCCAGCCCGTGCCGCCAATTTCCAGCCAGTCTGCTGTATCTGCCGGCCCACACAATCCTTGTCAGCCTGTGCCTTCATCCATCCAGGGTGCATAAACCAGGCAGGCAGAGACATCACCGGGCGTGCGTATGCACACACCGCTGGCCCCGACAGATGCCACTTGCAGGTACCCAAGTACATTATATATGTAGTTAGGCTCCCTACTCATCCTATACAATGAAGTAGCATATAGGCAAATTCTTGGCAAGAGAAAGGAAGAATTCTTACAACAAATGGGACACTTTCTACAGCTTCACTGTTAGTTTAATGACTTTATATGACAATCTCAAATCTCAAAAGTCAACCTAGGTGCCAAAGACAAATGGCAGATGTCATCCTCTCCAAATCTAATGCTTCCACCTGTTATTATGAACAGCTGAAAATATACCGGTAGATACACATAATTTATGACTGTACTTTGAATCCTTGAACATTTTATGATAGAAATCTAGTTTTCTAGAACAACTGTCTGCTCCCTGTTCTCTGTGTTCAAGTAGGAGTGATGTTTACTTTACTGGTCCAAATTTACCACTGCACTGACTACAGGAGCAAATCTTTATATTTCCCAGCCTCAGGTCAGTTAGCAAGCTGTTTTGACATATTGAACCTTTTTTTTGTTTTTCCATTTCTATCTCTAGTCCGTCCATCAAAGCACATGCCTGGCATCTCTACATACTTGGCCCATAGGTCTGTACAATTAAATGTTAGCTGAAGCTGAACACCATATCCTAGGTCAGTCCTAGGAGGAAATCAGCCTGCCCCTTAAGATACTTCCTTTTCCTGTTTGTCTTCAGTAATCAGAATGGAAATGTCACATCCGGGACTACATATGTTAAATAATACTGAAAGAGCAGCATTTTATGTTCTTCCTGTCTTTTTTTTTTTTTTTTTTTTATTGGTGCTGGATCAGAATCACTGCCTGACTGGCAGTGAACAAATCCTTTAAAAAGTGCGACACTTTATAAATGCACACCTCAATATCTAAATGGATTAGTAAATTGCAATGAAACAAAAAAGTTATATACCATATCAGAATTTTCAAACATCTTAATGCCCATCTTGTAAAATATGTTGGAAAGCAGTGATAAACACAATGAACTCTTCCAAAATGTTCCTAGCTGTTATCGTCTTTCATAGATAACAGTCATTCAACTCAAACCTTTTCACAGACAAAAACAGCAGGGTGTGGGGGGAGGAAGCATACAGGACACCTGCAAGCACTACTATCCCAAGATTGCTGGAAAATGCGTATACCACATAGCTTTTAATGCCAAACCTCTACAGGCAAAGAGAGTGGTCTCTCACTCAAGTCACTGAAACAAAAATAAAACAGCATAATAAATCTATCAGAACAATGGCAGCCTCTGGCACATTGTAAAACACAGGTTAGCCCAGTGGTTCAGTGGCTTTACTGTGCACTGCTGCACGGCAGGTCCCTTGCTTCGATCCCTGAGTTAGGTCTAATGCATCCCAGCTTGGCTGGAGCTGCTGACAAGGCAGCTTTCCCAGCCCCTGGTAGGGGAAGGGAAGAGTTGTGGTGCTCGAGTTGTGGTCCTCATTAAGGGTAAACACCCGGTGAGCAGAATTATAGCTCAAGATATAGGGTCCGAAGGAAGTTCTGATGCCCGGTTCTCAACTTCAGGACCGTTGCTACAATGGCTAGAACTAAGAAGAGTAGGAGGGTGGGTTGGGTGTATTAAAATAAGGGGGAAAAAAATCTGAGTAGTTGTGAATGAAAGCTCATGGCACCAAAACTCCCAGCCCTGGCTCTGACTAAACATGAAAAAAATCAAAAGAACTACTGGGTCACTGCAAAACAAAACCAGACCCCCACTTAAGAAAATCAAGAATGGACTATGCAGCAAAGCCAGGCATGAGGAGGTTTTCTCTTCTCCAGCAGATATTTCCTGTGTGGTAGCGGATCTCGACACAGCCAACATCCACAATGCGATCCTTGTCATGGCTGAACAGCTTCCATTAAACTTTCAGTTTCATAGCTGCAGCATTCTTTAGCCTTGGTCATAAAGGTTTGTGACCAAGAACTAGCAGCAGCAAGGTTCTTGATCACATATTTTGTTTTTTTTTTTAATTTAGGTTCACAACTCTGTGCCCTTTGGTACATCTTTGCATTTAAAATAGAGGTATCAATAAAACCATAATTCACTAATTTCTACTCATCCATATTCAACAATAAAGATTACATAATTGATCTTCTACTTTTCATCTGTATTTTGTAGGAAAAAAGGTGGATACATATTTAGTAGTTAAGAATAAAATGCCCAATATTACCTACCAAAATAATCTTGCATTTAAGAAGAGATTGGACCAACCTTTCAAAGTCTGACCATATACAAAACTGATTCATAGTGGTTACCTTTTAGTGACTACTGTAAGTATATAGAACAGAGTTCATGATGCATAAAAGCTCTGGGAATGTTATGCAGTTCTCTCTATATTGCACCATTGTGTTGCCACCAATTTTTTAATTTTTAACAAAATTAAGATACACAAAACTGCTTATTTTATTTGTAGGATAAAATAAACCCAGAATAATCAGAATGCATGAGGATGAAGATTAAAGACAGAACAGAGATGGTTCAGTATCTATTCCTTTGATGGATGAAGCCAGATGGTAGTTCTGTGTTTTACCATTTGGAGCTCTGTAGCCCAGTCAGGCACAAGTGGAAGTCACGGCTAGTGAAGGTGACAGATGGAAGTGCGCATTCAGCAGTACAGGTCCTCCATACTGTCTAGCATCTGGACTTTCTTAGCTTCTAATTCAAGTTATTCTTATCCTAATTCACTAATAAGTGGAACAGTAGTAAATAGTATAATACAGCAGAGTTATGAAAATAAATTGCTTTTACATAGAAAATTATACATAAACTACATCCAACAGGATTTAAGAAATGTGTTCTAAAGATTACAATAATGAAGGAAATCTCCTAGTATTCTTGAATTTAGATTCAATTGTTCAGCAGAGACTCTGTGTTGTCTTAAAAGCAGGTCATCTCCGTTGTCTCCCATGTATACAACTGTCAATCAGTATAAAGAGAAGAATTCAGACTTGTAAAACAGCAGATTAAATAAATTGCCAAAGATGACAGTCCGTAACTAGCCAAAAGGGAATTCCAAATCAGGATCACTGTTGAGACAGCTCTTGCTCCAATCACTAGGGCCACACTCCTGGCCACAACCAGAAAACTATTTGCTGGGCGTTCCCTCACCTTTCTGAACTGGTTTCTTACTTCTGAGCCCAAAAGATGGCAATGATTTCATTGAAAACACTGCATATACTTACAATGTACTTTAATAAAGGACTTACACCTAACGCAAAATCTGAATGCAGATCAATTATAAATTAGGATAATCAGGAGCTAAACAAATGACTCTTACACAAGCAAAACCCCCGAAGCTGATAATTTGTGAGAAACCATCAGTCCTTGTGTTCACGTAAGAGTTCACTAAGAAACTCCTTTATTACTGGGGTTCGCCAGCAGCAGCAGGAGGAGGTTGCACAGATTGGAATTAAAGAGTCCTAAGTGCTGTACTGGAGATATCCTAGATGGTCCCAGCTTGCAACAATACAGGACACCAAGAGATATTATTTTTAAATTGCGACGGAGTCCCAGGTGCATTTATTTTCAACTTGGAAATTAACCTGTGGCAGGAAAGATTCCTTTTATATAAAACTCAAGTCCATAATTTTATGTTCAAAAGTGGTAACCCGCTTTGACAGCATCAATATCAGAAATCAGAGTCCTGGCTAGGAAAATTCCAAAAATCTGAAACAAAACAAAAACATGAAACAAAGGTTAAAACAAATATGAGAAAGCCAGTCCCAAACAGCCTGGAATAAAACCCAGGTCCTTTCAGTGGGTAACTCTTTCATTCCTTGAGCAAATTATAAACAAAAGCACTGCAGACCTATTACTTTGTTTTCCTTCTCTCCAGGGACTACGAGTACTAGTGGAGAGTCAAAAAAATTACACTGAACAGTGGCAAGGGAACTGTTTCCTGTATTATTGGGTCACAGGTGGGATAACAAAGGAATATACTGGAGAACACCGGCATTTGAAGGACTGCTGGATGAAAAAGAATAAAGACAAAAGCCAGGCAGTGCAAGATAAAACAGGGGGAAAACATTTTAACCCTGTGATAGGTCTAGTCTGAAAACTACAAACAGACGATTTACTGTAGAGCAGAGGGATCGGCTATGCTTTTTATGTTTTCGATGGCTAACGCTGGACTCATAACTTCGAATCCTTTACATCTGATCATAAAAATATAACCATGTTCAAAGGACAACGTCCCACTAAAAACAGAATTGCTAGAAAACCTATGTTACATCATGATAAAGTAAGAGACATGGGTTTAGACCCCAGCAAAGTCAAGGACAAAAGGAATACAAGACAAGGTTAGAAGTAGCCACACAATATGCGTGCACCTTAACACCATGGGGAGACCAGCATTGACATCTGAAGCATTTCAGATTACTAGTGGAAAAGTTCTCTTTATATTTTGTGGATCAATACCAGACAGAAAGGAATGCAGGTAACGTGCAGATCAGTCCTTGCATTAAAAGCTTTCCTCAAATGAAGTCCCTCTTATTTAAGTTCCAAACACGTTTGCTCAAATTTATTTAAAGCTGACATGCAATACATTTCAAAATCATTTGTGAGCGTCAGAACACAGGCCTTGTTTGCCTCTCTCCAGAAATGAATCCGAAACCAAACCTGTTTTAGTTGCTTTCTAGCATAACTGAAGGAAGTTCTTTCAGACTCTTCTGGTCAAGACAACAAAACGAGGACTGTTTTATTGTAAATAAAGGCTGTACCTGTAGTACTCATTTTTAACCACAGATTAATTCGCTTCAACTTGCATGCTCAAAATTCAAGATGGCTGTTTATTCTGAAATGCCAAGACTTGAGTTCTAGGTTACTGGCAGCGGTACAGCAGGGGCTCCAGCTCATCCCACCAAAGGGGCAGGACATGCTCCAATCCTCATAGCTCAGTTGCTTCTATGACTGGCAGTAAATACTCCCGATCTACCCAGCAAGCTGTCTCACATTCTGAGTACTAGAGTAGTAAATATTTTCTCCCATTCTACTTTTTTTCAGAACCAAATATTAAAAATTCATTCCCATTTCAATTCGCTCTTCAAGGGAAACTTATCGTTCACAGACTCACTTTTATGTACCGGACTATTCCTGCATTTGAGTTCAGTGAAGAAAAGTTTTTGGCTTCAAATTACAGGATTATGAATTTTTTCGCAAATTGATTCTTATATTTCCTCTAAGAACATATTTAGTGTCAATAAGCCAGATTCCTGATAAAAATTAATTCTAATGAATCCAAACAGATTAAACAATAGATGGAAAGCTATTTTCCAAAATTAGTCAGTGCATGTAGGAAAAGTGATTTTGATAACCTGAGCCTTAACATTCTGGTGGCATCATACACCACTACAAGAATCTAAAAATACAATTGTCTTGTGGCTGAAGTTGACCAAAAAACTCCAGGTGGCAATAACCACAGCCTTCTGCCTCCTCACCTGTGCTGCCATCTGCCTAGGCGCAGGAACCTGAGGAGCTGCAAGGAAGGCTGACTGTATCCCTCCATGCCTGCCCCACTATAAGACTGCCTGCTTCCTCGCCCAACCTGATGAGCCATAGGAAGGCTGCTTCCCATCCTGCCTAGAGGCTAATGTCCAGCCCTTTCTGACCCGACAGAAGGTTGTGTCACTCCCTACCCAGAAGCTGCTGCACAGCTCACCCCGAGGCAGTAGGGGCTTGAAGGAGGACTGGATTAAGGTCTTTTTTTTTTTTTTTTTTTTAGGTAGGAGAGGGCAGCAATGTATGGGGACTGTGCAAGGAAGTACCTAGATTAAAACCTTTGGTGGGGAGGGGCGGAGGAGTATGTTCTAGTGGATGGGAACCTGAGGGAAGGAAACAAAAAAAAAAAATCCCAAACTTGCTGAATACCAAATATCTTAAATTTTTGGAGACCTAAACCACAAAGCCCCAGCCCCAGTTTCATCAGAATCCACTAATGGAAAAATTACTTAACTGATAATTTTGTTGTCCTTAGTGTAGACAGATGGACTCAGGACCAATGGGTTATGCTCCCCTGCCAGCAGATGGAGACAGAGTTAGATTTCAAAGCTGACATCACCCTAGATACATCCCTGCAGTGATCTCAACCCTTCAGTATTCTTTTCAAAAGCCATTGTGGACATACTATTGAAAAAACAATATAAAATATTAATAATGGATAACTGTAACTGTACTCAGTCATAAACACTGACCCCCCATTAATAATATAGATGCCCTGATCTAGGGACTTGATGATGGTTTACCGGTAATCTCTTGGAATAGATATCCACTCCACGGGCTAATCCTTGGCACCATTCTTGGGCAGCTGTGGGTAGGCTGTTGAGTCCATCTGTCTACACTAAGGAAAATAAAATGATCAGGTAAGTAATTTCTCCATTTCCTAGTGTGTAGCCAGATGGACTCAAGACCAATGAGATGAACAAAAGCTTCTCCTGATAGGGGTGGGAGGCTGCCCACGGTCCGATTAAGACTGTCCTTTTCAAGACTGAATCCTCTCAGGACTATACGTCCAGGCGATAGAACCTGGAGAAAGTGAGCAAGAAGGACCACATCGCCGCTCAGCAGATATTGACGGGAGACAGCAGTCTAGCTTCTGCCCATGAGACCGCCTGAGCCCCAGTGGAATGAGCTTTAACCTGAGAAGGTAATGGCTTTCCTGCCTCCAAATAGACTCCCGAGACCACCTCCATAATCCAGCGAGCTATGTAGCCCGCGAAGCTAGTTTATCCCGCTTTCTTCCATAGAGAAGGACAAAGAGACGGTCCATCTTTTCGACCGGTTCTGAAACTTCCAGATACTGCACCAAAAGTATACTGATATTCAAATGACGGAGGAGTCAGTATTCTTCCACATCCTTGTGCTTATCTAGGGATGGCAACGAAATGGACTGATTCAAATGAAACTCCAAGACTATCTTGGGTAAGAAGGATGGAACAGTACGAAGTTGTAATGCTCCTGGAGTCATCTGGAGGAATGGTTCCCGACATGACAATGCCTGTAGTTCAGAGATGTGACGTGCCGAGCATATAGCCACCAGGAACACAGTTTTCAAGGTTAATAAATGCAAGGAAAGATTGCGCAGCAGCTGAAAGGAGGGCCCTGCCAAAAATTCTAATACTAGATTAAGACTCCACAAGGGAACCGGCCACTGTAGGGGTGGCCGGAGGTGCTTCACCCCTTTCAGAAAATGGGCCACGTCCGGATGAGCCAACAGGCGGGTTCCGTTCACCTTGATCCTGAAACAGAAGAGAGCTGCTATCTGGATCTTCAAGGAGTTAAGGGTCAAGCCTTTACTCAAGCCATCCTGCAAAAAATTCCAGAATTAGTGGGATTTTGAACTCCCGAAGGGGGACACCTGCGTTCCTCGCCCAGGCCTCAAATACTCTCCAGACCCAAATATACGTTAGGGACATAGAGAACTTCCACATGTGGAGTAAAGTGACAATTACTGCCGCAGAATATCCTTGCTTCATCAGGCGAGCCCTCTCAAGGCCAAACCGTAAGACAGAATAGAGTTGGATCCTGGTGAAGGACTGGTCCCTGCTGTAGCAGATCCCTGTGTGGTGGGAGGCATAGGGGGGTCTCCACCAGGAGTGTCCGCATAGTACAGATGCCTGGGCCAATCTGGAGCTACTAGTAGGACTAATCCCCTGTGGTGCGCGATTCTGCAAATGACCCTGCCAGCAGGGGCCACAGAGGGAAGGCATATAGCAACTCTTCTTTCAGCCAGGTCTGAATGAGAGTGTTGATCCCCAGGGACCACAGATCTCTTCTGCAACTGAACAATTGGGGAACCTTCGCATTGTGAGATGCGGCCAGCAGGTCACTGGATGGGAGACCCCAGCGATCTACTATCTGCTGAAAGGCTTTGGCCAACAGCACTCACTCTCTTGGATCCAGACTCTCCCTGCTTAGAAAATCTGCTCTGATGTTGTCTTTTCCTGCAATGTGGGAGGCTGAGATCATCTGTAGATGTATTTCTGCCCAATTCCATAAGGAGATCTATTTCCTGTGACACTTGCTGGCTCTTGATTCCACCCTGGAGGTTGATGTGGGCTACCATTGTTGCGTTGTCCGACATTACATGGACCGCATGACCCTGGAGCCTGCAGCTGAATTGTAGACATGCCGATCTGACTGCCCGGGCTTCCAGGCAGTTGATGTTTCAGAGGGCCTCTTCCTCAGTCCAACAACCTTGGGCCGTCAGTTCCCACAGCGCAGCCCTAGAGGCTCACATCTGTTGTGAGGACCAGCGAGTTTGGAGAGGACAGGGGTACACCCCTGCTCAGATGAGCTTCCTGCAGTCACCACTGGAGCCATAAGCATAGTCCCATCTGTAAATGGAGGTGAATCGAATAGACTTGAGACTACGGGTTCCAAAATGACAGTAGTGAGCGTTGAAGTGATCGCATGTGTGCCCTCGCCCATGGCACTACCTCCAGAGTTGCCCCCATCAAACTGAAAACTTGGAGATAGTTCCTCACTGTCTGGCGTATTGTGCTAATGAACTGACACACTTGGGATATCAACTTCCATATCCATATGGTCGGAAGGAAGACCTTGCCCTGCTTGGTGTCGAACTGGACTCCCAGATATTCCAAGGACTGGGAGGGCTTGAGGCTGCTTTTGACAGGTTTTCAACCCGAGTTCCTGAAGCAAGGAGGTCACCCTGTTGATCTCCCAGATACTCTCTTCCACGGACTTGGCCCGGATCAACCAGTCGTCCAAGTATGGGTGCACCACGATTCCCTCTTTTCTCAATGCTGCCACTACGACCACCATAATCTTGGAGAATGTGCTGGGGGTGATGGCTAGGCCAAAGGGCAATGCCCGGAATTGATAATGGCGATCCAGTACCGCAAAGCGTAGGAAACGGTTTTCTTGATGGATTGGAATTTGTAGGTAGGCCTTGGATAGGTCCAAGGAGGTTAAGAATTCTCCTGATTGTACGGCCCTTATCATGGAGCATAGGGTTTCCATGTGGAAATGATTCACTCGTAGATGTCGGTTGATGCTCTTGAGATCCAGGATGGGGCGAAAGGAACCTTCCTTCTTGGGTATGATGAAATAGATGGAATAACGCCCCGCATTTTCCTGGGGCACAGGTACTGGGATTATAGCCCTCACCCTAAGGAGCCTTAAAAGAGTAGTCTCCAGTGTCTGCTTCTTGTGCTGGGAGTGGCCGAAGACATCATGAATATGTCCTGAGGAGTGCTGTGAAATTCCACTGCATATCCTTTTTGTATGACCGCCAGTACTCATTTGTCCGAAGTGATCTCGACCCACCTCTGGTAGAAGAGGGACAGTCGACCCCCTAGATCCTCATTCCAAGGGCAGGTCGGCAAAATTTCACTGGGGAGTTCTGGATGAACCTGAACCCGAGCCTGCCCCTCTCTTGGGCTGTCGACTATGGAAGGACTGAGACTTCCCAAAGGGCCGAGACCTCTGAAATGTCAAGTTTTTGTAGGGGCAAAAGCATTGGGAGCCCATGGATCGACACCTCATAGGCGAGGGGCGCTGTAAGTGCTTTCTCTAATCTCTGGTACTGGGAAACTGGAGATTCATCCCATTTACTGGCCAGCTTTTCCAATTCGCTTCCAAAAGGAAGTGATCCTTTAAAAGGCATTTTTGTAAGATTTGCCTTGGAGGTTGTATGTGCTGACCAATTCTGTAGCCATAGCTGTCTTCTGGCTGCCACCACTGAGCCACTTCTCCGGCCTAAGTATGGTCTAGATCCAAGCCCACATCAGCTAAAAAGGCGACAGCAGCGGGTTCCATAACTGCTCTGGAATTCACCCCCGAATCATCCACCTCCTGAGAGAGTTGTAGGCATGAACGAGCTATCAGGGCACAACAAAAAGCCATGTGTAAGGTCATTGCTACTGCGTCAAAGGCCTGTTTAAGGATGGACTATATCCATCTATCGTGCACATCCTTTAAGGCCATTCCTCCCCCATGGGATAGTTGTTCGCTTAGGGACGGCACAAACCAGCACATCCACTTTACAGAAACACAAATGCTCTCTCACTGCCGGATCCAGTGAGTATAGAGCTTCTAACTCTCATCCCCCTCTAAAACTTGTTTCTGGGGCATCCCATTCCAGGTCAATCAACTCTTGGATGGCTTCCAGTACTGGAAAGTAGCAAGAGGCTTTCCATAGGGAAATCAGAATGGGATTCTTCTTTGGTTCTGTCATAGAGTCCACCCCAGGAACTCCCAGCATCTTCAGTCTGGGAAACCAGATCCGGCAATTCATCTCTATGGAAAAACCATAACATGGTCCAATACAGTTCTAAACCAGGGGGAATTTCCCTATCTTCCAAGAAATCTGTATTCTCCTCTTCGTCTGTGTTGTCCAGGCCCCTGCCAGGGATACCCTTGGTGAAGTGAGGCATGCCTCAAAGTCTGCCAAAAGGAACGGGAGAGAGAGGACCTACCGGCTGAGGTTCCGTCTGGACAGGGCAAGTGAGCTAGCAGACTATGCCTGTACGAAGGCTTGAAGGCCCTGGAAAAATTCCACCCAAGAGAAGGCAACCGGGTCCATGCCTAGCCAAGGAGATACTAGGGTAGGTGCCACTGAATTTCCCTCTCCCATGGATGACCCATTCCCGGGGATACACAGATCTGGGGTACTTCAGTTAAGGCTGTGGCTAACCCATCCTCTGAATGGGAGGAACCGGGCTTAGCAAAGTCCGAGGAGGCCAACTCTCCCTGGGCTTCCTCACAATCCTGACATAAGTTGGAATCCAGGTGAGACTGTGAAGCCTTAATAACCCAAGCAGCTCAGAGAGAAAGGTGCTTATGTTTCTTGGCTGCCGGAGCCATTCGCGGCGGTAACTGTGTGTTTTGTCGGCTCGCACTTAAAATTTTATGCGCACAGATTTCGGGTGCCTAGGCAGGACGCAGCGAGGCGCAAGCACACACCCGGCTCTACCTGTATTCTGCACTTAGTAGGTTGTGTGCGTATGTATGCACACGACATTATGCGCACAGTGTGTGTGTATACAGAGCAGACGCACTACGCACACAGACGTTCTATGGAAGGCAATACGGCACACAAAATGATGCGTGTAAGATGGCGCCGCCGCGGCCTACCACACCTAAAGCAGGGCCTAGCCCACCGGGGGGGCCGCTCAACCCACTCGGAAGCCCACTTCCCCTTATCCCACTGGGATTGGGAATAACATCAGTACTGCGCACCGAGCAAGGAGACCGGAGGAAATCTTACCGAAATCCCTCTAAATGACTCAATCGGGAGATAAATCATCTTTTTTTTTTTTTTTAAACTTAGCCAGGCTCAGCATTCAGGTCTCTGGCTGCAGGGGAAGAGGGCTTTGGCCATCACTGCCGTGCTCGGCTTCCCACACCCGCTGCCTTTCTGCTGTTTAAGCAGAAATGTCCACACCAGAAACCAGCTACCGGACCAAGGCACACCTCTGAGGGATCTTGGAAATCTCCTCAGAAATTCTCAACTGGGGGAGGGTCCTTTAGGTATCACCGCAGGAGAGCAGGGCTCAATTTTTTCTGAAATTTAAATGTAGAATTTCTCCTTCCAAAAAGTACAACAATCCCCATAAGGAAAGGTATATCCACCATCTGCTGGAAACATAGAAATACTGAAGGGCTGAGGTCACTGCAGGGGTGTATCTAGGGTGGCGTCAGTTTTGAAATCTGACTCCTTCTCCATCTGCTGGCAGGGGAGCATAACCCATTCATTGGTCCTGAGTCCATCTGGCTACACATTAGGAAACTGTCATTAATAATCTACTTGCTGATCTTCGTTTACTAAGCAGGAATTGACCCTTTGTTGAACCGAACCAGCAAGTAACAGAACAATTTCTGGATGCTGTAAATGATCACCTTTTAGGAGTAACTAATACTGCATGTGCAGGAAGTGAATCAATTCTTCAGTTAGTCCTGCGACGTGCATAAGGCCTGGCTCAAGTGACAACTATAGATGAGCTGCTCTGTAGCTGTGACAGAGATTTGATGATGCAACAAGAAAATGAACAGATGCAAAAAACTAAACATATAAATGCAAATATCAATTTTTATTGGTTACAAAAAAAAAAAGTGGCTTGGAATCCAATTGGCACATAGAAATTTTCTGCCATGATGCAGTGTAAAACCAGGTTCCCACAGGATACTGACCTGTAATAAGGAGATTGCTATGAAAATGCCTGCAACAATGTAGATATTTCTAGGTAGCCATCCTTCAAGAGCGGGAATGCATCCTTTAGTATAAATTAAATTACTCCACTCAGAGACCTTCTACAAAAAAAAAATAAAAAATACATAAAGAAAACAAGCAAATTAATGATTGTTAGCTCAGCTCAGGTTTTGCACCCTAATTCTTTTTTTTTTTTTTTTTAATTAAATTTTCCCATAGCGCAACACACAATCTCCGATGGTGTGTTGTGTATATCATTATGAAGTACAATGTAACGTGATACTGTACAGTATAAAAGTTTGCCCTCATAAGAACTCATTCACAACAAAATCCCCCTTTCCACACCTTCCAACCCCCTCCCATTATCCTCTAACACCAACAAATATACAGGGTGGTAAGACAGAATCATCGGCATATCTCCTGTTCATGTCACATCATTCAATATCAAACTGCACGCCCTGTGCAGCAAGGGTCCAAATAAAAATTCCCAATTTTTAAAAATAACTTGTGTTTGCTAGATATATCAACATGTTTAATGCATTTCTCCAAACAAAAATCACCCATTAGCCACCATAGAGAAAAATCCCTATTGTTTTCTGGCTATAGCATCCTTCCAAACTGCAGGATGCACTCCTGTCACTGCCCAGTAGATTCTTACCAGAAATTATTTAAAGTAGCTTTTAAGCACAGCCGCCTACAAGCCATTTATTTCAAAGTGCCGGTGTATAGTTATATAGCAAAGTGCTTCTGCACCCGCAGATGAAGCAAATAAGTTAGAAAGGATGTGGTCTGTTCCGTAATTTGAGACAGCTGAGGAGTACTATACGTTCAGCTGTCCTCTAACTGCCTGCAGGGGGGCAGAGTAACATGGAGGAGATAAACAATTCTTGTACATACCAGCCTGAAATTACACCGAAAGTAACCTTCAAAGCAAGTCTAGAACTGCATGGCAACTTATGAAAGCATGTTTTATAACTCTATGACCTGTGTGCACCAGCTCCTGGGCTCCGTGTGGGAGAAAGGAACTTGCGGAGGGGGTTGGGTATCTCCACCCCACTCCTGCCACCTACAGTCCTCCGGGGCTCAGCCACCCGCTCCACCTTACCTTCGGCCGGCGGGTCTTCAGGAACACCCACCGGCAGCTTCCACTCTGGGGAACCTCACCGGCTTTGCTGCTTTCCACAGAGAGCAACAACTCCACCAGTACTTGTGTTTTCACTTTGTCTGCCTGCCCCTGCTGCTTTGCAACGATGGTGTCAGAATGGCCAAAGCAAAACCATAAGCACTTTTTTATTTAATAAAAAGCACGACAGATTATTGCCAGACCTTCAAATGGGTTTACTGAATTGCATTCAGGAACAGTCTGATGGACTAGGTTGAAATGCAGCCTTAACATACAGAAAGATGTATGAAAGGACTTGGTTTTTTATAACATTAAGGACGGAATTCTACATATAGGCCTTTTGAAAATCTCACATTTGTATGTGTAAAAGTATGATCGGAAGCAATTTCACTTGTATTTTTACATATACTTGAAAGAGGGGTACCTGGGGGGGGGAGTTAGGGTGGGGGGCACTGCACCTGATTCTTTCTTCACCAGCAACCCCTATGGAAGGGGTAAGTGATGGCCAGGAAGATCCCCAGCCCTGGAAGAGGGAGGGGAAGGTAGGAAGAGTCAGAGAGGCTAAATTTTGGGCCTGGCTCAGCCCAACTTCGTAGGCCTGGGCTCCACAGTTTTCTCTGAGAAGCAGGAAGGAGGCTGAAGAGCCCAGGGAGGCACCAGCTGGATTTGGGTGTTTTTCTTTTCCCCTTTTAAGTGTTTATTTTGGTTCTGGAAACTAATTGAACCTAAACAAGCATTAAAATGACCTAGAAAACAAAGAAGAAAAATCCCTGAAACCATAAAATGAACAAACAAATTTCTTTGGCCCACACATCCCTAATGTGTACCTTACTCAAGGAATTAAAAAAAACCAAACCCAACCCTGGTTTACAATAACCTACAAACTGAATCTTAGTTGAGAGACCTATTAGAAGAAAATATTCATAAAGCCATGCTGGTTGAGCTCACAACAATATTAGATACATAAAGACAGACAATTGTTAGAGAATATTACTAGTCGTAGTCAGAACCCACCCACCTTATTTCTGACATCATAGCCACATTGTGTGTTCACAACAGTTTGCTGCAAAGAAATGAAAAAAAAAAGGATTTATTTAATTGCACCTTTGCAATGTTCCAGCTGTCATTGCTATCTGCTACCCTTCCCCCTCCCCCTACACATCCAGAGATGGGTCCCAGTAATGGCAGCCGCCACTTCTTCTGGGCCGGCCTGGTGGAACCTGGGGTTGTTTTTTTTCTTGGTTCAGGTCTTCTGTTTCAAGTCCGCTAGGGCTCGGAATGCTGAAGCTGCAGCAGTCACGGCCTCTGCAGGGGAGGGAGTCAGTCACTGTGCAACGGCAGCGCCAAATGGCTGGACCGCAGGGGCTGCGACTGCAATGACTGGACTATGTCAAGTTGGGAGGTGATAAAAAAGAGGGGGAAAATCCCCTGGTAACTGCGTAATGAACAAGGGCTAGGATCTGATGGAGCTGGAAACGCAAAACAGGAGGAAACTGCCACATCAAAAAAAAAAAAAAAAGAAATAAAAGGGATTTGTCGACTGGATATTGAGCAATAAGTACTCTAACCTTTAAGTCTCACTTCTATTTTATAAATTAATAATTTTTTTTTTGGAACTGTTGTGGGGTACGTCTCTTTGGCAAGCAAAAGTAAGGGGCCATGAAAGGCACATTGCCTTGGTGAGTAACAGGCCATTCAATTATCTCCTAAAATATGTTTTATAATATCAGACCAGACCAAGCTCTGTTCCAAGGGACTTCATGAGGAAGCAAGTGGGGGAATGGAAATCACACAAATGTATTTAGAAAAAGCAAATGGAATAGTGGAGGAAATAGCAATTAGAAGGCTGTGTAAACAAGATCACTTTGCCTTTAATTGAGTAATTAGAGTTAACAGAACACCTGTACTAGGGCAATAAAAAGAAATTCAGTATCAAAAATTAAGAAAATGAAAGCTAACTGTGGGATTTGCCTGAAGATTTTCAAATGGCTGGGAGAAAGGCGTGGAAAAATGTTCATTTTACCTAAGCTGCAAAAAACATGTTAAGGGTTGGCATCAGTGGTAAACTGTATCTGTTGGGAATCAAGTTCAGCTGGGTTATTCCACAGGGACAAGGCCCCAGTGAATGACACAATGCCTAAATTCCTCCTAACAGGCCAATAGAATACATAAATAAATAGGAGATCTCCTAACCTCCAGCCCCACACGTGTTCTGCTGCCAGCAAAGGATCCTTAATGTGCACACAGCTCCATGCATACCAAAGTGACCTAGCCTAGTGCTAACCCCAACACATTCCGAATGTCTAACCCCGCTTTGATTACATGCAACCGAAACGCTACAGCGATATTTAGCTTCAATAAAGAAGAGACTCAGCATGCATCAGGAACGCAGAAAAGGGAAAAAAGATTGAGCTTATCGTAGCCAGGAAGCACATCCCTTAAACACTCAAATTTAGGAAAATTACTCACAGCTGGATCAGCAAGGCAACAGGAAAAGGGGACCCCACACTTCTCACGGCTGTTGTTTATTCCAGTGCAGTTAAAGTATTCATTAAGGTTCCAGTCATCCGGTCCCTGAGCACCACAGCACTGGTTCTGGAAAGAAATAACCATAAACCATGAGTATACAAAAATCCAGGCCTGCTTTTTCATATAAATCTATGCAAATTAACCAGTTTCTTTAAACAAATGCATCTCGTGAAAACCAGACTCGTTTGCAGCACTCAAGGAACTACTTTCTACCCCCTCATATTTCTCTTACAATAAATAACCACATGCTTACATACATACATACAAAGAACCTCTTCACAAGCAACACACGGATGGAGTAAAACCTGAGAAGACAGGATAGCGCATCATATGAAAAATGAACCATCTACCACGAAATACAGAACTTCTGGCTGGTAGAATCTGTCTGATCCAGCAGCAGCAGATGTGCTGAATGAATCTTGTACAAGGAATGCTGCTACCTTACAGGCCGATACAGTACAGTGCGCTCCAACAGAGCGCACTGTTAGCCTGCTCTTGGATGCGCGTTTTCCCTTACCTCTTATTCAGTAAGGGGAGGAAAACGCGCGTCCAACCCGTGGCACCTAATAGCGCCCTCAACATGCAAATGCATGTTGATGGCCCTATTAGGTATGCACGCGGGATACAGAAAGTAAAATGTGCAGCCAAGCCACACATTTTACTTTCAGAAATTAGCGCTGACCCAAAGGTCGGCACTAATTTCTTCCTGTGCCAGGAAAGTGCACAGAAAAGCAGTAAAAACTGCTTTTCTGTGCACCCTCCGACTTAATATCTTAGCGATATTAAGTCTGAGGTCCCGAAAAGTAAAAAAAGTAAAAATTAAAAAAAAATAAATTTGAATTTGGCCCGCAGCTGTCGGGCCGAAAACCGGACGCTCAATTTTGCCGGCGTCCGGTTTCCGAGCCCGTAGCTGTCAGCGGGCTCGAGAACCAACGCCGGCAAAATTGAGCGTCAGCTGTCAAACCCGCTGACAGCCGCCGTTCCTGTCAAAAAGGAGGCGTTAGGGACGCGTTAGTGTCCCTAGCGCCTCCTTTTACCCGGATCTACCACGTCACCTAATTTAAATAGAGAATCGCGCGCACCGGCGAAGGGCCGGTGCGTGCGCCAGGAGAGCGGGTGTTCGTCCGCTCTCCCACGGACTTTACTGTATCGGCTCGTTACTTTGCAGGAATTTTTTTGATAACATGTCTTTAATTAGTTTCCCTAATACGCATGTGAATTAGAATCAGGTTACTTTAGAAGAAGATGAGAAGGTGCAAATGCTTCAATACAGCTATGTAATTCAGAGTCAGGCACCTGATCCCAGAATGCAGTGAGTTTGTTGGTCTTCCAGAGAAAGTAACAGAAAAACACATTTACTTCATGTATACTTAAAGGCAAAGATGTGTATTGGAACCACCCTGGGGTTAATCTCTTTTTATTTTTCAATGCTTGTGCAAACCTGTTCCAGGCACAGAAACATTTCAGTAACCAAGAAGTCTCTAAAGGCAGTAGAGCTGGCTAGATGCTGCAAAATGTTTAGCTTTCCTGGACTCTGCTACTTCCTGTATGAATCTGATTTTACTCTATTTTCTCTTTTGTCCTGATATGTCTTGTGTGTCCACATTTATTTTTGGGAATAAAAGGGTGTGCAGCCTTTATGAAGGCTACATCTAGTCTGAAAAATCTCCTACTTACCTTTCAGCACTTCCGCTGTTTGTACTATATACTTTTCACACATCAGTCTGGTGCGTGCAGTGCCCAATTCACTTATTCCCCCACTTGTTACTTTTCTATTTTGTATTAAGAATAATCCAATAAAGCAGATTTATGATGTGAAACACTCTCCCTAAAACAAAATGGCGCGTATTTTTCCCCAATAATTTACTTTGATTTGGAGGGGAAAAAACCCTGAAAAACAAATGTAAACATGACTAAGGACTAAATATGGTATGTAAGAGTCTTACTGCTTTCTGTAAGGAGTCGACGAGGTTCTGCAGGTCAATGTCATCTCGATAAGCCTTTATGTTGTTCTCGAAGAATTCCTTAACCCTTTCTCTCACCCAGTCTTGGAACAGGAAAGCCAGCACGGCCACCGTCAGCTCCAGGAAAAATATAATCACTATGGCACCACAGAACTGTAGGAGGCAAAAGGACTTGGAATATAAGGGAAAGAACGCTGAAGGATAGTACATGATCATCTGGCATCATGCCCACAGCAATGTATATAGATCTATATTACAGCAGTAGGGCATAAGAAATGCTCTACCTGGTCTTTACAAAATGGCTGAGGAACTTCAGGCATTACACTTGCTCTGAGAGAAGCATGGTGCAGGGAACCTCTGGTAGGTACAATGTGTTAAAACCTTTTCATGCACATTAACATCATTAGGACGATTGGTCAAAGGCAAAACAAATTAAACTTGTTTTAAATAAATACAAATAAACTATTGATTAGGGGTGTGCATTCATTTGCAACGTATTGGCAGTCTGCAACGTATAGGGCCATATTCGTTGTATTCGTTGCGTCGCAAAACGTATCGCGATTCCCACGAATACAACAAATCTTCACCGAATTAATTGGCCGTCTAAAGGAGCAAATTTAAACAAAACCCCCACCCTCTTGACACCCACCCCCCCCCTAAAGACTTGCAAAAACTCCCTGGTGGTCCAGCGGGGGTCCGGGAACCATCAACTACACTCACTCTGTCGGCTGCTGGTATTCAAAATGGCGCCGATAGCCTTTGCCTTTACTATGTCACAGGGGCTACTGGTGCCATTGGCTGTCCCCTGTGACATAGTAAGGGCAAGGCTATCGGCGCCATTTTGATTACCGGCAGCCGACGGCCCAAGTGCAGGAGATCGCTCTCGGACCCCCGCTGGACCACCAGGGAGTTTTGGCAAGTCTTGGGGGGGTCAGGAGGGTGGGGGTTGTAGTTAATTAAATTTTAGCCGGGAAACGAATAAGAATGGAACGCATGAACGGATCGGGGGCCCCCCTTGCCGAATGCAACATATCTGCCCCAAGACGAATACGAATACCTAATGTAACGTATGCGGTCCCTCTGCACATCCCTACTATTGATACAACACAGAAATAGTATAATAGCATCAGTTTAAAATACAGTTACAAAATGTCAGTTTTATTAAGAGTTCTGCATGGCAAGACTATATAAAAATTACATTCTGGAAAATTTTAGATAAGATTTAAACAACTGTGGTAGAAATAGGATCACAAAATATGTTACCAGTGTCAGATACAATGTAATCAAGAAAAGCTTCCAATTACATAGTATTCATGGAAAATGTTGACATTTTGTATAGTGCCTGTATTTGCTGAGACCCCTTGTGTACATGAATGCTCTTATGGGTAGGCTGCCATGTTTGGCACTGTGCTTGTCTGTCAATCTCCAAGATTTGATGTTCTTCCACATCATGGTGCAGGGAACTTCTGGTAGGTACAATAATGTCCAGTATGTGTGGATTAGCTAGTAGATGGCTCTTGGTATCCATAAGGCTGGTGATGTATCGTAACTCAAGGTCTTTCACAAACTATTCCACCTCTTAATAGTAGGAAGAGTACAAGTGTAGGTCACTGTGCTCTCCTATTTATCTCTGCCCAGCCTCCTCTAGGCTGGTAGGAAGAAGAATCAGGGCATGAGGTTTACCACATGGACCTTGATGCTCCCCAGGTTGATTCTGATGCAGTTACAGACAAAGAAACTCCAGAGTACACTGGCAAGGTCAAAACTTCCCTTGCTCCTGTTTTTCATGGTCCATCTTGAAGTTCCAGATAAAGCAGAAAATTGCCCCGGTGACAGCTCTGACCTGTGCTCTTCCACACAATATAGCAGAGACACAACCTTGTTTCTGATCAAGACCCTCCATTGATGTCAGCTTTCTCAATCTCCATATTCCCAGCTTCTGGTTTACTTTCACTTCTCTCTCTCTTTCCAACACTTTCAGGGCTGCTCTGTATTCTGTGAACTATACCCCAAGACCTCATTCAAGCCTGTTCTGGTGGGTAAGTACAGCAGGTCCGGTGAAAACATAATAAATGACAGCAGATAAAGGCCAAAATGGCCAGTCTGCACAGCTGAGATTAGTCAACTTTGGGTAGATCCACAACCCAAATCCTAATCCCAACCCAACCTTAATCCTAAATTTATTTTTATCAACAACACATTCATGTACATATGTTATTTCCTATAACCTATTGTCATATCCTATAACCTTTTGTTCCATGTACTACTGTTATAATATGTTATAATTGTTTTTTTGGTTACCATGTTATAATGTAAAATAGGGCGGATTCCGCCCTATTCTCTTGGTTATCTGGAAACCGATGTGATATCTCGATTGAATGTCGGTATATAAAATAAATAAATAAATAAATAAACCCCTAACCAACTCCCCTTCCCTCACATCTTTTACCTAACCTCTCAACCCATTTCCTATCACTGTCCTCCACATCTGTCCCAAGCACACCCACCACATGTCCTCCACCACTTCCACTGGAAGGGTCATTTTAGACCATGTCATTTTCAACTTTGAGTCTTACAACCCAACACCCAGGGCCCCACACCCCTCCTATGTTTATTACCCAATTCTGTAATAATCCCCACTGCCACCAAGGTTAGTGAGGGCTGACGCAAATAAATGAATAAATAAATGAATAAATACATATAAAATTCCAGTTTCTCCAAGACAATTGCATTTTGGGTTTTAGCCATTGTCTCTCAATGCAGGTCACCTCTTGGAAGCCCAATGGTTTTGTATCACTGCTGTTTAAGGTTCTGTACAGGTTACCTCACCCAGTGCTTTCTTAGAGGCCTGATGCAATCCGATCACTGCTGTTTTGAATTGTAAATGCCGCTCTGTGCAGGTTATTTAAGTGATTCCTTGCCATTCTCATTGCCACTAGGGATCCTCTGTGCTTATCCCGTGGCTTTTTTGAATTCTGTTACAGTTTTTGTCTTCACTATCTCCTTCTGTAGGCCAATCCATGCAGTCACCACCTTTTCCCCTAAAGAAATGTTTTCAGATGTTGCTCTTGAGTCTGCTCCCTGGAGTCTCCTACCATTAGCTGGATAATTTTATTCAGGGATATTCAGTAGGATGTTTATACTGCTGAATACCTAGGATAACTTATCCAGCTAACTTTAGCCAGATTAGTAATCCATTTTATGCCTTTTGAATATTGGTCCCTAAATTTACATCTGAGCATTGATTATATTAGAAATAATGCTCTGTGGGAACAGTTCCCAACTAGTGTGCCACAGCAGAAATGCAAATGTACTGCCACTGGCAGAGAGAAGTGGGGGTGAGCCAACGCAGCTGCTGTTCATGGCAATTGTGCGTTTCCTCCATCCCCGTACCCTAAGCAGCCAGCCGCTATCAGTGAGAAGTGGGGTCAGGCCAGTGCTGCTGCTGGCAAAGTCCTCCTTTCCTTCATTCCCAGTCTCTTGCTTTATCCCCTCCAACCAGTAGGAGGAGTCAGAGAGCACTGTTCTTACTTGCTGCTATTGCCTCCTTTACAGATTTTCCTCTGCAATTGGAATTGTGAGGCCTCATGGTCTTGTGAGATCCACTGGTCTTGCATGGTTCCCCAATGCAGAGAGAAGCCCACAAAGGAGGGTAGGCAGGAGCAGCAAATCAGAAATACTGTTCGCTCACCTCCTGCTGAAGATGATTGTTCCAGGGGGATAGAGAAGAGATTACAGCACCAGTGGGGAAGACACTGTGCCATTGGAGGTGGGGGGAGATGATGATGGTAACTGAGGGGGGGTGAGAGAAGAAAGATTATTGAGAGAGTTGGAGGGGTAGAAGCTTGGGGGACAGAAGATGGTTGTGGCAGGGCAGCTAGAGAGAGAGAGAGAGAGAGAGATTACAGTGCTAGGAGGGGAAGGAAGATGATTGTGCCAAGGTGAGTGGAGGAGAATGGATCAGGGTTGGAAAAATGTGAATGCCTCCATCACTAATTGTGCTGGGAAAGACAGGAAAAGAGGAAGATGCCTGGAGGAGGAGAGAATCCATGCTTCTTGCATTCCAAATTATTCAATATAGAACAGAACCACTATAGAAATCCTGCAGCTCCTCCCAGTTATGCCCCCAGAATGTCCCTAACTTGACCGGCTACATTTTAGCTCTCTAACTTAGATTTAGCTGGATATCTGCCCAAATATTTAACTAGCCAATTAACATCTGAGTTAGCCAGTTAAAGGCTTTTGAATATGGACCTCCATATTTTATAAATATTGTTCCTCCCCTTGTTCTGACATTCACTTGGGCAACATTACTGAGATAATAACAGGGAACCAGGAATAACGGTCCCGATTCCCAAACCAGTCATTCAGTCTTTAGAGAACAAGTTACATCTACCAGGTGATCTGGAAGAACCAGAGAATGTAACTCTTAAAGACATTTGGAGAGTAGTCTCACGAACGGAGGCTGCTTTATCCCAGCCAGTCTCCCAACTATGTGATCATTCTATAAAAGCCTCAAAAAAGATTTTGGACTTGGAACGCAGAATAGCTGTGAGAGAGGGGCAAATGGCAAACATTAACCTAACCATTAATAATATACAATCTGTTTTTGCATCGAATATCAAAGATAGCTTATTTCTACATAACAGAATCGAGCAATTAGATAATGCCATGAGAAATAGAAACTTAAGGTTTGTGAATTTCTTGAAAACAAGATTATATAAGTGAAGTTTTACAAATTGCTCAAGATAAAGACATTACATTATTTAAACGTTATTACCTTCCGGAGTTTAAGCATATCCAGGGTCCTGAGGGGGGCTCTGAATTTAGTTTCTAATAATAGTCTTAATGTATCAAAGTTCCTTCAGGACTCTCAGGATATTATATCTAAAAGAGCTACCTTGTTGGTTACCTTTGCAACAGATATGGATAAGGATTTAATTTTCAAACAATATTTTAAATTTAAATCCATGGAATTTTGTGGTCAAAATGTTTTTGTCTACCCAGATGTGACCCGTGAAAAACAGTTTCGTAGAAAATTATTTCTTATAAGCAGCATACGATTTCCCTTGGTGCTATTTTTTTCCTTGTTTCCTTTTAAGTGTTTAGTAACTTACCAAGGGAAATTGTATGTGTTCCTTGATCTTTTGGAATGATAACTCTTCTGTGGCTATTACAGATTAAGTTACTTACAGGCCGATACAGTAAAGTCTGCGGGAGAGCAGGCGAATGCCTGCTCTCCCGGCGCGCACACCGGCCACTTGCCGGTGCGCGCGATTCAGTATTTAAATAAGGCCTGGCGGTAAAAACGGGCAAAAGGAGGCGCTAGGGATACTAGCACGTCCCTAGTGCCTCCTTTTGGCCCGGAGCAGCGGCTGTCAGCAGGTTTGACAGCTGACGCTCAATTAGCCGGCGGCGGTTCTAGAGCCCGCTGACAGCCACGGGCTTAGAAACCGGACAGTTGCGGGCCGAATTCAAATTTTTTTTTTTTCTTTTTAACTTTTTTTTACTCTTCGGGACCTCTGACTTAATATCGCCATGGTATTAAGTCGGAGGGTGCACAGAAAAGCAGTTTTTACTGCTTTTCTGTGCACTTTCCCGGTGCCAGAAGAAATTAGCACCTACCTTTGGGTAGGCGCTAATTTCTGAAAGTAAAATGTGTGGCTTGGCTGCACATTTTACTTTCTGAATCACGCGCGAATATCTAATAGGGCCCTCAACATGCATTTGCATGTTGAGGGCCCTATTAGGTTTGGCGGGTTGGACGTGCGTTTTCCGCCCCTTACTGAATAAGGGGTAAGGGAAAACGCGCGTCCAACGACAAGCTAACAGTGCGCTCCGTCAGAGCGCACTGTACTGTATCGGCCTGTTAGCAGGGTATAGTAGCCATTGCATGTAATTTACAGCTGCAATGGTTGATATTGCATTCTCTTTTTTAATACTTATTTTATCCCCCTAGAAGTGGGCTAGAATTATGTTACATTAATGGTAAATCCTACCAAGATCAATACCTCTTATTATATTTCCTTTTTAATGTTCAGAATACACCTTTTGTTGTTTATTCATGTATGAGATAAATAATCAATAAAGATATAATTAAAAAAAGAACCTTTCCCTAATCATACTTACAAACTTCAGCAAGCAGATGTTCTCCCGCAGTGCTCCTACACAGCCAGCGAACCCCAGTGTGAACATCACCACACCTACTACCAGGACGAGCCACACAGGATCAAACCCATGGAGACGGGTGACCTTTGTGATATCCGACAACACACCCTGGAAAGACAATGATAAGCAAAGAAACAGGAGGATGTGTCTGATTAGACATGGGTCTGCTTTCCTCGGCCTCCTCTTTTCCACTCACAAATCAGCACTCCTTAGTATACAAAATAGGGAGCTCACAGCAGTCATTCTACAGGCAGGCTTTTTTTTTTTTTAAACTTCTGTCCTCTGGGTCCTTGAAGTGTGACATACATTTTAAACAATGAAATAAACCTTCTACCATCTGCAGTCCTCCCTTGTGCTGACACTGTTGCACATGTTCGGCTGAGCCCTATTAGCAAAGATTTTAGCTACAGATCATGAAGAAAATATTCCTAACACAACTGTTAGCAGAATCCATTTCAATCTCATTTTGTATACTGTTTGGGGACTGTACACAATGTTTATAAAGTCAAAACTATTATAAGATGGAATAAAGGTTGATTTTTCCATGCCATGCAGCTAGATAGTTCCCTTCAGAAAGCAAAATATTCAGCTTAGGAATGCAAATCTCGGACCATTACAGATGATTGTTTATAACTATACTTTGTCATGAATAGGGCTCTTATCAGGATTAGTAAAATGGAAAAGCATGAGTTTACATATCTGCTTACTGGAACTCAAATCTAATTAGTCAATTTGGACTGTATCAGATTTTATATGGAGAGTGTGTCCTGCTTATATAAAAAAAACCTGGTACACCCGAATTGTCCAAAATGAAGCTTGCATTCTGAAAGCCAACCATTAACTATCCCGAATGTTAAGGAGGCGCATCTAGAGCAAACTTGCCATCGAGCCTTTTCTCAAGTAGCACCTGCTTTGCGGAATCTATTCCCTTAGAACTACATTTAATCGGCGACTATAAATGTTTTAGAAAGAGCTTGAAAGCTTTTTTGTTTAATGATGCTTTTAAATGAGATATTTTATGTGATGCTCTTATTATTGTTTTCAGATTGTAAGTATTGTTTTTATGAACTGCTGTGATCCACTTTGAAGTTTTTTTTGGTAATGATTGCGGAATTTAAGCATAAATAAATAAATAAGGGGTAGATTTAAAAAACCCGCATGCGCACTCATGGTCGCATGATTTTATAACATGCGCGCACATGGGGGGGGCAGACATCTGCAAAAATCGGACGGCAACGCATTGTCCGGCTTCCCCAGTTCCCTCCCAGTCTGTTCCAATTAAGGAGCGGACTGGGAGGGAACTTCCCTACCCCCTACCCGCCCCCTATCCCAATCCTCTGTACCCCTATTTTTTTTTTTAATTACCTTTTGCTGCTACAAAGGAGCAGTAGCGATTTGCGCGTGCCGGCAGGGTTCCGGCGCCTCCAGCCCCGCCCCACCCCCCGGACCGCCCCTTTGCTGAGGCCCGGCTCTTGTGTGCGTGGCGTGCATGAGGCAAGGCCTTGCGCGCAGGCCATTAAAAATCGGGCCTTAAATGCATAAGTGAATAGTTCTATATATCCTAGTTCTGCAATACAACACTAAAGTTGGAAGACGGATCACATGCTGCCCCCCCATGCATCGAGTGAGGCAGTCATAAGAACATAAGAACATGCCATACTGGGTCAGACCAAGGGTCCATCAAGCCCAGCATCCTGTTTCCAACAGTGGCCAATCCAGGCCATAAGAACCTGGCAAGTACCCAAACACTAAGTCTATTCCATGTTACCATTGCTAGTAATAGCAGTGGCTATTCTCTAAGTGAACTTAATAGCAGGTAATGGACTTCTCCTCCAAGAACTTATCCAATCCTTTTTTAAACACAGCTATACTAACTGCGCTAACCACATCCTCTGGCAACAAATTCCAGAGTTTAATTGTGCGTTGAGTAAAAAAGAACTTTCTCTGATTAGTTTTAATTGTGCCCCATGCTAACTTCATGGAGTGCCCCCTAGTCTTTCTACTATCCGAAAGAGTAAATAACCGATTCACATCTACCCGTTCTAGACCTCTCATGATTTTAAACACCTCTATCATATCAGATTCTGGTTGCTGTAGCAGAACTGTCCTGTGGGCTAATATCAGGATTCCCTCTTATTAATTTACAGGGTGCCCCATACGCCAATTGGGTTCAGGGTATAGGAAGGCACAGATAAAGCTGAACAGCAAATAAACTTCGCTAAACAACTGTAATAGAGTAGGATCACAGAAGCATTCAGTTAAGGAAGAAAGCCTCTGAGGAAGATCTGCGGTTCCAGAGTCGTTCCTCACCTGAATAAACTTGCAATTTAACAGACTGTATCAATCTGCAAAGAGCAAGGTCTGTTCAGCTCTCTACACTGCTCTAAAATGGGATATTCCCAAGCACACAATCTACTCTAAGGACGTCACCACAAGATGGCAGCAAAAGCCTGTATTTTTTTTTTTTTTTTTTTTTTAACAGTGGGGGGTGGATTTTCACCCATTTTCTGTGTCAAGGGTTGGGTATTAAGAATACAGTCTGAATTTAGCTGTTGGTAACCTGCAGAACTGAAGACTTGGATAATTCTGATGGCAGAGTTGTATAAAATTTCTAGAAGATCATTTTTACCCACTCACTTTACAGCAATTGTTTTTCTAAAACTATTTATAACCACAGAATACAGATACAGCACAACTATGCAGTAACTGCTCTACATCTAAAAGCAAAGAGCAGCAGGTGATGTGTATAACCTTCCCAGTCTGATAAAAAAATTAAAAAAAAAAAAGCTCAATGAGCTTCGATCAGCACGCCCGCAACTTCCCTTTGCAAATTATTCCATGAAAGCTTACTGCACACGATTTAAACCAGCTGATTTGTGTGCAGAATCTCTTTCTTGAAAAAAAGGCAGGCACAGTTCTGAAAATGCACAAGCAAGCATGTGTGAAAACCCCACCTACAAGAACATCTCTTCCAACTGCAGCTAAGCGCACGTCTATTCTGGCCTACATGTATCCTCCTACCTGCATATCGGGCAGGCATTTTTGTAAAGGGCGATTTCGGGAGGTAAGGTGCGGTTTTACTCATGGAAATGGCTTTGAAAATTACCTTCCTTTAGATACTCTGAGCAGTTAAAGAAAAATTAGGTGGCAAAACGGCTCAGCCTGCTTCATGCAGCCGAAGCGGCACGGGTTATTCCAGAAGGGGTTTTTTAAATAATTTACACCGGGCATGCATGCGGATGATGGGGAAAAGAGCGATTTCCGTTGTAGCAGTCTCTATCCAACTCGCAGAATCAGAAGTACAAGTGATCACGCAGCCCTTCCCCAATATACACACCTGCCATAGGTGGAGAATATGGGGGGGGGGGGGGGGGGGAATATGGTATAGGTTAAAAAAAAAAACCAAAAACTCAAGCCTGTCTTCTGAGTTTTTATATTTAAAAGAAAAAAAAAAAAAGGATTATGATCATCAAAGTTTGCAATGGTAAGATATTTGATTGTAGACTGCTGAAAAGATCCAACAAGTTTGGCTAAGAACGTTTTAATAATTCAATAGTGAAAAAAAGCTTTTTTTTTTTTTTTTTTTTTTAAGGGAGAGCTATGGAGAAAATTAATGAATTTTTGCGATTGGCTTTGCTCCAGGCAGTCCCTCATTGCTGAGGTCTGGGATACAGGTATCCTGCTGGACTCTCACCCTATGAAACCTCATATTCAGGCCGTATTGAAATAGTCTTTCCATGAGCTGAGAGCTGCACACAGGTTGAAATGTACTCCTGCCAATTATATTCACAGCAGTTCAGTCCGCAGCGTTGAGTGCTATAGACTATTGCAAAGTGCTATATGTTGATGCACCAAAAATAAAATCCACCTGCATGCCCTTCCAATGTTACAAAATGCCACTGCATGATTAATTACGAGCAGTGTATTTAGGGGGATCACATCACACCGCAGGTGGCCGAGCTACGCTGGTTACCTGAGGCTCAGGAAGTTCATGTCAAATTGGTTGTTTATAAAGCACTAAAGCGGGGAGGGTCCTTGGTATTTTAAAATATCTTTTGAAGCCATCTTGTTCCCCCACTGCAATCTGCATATAAGAATTTACTGACTGCAAATTAGACCTCCCTGAAAGATGGAGCAATCTACCCAGCAGTGGGCACTTTCTGTTTCAGGTCTGCCTTCACGGAACACAATTCCAGTAGTAATTTGTGATATCTCCAACTTTCGCATGTACAGAAAACAGATAAAAGCATTTTATATTTTGAAAGCATCTGGTGGTGAACTGTATGCTTGCTTAAGATGAATCAGTGATACGATAGTTGGTGCCACAAGTTTTGTTTTGGGGGTCCCCCCCGACGTATTCTGTGCATGCTGAGGTCAATATTCAAAAACCATCCATTTAGAAGGATAACTCACAAGCTATCTATCTGGGACATCCAACCACTTATCCGGCTAAATTATAGCTGGTTAAGTCATCATAAGCTAAATTATAGCTGGATAGGTCATCATCTGGCTCTAAATTTAGCTGGATAAAAAGAGACATTCCAGGGATGTTTCTGGGAGAACTTTAGTTATCTGGCTAGCTAAGCCAAATTTCAGTTATATCCAGCTAAGTCCTAGATTCATTAAGCTACAATTTTTTACTGCACGAGTGCCCAATATCATGTTGGGGGGAGGGCAGTCCTGAACTATTGTGCCCTTCCCCCGACAAAATATAGCGGTGATATCGCCACACTCTTGTCTCACAGAAAAAGTCCTCGAGAGAAAAGAACAGATGAGAGCCACAGTGCCAGCCCCCAAAACAAGGGGTCGCTAGCACTTTAAAGGGCCAGATGGCCAGACATGACACCCCCTCCAAAATGAAAATCCACCGGGTGCCTTACTAGACCGCCCCCCACCTTTGCCCATTCTGGGGCTGCCACTCGAGGCAGCTGCACCAAAAATAAGTTTAAAAATAGATAAAAACCACCACAGAGCAATGTCCCACTCCTCTGCTCAAATGCCTCCCCATTAAATCCAAGCCCCCCACCCCAGTCCAATACAAGATCCCACTATTTTAATGAAATCCTCCAACTCTCTTTCCATTTAAAAAGAAACTCAGTAGGGACCCCCCCAGTGGAGGGCCCGGAGCTCCCCTAGCCCCGGTCAGCAACATTTTCCAAAATGGCGCCACCTGGCCTTTGACTCTAGAGCATTTAGGCTCACTGAAGTGTAAACTGTGGCTTAACTTATGCTTCCAGCACAGTTTCTGCCGTAAGCTGCAATGGAAGTGTGGAGAGCATCAAACTACTCACCTCGCTCCTAGCAGGATTTTGTAAGCGACGGTGGGGAGTAGAGAGTGGAAGAGGGTCCAGGTAATGGTTGCAGGCTCAGTATTAATGCTCAAGGGGTGGATGCAGGCAAGGTACAGAGTGAGAGAATTTCCTTAAAAAAGGAACAGGTGAATGGGGGGACGGGGGAAGGAGTCTGATCTGCGGACCCCAGAACATACATACTTTACAGTTAAGGAAGACATAGGTGGAGGGTGCACAGTCTGACAGGGCCATGAGAAAATCTGGTGGGAAGCAGGGATAAGATTGGCTACAGGCCCCTTTACTTCCTGTTTTGTTTTGTGTTTTTTATGTCAAAGTGCTATTTACCCAGATATCCGAATAAGTAGCAAGTTATCCAGTCTCACAAGGCTGGGACAACTTAAAAACTTATAATGGCCATATTCAAACATAGCCGGTTAGCTTTTAAATTATCTGGCTACATGCAGCCGGATAACTTAAGTATATTCAGCAGGACGTTTCTCCCTCTCAATATAAGGGGCAATTTATCCAATTAACTTTGGCCAGATAACTTGTCCACTAACCGGTCTACTGAATATGACCCCTGTTATGTCTGACTAGTATTCTGTGTGAACAAATGTGTTCTGTTCTGAACTATGTGTCGGGATAGGGAGGACTATAAAAGTTTTTAAATGAAGGGCAGAATTTTAAAAGTGTTGCTCACACTAAAAGGCTCATGCACGTGAATACGTGGGCTGTGTGTGAGCAGCGCAGATTTTAAAAGCTGCTAATTACATATGGGGGGGGGGGGCATGGCATTCCAGGGCAGGGCCAACAGTTGCGCGCATAAAACCGTATTTTAAAACCAGCCGGTACAGCGCATGGTGGCCTGTTAGCCACGTATATTTACTGCTACTCCCAATGAGGTGTAAGTCTACAAAATCTCCATTTAGTGCCAGGATCGACTGGGTGAGGGTTCCAGATTAATAGAGGGGGAAGTGCAAGATGAAGAACCAGAGAGATCCAAATGACATCGAGATGGACTGGGCAAACAGGTGGAGTAACGGGTAAAACTGGGAATGGCTTTCACGTGAGCGCGTTTTAAAAACTGCTTCCGTGCGCACTTTAAAGCCGACAATTCTCAAGGACGAGACGTGCTTGTCGAGTAACCACTTCAAATTAGGAGCACAAATACACGTGGTAGGCGTATTTGAAGTAATGCGTGTGTAAATGCGCGCATGATTTACAATTCCAGCATATGATCCCTCACGCGCCCCTACGAGCATATGGGCGCCAGCACGCTTATTTTAAAATTAGCTTGAAAATGGAGTTGGCTGCTGGATCCGATGCACTTTTTTTTTTTTTTTTTTTTAAATTTCTTGTAAATTACCACTGGGGATCACCCTTCTCCTTGTTTCTCAGATGTATCCTCGCATGCCTCAAGCACTTGTTTTTCTCTCCTGATCCTCTGATCTTCCAACTGACCACTGCCAACTGTTCACCAAGCTGCTCGTTCTCGCGCAACACTGGATTTAAACCATTCAGTGACGTTTACAGTAACTCTTTCTCTGCCCTCGGTTTCTACAAGAGCTATCTTCAGATCTCCCCAGAGACCTTAATGAAAAACACTGCAGGATTCTCAAGCATGAACCGATAGATTTAAAGTCCTAAAAAAAGATAATTCTGATAACAAAGGATGTATGGTTATGCTAAGCCCCACCAAAAGCAGAATAAAATATTAACCAGAAAAAAAAAAAAAAAGTGTTCAGCATCTGAACACCTGCAGCCTGGAGAGGAACTGTGTATCATGGCAGGAAGCTGACATTGCCAATGGCTGCTCTCTTCTTCCATTAACGGTTTGCCAATATGTATGTGCCTTGCTCTGGCAAGGCATGGTTGCCTCCAAAAAAATACTCAGCCAATGGCAGAAAAGCACCGATTACAATTTATACCCTGAATGTTTTTAGCAAAACTAAAAAACAGCAGTGTTTGGAAGGACAGTGCCTCCAGCAAGCGAACGGCACTGTCAATGACAAAGCCGGGTCATGATGAACGGCAGACAGGGGCACTCTGGACCTGCGGCACTAATAAAGCCAAAGGATCACGGTGTTTGCTGGCGTATCCCGGCGCATGAGGCGGGGCAGCGCCTCTGAAATAAAAGAATGCAACAGATACCACTTTGGACTGCATTTACTCCGAGCTCTTTCCTCATGGAATCAATGCCTTTCAATCACCTCTGAAAGCACCATAACCACTTCAGTCCCAGCTGGATACTATGTGACAGCTTTTTAAAATTAACGCACCGCACCTGCCTGCAGCAGCAAACTACAGAAGCATTTCAAGTAAAAGAAAATGCACTCCAAATCTTCAGCAGCAGGGGAAGAAAAGAAAAAAAAAAAAGTAACCTTTGTGGACAAAGAACCCATTCTTCAAAGAATAGAAGACTGTTTGGCAAATGCTTCACACAGCAATCGTTTGTCTAGTTTAGTGCAGTCTCTCATTTAAGATCGAGGCAAATCTGTTTATAAGAGCATTCTGTAAGTTGGAATATATTTTTGCATATTTCCTACACTGCTCAACAACTGTCATACTAAAATCACAAGGAAGGATAAAGCAAACCCCAACCCGGCTTCTTCCACATGTGTGGACATATGAAACTAGTTCTTGAGAATTATAAATGTCGCTCAGTACCCTCAGCAGATCTAAAGTTATCAGAGCATCTTCTGCTGAGAATAAAAGGAAACTGCTCTGGAGACCACTCTGAGCCCACAAGGAAAACCACTTCAGAACTGCAGAAGCGTGGGTTAAGCAGCCAATGTTGCTGCTGGGCTGTGACCATGGACTTGGAGATCCATCAGCAACCTCCCCTGAAAAGCGCAGGTGTGAGTCCCAGCCCCAGCCGCACAGCCCAACAGATCATCTCTGTCGCGTCTCCAGATAATGCTTTAGGACTGTGGCATGGCCTCAAGCTGGAAAGACTGGCCTAGAAAACATTTTAGCAGGCAAAATAAATCCATGTAAAGAGAGAGTGTGATGAGAAAGAAAATAATCTGCCCCCTCTGTGTTCTTTGAGGGCTGGACGCCTCCTGAAAGCACCAGACATGGGATTATGTTCGCTGTGCTCTTAAAGACACTGCCACTCCCCATCCCCCCTCCCCCCAAAAAAGAAATACATGCAGCAGAGGGAAAAAGATGAATATAGCGAGACACGGAAAAAAAAACATAAGGATAGGCAAAGAAAAAAAAACGATTCAACCATTAGACAATAAAAGAGCAGAACTGGGCTGAAATGCTACACTAACCTATCAACACTGTACAAGACTCAGCTCCATTTTTTGTTTTAAGCTGGGAAACAAGGAAATATTCTGAAATACTAAAGTGAGACCACAAAGAAACAGGAGTGTATAGTGTAGTGGTGATGCAATGGGAGCATATAATGGTTTCTATCCTATGGACATAAAAAAAGACCCGTTTATGGTCCCCTCTCGGTTTCCGGATTTATTTCACATCCTGTACACTCTGCCCCCTGCGGGACTGCAGCAGGGAGCTGCTCAGAGCACAAGAAGGGAAACGCCTGGCACCAAATTAAAAATAGTTCTAAAGAGAAAATATCATCCTGCAGAAAGTAATTTTCCTTCCTATATGCTAATAGTGCAGTAAGAATGTACCTTCCATTTAAGGGTTTTGGGGAAAACCATACACCTTCAAACAATTTAAGCTGAAATGCAATCCATATTCATATAAATAACTTGAAGTACCTCGTCCTTGGTGCTTTCTTGCCTCCTTTTAGGCTTAAGTGCTGGGCTCCCTTTGTTTTTGTACAAAGCTATTTCCTCCCATTTGTATATTTCTGGCCAATAAAAAGGTTCAGGGTTGCAATTGTCTCCACCACAAACACAGTTACTTGGCTCTTTGTAGGCTATGGCAATCTATTATCCGTTATCATGAAGCTGCCACAGTACTTGAGATTCTGAGGCTGCACAGATCTCTCGGATGTACCTGTCTGAAGGCTGCATGCTGAAGCCAAGATCTGTGCAGTTTCCAAAGCTCAATAAAAAGGTATCACAGCCTACTAAGCCTCCACTAGGCAATAAAACGATACTGGTCCCTTTGTCATAGAGCTCTGAGTCCTGATGTTAGGCCTCCTGCGCGACGGTCACTGTTCAGCTAGAACAGCTTCTCAATACGAAGGTAATGACGCATTATCAGGTACAATTTCTGTCCGGGTAACTCCCTTGCTGCGCTGGGCTTCTTTGATTACAGGTGAGGATAAAATGCAGCTCCAGAAAGCTGCTGTGCTCTCATACTACAACAAAGGGTTTGATTCACCCACAATCTCTGTGTACTCTGGAAGGAGAGTAGTGAAAAAACCTGGCCAGCAACTACCACCAAAAATAGCTGGGGTAGGAGGAAGGGGGCGATTTTATTTCTTTTAGCTATGAAAGATTCAGAAACGTTGCCGCAAAAGGATGCTCCATTAAACACCCTCCGCTCACTCTGCATACCAACCTATCCCAAAACAAGCTATTCACCCAAATATATATCTGCCCCTTACATTTGCTTCTGGTCCCAACATATTTACTCCTGCTCCAGGCTGGTGCATGTCTAGAGTGGAGCACTGCCCCAATCACGCAGCTCCCATTACTCCCTAGTGCATTTAAAGCATGCTTCTGCTAGGTAAAAAGAAAAAAGAAAAACAGGAACGGTCTCTGCAATAAATCCTCCTTTATGCTTCAGATAATCCATTCCTCTCCCCAAAATTTAATAACCCATGCCTGCTTTTAAACTGCAACTAAAAATCTCCCATACAAAACTCACAGTTATAGGACCAGTGGCTTTTCCCATCGATGATCATCCTCCCCCCCCCCCCCCCTGTCATTTAAAAAGCAAACACTCTGGACTTCCCTAATATATATATTATGAGGTTGATATTGAAAGGCATTTACTTATCTGGGTAACTTGAGTTACCCAGATAAGTAATACTGACTTTTGAATTATTGCCGTTACTTATCCAGATAAAATTTGCACGGATAAGCGTGTGGCATTTCGGTCAAGCAGCGATCTGTCTTTAAAAAATTAATAAATTAAAAGGGGGGGGGGGGGTGGCAGTCAAGAGGGCCTGGAAGACCCAATCCTCCACCCAAGTGCAGCAATCGTCAGCCCGATTCCCTCCCACCAAAACACTGCAGGCCTATAGGCCTTGAAAAGCCTTCCCTTCCCCTCGTGGTGATGAACCCACCCCTAACCATCCTGTCCTACAAAGAATCCCCCAAACCTTTTACTGCAAATGGAACAATCATTTGGATCCCTGAGCATCCGGCATTTCTCTCACAAGCAGGATAACTCTCAAATAACTCCATATATATATACACGAATTTCGGCTGCATGGAGATCTACTACAGTATTTTATAACTGCGCCTATTAGGTAAATGCAAATTATAAAATATGCCTTTGTCTACCCCCTATATAACCCACATATGTTTGGTTATGAGCAAAGAGCTGCAATGCATGGAAAGTATATACTTTTTCTACCTACTTTATAAACATATGCAAGTATTTTTTACACACACACAAAGAAATAATAGAATCTGCTCAGATGGAACCTCGTTTACGAGTGGAAGTCTTAGTTTAAAGCATGTGCACATAACTGAAATCCCCAGTTTGCCGATACCTCCACCAGTTCACCCAGTCCTTCACAAGGTCATTGAGCCCTTCCCAGTTCTTCAGCCTGAACTGCCCCAGGACTCCCATCCACTTAATAGCAGACAACAGGCACGTCTGATATCAATTGCACAAGGTAATTAGCATGTACAAAACTGCACAGAGAAGTTGCCTGATGTGCCCATGGGAGTGTACCTCTGGATGCTGCTCTGAAACGCCCCTAAATCATCACCTCTTGTTTGCACAGGTAGATGTGTGCACAAATCAAAACTACATGCGGACATTGGATAGAAATAAATCAGTGGGTATGCAAGTATAAGCTATTTAGGCAGGTATATGCTAATTTTAGGTCTGGAACATCATTAAAAATTCACCCCTGTGCATGTTATGGCTTGAATAGTTTTCTAAAATATCGTGTCTGTGGAGAAAGCACTACTTTGTTTACCAAGTCCCTATGAAAATTAGCCTCTAAATATCCATCCAATAAAAGTTTTAATGCATTTCTTTTTTGGTAAAACCACGGTTGCAGATACAGAGGGTAGCAATGTTGCACTAACTCTTCCTTTTGTCCAATGGACGTCCCCCAGTTTCCTTTCTTTCTGGCTAAAATATAAACATTGAGCTAGTGATGATGGCTGCCCGCTGTTGTATCTGGTGGTGGACAGAAAAAATACCCCCCCACCCCAAAAAAAAAATGTATAAAACTTATATAACATCTAATAAACTCAATATTGTGCTTTAATGGACTGTTCTGAATTTTTGTGTTGTATTCTTACCTTTTCACTCCATGCCCAAAACCCAACTCCGAGGAGAACAACTCCAGACAACTGGAAAGGACAGAAGCAGAAAATACATTAAGAGAAAGCTTTTTTAAACTAATAACATTCACCAATTTTATTTTTTTAAACAGTTTAACAATTAAAAAACAAAAGCATATGGTACTTTCCAAAACACTAAACCACAGTTAAGAATCCTAAAAGCAAGATATTATTTATAAAAGACTCCTGACAGACAGTGAACTTTTTTGAATCAAACAATAGTCTGCAGAGGACTGCAGTATAATTTCCCACCGATTACACAGCAACCTACCACAAAATATGAATGCAATGTGCCCATTGCATGGACGATGCTCAGCGGGAGAGGTTTAAACTGAAAAAGTACAAAGATACTTCATGCCTAACACCAAAATAAGGAAATACCACTCTGAAAGGAAAAAGTATTTGGGGTTAAAAGATTAACGAAGAAGCCCGCCGCTCTTTTCAGGGAGTGCCTTGCAAATGTATTCATGGTAATCTCTAAGATGTATTTTATATTTATAGTGGGTTGTGCTATGCTCAGATAAATTTGATACAGTCCATTTTTTCTCCTCATAGAGGGGCTAAATTTACAACAACCTGCACAAATTTGCCCCACTTCTCTTTGAAAATCACCTCATGAGAAGTACCCGCACATAGGTACACCTGCTACTTTATGGGGGGGAGGGGGGGGAGAGTTTTGGGGGAAAGTATCTGGGTAAAGGCAAACCCGGCCCAGACTCCGCCCGCAGCATTCTTCTCCCTGATGCACTTAAAGTTCCGTGCATACACAGCGTGTGAAATTTTACGTGCATATTGACCAGGCAATTTTCAAAAAGGGCCCTTTCTGTGATAAGGCACGGTTTTACTCACAAAAGTCAATCTGAAAACTAACCTTGCGGGGGGGGGGGGGGGGGGGGGGAGGGATATTAAGCTCTGCACAGACTGTTCAATGTAAGCACTCACAGACTTTATCCTAAATTTTAAAAAACCAGGCTTATGCGTTTTAAGGCCACTTTCCAAATTCCTGGCTTGTGCCGGTGTGAGCGTGACCAAATGCAAAGGCAGTTACACCTGCTCCAGAGCAGGTGCAAATATATACATAGAAAGTTATGAATATTCTTTCAAAATTATGTGTATAAATGCTTTCTCTGCCATCAAGTCCACCTCCCAGATTGCCTACCGTGAGGGTAAGAAAAGGTAGGTGCATAATTTGAGTTATTCATGTACTTTTCCCCACACAAAACCCCTGATGATTTTCAAAAGTCATTTTTTGCGCACAAATCAGGATTTATGCATGCAAAGCCTTGTGAATGTTACCCCCACAGTGTATACTGTCTCTGGAGCTGTTGTTGGTCTCTTTTCCCTTCTGCTAATAAAATATTACACAGCTGAGGTGCTCCAATGTACAGGGAGAGGGTGTTGGAAGTCTACTGAAAAGCAGTTTTATGGTGATTTCATACACCTCCTGCTAAGCAACCCTCAAAGACAATATCTGGAGTCTGCCATTCCTATGTATATTTACAGCATATTGTTCGGTCAGCCTAAATGAGAACTTTCAAAGAGGAAGCACATTTCATGTGACTGCTAAGCATCTCTCAGCAAGGGCCGGAAACTGTGGCTGAATGACTTCTAATAAAAAGGTTACAACTCGCTGCCAGTAAGTTTGATTTAAAAAAAAAAAATAAAAAAAAAAGGTTAAACAACATCAGGACCAAAATTTCCTCATTTCTCTTCAGACCTCCATTATTGACCTGTTTGCCAACTATTCCCATCCTCCTCATGGCAAAAGTGGTATCAAAAAGCTTCAGACCTCCAAGCTTGTCCTTATTGCAAGTGTTCTTCATAAGCTTTCAAACCCCATCTATCTCATCAGTAGCTGAATTACTCCATTAGAACTATGACGTTTGTGCCAACTCAGATAGCTCATGACCAGCGCTGCATGGAGTTGCCCAGTGATTACAGCAGCGGGCTGAGCACCTGAGAATCCAGGGTTCAAATCCAGTTTCTTCCACCAATACTCCTTGAGACCTTGGGTAAGCCGCTTCACCCTCTACTGTCTCAGGTACCAAGAGAATGCAAAGCCTTTTGGAGCAAGGAACCTACCTAACTATACCTGATGTGCAACTCGCCTTGAGTACAAGTGCAGAGAGAAGAGTAATTGAATGCAAAATGCAATCTTTACTGATGACCTACATTTGATTCCTGGACTGAGTCAGCGTCCAATGTCCCCTGAGGGGGACGGCAGCCTCAGCCATCCCTCAACAGCAATGTCTAGCGGCCAGGCTCAGAGACAGCGATTACACGACCCCTGGGCAAGGCAACTAGTCTAAAGTGAGGGCTAGGTAAACAGAATGGGAATAAAATAACCTGGGTAGCTGCAAATGAAGGCTTATGCTGCCAGATACCAGCCCTGGTTAAAACTGAGCTGAAGTATAAAGGAATAGGACGAACCCTAATCCCCTCCCTTCAAAAAAAAAAAAAAAAAGTTCAGACATTTCATCCTTGCCTTCTAGAAACTGCGCCCCCCCCCAAAAAAAAAAAATCACACCTCATTTTATCAGCAAAGCAGAACAGATGAATCATCAATAAATGAGTTCTGCAAATCTCAATCTAGTCCAGATCCCCTGTTTGAACCAAATGCTTAGCTCTGCTCTTCTTACGCTCTGTCACTGCTCTGTATACTACTTCTGGAGCAAACACATTTTGCCTTTTTATTCCTACATGTGATAGCATGCCACTGCCCAGTTCTCCATCTCGCTGAAATATTACCTCACAAAAGAACTATTTAATAAGACATATTCCAAAGAAAAAGGTGAAAAAAAAGTTAAAATAGACAGCAGAAAATAATGAACCTAAGTAATTACACCAAGAAGAGTTTTCCTACAGCAGCTGATCTCAGCCTGGTCCTCAGGGACTACCTGGCCAGTCTGGTTTGTAGGATACGCAATGAATATGCATGACTTATTGTTACTAACAATGGGAACGGTGCATGAAAACCTCTCAAGGCCACAGTTGCGTGCAAATGTTTAGGCACCCCTAGTCAAATTCTATGTTTCGATGTATCTTCACGTGAACAGAAGCTAATACAACCTCTACGTGGCAGAAAGTTAGAGACTGAAGATAATAAAATAGCAAATATGCTATGTTTAAAAGTTCAGATACCCTTTAAGTCAATACTTTGTAGCCAGTTAAGAGTCTTTCTGTTCTTGCATTTGGAATTTTTTTCCCACTCTTCTAGCTCAGAAATATCCTTAGGTCTCCTTGCATGAGATCTCCCTACAGATTTTCAATAATATTCAAGACAGAGGACTGAAAGGCCATTCCCAAAACCTTTGTATTTCCTTCATGGTTGTTTTCGAGATGTTTTGGCTCACTGTCTTGCTAATATATGCAACCTCTTTCCCGCTTCAAATTTCTTCACAGACTATGAGCTTTGTTATTAACTTCTAGAATACGCAGATTTTTAGCTGAACCCATTCTTCCATTCTTTCTTCCACTTGCACAATATTTCTTGGGCCACTGGCTGCCAAACTAGAACAAGGGGAAAAGCTGACAGTCACTTAGCAGTGCATGGATCGGAGGAATGTATATCTTTGAATAAAACTAATGAAACAGCAGAGTTCGGGGATTCCAACAGAGAGGTTCCAATAAAAGCAAAGCTAGTCCATGTGCCTATATGTAGAAAGTCACCCGAGCTAAAGATTTCCCAATTATCCCTATCAACTGAAAAGCAGGTTGTTAATACAAACAAAAAACACACTTTGAAATGTCTGTGTGTCAGTGCCAGATGTCTAAAGAGTAGAGATGTGAATCGTGTGATCGATAGTCTTACCGATCGATTTCGGCTGGGAGGGGGAGGGAATCGGATCGTCGCCGTTTGGGTTTTTAAAATATCGTGAAAATCGAAAACCGGCACACTAAAACATCCCTAAAACCCACCCCGACCCTTTAAAATAAATCCCCCACCCTCCCGAACCCCCCCAAAATGCCTTAAATTACCTGGGGTCCAGAGGAAGGGTCCCGCTGTGATCTTCCACTCTCTGACCTCCGGTGCTTGTAGAAATGGCGCCGGCGCTACCTTTGGTTTTTCCGTATGAAAAATGGCGCCGGCCATACGCTGTATGGCCGGCGCCATTTTCCGTACAGAAAAACGATTCGCGGCAGGAGATCGCTCCCGGACCCCCGCTGGACCCCCAGGGACTTTTGGCCAGCTTGGGGGGGCCTCCTGACCCCCACAAGAGTTGCCAAAAGTCCAGCGGGGGTCCGGAACGACCTCCTGCAGTCGAATCGTGTTGTCTACGGCCGGCGCCATTTTGCGCAAAATTAACGCCTACCTTTGGGTAGGCGCTAATTTCTGAAAGTAAAATGTGCAGCTTGGCTGCACATTTTACTTACTGAATCGCGCGGGAATATTTAATAGGGCCATCAACATGCATTTGCATGTTGCGGGCGCTATTAGTTCCGGGGGGGGTTGGCCGCGCGTTTTCGACGCGCTTTTACCCCTTACTGAATAAGGGGTAAAGCTAGCGCGTCAAAAACACACGTCCAAACACGGGTTAACAGTGCACTCCGCTGGAGCGCACTGTACTATATCGGCCCGTTTGAGAGGGTCATGTTTTTTAAAGAGACTTTCAATTTTTCAACTTTTTGTCAGGAAGCCTGGATAATCTAGCTTGTGTCTAACTCAATTCCTAGGAAGACTATTTTTTGGGCTGGTCCTTCTGTCTTGCCTTGTGTCAGCAGAATTCCGAACGTTCTGGCGATCTTTTGGAAGTTCTCCAGCAGAGTTCTGCATTCCTGCATGTCCTTGCCTATGAAGAGAAAGTCATCCAGGTAGTGAACTAATCGTTTTGATCCAGATGTCTGCTCCACTACCCAGTGTATGAAGGAGCCGAAATTCTCAAAATAGGAACAGGAAATGGAACATCCCATCGGAATGCATTTATTGAAATAGTATTCGTCTCGGAATCTGAAACCTAGCAGGTGGAATGAAGTAGGATGCACCAGTAGCAGTCTGAATGCGGACTCGATGTCTGATTTTGCTAGGCAGGCCTCTGACTGTCCAAGTCTTGGAGGGTTCCTTATCGCATGATCTACAGAGGCATATCTGACTGCACATAAGTGTGGGTCAATCATGTCGTTGATCGAGCTGCCTTCAGAGTTTAACAGATTGTGTATTCATCAGTATTTACCTGGCTCTTTTTTTTGGTATCACAAAGAGAGAGGGATATTATTAAATTGCTGAATGGGGGGGGGGCTCTGTCGACCGCTGCCCAACACATATTGTGCCTGCCCACGGTCAGTCGTCCGTTTTCGCTCAGAGACTTATATTATCCGAAAGAGTAAATAACAGATTCACATCTACCTGTTCTAGACCTCTCATGATTTTAAACACCTCTATCGTATCCCCCTTCAGCCATCTCTTCTGCAAGCTGAACAGCCCTAACCTCTGTAGCCTTTCCTCATAGGGGAGCTGTTTCATCCCCTTTATCATTTTGGTCGCCCTTCTCTGTACCTTCATCAGTGCAACTATATGATTGCTCTGAAGATGATAGCTATATATATATAGCCTTCCCCTGCTCTGAAAGAGTGAATCATCTTCATTTTCAAATGCTCAGACAGCTGCTGCATAAAAGAGCCCATGGTTATTGACAGAACAATCATAACCTGAAAGGTTAGTAAAGTCAAAAGTATCTGTTCAACTATGGAATTGTCTTCACCTAAGTCTGAGCTTCTCAATACATCGGGGCACATTTTCGAGTCTGTTTTTTCCTCATGGTTCACCGAACCAAATTTTACAACGTCACATATATTCATGTGAATGCTAGGAAATGTACTTTTAACTAAATTGAACAGCACTTCCTTCCCTCCCCAAGGGCCAACCACATAACATCACTCTTTTTTTTTCTAAACCCAAGCCCTCTCAAGATCCAATCCCAATCTCCTTCTCCCCAACACCAAGTGCTCTCCTTTAAAGATTGGTTTGCTGTGTGCAAAAGGTTTTGGTTACATTATCCTGTGAACACTACTTTTTTTGATGCAAAAAAACCTATTACTTTTATGCTCACAGCAATCCTATCCTCAAAGGGAAAATGGCCAAGTCCACCCCTTGCTTAAAATAATCACCTAATATCTACTAACAGCAGTGAAAATATTCATAATATTAAAATCATACTAATAAAAAAAAAAAAATGTTAAAACAGCCAACAAACATCCAATAATTAAAAAAAAAACAAAAAACTTTGTCATAAATGTCATAAAACACCGACAAAATATTTCAAAACAGCTGAAACATCAAAGACCACTTAATAATTAAAATAAGGATTTTTAAAATTCCTGTTCTCCATTCCTAGGATGTTTTGATTTCCGGTTACCCTGAGATTGTCGTGGATTGGGAGAGAGAGGGCCACACCAACTTTCCTTCTCTCTCTCTCTCACACACACAATAACATTCATTCTCTCACACACTCCCTCTCTCAGACATGTGTGTGTGTGTGTGCGCCTGTGACAGCATGTATGTGACACACAGGCTTTCCCAGCCTTGCACGCTCACACAGGCACACACACAAGCAGTCTCCCAATCTCTCTCTCAGAGGCACATACACAAGCAGGCTCCCAATCCTTCTCTCTCACACACATGCTCTCTCTCCTCTATATGTTCTTGCATGCTCTCTCTCTCTCTCTCTCCCTCCCTGGGATGTGCAGGCTGCAGCAGACACCTTCTCGGACCCATGCAGCATCACTCACATGTACATACATACAAGCTCTCACATATGCTATTGCTCACAAACACACCTCTTGCACCTGTACTACACATATACAACCTCTCGCATATGCTATTACTCACATTCACTCACACAAGCTTTCACACACTCTTTCTCCCCCTTGAATGTGCATTTTGTAGGCGGCAGCAGTCTCTTCTCTTAGGCCCTGCCACAGTCATCTCTCTTCTACCATGTGGCTCGACCTTCTCTTTGGCCACGCAGCCTGGGCCCAATTGCGGCAACATTTTCTCTTTGGCTATGAGTGCAGATGCGACTGGGCCATTCAGCAGCCTTCTTTCTTAGGTCTGTGCCCAGCTGGGATTGAAAAAACATAGTGGGGCCGCTGAGACTCAGGACATGGACCCCATGTGCCTGGTGCTAACGACACCCCTGCTGCAGTGCAACACTATGGTGGAAAAAGAAGAAAGAAGGCACAGCATGCATCTTTCTGTGGCAAACTGGTTGAGAAGCTCTGACATGTCAATTTAATGGATCCATCAACATTTCGGTCCTTATTAACATCATTTTTTAAAAAGTAGTACTGAATCAACTGGCAGGATGTCCAAACGCTCACAATGCTTATTCAATGTTTTATTAATTTTCAATTTATTAAAATCAGTAAAGAGTAATTTTGCATTAAAAATTGCAAAAAGATGTCATGTTTAACTTTGGACTATGTAGAGGCTGTGTCAGCTTCTATTCATTTACAGAATCAATGAACAATAAACTTGACCAATTGTACCTAAACATTTACATACAACTATATAGATTCCTGAAAAATAGACTAGCTAGGTGGTCTTCGAGGATCAAAGTTTAATAATTAGAGTTTAATAATAAAGTTTAATAATTAGAGGATCATCCGTTTAATAAAGTGCCTCATTTTAATTATTACTGTTTTTTACTAAATTGTCTCATCACGAACAAATGCATCTTCTCATGTATTTCCCGTAATGTATAATTTCTACCTACGTTTCCTCTCATTATACACCCTATTCCCCAATCATTATGTAAGTCACCATGTACAATGTAAATTACCTAGATACCTAGTAAGTTACCTAGTTACCATGAAAGTTGCCATGTTATAATGTTGCCATGTTATAATGTACCATGTAAGTTGCCATGTTATAATGTAAGTTACCTAGTTTCAATGTAAAATAAGCAGTCCTCCTGCCTTATTAGTTTATTGTTCCATGTGAACCGATATGATATCTCGATCGAATGTCGGTATATAAAAACAGTTAATTAAATAAATAAATAAATAAATAAATAAAGTGAGCCCGTAAAAACATCAGTTGCTTGGAAAGCAAAATGCTTTCTAAACTGAGAATACCTTTATTATACAAGTGCTTTGTAGTAGGTGGTCTTAAATACAGATTACACAGCAATATTTAGAATACAATAGTAAATAGCTGGCTGTGGCTTTTCCTGTTTCATGAATAACAGGAGGGGGCCATAACTTGAGAGATAAAATCTCAGGTGGCTTGAATAGCTGAAATCCTCCATGAGCTAAAAACCTTAATCCTAATGATTGCTATTACTTGCACAGTTTATATCAGAAACAAAGCTTAATAGAGTCACAACTTAAGTTCTCTCTTCTGGAGGGTATTTACAATGCTGCTCATTAAAATATTAAATAGTATTGTGCCAGCAAAACAACTGGGCTGGCCAGGGGCGGATTGTGGGAAAGTAGTGGCCCGGGGGATTTTTCTCCATACTGGCCCATGGGTACCCCAATTACACATACAATATAATTTACATATATATTCACCAGTGGTGGATTGCAGGAAAATATAGGCCTGGGGGATTTTTTCAAAACCAGTCCGTGGGGTAACTGATGCACTCATGCACTTTCCCTGCAGCACATGTGTCAACAGGTCCCAAAAGCACGCCATGTTAATTCTGGAACCTGATGGAATTGAGCTAAAATATCTCCAAAATAAACATCTTGTGAGGTAAAAATATTACTTACAACATGTATATTATACTTGTATGGAGTGCTGAAAAACCCTACAAAAGAGTAAAAAAGATCCTTGGAATTGGTATTAGGTCTATTGTAATGTGTGTTGGATATGGGCTTTGCCCTCAGAAAGCCACAAGTAAACTTGATTACAATTTCAATATAATAAATCTTCATATCAAAACTGCAATAACCGCCAGCACTCAAGCACTAACACCCCTACTTATGAAAAGGCAACACTGTGATCATTACACCAGACCCTAAAAAGCCAATACACCCACCATTAAGAAAACAGAAAAAGCCAAGCTGCTACAGATCCCTACACAGAACCTCCACACTAGCAGAATATGTCAACTCAGTCTCAGAATACAAACAGACCCTCACAAAAATGCAGAACAAAGTAACCATAAAGTATTATTACAAGCATTCAGACAAAAATTGAACTGTTAACCGCAACAGGCCAGACTATTATGCAGTGCAACAACGGAAAAACAGAAATATTACAATACCTGAAAAAACATCAAAATCAGTAAATATAAATGATCAATAGAAGTAAAATCATGCTAATAAAAAGAATATTTCAAAACAGCTGACAAATACAACAACATCTAATAATTGAAAACTCATACATTTTCCAGAGCAATAAAATATTTCAAACACTATGCAATACTTAAAACTTAAAAAGGATAAAAAAAATCCCTGGTTGTTCATACCTGGAATCTTTTGATTTCCAGATGCCCTGAGATTGTTGTGGATTAGCAGGGGAGAGGTGAGGGGTTGTTCCTCCCAATCTCTCTCATATAAACACACATGCTCAATCATAGAACATGCTCTCACACACACAGCAACACACACACACATGCGATGGAGTTTTGGAGTCGATCAGCTGATACTGACGTGGAATACGCCGTGACAGAGGACTAGCTCCCAGATTTAACATAGAAAAAGTAGGACTTGTTTGAAGACTGAAAAAGACGTTGTGATGAATAACCAATAGTCGGAATAGGCGTATAACAAACAAGACCTGATTGCAGACTGGATAATTGTTCCTGAAAGAGGACGTGATGGAGAACTAGAAACCATGTCAAGTGTAGAGGGAATAAGACCTGTTTGAAGACTGAGGTTAATTGATTTCGCACCGGGGTGCTAAGATGACATCACCTCCGGTTTTGCGCTAAGATACGACGTGTTAGAGAACTTAGGTAAAGGAAGTTAGGGTTCTACCCGACCTGATTGGAGACATTGTTGACTCATTGGGGCAGATTTCTGTGGGAGGAACTTCCGTTTTTAGTACTTGAAAAGCCACCCAGTCGAGAGCTATGTTTCAAAGAACGGCGAGTCCAAGGTGGGACCGCATCTACATTATTTGATGAAGACAGCTATTGGAGATTAACCTACTGGTTGTTTGATTGCCCTGGGAGTGTCACGGAACAAGAATGGAAATCATTTCCCCTGACGCAGGACCTTAAAAGTGGGGGCCCGAAACGCGATCGTGTTGGGCTATGCAGATGAGTATCACTGCTGAATTACTTTGAATTGGGATTAAGAAAGTGACATTTAGTTGACTAATTTGAAATGTCATCTTGGAGCTCTCATTAGGGTGATGGAAAGAAAGAAAGAAAATTATAAAAAAGCATAAAAATTATAAAAAAGCATATATAAGGTAAATCAGACCCGAACCATAAAAAGAGTCTGGTAAAATACCATGACCCTATGAGTAGTGGTCCTACAAAATTATATGGTCATCGGATGGGATAATAGCTGGTATAAATTATTTAAAGGAGAAACCAGGTTTACTGACATTTGAGATATTATTTCTTATGTTCTAACATTAAATGACTTTAACAGTGCTTCAGTATTGATTGAAGGCACCAAGTTTGCCAGGACTTCCAGGTAGCTTGAGGAGCAGGGAAAACGGCACACAAGTAAATTTTAAAAGGTGCATGTGTGTGCACCCGTAAATGTGTGTATTGGGCACGAGAGCAAAAATATGCTTGATTTTATATTGTGCGTGCAAGTACACGCATACCATTTAAAATATCCCTACCGCATGTATGTGTTGGAGCCTTTATGCACGTACTCACAGGTGACTGGCTGAGAGAGAGACAGAGACTCTTTTAAAGGGCCAATCTGACAATTTCTATATATCCAACTGGAAGAGGAGCACTTTCAACTCAGGGTGGGTTTTTGGGGGGGGGAACAGTGTTACAAGGCCCCCCCCCCCCGGTTCAGGATCCTTCTGGCCAGCAGTAAGCATGTATGTCTTGGCCCCCTCCCCCCAGACGCCCATGCCCCACCCCTTTTCTGCCTCCTTATTCTTGACACACACACAGGTATGTATGTGCGTATGTCCTGGCTTCTTAAAATTCACATTGCTCACGCATGGCCCACATATGCGTGTATTGGGTGGGGTTTGTTCTTGTTTGGACTGCAGTGCACTAAAATACACCCCAAAAGAAATAACAGCTTTTAGTTGAAAAGTGAATTTCACCATCATTTCCGAGCCGCCTTCTGCCCTCTGAACCATTGCTGAGTCTCGTCGAGCCCCAGCATGCAGGGAACAATGTTCTTGGCATACCAAGCCCTGCATGAAAGCAATTGTTGCTGGTTTATTTTCAGTTTCTGTGAGTGCACAGCACTATCCTACTTTATAGCACCACATAATCTCGAGGTGGCATTTCAACAGAGCTTTGTTGGATAGGCCAGTTTAAAATGCCTCTACACTACCATAGAACGACATCACAACAGAATTTCATGAATTTCTGAATATAAGTAACAGCATAAGAGGGCAGCAGCAACAGATTCTGGGGCAGTGACTTTTTTTTTCTAGCATAAGTATCAACTTGCACCTAAAGAATTATGCATCTTATAGTTCAAACAAGGATAATTTTGGGGACTGTCAAATAGCTACCACACACCATACAATGCAACATGAGTGCCTTCATATAATCATCAGTCACCCTGAGTCCATTTTTGTTTAATTTTGTTTTAAATACATTTTTGCTCAAATGCTAAGAAAATGTTCAATACTTACCATGGCTTGATGTAACTCTTAGAAATATGAATCATGATTCAGATGAAATCCATACTTGTCTTGACATGGATCCATGTTTCGAAGAATCTGCTTCAGGGGTTACTTTCTGCCGTTATGGGTGTCTACTGAATTATGACTCATATTTCTAAGAGTTACAACAAGCAATGATAAATACTGGACATTTTAATGGCATTTAAACCAAAACAATTTTAAAAACTTAAAATATTGGCAAGAACGGACTTAGGGTGACCGGTGATTATATGAAGACACTGTATGGTATGTGGTTACCATGTATGAAAGTCCCTAAAATTATTTTTTTGAACTATAAGGTTCATTTTTAACACAGGCAGATAATTTCTTTAGGTGACTGCATGGTTCAACCTTGAGTGGTTCATTTAATATTTTAAAGGATTTTTTCTCCACTCATAACAAGGTTCAAGGCGGAGCAACTAGCAGCAACTAGATCATACTGCACCAACCAATAATTATATTATGTACAACATTCACGATTACTGCTGTTTCATTTTGCTGCGTTTAAAATGCATTGCATTTTTGAAACTCAAAAAGGACTTTGAAAAGTTAAAAAGGTCTGGAACTAATGAGGCAATGCAAAAAAATTACAATTTCATGCAGGCAAAATTAAAGGTCTCATTTCTATAATATAACTAGTGTGGTTTTCAGTTTAAACTGATTTTCACCAATAAATTCACAGGTTTTCAAACATTAGAAAAAAAAAAAAAAAGAAAACAGATGCAAACCTGTGATGCTTTCCAGCATCTCGAACAGACAGTGGAGCATGCACCGGCAATGGGCCCAGACCATACATGCAGCAAAAAAGTGGGATGTTGCAACCACACGACCATATATCCACACAGGAGGAAGAAGGAAGTTGCTGCAGATCAGATTTAAACGCTAGAGCCAGAGTCACCACTGGCGTTGCACTAGAGGAAGAAGACCCAGAGTTGCTGCTCCCACAGTTGCTGAGGTAGGTGATTGGAGTAATCACTGGAGGAAGTCCGAGAATTGCTGTTGGGATGGAAGGCCATTGCTGTCATTGGAACCACTGCTGATAGAAGAGGCTTAGGGAACTGTGTCCTTCAGGGAGAAGGGCTTGTTTGAAAATGTGTGTCTCTGTCCAATAAAGGAATCCAGATCGGACATTTGGCTTCTAATTGTGTACTGTTGCCTCCATGGCTTTGTTAGAAGCCTCCCTTGCTGTTTCTTCAGTCCTTCAGGGAGAAGGGACACTGGAAGGGGTGATGAAAAAAAGGGACACACTGGGGGAGGGGAGAAAGAGGGAAAACAGAGTGTGGGAGAAAGGGAAAGAAGAAATGCTGGAGAGAGGAGATGCTGGATGAAGGAAAGGATTGAGAGAGGATGTTGGGAGTCGGAGAAGGAAAAAAAGGGACATTCACTTGGCCCTGTTAATAATTTTCAAAAGTTATGTGGCCCTTCTCACAAAAAAAAAGTTAGAGAAACCCTGTTCTAGGATACTAACCTGCTTAATACATATACTTTTTTTTTTTTTAAACCATCCTGGCTTCTGTCCATCAAAATAAACTCCAACATTTACCCAGGAAAATGAGCCATTTTCTTCCACTGATTTTCTCCCAGTTTTCTTGTTCTTTTAATAAATCTTAAACCACCTTGATAAATTCCTGGGGGAAAAAAGTAAACTAACAACTGAAAATGAACGAGCTGCTTTAAAGTTTCATAAAAGGGAACCATTTTCATTTGGCAATAAATTTGCACCGATACTGCTATCTGTACCACCCTAATTTCAACCTAACTGAGGAGCTTTCCCTAAAATGATCCACCTACACTTAAGCCTATGTTTCCAAGGGGTCTGGAGGGAGCACGCCAACTCCAGGACATTAAAGAGAGCAAAGGTTTCCATTTTAATTTCCACAAACCATTTAAATATCTTACATCAGCAGTTCAGTCTTCTTCAACAAGTAAAAAGTCTTCAATAATTTTTGTTAAATCTTTAGCTTCAACTGTGCTAGCTTGGTCTTCCTTCCTTTTGACTCTCCCTTATTCTCTTTATAGCTGGTCTTCTCCATATCAACAACAGAATTCTCATTTTCATCCTTGCCATTGACCAGGGCCACTTTCTACCCGAGTCGGTCATAGAAACTTAGAAAGGACGGCAGAAAAGGAACAAATGGTCCATCCAGTCTGCCCAGCAAGCTTAAGGTAGCTAACCTCCACTCTGTGCAGGTTACTCCCATATTTCTCTTAAGGGTAGTAACTGCCGCTCTGTGCAATTATCCCCAAGCCTTATGATACACATAATTTTTTTTCCAGCTAGCAACATTTTACTGAGCGATGAGCTTTTTTGAAAATTCAGACAGTGTTGCTTGATGTGCTTTGCTTATGGCCTTGGCCATAGAAGCAGCAATGTGCTTTTTCCCTTAGGTCTGAGCATCAATACCCCAGACCTTAGAAGTTGGGACCCTCTTGGTTGTCTAAATCTAATTCCCCTTTTCCCCTGCCGAAGTGGGGAGCAAAGTTGCAGCTGCATTAAAAGCATCAAGGCATATTGCTTAAGGGTAGTCATCTCCATGCCTTCTGTTAAGGGTAGTATCTGCCGCACCAGCAAGTTACCCCTTGCACACTTTTTTCATTTCCGTTCTCTAACTTTCAGAGATCCACAGTATTTATCCCATGCCCTTTGAATTCTTTGACTGTTTTCGTCTTCATCACCTTCTCTGGAAGGGCATTCCAGGCATCCACCACACTTTCCATGAAGAAATATTTCCTGACATTGGTTCTGAGTCGTCCCCCCTGGAGTTTCATTTCATAACCCCTAGTTCTAGTCTTTTCTTTCCAATGGAAAAGGTTTGAAGCTCATGCATCATTGAAAGCTTTTAGATATCTGAAGGACTGTATCATATCTCTCCTGCACCTCTTCTCTTTTAGGGTATACATATTCATATCCTTCAACCTCTCCTCATAAGGCTTCCAATACAGACCACATGCTATTTTCGTCACCCTTCTCTGGACTGCCTCCATCCTGTCTCTATCCTTCTTGAGATAAGGACTCCAGAGCTGAACACAGTAGGGATGTGAATCAGTACTGGACTCGTTTCCGGTATCGGGTTCGGGGAAAAACCGCGGGAAATCTTCGTTCCCGCGGTTCTTAGCGTTTTTTTTCGGCTGTCTCTTGCCAAAAAAAAAACAACAAACCACCCCACCCCTTTAAATTTAATGATTTTGCATCCCCCACCCTCCTACCATGTGACAGGGGCTGGCCAATGGCACCGATAGCCCCTGGTCACATGGTAAGGGCAAAGGGCCATCAGTGCCATTTTGATTAATGGCAGCCGATGGCCCGAGAGCAGGAGATCGCTCCCGGGACCCCCGCTGGACCACCAGGTACTTTAAAAAAGTTTTTTGGGGGGGTTGGGAGAGTGGGGGATTCAAAATAATTTGAAATAATTCGATTTAAAGGCTTGGGGTGGGTTTGGGGGTTGTTTTTCAGTGTGCCCTTTCTTCCCGCCCCCCCCCAAAACGATAAGAAAACCGCATGAAAATTTCGTGGAGTTTTCCTATCGGTTTCAGGGACCCACGAATTTTGACAAGTATGAAAATGTCCGATATTTTCAAGCATCAGAAAAACGATTCACATCCCTAGAACACAGTTCTCCAGGTGAGGCCTCACCAAGTACCTGAACAAGGGCATTATCACCTCCTTTTTCTTACTGGTTATTCCTCTCTCTATGCAACCTAGCATTTTTCTGGCTTTAGCTATTGCCTTGTTGCACTGTTTTACCATCTTCAGATCACCAGACACTATTACCCCAAGATTCCTCTCTTGGTCCATGCACATCAATCTTTCACCCCCCATCATCTACAGTTCTTTTGGATTACTGCACCCCAGATGCATGACTCTGCAATTCTTGGCATTGAATCCCAGCAGCCAAATCTTCAACCACTCTTCAAGCTTTCTTAAATCACTTTTCATTCTCTCTACTCCTTTAGGTGTGTCCACTGTATTGCAGATCTTAGTATCATCCGCAAATAGACAAATTTACCTTCTATCCCTTCCGCAATGTCGCTCACAAAGATACTGAAAAGAACCAGTCCCAATACCAGTCCGTGTGGCACTCCACTTAAAGTTCTCTCTTCAGAGTAGGTTCTATTTACGGTCTCCTATCCATCAACCAGTTTGTAAACCACACCACCACCTTGGCGCTCACTCCAGGCTTCTCATTTTATTCACAAGCCTCCTATGCAGGACCAATCTCAAAAGCTTTGCTGAAATCCAAGTAAATGACATTGAGCGTTCTTCCTCGATTGTTGTGTTCGTCAGTTCCTGATGCCCTCTCTCCGCCCTCCTCACCTCTTTGGCGCCTCTCTCTTCGCCTGCGGGAAGATTGGCTGCCGTGGCGTTCCTCTGCCGAGGTCCTCTGGTGTCCCCAGACTGGCTCCACGCTGCGAACCGCCATGTTTCCTGGAGACCTAGGGGCGGGCGCGTGGCGCGGCCCCAACTGAAGTACCAGCGATGGCGCAAACCTCGGGGGCGTCCCCGAAGATGACATCACCTGCGATGGATATTTAAGGTCTTAGAATTTGCTAACACATCGAGTTAGCAAAGAATGACAACTGATATGGATTCGTTCTATCTACGCTACTACTCTGCCTCCTTGTACTAACCAGGGGTACTTGCTCCTCGAGGGCCCTTGTTCCCGGACTTCTTCGAATTCACTTCTGCCTGGAAGTCAGCACTGCCTCCTACATCTGTGAGTTACCATCGCTCTCTCAGAGCTATCCCTGGAACCAGGTACTCGCTCCTCGAGGGCCTATACTTTCCAGCTCCTGGGCTTCTATGAGACATTGTATGAGTGTTACCATCACGTTCGGTACATGTACTCTGCTTACCCTGCCTACTCACTATATTTCAGTTTCTCTACAGCTCAGCCTCCAGGGATCGCTGTTCCAGCTTCTGAGGGACTACAGCCCAGCTGGGCATTCCAGCTCACTACTGCCACCTCTGGTGGTTCGGTATACTGTCTAATAAAAGAACTAGTGCGTCTGTCTCCATACTCTGAGCCTGACCGGTGGTCCCTCTCGGGGTCTTCCCCAGTGGCGTGGTCATCTGCCACTGGTCCAAGAATCCACCCACAATTCTCCTAACTATTACAGATTGCTATCTCCTCAGCAAACTGTTAACTCCAAACTGAACAGATTGCTAACTCCTATGTGATTGCACCTCCCATCAGATAGCGGTTTCATTACATCGATTCAATTCTAGCTCATATTCTACCTTTGAGCTAGATCTCCAGTAAGTTAGGGAAGCAAATCCTGCACACATTCTTGTCTTTTCAGCTAAGCAAATATACATTCAACATAGCTCTGATTATACAACTTTGCAGAGGACAGACTGCAGAAGTACCAGAGTTTTACAAAATGATATGTAGAAGATAAACAAACAAAAAGAATAATATAAGGCAATAATCCAATAAAAAAGTTTTTAATACAGTTTTAAGCAGCTCCACTACCATCATCAGATATAAAAAATGGGATATCATCTTTGGCTCATTCTGCTTTTCAGAGTGTGAGTGTGAGTGTGTGTGTGTGAGAGAGAGTGTTACAAATAGAGTATGGAGGGGGACAAAGTTATTTATAAGTTCTTTGGGGCAGGGACCCTGGCTAGCTTTTTCTCCTCTTCCTACCCCAGGGTGTAGGTCCTTTGGACTAGGGGTGGAAAGGCATCCTTCTCCAGTCCTAGTACGGGGTGGCTGGAGTGTTTAGCCAATTTTTCCTCATTGTACTGCGAGCTGTGCGTTGGGTGCCAAACAAACCACACTCGGACCATGTAGGCAGTGTCCAAAATAAATCTTTACCGATACAGTTTTGTTGCATGGCACAGTTAAACATGGCAAATCACACACACCACAGTCTCTGAAATTTCTCTCTTAATTACAGATTTTTTCTCTTCTGTCTGTACACTAGTCTTTATTAGGCCAGGAATCCATCCACACTTCTGTGGTCCCTCTGGGCCAGGCCCCCTCGGCTGGATGGGAAACCCCTCCCGAGTGCACAAAAATCTATCTTGGCACAGAATTTAATGTCTCTATCCCTTAGGGCTTTGATAGACACCGGATGAGTTTCCTCTCTTTAATGCGGATCTTTTACTCAGTTAGTAGATTAATCTTCCGGTGGGATCCCAGGTAATAGGAATCCTTGGAGGACTGCAGGGTTTGCCAGTCCCCTTGATGGGCAGAAAAACACTTCCTCCAGATGTTTGAAACAAATCTTTCCCCAACTTAGATAATCAGGAAATCCTCTGCAGCGTGTCACCCTCTTTGTTTGGCAGTTCTTCCCTAAACACTGGGCGTCTTCAGATCAGGGTTCCCCAATCTCTGGCTTCGGAAGGGCCCAGGCCTCCAGCAGGGCTCCTCTAAATAAATGTTCAAAATCCCAAAATAGTCCCAGAGCAGCCACACTCATCTCATGAGGAAAGTACGGCAGCAGAAGGGCCTGTCCTAGAGGAGTCTCGGAGGGTTTCTGAGGCTCCAGGTAGGCCCACATCCAACTCAGGAAAAATTACAACCTCTCTCTGTCTTCCAAATAAAACTGCCCCCAGAGCCTATGTCAGAGCTCTACTATAAAACCTCAGGACCAAGGGCATCCATTGCAGCTGTGCCAGTGGGAGAGCTGTCCGTGAATGGAAACTCCCCTAATTATCACTAACTACATTAGGCTGTTACAGGCCCTATTAGTAACCTGAAAAGTGGGCGGGTTACATATCAATATTTAAAAAATATATATTTAAAAAAAAAAATAAAAAATCAGTAAACACAGCCATCTTATTTTCTAAAAGACAGAAGAAACTTCATATAAGCAAGTCAGGAAACATAAGCCCCAACTTTCTGGGCTTCCAAATTCCTCCGCCCAATCCCCTGCCTAAATTCAAACAGAGTACGACACCAATTTAGGCCACCAAGGTACAATAGCACTAGTGGTCAAATATTAATTTCATGCAAAAACATATGAAGGAAGAAAAATCTGGGGAGCCTGGTCACCCCGGTGCCTACACTTTGAGCAGTGGTGCTGGGCTGAGGTGAGGCAGCTTGTAGAGGCTGGAAAAGGCTGCAAAATGAAGGAAAGCACCAAAGCACATATACACAAATTAAATTACTGGTGGGGGAGAGGAAGAATTAAAAACAAGATTCCGCCCGACTACTAACATTTTGCAGGATACCAAAGTTTTCTAAGAAGTTTGCTTCCCTGCATACACAATATAATAATTTATATTTTATCAAATCTAACAATTTTATTCTATCTTACTTGAGGTTTCTTCTTCACACTTTCAGTCTCTGCTTTTATACGCTGCCTTCTCCTGATTTTACTTCCACTTTGTTTTTCCTTCAGTGTCTCTTCCTTTTTCTACCTCTCCTTCCTTCTCTCCCCTTGCCTCTCATTTTTCTTCTCTGCCTGTCTTCATTCCACCATGTCACATCTTTTCTGCCTTGTTCCCTTCCCCGTATCCTTCACCCTCACTCCTCCGTCCCCCAGTTTCTCAAGCCCCTAATCCCACTTCTTAGCCCTTCATCTGCCCCCTATTTCTCTATCCCTTTCCCATTAAGTTTTCCTATCATGTCCATTGCTTCCACCTAGCCCTCCGTTCTCCAGGTTTTTCACACTCTCCTAGTATCTATGCTGCCTCACACACCTGCAGCTCACTTACCTAAGCCATCAAGGTCCTCTCTTTCTAGTACCCCACTTCTCACTGCTCTTCATCCCTCCTACCCCAGCCACCCCTCTATCTTTCTCTTCCCAGCTCACTCCCAATCCCAACCCTCCCAGATGCAGCAAAAAAAAAAAAGCAGACGGCCTGAACCCTTCAGAAGCGTCAAGGTCGTCTGTGCCGGTGGCATCGGAAGGAGATGGCCACAGATACACACAAGCAGCAGCACAAGGAGATCCACCCCAGCAGCATCAAAAGGTGGTCCCTGTTCGGAGGCGATAGCCCTGGGGAAACTCCTAGCTACCACTCCCCCTCCCCCCCCCCCCCAGTCACGCTTCCATTTTATTCTGGGAGAATGAGAGGAAGGAGAGGTGTAGCACTGGGGCAGATCAGGTGCTGGCTCAGTCTGTTTCCCACACTGCTGGCCGCTGAGCTGGGGCAGTCTCCTTTGGCTGCTGCTGCCCTCATTAGGGTATATCACTGCTGCAGGCTGAGAGACAGGAGGACACAGCCCAAACCTACCAGATGATTGTTTGAGAACAGGCACAGACCACCCCCAGGCCTGGCGGCCCAAGTCAGATAAGGCAGGCTGCCTCTGAACGTCATCGCTGGCCTCAAACAAAAGCTTTTGCTGGGTCACTCATCTTTTTGGCTTGGTGTCACAGTTGCCACGGTTTCTCTTCCTTCTCGGGGGAAGGTCTCAACTGACAGAGTGGTGTAGAAGAAAAAAAAAATATTTACCCCACTGACTGGGCCCCAATTCAAGGTTCTGCAGATCAGTGAGCAGGGAGAGAAGGGCGGAAAGATTTCTCTGCTCAGTATCTGGCAGACACCCCAAAACTTCATTCCGGTTAAGAGCAGCCCTGTTACAGAGATTAACTAAAGCTCTTTTTGGGCGAGTGGTAGTGTGGGCGGGGGGACAATAACTACTCAGAAGAGGAGTACATCAGGGGAAAAATATTTAAAAAAATCATGGAGCTAGGTAAGCAGGAGAAAATCAAAGCAATGTCAGAGACCAGCAAAGCAGTATGCAACAGAAAGCAGGGGGCTATAAAAAGTGAAATCATTCTTCCTGTCGCCTATAAAGCATAAGCAGCAATTTCACGGTAACTGACCTAGCATGCCACAGCTTTATTGAGAAGTAACAGTCCATGATCAGCGGGTTTAGACTGCAAAATATTTTACTTTATTATCTATACAAACATAAAAAACATGTAAAACTCATCTAGGCACAGACAATGCACTCAAATATTAACACAGAACAGACTGAAAGAGCATTTTCTTCAGAGCCTCAGAATAAGAAAAACCCTTTGACGAATTGGGCCCCTTCCTTCCATTCCATAACATGATCTAACCTGAAAACTAGACATCATATATAGTTCTTTTCTATTAAATTTAGCTATTTAAAGGGGAAATACTATCTGCACAGATTTTAGTTGTTTCAAAGACTGGATCTCAGCATGCTCACAACCTCCTTGCCTTCTCTCTCTTTGCCGCTGCAAGGATGGAACCCAAGATGGAAGAACCGAGCACCGTGTCCTCTGCAGCTGGAAAACTTCAGCATTCATCAGAAATACACTGCCATTGTTAGCAAATAACCTTAGTGCCACATCCACTGGAACACTCCCTGCACATCCAGCTGCCATTCCTTGGCCCTATGCACCTCTAGGGGCATCCCCATGTATCCAAGAGTCATTTCTCCACCCCACCCCACCCCCAGCCGATATTGTCAATGTCAAGCCTCTGCCACCTCACTCCATCAGCCAGTGTGTCAACATCAGATTCCGCCCTCACTCCAATATACATTTACACACACTGCTCCATAGCACTTACAGCCTTCCTTAGATGCTGATGAACTTTTTCCCGGAATTAGCCCCTGCTGCCTTCCTGAAGCCAATTGCAGCCCCAGGCAATGGTCCAGTCAACCCCTCCTACCTGCTTCCCACTGATTCCAGTCTCCTTTTCCTGCCAGAGGTTTCCGCAACGTAGCCAAAACAGAATACACGCACGCAGGAGCATGAACTTCCCAAAGCACTGTAACATTTTAACCCAGCAAACATATCAAAAAGGAAAATGCAAAGAAATTAAAATGGTGAAAATAGGCAAATACTTCAAAACACATGCTGATCAGATACTAGCAAACTAAAAAAATAAATAAAAAAGGAATTCCAGGTAGACCAACAAGGTACGTAAAATCTTGAAAGGTCCGTTCTTGGCACTTCCCCTTTAAATTAAAGACATATTGGTATTTCAGTAACTGTGATCGTGTGTCAAAGATCTTCAAGATTTATTGCCCTTGAAGGGAAAATATAGATCTGTGTTTTACATCAGTCAATATTAACCTCTCAAGTCAATAAAGCTGATGTTTGCCTAAAAGGAAGTCAATCTCTGCTTAATGTTGCATTAATAACCATTAATTATCCCATCGTGCGTGAACAAATTTCCATCTGTCCATGTGCCCTTCAAAAGGTATTAATTACTGTTTAAATTTTTAAAAAGATGCCTTTTATTTTACGTGTTTTAGACACAGAGGGCACACCAACAATGACCCCTCTGCAGCTTTCTGCCTCAGATCAATTAATCAACTGATTTTATTTAATCACCTGCTTTTTCAAATAGAGTTAAAGGCGAGATAAAGAAAATACCTATAATAGATGATCCACAATGATACAAGCAAGCAGAGCAGCTGCATTCCAGAGTCTTGTTGAGCCACCTAAGGATACTCATTTGCCATTAGTTATGATGAAGCATAAAGGGAAGCTAATGATCTTCCCTGCAGATGATGGACTCATGTGTTTGTGCAGGCACTGCAGCAATGTTCCCTCTAATTTCTGACATGCTATGTGCGCAAAAATGTTGTTGTGTGCAACTTTTCCGAAACTTAACTTAATGTGCATCCAAACTTACAACTCAGCCTACTGGAGTTAAAAAAGAAGTGAAGACCAAGTGAAATGTTAACATGTTTATATACTTCTTAACTAAAGAGGCTACTAAGGTATAGCAAGTAGAAAGCATAACAGTTTATTTGTTTTATACCATATATACTGGACTGCGCCTCATAACTCAGTTCACAATTTCATAGTCCATAATATTTAAATTTTTTCCCTGCAGTCTTTGACATTTGTCCATTCGTTATAGATCCTGTCAAGATCTATATTTCCGCCATCTAGTTGATAGTTCTTCATAAGCATGATCATATCCAAATGCTCCGTCTGTAACAGATTCCGCAATTTGGTTTTCATAGCATTCATTAAACTGAAGCCACATTCACAGTCTACACTGGATGCCATGAATGTTCCTCCAATATCCATCAACACAGCGAGGTCTTTGAATTGTTCATTTTGCGTTACAAACGACAACACAGATGACAAATTTGAAACAACTTTGTCTTTGATTTTCTCAGCAACAATGAATTTGAAGTCGTAGTATTGATCAACTACTGTTAACTCCTCAGGCAGAAACTCTTTATATTGAGCACAAAGTGATTTTATGTTATCAATTCAGAAATCAAAGTCACAATTGACAAGTGACCCAATATCAAATGCAGCCCATACCTGTACTTCCTCTTCTGGAAACCTTTCATCCAGATGGACTCGCAAGAGATTGATAAATGTGATCGGCGAGCTTGTGTCGACTGCACTATTGGTTGGTACCTGTAATAGTGCTTTAACACTTGACTCCACTGAGGTGAGCTTGTTAGATATTGACTTCTGATCTTGTTCAGTTTGCCTCGAGCTAGATGGTGAGCTTCTAGAATTGTTAAACCCTTCTTCTGAAGAAGAAGAGTCAATGAAGCCAAATCTGATAGAACATCATTGAAAATTTCCAGAGCTACCCTAAACTCAGAAGTGCTCAGCTTCTTGAAACAGTATTTAGCAACTGGGTCTTTTCCCTGCTCTTCCTCGAAATATTGTAACAAAACAGCATAGTTTCGAACTATAGCTTGCACAGCAAAATGCCTCGACAGCCATCACACTTCATTTAAAAGTCTGAATGCCACTGAATCATGCTCTGAGGCATCAACGATTTCTTGAAATTTAACTCTTTTCGAAATAGATCTACTAAACATCGAGTACACAGTTCTGATAAGAGTTTCAATGTCTTGCATCAGTTTGACTTCTTTCCATGTATCAGTTATTCCTAAATCTTCACGATGTGCTACACAGTGTTGCTGAGTTAGGTGTGGGATTTCTTTTTTCAACTGTGCTGCTACTCCATTTTTTCTTCCTAACATAACAGAGGCTCCGTCCGATGTAAACATAACCATCTTCCTTAAATCAAGCTTGTTTGCTGTATAAAAGAGTTTGATGGAAGATACGATTAAAGCAGCATCGCAATGTTCTAATCGCAAAATGCCACCAAATGATACTTTGTAATCCAAAGCATTGCTAGGCCGATACTTAAAATATAGTATTAAGCATTTGGTCAAAGATATGTCAGTGCTTTCATCAACGGTTAAAGTGTGGAACAATGCCGAAGAAACTTCTTGCATTATATCATTTTGAACAACGCTGTTGATGACGTCAAGAAATTCAAATGCGCAATTTTTACTTCTCCAACTATCTGGCAGCTTTACAAATTTGGCCATGTGTTCATTTATATCTGTAACAGCCAGCATAGAGGAGTTCAATTTGATGGCTAGCAAGAAGCTGTCAATCAGGACCTTTATCTCATCTGGATTTGAATGCTTCTGTTCTACCACGATTTGCCTCCTTTGCTTTTCTTCTGGAGTCTCTAGTAACAGGTTCTTCAACCCACTGCGAAATAGTGGATTCATATTTTTCAATATTGTTACACTGTCAATGTGAGATTTACTTACTAGATGTCTTTTGAGGAAATCCAGTTTCCAGACCTAGTTCCAACTTTTACCCATAGAAAACTCTCCTACAGCTTTCGCTTAAGTGCAGATCACACAAATGACTCCTTTATCTTCATCATACGAAAAACTTTGCGCAGGGCTAAACGAGTTTGGCCATGCGACTTCGCGGTATTAGTTTCAACAGTCTCATCTAGCCATTCGGATTTAAATGATGTAGCTGTTCTCTTGCGTTTAACCCCTTTACGCATTTCAGTTTTTATGCATTCAAATCTTATTATCTTAATTGTAATTAACTTAAATATTATCAACTTATTTAAACTTAACCAGTTGATGCTATCTTTTTCTAATGTTCTTTATAAATGATTTATATTACCACATGGCATCATATACACTCATTTGTGAATAAGGATTGTATGAAAGCATCTGGGGAAACCTCATATAGTGCCTACAATAGGCTACTCATGCCTATTTGGCTACTGTTGCTCCAACTCCACAGATGAGGATGTTAGATGTGTTATAATCATTGGTTGCCCCAGAGCGTGTGATGCTTGCACTGGATATATATGAAGCTATCACTGAAGTCAGGTATAAATCCACCACTGAGGATGTACTGGTATACAATAGTTTGTTTTATCAGACCGTTGTGTTGTGCTGTTATGGCGCCAAGATCATAGTTGAAAAATCTTCATGCTGTGAGTGTATCAATCCCGACACTGCAATGTTTCGAAAATGAATTCTTTGTCAGGGAATCACTTGTAAGCATGGTGTCAGCACATAAATCTCGGCACTGTCATAAATACTTAGTTTATGGCGGTCAATATGAGTCTATGGTGAAAACTCTTTGCACGGTGTTTGGTATGGGTCTGCACATTCAGCTACTTTGACATAGCCAGATGTGCGGACCCATACCGAACACCGTGCAAAGAGTTTTCACCGTAGACTTATATTGACCGCCATAAACTAAGTATTTATGACAGTGCCGAGATTTATGTGCTGACACCATGCTTACAAGTGATTCCCTGACAAAGAATTCATTTTCGAAACATTGCAGTGTCGGGATTGATACACTCACAGCATGAAGATTTTTCAACTATGATCTTGGCACCATAACAGTGAGCACAACACAACAGCCTGGTAAAACAAGTTATTGTATACCAGTACATCCTCAGTGGTGGATTTATACCTGACTTCAGTGATAGCTTCATATATATATATCCAGTGCAAGCATCACACGCTCTGGGGCAACCAATGATTATAACATCTAACATCCGCATCTGTGGAGTTGGAACAACAGTAGCCATATAGGCACCAGTAGCCTATTGTAGGCACTATATGAGGTTTCCCCAGATGCTTTCATACAATTCTTATTCACAATTGGGCTAGACCCCTTCACATATATTGATATTTTTCAAGTGTCTAGTATTCTTGGATTTTTTTCTTGCGTCATATACACTCAGTCATCTAGCTGCTGTTGCAGACCATAGATTCTTGTACGCATCGCTAGCGTCGGCGGCACGGGACAGACTTAGTTTTTGGGTGCTCGCTGGGCGCTTACGGCCTGTATCGGACCTGACAGGCTCGACGGACCCTCGGTCTGACCCACTACGGCCATTTATTGTATCCTGTTCACGGAGCGGGTAGAGATTGGCAGGGGCTGCGGGGGAGACGCGTGCATGCGTACACCCGAGAGAACAGATCAGCGCCGGGTTTATGTGCTCGCGCCGGACTGGTCGGGCTACGGAGTGGGACCCAGGACCGGATGGGGTATGCGTGTGTATTGTGCAGCCTAGCAATGCTAGCATCCCATCCACTGGAGCAAGTGTTTAAAATCAATACTATGGACTGTGTAGAGATGAGTTAGAGATCTCTTAACCCACAGAGTGGCACAGACATTATGTAGCACACGTTAGGTGTCTCCCATCATTGCTGTGCAGGTATAATGATTTTATGCCTAATAATTTGCCTAGCTTTTGGAAAAACTCTAGGATTAAAAACTCCGTGCGCTAATCTTTGTACCATGTGTGCGGCCTTCACGGGCCGTGTGCGTGCGCACACGCGCACAGCTTAGAGGGAACATTGCGCTGCAGCAATCTCTGGTGCTTCATCCCTGGGAATGCTGCCAGTGGAAGCTTTGCCAGATTTGGAGTTTCCCTCAACCCAGTGAGGCCAATCACTCCAATAATGCCGGCCTAAGAAGATCTCCCCAGAAGGATCTGATCGCCAGCACCAATGGATGATGTCAGACATCATCCATTGGCAGACATGGACGCCACTGCTGTTGCCGCAGCACTGGAACGAGAATGTGGAGAGGATAGCGAAGGAAGGAATGCTGTTAGCGGGGCGAGACCAGGAAGCCAAGGCCAGAAGGAGAGTGCAGTCTTGTCAGAGGGAAGCTCTCGCTACGGTTCAATGAATGTACAATATTTGATGCAGGGCAGGAGAGCACATCTTTTCCTGCCTATGAAAGCTTTCTTTCATGGTAAGGCCTAAGGTAGTCAATTTAGACATCTTTTGGTAGGCTATGGACAGGATGAAAAAGTTTCCAACTGGTCATATTCTGACTCCCAGAATTGAAAATGATGAACAGTGGCCAAAAATGAGAAAAAACAAAATATAAACAAATGACATAATTAAAGTTAAAAATGAATGAATATGCCAGATTGTTAAACCATCATTTAAACCACTGCCACAGAACCTTTATACAGAGTTTATCTTGGGATTGCGCTTATGCTACTGCTCCATTTGTGCAGCACAGCTGGAAAGTGCCGGCCGTGCAGTCGGTTGTGACAACGTAAAGCACAAGTCTATGAATAAACAACTTGAAAAGTGGAGGAAATAGTGCATGTGCTGCCACAGCCACCTCCCCACATCAGGATGCATTTACACAACTAACCCCTGGCTTTGCTCATTTATTCAGACCTCACCACAACTGATGGGAGCCTCTCTAGGAATACCCTCATTAATAATTTTTGGCTACATGAACTGTAAGCCAGAATCAAAGAAGGAGTATCAAAGCGGGCAACCAGCTTCTAATCAAACAAAACCGTTTTGTGAGACTTTGAACTTTCAGGACTGATACTCTTGGATACATTTTCTAGTATTATTTTTGTGGTCTTGCAGATGTTTTTATGTTATGCACACTTAATATAAGAAGATTGCTTAGGAATGCATTTTCAAAGGAGTTACCCATGTAAAAGTAGCATATATTGCAGCAATTTTCAAAAGCCCTATGTCGTGAATATTCAAAGGCCCATTGAAGCCCCTAAAACTCTTGTGAAAGTTACCTCATAAGAACATAAGAAATTGCCATGCTGGGTCAGACCAAGGGTCCATCAAGCCCAGCATCCTGTTTCCAACAGAGGCCAAACCAGGCCACAAGAACCTGGCAATTACCCAAACACCAAGAAGATCCCATGCTACTGATGCAATTAATAGTAATGGCTATTCCCTAAGTAAACTTGATTAATAGCCGTTAATGGACTTCTCCTCCAAGAACTTATCCAAACCTTTTTTGAACCCAGCTACACTAACTGCACTAACCACATCCTCTGGCAACAAATTCCAGAGCTTTATTGTGCGTTGAGTGAAAAAGACTTTTCTCCGATTAGTCTTAAATGTTCTACTTGCTAACTTCATGGAATGCTCCCTAGTCCTTCTATTATTCGAAAGTGTAAATAACCTCCTTAAGTTTTACACCCCAATGCAGTCAATTTGCTGCCACATCGACATGTTGAGTGTTGTTAATATCTCATCTTTGTTCATTATTTCTTATTTTATATCTATATAAAAACCATCTTTGATTTTACTATTCTGACATATTTGTTCTTTTTATTATTATTATTTAAAATTGTTCCATTCAGTTTTTACCTTTACATTTCTTGTTTTCACTTCAAAGTGGTCGGCTAGCCTCTTTTGTTTCTCTAATATTCTCTCTCCAACAACTGCAATGATCGGCACAGAAGTGGGCACTTAGTGCTGTGGCTGGTGAAAGTACCTGTAACAGGACTGTCGAGTTTCACCTATACCAGGTGTTCCCCCACCACAGGTTGGGTTCTGGTGGCCGGCAGGAGACAGACAGTGAAGAGAGTGAGAGACCAAGGGCAGATGAACGACCTGGAAGTTTTTTGAATTTATTTGCTTTTTCCCCATAGCAGCTGGAGTGAAAGGTGGAGGCTGCCACTGGCACCAACCTGGGACTTTTTTTTTTTTTTTAATAAAAGAAAATTAGAACTGGGTGAGAGTAGCCAAACATTTTTGGAGGGTCAAATTTTTCTAAATTCAACTTCTTTCATCTTCAGCTTGTTAACTAACCACTGCAAGATATAAAAATGAAATATAAACTGCTCTGATCATTAAAATCAGGAGATTAGTCAAAACTCTCTACAACTGCACATAATTACAAATGTTTGCATAAAAGCAAAGAAATAACACAGTGTGCCAGATATATAAATCCTACTATGGCATCTTCCTCTGCCCACATACCAGTTTAGAACTCCACAAGCACCAATGCAATGCAAATTATAGAGAAAGTTACTGAAAGGGTTACAGCATCAAACCCAGAGTAGTACAACCCTAAAAAGCTGAATACACACAGTTTATCCATGCAAAAAATCAACATGGGTAGCAGTAACTAATCATAATGCAAATTCAGCATTGCTGTGATAGTTTGTTCCACTACACTTAACAATGCAAGGGACACATCGAAATGGGTTTAGGCAGACATCTATGACTACAGGGGGGCACATCAACCGAGCTCTACCAGCCACAGCAGAACTCGCACGAAACAAACAAACAGACCACCAATCATGCATTAAAGCAGTAAGAGCATATTCAAGATTTCACATCCGTGCTTCTGTGAGCTTTGCTTTGTGTGCACTGAAGAGTTAAACAGAGAAGTACAAAACAATCCCAGCTTTCAGTTTCTGGGGGAGGGGGCAGGATATCAGCTAAGGTCTACAACCTCTAGCCTTTCTACTAAAGGAAAAAGTGTCCCTGTTCCTGGAGGGAGGCAAAAAAAATCTGTACAAATTAGGAATGACCACTACTCGTGTGTGGGAACATAAGAACATAAAATATGCCATACTGGGTCAGACAAAGGGTCCATCAAGTCCAGTATCCTGTCTCCAACAATGACCAATCCAAATCACAAGAACCTGGCAAGTACCCAAACATTAAATAGATCCCATTCTACTAAAAGCCAGCAATAAATAGTGGCTATTCCCTATTAATTAATAGCAGTTTATAGATATCTCGTCAGTAACTTATCCAAACCTTATCCAAACCTTTTTTTAAAACCAAATACTCTGGCAACAAATTCTAGAGCTTAATTGTGCATTGAGTGAAATAGAATTTTCTCCGATTTGTTTTAAATGTGCTACTTGCAAACTTCATGGAGTGCCCCCTAGCCCTTCTATTATCTGAAAAAGTAAAAGCTATTTCATATTACCCGTTCAAATCCTTTCATGATTTTGTAGACCTCTATCATATCCCCCCTCAGCCGTCTCTTCTCCAAGCTGAACAACCCTATCCCTTTAGCCTTTCCTCATAGGGGAGCCATTCCATGCCCTTTATCATTTTGGTTGTCGTCCTCTGTACTTTCTCCAGTGCAACTATACTTTTTTGAGATGTGGTGCCAGAACTGAACACAGTATTCAAGCTGCAATCTAACCAGTGAGCGATACAGAGGCATTATGACACCCTCCGTTTTATTCGCCATTCCCTTCCTAATAATGCCTAATATTGTTTGCTTTTTTTGACCACCATAACACACAGACAATGATTTCAATGTAATATCAACTATTGAAATTATAGTACATCCCCTGTTAAGAGGATGTACTCATATATATATATATATATATAGTTTTATTTTAATTTATCTGTTTTTACCATTTATGTATGTTTTATTGTTCATCACTTCAGCCTTGTGTGTGAAGCAATTAATATATTTTATTAAATGAAAATGAAACGATGCCCAGATCTTTTTCCTGGGTGGTAACTTCTAAAATGGAGCCTAACATTGTGTAGCTACGGCATGGGTTATTTTTCCCTATATGCATCACCTTAAACTTATCCACATTAAATTTTATCTGCCATTTGGTTGCCCAATCTTCCAGTCGCGCAAGGTCCTCCTGCATTTTATCACAATCCACTTGTGATTTAACTATGTTGCAACCGTCCCTTCCCAACGGCTTCACTCCGCCTACCTTTCTTTCTTTGCACCTCCTCTCACTATGGATGGACGCCTGGCTGCCGCGGCGTCTGCCTGCCGTCCTCTCTGGCACCCCCGGACCGGCTTGGGCGCTGCCTCCCACCATGCTCCGCTGGTGCCTTAGGGCGCGTGCGCCGTGTGTCCCTCACTCTTATTTCCTACTTGGCACGAACCTCAGGGGCGTCCCCCTGTGATGACGTCTCGCTGCCCAGATATTTAAAGCCTACGATGTTTGCTAGCCTTTGAGTTAGCAAGGGGAATCTTACGGATGGGATTCGCTCTCCGTACCCAGCTACTCTGCCTCTCCAATCTTCCACTGGACTCAACGCTAACGGGGTACCCGCTCCTCGGAGGCCTCATTTGCTTTTCAGGTCGCTATCAGGAAACCGGTACTCGCTCCTCGAGGGTCCATGTTCCCTGACTCGCTGCCTGCTCCTACCTTCTCTTCTGCCTGGAAGGATTCGCTATCTTCAAGACCAGTGAGTACTACCATCACCTCAGAGCTGTTCCCTGGAATCAGGTACTCGCTCCTCGAGGGCCTGCTCTCCCTATCCTGGGGTTCTCCATACTGGGGCTTTGTGCTTATTCCACTCTACTCATTATTCTCAGTTCTTTCCACTACAGCACTGCTACCGGAGGAGTCGCTGTTCCAGCGCCTGAGGGATACTAGCCCAGCCGGGCTACTTCTGCTGCTCACCACTGCCACCTCTGGTGGCTTCATCACATTGACTAACAAAAAATCAATCTCTGTGTTTGTGTGTCCTAAGCTGAGCCTGACCTGTGGCCCCTAACGGGACTTCCCCCCCCCGTGGGTGTGGTCAGCTGCCACAGTGTCCAAGGGTCCACACAAACCTCACTAAATATAACAAACTACTCTGCATAATTTTGTGTCATCTGCAAATTTGATCACCTCACTCATCGTACCTCTTTTCAGATCATTTATAAATATATTAAAAAGCACCGGTCCAAGTGCAGATCCCTGAGGCACTCCACTACCTTTTTCCACTGTGAAAACAGACCATTTAATACTACTCTCTTTTCCTGTCTTTTAACCAGTTTGCAGTCAACAAAAGGACATCGCCTCCTATCCCATGAAAAATTACATGCCTATCACAAGAAAACAAAAACAAATGTTACACCACAAATCATCACATTAGACTGTATTTCTATTTTAATCATTATAAAAATGCAAAAAAAAAATAAATCTTTTCTAGTCACTCTATTATAAGAAAACAGCAGCAGCATTTAAAGTACTTCTCAAACTGAATGAAATTATAATGCAACATGCTTTGACCTACCAATGTAAAGGCATGAATTAAATCTGAATGTATACATAAATAAAATAATGCGTTTCTAGCCAATGTAAACAAATTTATACAACACCAATTTAAACCACGACATGAGTAACATACAGGTTTCTGCAATTTTTAATGAACCCACAATCCACCTGTGTACATAAAGTATATTTGACAGTTGGGTAGTTTGCGCCAATTGGAATACACAGACTGTGGCATCACAAAGGAGACATCAATGTACTGCATGAACCAATCAAATATCAGTAGGAACGATGCTGCCGCCTCGAAGGCACAAGGAATACAAAAGAAACTTTTTTTTTTTTAATAAGGCTAAAGTTAACTTTTCAGCGGTGGATGTGGGCACTTGCCACGTTTACATCTGAAACGTGACACAGAGCGGAGAGGATGCAGATGTTTTCATTTATTCCTACTACGGCACTCCCTTGTGTCAGCGGGACACTTACTCCAACCTGGGGAGCAGCCTAGTTTTCAAGAGAAAGATAAACAAGCCTCTAAGAACACGGCATGTGACCTTTTGCTTAAAAAGCGGACCCCAAAAAAAAACAAAAAACTATATATATATATATATATATATATATATATATATATATATATATATATATATAAATAAATAGAAGTTATGCTGAGGTAAAGAAAACAAATAGACTGCAGAGAAAGGGGAAAACTTACAGTGAATCAGCTGAAGGGAAGAACTGGAGACCAGAGATAGCTCAGCTAGCAGGAAGTATAAAGGACTTTTGACCTTTTCCACATACTATGTTGGTTCTGTGAGGTTACAAAAACAGGGACTTGAACATGACAGACCACAGGTCACCAGAAGAATTCAGCAAATCATGCTGTACCCTTCCCCCTCCTCAGTTAGGGTCCTCCCTTTTCCTGGAAAAGGCAAACAGAAATAAAGGTAGCCAAAACAAGCTGCCGGGGCTACCCCCTTTTACTGACCCTATGTAATAGGTTTGGGGACCAGCTTTCCAGAGCTCTGCTCCCTTCATCGGCTCACCGCATTCTGAGCCAAGGTTCTGAAGTCTATTCAAGAAAATTGTAGGTTGCATTCAAGAGCCACATTTCTTCTCCAAATGTCAGGAGTTCTCAAGTAAAAGGAATTGCTTGCGGAGAGGGAGCAGTAAGTGGCGGTGTGCCTGGGTGCACTTCCACTCATTTACATATGTTGAAACCTATGGGCTTGTTCAGATATCTACAAGGATTTAGTAAGGGGTGAGAAAGAAAAAAAAAAAATCACTGCCATGCTATAGGAAGTCCTTTAAAAAGGACTTTTCCCTATTCTGTGCCTAAGGGAAAAAAAGCTTTATTGAATAAGGACATGCATTCACTTTCAAGTGTTTAATCATTTTAATTTCAAAGGAGTATCAACTTTCAAAAGCTAGTTGAAAATGTTTTAAGTTTGTCCAATACAAACAAACATGATCACATAAAAAGCATGCTTTTACATCCTGCATTTTTTTTTTAAACATTTTTTGAAAAAATATCCACAGAAATCATTGCACAAATACATTGGTAGAACCTTTGCCCCAAGGACTAAATTTAAAGAATGGAAAAGTCTCACAGAGGCTGAGATTTAAAAAAAAAAAAAAAAAAAAGCTGGAGCTCCTTGATTTAGGCATCGGAGTTTGCTGAAACTCCGATGCCTAAAACAAAGGCCCCAAAATTTAGGCCTGCTCATAATCATTTAGCGCCTCGAGCTGGAAATCACTGAACCACCAAACTCTGTCATCCCCCACCCTACCCTACCCCTTCCCCTGGCAGTGGCCACTTGTTAGGGGCCTAAATTTAAATGTCTAGTCAAAACAGGCCCCTAAACGTAAGCATTCAAATAGGGGAAACTTTCAATTTAACAAACCTGAGCACCTAGCTCCTAGATCTTTCAAATACCAGCTTCAGTATTTCATTTTTGGTTTGTTTTTTTGTAGAGGTCTCTGCATGCACATCTATTTCTAGGTCTATACAACCAGTGCCCGGGAACAGTATGTGCTATTTCAAAACTGCGTAAGCAAATGCACCTGCAAGCTTCTTGCACTATGTTTGCGTGATCTTGAAACAGGGCATTACGCATTGAAATCTTCTCTGCAGCTCCCCTCCTTATTTAAAGTTTATGCAGCATTAATCTGGTAGCCCCATGATTTCTCAGACAGCCGTGCTGTGCATGTCCCCAAGAAGGAATCTGGGTTCAATTCCCTGCTCAGGTCTTCTGCTATGCAGGCAGGCCCAGGGACACTGTGGATTAAATCTGTCATCACGCAATGGTGACGCCTAGTGGCCGGATTTAGGGCCTATGGTGGGATGATTCTGGAAGGAGCCCTGGTTGCATGGCCGCTGGCTGAGGGCAATCACTGCAAGGACTGCACAAAAAGTAAGTTTGGAGGAGCTATAACATGGGAGGGGTGGGGAGAAGAGGGACAAAGCTCCCAAGTAATAGCGCATGAAGGCTCATGGTGCTGGATCCCAATCCTGGTTCTGATTGGGCTGGAGACCCAAAGGAAGAGGAAGAATGTGTCAGGGCAAAAAAAAAAAGACAGAATATTTATAAAATGAAAAAAATAATTTTACTGGAATTAACAGGATAGAATCTCCAAGTCTCACAGGCAACTTTTTCCTCTGCATCACCGAGTTTATATAAATCAACCTGCAGCACTTCAATCGGCAAATCTAACATATATAACATACATAGTAACATAGTAATGACGGCAGAAAAGAACCAAAATGTCGTTCATTCCGCCCAGCAACCTTCTTATTGTAGTATTTGCTGCACCGTGCAGGTTACCCCCATGTTTCTCTGAAGGGTAGTAACTGCCACTTCGTTATCCCCAATTCTTATGATAACCCATAAAATATTTACTGCTAGCAACATTTTTAATGGATGATGAGCCTTCTTGAAAATTCAGACAGTGCTGCTTGACATACTTTGCTTATGGTCTTGGATGTAGAAGCAGTCCTGTGCTTTTTCTTTTATGCCTGCGTATCAGTACCCCAGACCGTAAAAGTCAGGGCCCATGTTGGTCTGAATCCAATCCATCTTCCCCCCACACCGTCAAAGAAGAAAGTGAAGTTGCAGTTCCATCAAAAGCATCAAGGCTTATTGGTTAACTTCTGTTAACGGTAGTAACTGCTGCTCCGTGCAGGTTACCCCCATGCTTGTCAGGGACCTCATTGAATATTGTCTAAATCCAATTACCCTTTTCCCTAGCTGCTGAAGCAGAGAGCAATATTGCAATTGCATCAAAATCATCAAGGCTTATTTGTTGAGGGTAGTAACTGCTGCACCAGCAAGTTACCCCCATGTACCAGTTTCTTCATTTCCATCCTCCAGCCTTTAGGGAATCAGAGTGTCTATTAATGTCTGGGTATTCTTTGACTGTTTTAGTCTTCACCACCTCCTCCAGAAGAGCATTCCAGGTATCCACCACCTTTCTCTGTGAAGAAATATTTCCTGACATTGGTTCTGTATCATCCCCCCTGGAGTTTTATTTTGTGATCCCTAGTTCTTCTGTTTCCTTTCCAATAGAAAAGGTTTGAAGTCCGTGCATCATTAAAACATTTCAGGTAACTGAAAGATCTATACTCTCTTCCAAGGTATACATATTTACATTCTTCATCTCTCCTCATAAGTCTTCCAATACTGACCCCACATCATTTTGGTCACCCTTCTCTGGACTGCCTCCACCCTGTCTCTTGTCTCTTTTGAGATACGGTCTCCAGAATTGAACACAGAACTCCAGGTGAGGCCTCATCAAGGACCTGTACAAGAACATTATCACTCCTTTGTCTTACTGGTTTTTCTTCTCTCTGTGCAGCCCAGCATTTTTCTGGCTTTAGCTATTGCTTTGTCACATTGCTTTACCATCTTCAGATCACCAGACAATATCATCCCAAGATCCCTCTCTTGGTCCATGCACATCAATCTTTCACTTCCCATCACATACAGCTCTTTTGGATTACTGCACCCCAGATGCATGACTGCACTTCTTGGCATTGAATCCCAACTGCCAAATCTTTGAACACTCTTCAAGCTTTCTTAAATCACTTTTCATTCTCCCTACTCCTTCAGGTGTGTCCACTCTATTGCAGATCTTAGTATCATTCACAAATAAACAAGTTTACCTTCTATCCCTTCCGCAATGTCGTTCACAAAGATATTGAGCAGAACTAGTCCCAATATCGATCCTTACGGCACTCCACTTAATATGGTTCTCTCTTCAGAGTAGCTTCCATTTACCAATAAACGCTGACCATCAGTCAACCAGTTTGTAATCCACACCTCTGCTTTGGTGTTCACTCCCAAGCTTTTCATTTTATTCGCAAACCTTCTATGCAGGACTATATCAAAAGCTTTGCTGAAATCCAAGAAGATCACATCAAGCGCTCTTCCTCGATCCAGTTCTCTAGTCACCCAATCAACAAAATCAATCAGATATGTCTGACAGGAACTTCCCCTAGTGAATCCATGCTGCCTCGGATCCAGCAACCCACCTGATTGTAGATAGTTCACTATTGTTTCCTTAAGCAGAGTCTCCATTAATTTTCCCACCACTAAGGTAAGGTTAACCGGCCTGTAGTTTCCAGTCTCCTCTCTGCTACCACTCCTGTGAAGCAGGACCACCGTCGCTCTTCCCCAATCCCATGGTACCACTCCCATTTCCAAGGATCTATTTAACAGATCCTTCAGCGGATCCGCCAGCACATCTCTGAGCTCCCTCAGTATCCTGGAATGTACCCTCATCTGACCCCATGGCCTTGACCACTTTGTTTGCCTAGCTCTTCCCATACGTTTTGTTCTGTAAACAGTTTTGCCTTCCCCATTCCTCCCCCCCCCCCAATCTACATTCTTGTCAACCAGCAACGGTCTTTCTCCAGGATCTTCTTTAGTGAACACCGAACTGAAGTATTTGTTTAATATTGCCAGCATTTCTTCATCTCTCTCCACACATTGCTCCTCGCCATCTTTCAATTTCACTATACTATTTCTGGCCTCCCTTCTTTCTCTGATATATCTGAAAAATGTTTTGTCATCTCACCTTATCTCTTTTGCTTTCCTGATTTCTTTCTTCATCTCCCTCAGTTTCACCAGTTATTCTTCCCTGTGTTCCTCTTTTTGGGATCCTTTATACTTTTTGCCCGCTGTTCTTTTTGCCAGTAATTTTTCAACCACCTCCTTTAAGAACCAGATCGGTTTCTTTTTCCTCTTACTTTTATTCACTTTTCTAACATACAGATTTGTGGCATTTTAATTTAGCCCACTGTTCCACTACACCCATTTCCCAGGTTTCTTCCACCAGGAACTTCCCCATTTTGACAGTCAGTATATTTGAAATTCAAAACTCAGGTCTGTGTGAGACATCTCCGTATCTTATTTGCAATATCAATCCATACCGTCTGATGATTGGTGCTCAAGTGGGCAAATACCCGGACATTAAGAGACATTTTTCCCATTTGTGAGCATTGGATCGAGTATCATTCTCTCTCATGGGCTCCATTACTATTTGTTTGAGCACAGCCCCTTGAAGGGCATCCACTATCTCTCTACTTTTTGTAGATTCTGCAGAAAGGATACTCCAACAAGCAACATGTCTCCCTTCCTTCCCACCTTCTGAATGTCTTTAATCAGATCTCTGTCCAGTTCTTCTGTTTGAGTAGGAAGTCTGTAGACCACACTGCTCTTTTTTTTTTTTTTTTTTGGACGGCCCATAATGCTTTTTCCCTATCCCATGTGCCTTGCATTTCAGTTACCTGGATATTGTTTTTGATATAAAGAGCTACTCCTCCCCCTTTTCTGTCCTCTCTGTCTTTATCATCAGGTTATAACCAGGGATGGCAGTATCCCAATCATGAGACTCAGTGAACAAGGTCTCTGTAACAACCTAGCTTTAAAATTTCCACACCCGACCCCCCTAAACCTTTGGTTGACGACAGAGCGCCAACATATCATACAACAATACATTCTTACCAGTTGACTGGAAGGATCTATATGGCTGATAGGATCTAAAAGAAGCCGGCGCATGCCCTTGGTAAGAGATGGTCACCACAACACTGATGTCTAGGAGCAGGCAGCAGAGAGCATGTGGCTTTCCAGTTCTGCAGTTAGGTTGCTGCGGTGATGACCTTGGCCAGCAGGAAATGAAGGGCTTTTCCCATAGCACTCTCACACAGTCCAATCACCACAGCAGAAAGGCTGAAGCAGATTCCAGTTAGGCTGGAAGCCCAGGAGCTAGAGCAGACTAGCCAACAGGAAATGCGTAGGCCTGACCAGTGAAGTTGATGTTCATTCAAAAACAATATTCATAAATATTTCAGAAAACAAAATCCTTACATCCTTTTATGATGATGATAAACACCTTTCCTGACCATTTCCTGTGAAAACAAACTGACCTCCCCCGCAAAAACAATTCCCAAAACACCCCCCCCACCCCCCAGAGTATTAATTTAGGGAGTATCAGATTTGAATTTGCACAATCCAGATCTTACTCAATGGGTGAATTTTATTTCAAATTGCAGTACCACCATAAAATTATTAATTAATTCAGCTGGCAGTGAAAGTCAATTCATAATGCTTTGCTTTTTCTGATATTTGTCTGATTCTGGAGAAATAAAAAAGTGTCTCCAGTTTTTAAAAACAATTCTTCTTACCTAACCCCACCATTACAAGTTGCATACGTTTTGATCTGAACCATGCATAAGCACCTTCCCCTCTCTCCCCACACCTAAAATATGAATACTCAGGGACAGAGGTATAAAAACAGGGCTTGTGGCTATAAAAGACTTACAATATCCCTCTCCAACCCACTTTTAAAAGGCATGAAGCACTTTTGGACAAATCTAAAAATCCAGGAATAAGACCTGCAAGAAGAGCATCAGCCAACAAGCAGACATCTTTAGAAAAGAGATGAAACAAATAAACAGATAATGTACTTTTCAAAACAGCAAGCAATTGTTGCCAGTGTATACCATTGCTACTTTGGGATACAGTCAGTGTCAACGCTAAAACTGGCTCGCTCATGTCTACAGAAACTTGGTGACTAACAAAGGTGTAAGCAAGACTGATCAAGAGAATTTTTCCCCTTTCAACTCACCCAAAAGATAATGTTGTAGCTGAAGAGCAAGTACTTATAACAGCAGCTGACTTCTGCGGTAGAATATCGGTAATAGTGCATCTTCTAGAAAGCAAAATTTCTAGAGGGGGAAAAGAAAAAGAAAAATCTAAGCTTAGTAAAAGAAACTTCCAGCTCGCTTCACCCAAAGTCGGCTTAGAAACAGTTCCAGCAGCAGATGTTGGTGAATAAAAATCATAGACTATGGTGTTGAATAAATAAATAAATACCGTATTTTTCGCTCCATAAGACGCACCTAGGATTCAGAGGGCGAAAATTAAAAAAGAATAAATAAAAATGGTGTGCTAAACCGGCTCTGTTCCCGGGCATCTGTGCGACTTATGGAGCAAATTAGGGGTGTGCATACAATTTTTTTTGTCCTCTTCATTTTCGGGACTGGGGAGGGCCATTTTGGTCCACTCCCTGGATCAGAAAACTTTTATAGTTTTCTTTCATGGAAAATAAAAAACAAAACCCCACCCCAACCCTTCAAATTTAATTAACTACAAACCCCCACCCTCCTGACCACCGCCTCCCCCCAAGACTTGCTACGCCCCTGTGACATAGTAAGGGCAAAGAGCCACTGGCGCTATTTTGATTACTGGCAGCCGACGGCCCAAGAGCAGGAGATCGCTCCCGGGACCCCCGCTGGACCACCAGGGACTTTTGGCAAGTCTTAGGGGGGGGGGTTCAGGAGAATGGGGGGTTGTAGTTAATTATTTTATTTTTTTATATTCGCTCCATAAGACACACAGACATTTTTCCCCCACTTTTGGAGCGAAAAATACGGTAACTCAGCTCAGATGCCTGAAGTACCTTGCAAAGGTCATGTGAACCTCTTTTTAACAGTATCAGCTTAGCTCCAATATGCATAATCCTCATTATCCCTTTCAAAACATTCAGAGTTGCCCTGGGACTATGAATGTGAGTCCAACACATTTCAACCATGCGCAGTCAGTTCTGAGGGTGGTGTCTCCAAATGGGTTTGCTTGGTGCAGACCATGGCAGGAACGAACCTCACGCGTAAGGCAGAGGGCATGAAGTCAGATCTCAGTCTCTCAAACACACTGCTAGTGCTGTTCTTCATACTTGCATTGTGCCTCAGGACTTCCTTCTGGCGCTTACAGCGTGTATTACACAGAAGCAACCTGGAACTTCTTGTTAATTAGGCCAGTAGTGAACAAGGAAGTTGGACTAATTCTGCATGTGTCACATTCTTTGGTCTCTGATTGCATCTCTTGATACCTGATTTTCTGTCTCTCTATATATAGCGGTAATGTGGGTTTTCAGGAAATCTTTGAATTGGAAATTTCCCCATGCAAAGTATCTCATTCGCATAAAACTAGCATCATTTTTCTTAAAAAAAAAAAAAAGTTACTATCCACATTTTCCCAATACCCTAAATGGATGTATGATCTGATCTGGCATTTTATTTAACCTATATTTAGTTTAAAAAAACAACAAAACATTAAATTTCCCATATTTAATCTCAAAGTTTTTCAAATAGTCAAATAGTTGTACAGGAATTAATAAAAAAACATTGGGAGTAATTTTGTAATTTCCCACCACTGGTTAAAGTCCACAGGTATCTTTTACCCACAGATTTTATCAAGACTTCCCTTTGAAAACTATACCACAAACAACTTACACCTGCTAATTTGTGCTGGTAGTTTTGCTCGGGAAAAAAAATGCCTCCATACAAAAATGAAAAGCAAGTGCGTAAATGCAAACCCTTCCCATGCATGGGAAGGTGGGCAGTGTGATCGATGGGCTCTAGGCACATCATTGCATCCCAATCCCATTTCCACTGATCAAGCAGTGCTACCTATGGGAATGACTTTCAAAATTATCCTCCTGTGGTTTAAATGTTATTCCCAAACAAATCAAAGCTTGAACTTGCAGGGCTGGCCTAGTATTCTATTGGCATCCATTCACTGTTACTAATGAATTTTATGAAAACAATACATTTTTAGAAATGGAAATTTTTCTATGGAAAACTAAAGCATCTGATAGGTAGTGCAAGGTAATCACTTGGTACTCACTCTTCTATTTGCAATACTGTTCTCTTCAGAGGCCTACCTAGACCTGTTTGGCAACCATTACCCCCTCCCCCCAATATATAATTTGAAAATGAACTAAACATCGATAAAATATTTCAAAACAGCAGACACATCAAATAACACCCAATAATTAAAACTATTAAGGATTTTAAAAATCTTCGACTCTCCATATCTGTCATCCTAATATTGTTGTAGACTAGGGGCACACATGTACACACACACACATACACACACACACACACACACACACAATGTGCTTCCTCTCTCACGCACACATACATGCTTGGTGAGAGACAGAGGGAGCATGTGTGTTGTGAGAGATACACACACACACACTTCCTGTGTGTCTCTCTCTCACACATACACATGCTTCCTTTGTGTCTTTCTCACATGCTAACACACACATTTTTTCTCTCTCTCTCACATGCACTCATGCACACAAAAACTGAACTGGAAACCACAAGCCATATTCTGTATGCAGTGCAACAATGGAAAAGCAGAAAATCATTGTTCCTCAAATAATATAATCAAGAAATATAAATCAATCAGAAGAGTAAAACCATACTAAAAAATATACATTTCAAAACAGCTGATGAATAGAATAATATTCATTAGAATCTTCTATACAAATTAAAAAAAAAAATCCTAAACCAATAAAGTATTTCAAAACAGCAGATATCAAATAACACCCAGTAATTAAAACTATAAGGATTTAAAAAATCCCCCACTCTCTACTTGTCACCCTGAGATTGTCATGAACTGGGGGTACACACACATACACAGAGACACAAACAAAATATGCTCCCTCTACCTCTCACACACATACACGCTTGGTGAGAGAAGACACACGTTTCCTCCATCTTGCTCTGACACATACGCTTCCTCTTTATCTCTCACAGGATTCCTGTCTCACCCACACATACACATGCGTCCTCTCTCTCACCCCCACTCCCCATCCTCACACACAGGCACCCTTCTCAAACATACACACCCACAGGCATACACACTCACTCTTCTATAGACTGTTTCATAAACACAGGCATCCTTCTCAAACACACACACACATCCCCCCCACACACCCCCATATACCGGCACTTACTCTCACAGGGCCAGTCTCTCTATTCTTCGGCCGCCGGCAGCACTGCGGGGCCTCTTCTTCTGCCGCCGGCTTCTGGAGTACCGGCGGCAACACTGGGCCTGTTCCAGGAAACGTTGGCAGTGCTGCTGGCCTCTGCCACTGCAGCTCCTTCCTTTTGCTGGCAGGTCTTAGGAATGTACGAAGCCCGAACCAATAGGTTCGTTTTCGGCCCGCTGCGGGAAATCTCGTATTTCCCGTGGTTCGGGCCTTTAAAATTTGGGGAGACACGAATTTTGGTTTAGTGCCTGCTAAACCCGAAACTAAATGTTTCCCGAAATTTCGGGAAAAATTCCTTTGAGTTTCGGGCTCCCTGATCCAGGATGAATGCACATCCCTAGCGGGCATTCCTCCCCTTCCATGTCATGGTTCTGTGCAGCTTCAGGTCCTTCCTGCCGGTGGCAATGGCACCCCTCCCCACCGATTGCCACCTGCGGCGGACCTCTCCCCCACCCCCCTCAGCATGCTTCTGCAGTTCTTGTGTTATCTCTTTATCACTATGTCAAGTCCCCCAGGCTCCCAGGCTACTGCAGCAGTACCCTGAAATCACATAATTAGCTCACTACCACATAACATACAACTTACAGCACAAACAAACCTGAAGCCCCCCCCCCCCACTTCCTAATGTAATCATCTGAAGAAAGCTACATTTTGCTTCAGTCTCTGCTCTCTTTGCTTCCTGCTTCAGCCCCTTCCCTTCGCAGGCAGCCTCAGTGAAATGGAAGAGGGGTTGAAGCAAAGGCTGTAGCAAACACAGTAGACAAGAGAAGAGCCACTCTGCTCCCTAGTAGTAGCAGTAGCAATCCAGTCCCTTCCTTCCCGATGTCACCCCCTCCTCCTATCCTAAAGGGAACAGGAGAGGATGGATGAGGTTGAAGTGGAAAGAGTAGTCAGAATGTTTGATCCCTCAGCAACGATTTTGATATAATTCTTGGATGGAGAGATATTCCTTTCGGGAGATATACAATAGGTTCTTATCCCTCTGTATGTGGCCAACCACGCATCAGCTACAAAGACCTGGATATGTTTCTGAAGTTTACCTGCTCTGGAACAGCAGCAGCTGCACAGATGGCATTAATTACAATTCAGAGAAGCCTTGATGATTGTTCACAAGTTTCAAACTTCTGCCAATTCAAGCCTTCTGTGTATCTGTTCCAGTTGCACAATTCATGTGCAGATGTTTTTCTGTGTATTTAACAGCATGACAAACTGCTGATGCTGAGGGCAGGAAGGTATGGGTTGGGGTGAGGGAGGGAAGGGGGACCCTGGAGAGATAACATTTGTTACATTAATACTTCAACAGAGAGCGAAGGATGGGGAGGGGCCGAGACTGGCACCAGCCTGTACATTTTTTAAATATTTCATGGAAAGGAGTTTTATGGAGGAGGCTCCAGGCTCGGCCTTTGGAGCTAGAATGGGAGGGAGCAGGATGGCTGTCTTCAGAGCAGTAGGCCTGCAATTTTGTTTTCTTTAAATCTAGTACATTGCCATTTAACTTAAATCTAAAGTATAAACCTGCTCTCAGGTACATCTAGGAGTTAGCCCAATAATGTATCCGGCTAACTCCAAATATCTGAGTTAGCCAGATAAACTATTCACCTAACACAACCCCACCCTGGAATGCCCCAACATGCCCCTTGCTTATTCAGCTAAATCTTAGTCACATAAAGACTTACCTGGCTAACTTTTAGGAAATAGTCAAAACTAGCCATTTAGATGGTATCTTTCTACATAGCTTTGAATATTGACCTCTTGGTGTTTATACTGGATTTGAAGGCCTATCAAAATTACCCCATATGATGAAATAGGGACTGCATGGCTCCAGCCCAGACTTACGCTAGCCTTAAGCAGGTCTAAATAAATTCAGATCTGAACAAATGTACAAAACAGAAGTAACTCTGCGTTTCCATGGAAGAACAGAGGGTGTTTTACCTCCTGCATGTTCTGATTATCTCTTTTCAGGCTGCAATGGGTATTTTTCATAAATATCTTCCAAATTTCTGCCTCATGTTTTTGACTATTTGCCCTCCAGAATCTAAAAAGAAAGCTCCTCCAAATCAGACTTGAGCTTACAATGCAGCACAAGTCAAACCTGTGTCAATTCAGTGGATATGTAAGCACGAACACAGGCGCTGCCAGCTCTCATGAAAACATGAAGAAGCTACATGTGCAACTGCAACTAAAGAGTCTCAATCACAGTTTACCGTTCGCAGAATAACATGTTTAGAAGCTCTCTCGTAGTGCATCTATGACCCCAAATAAAGACATTTAATTTTAGTAGTGGTGGGGCCATCCTGTCCTCCAATTGCAAGGACGAGGCAAATCAGTCTGGGTTTTTCAGTTCCTGTTTCAAAAGCAGCCAAGTTTTCTTTTCCACTCTAGAACATGATTTAAAAAAAACAAAACAGAGCAAACGCACCTGTACTATCACAAGCAAGGAGCAGGTGGCCACACTATAACATTAATGTGACCTTCAAAGAAACTGGTCAATAACTATGGTTACATAGGGAGGTAGCATCGCTAGTTATTTACAGAGGGGGGGGGGAGTCTGTACATGGGAGGCAGGGTGGGGCTTATTGAGGTATGCAGGCATGTACAAAACCTACTCCCGCACAGGGTGGGAGACTGCCTGTGGCCCACTTAGTACTGCCCTTGTGAAGGCTGTATCCTCCCTGGCCTGAACATCCAGGTGGTAGAACCTGGAGGTGTGTAGGGAGGACCACGTCGCCACTCGACAGATCTCGGCCGGCGACAGCAGCTTGGTTTCGGCCCAGGAGACTTGTAAAGGTAATGGCTTTCCTGCCTCTATGTAGGCAGTCTTGATTACTTCTTTGATCCAGCGGGCTATGGCCACCCGCGATGCTGCTTCCCCTTGTTTCTTCCCGCTGTGAAGAACGAACAGGATCTGTTTTGCACAAGAGCTCCGATCTTTTCAAGTATTGGACTAGGATTCTGCCAACATTCAGGTGGCGAAGGAGGCGTGAGTCTTCCGAGTCCTTGTGCTCATCTGGAGCTGGTAAAGATATGATTTGGTTCATGTGGAACTGGGAAACCACTTTCGGTAGGAAAGATGGAACAGTACGCAGCTGTATGGTGCCCGGGGTGAACCTGAGGAATGGTTCCCGGCAGGATAGTGCTTCCAGTTCGGAGATGCGCCGAGCTGAACATATTGCTACCAAGAAAGCTGTCTTTAAGGTCAGTAGATGTAGTGACAGGCCGTGTGTTGGTCTGAAAGAGTCCCCTGCTAGGAAGCCTAGTACTAGGTTGAGGTTCCGTAGGGGCACCGGCCATTTTAGGGGTGGTCAGAGATGCTTAACTCATCTGGATGGGTTGATAGTCTACTATCGTCCACATCGGATTTGAAGCAGGCCAGTGCTGCGACATGGACCTTGAGAGAGTTCAGAGACAACCCCTTCTTCATGCCGTCCTGCAGGAATTCCAGGATCGTGGGAAACTTGGCTGCCCGAGAGGAGACCGTGTTCTTTGCACCAAGCTTTGAATACTCTCCAGATCCGTATGTAAGACGGAGATGTGGAGAACTTGCGCGCTCGGAGCAGGGTGTCGATCACGGCTTTTGAGTAGCCGCGCTTCTTCAGGCTAGTCCTCTCAAGGGCCATACCGTAAGAGAATCGAGCCAGGTCTTCGTGGGAGATCGGTCCCTGCTGGAGAAGGTCCTGTGTGGGGGTAGATGCAGAGGGTTCCCCACCAGTAGTCTTTGCATGTCTGCATATCATGGACATCTTGGCCAGTCCAGCGTGACTAGTAGGACTAGTCCCTTGTGGTGCTCTATCTTGTGGATGATTCTGCCCAGTAGAGACCAGGGTGGGAAGGCATACAGGTCTTCCTCTGGCCAGTTCTGGACGAGAGCATTGATTCCAGGAAACTGTGGTTCTCGCCTGCGGCTGAAGAACCTGGGGACCTGGACATTGAGATGCGTTGCCAGTAGGTCCATGACTGGGCGGCCCCATCGATTTACTATCAGCCGGAAGGCCGTGTGCCAGCGACCATTCCCCCGGGTCTAGGCTATCCCTGCTGAGGTAGTCGTTGAGATGTTGTCTTTTCCCGCGATGTGGGAGGCCGAAATCTCTTGCAGATTTATTTCCGCCCACGTCATTAGGGAGTCTATTTCTAGGGACACCTGCTGACTCTTGGTTCCTCCCTGGCGGTTGATGTAGGCAACTGTTGTCGCTTTGTCTGACATGACTGACTGACTTGCCTCGGAGTCTGTGGCTGAATCGTAGGCAGGCTAGTCTGACCGCTCGAGCCTCCAGGCGGTTTATATGTTCCAGCTCGCCTCTTCTTTATTCCATTGCCCCTGGGCTGTCAGTTCCTGACAGTAGACACCCCACCCTCGCAGGCTTGTATCCGTGGTGAGTATGATCCAGTTCGGTGGGGATATGTTTACTCCCCTGCTTAGGTGGTCTTCCTGTAGCCACCAATGGAACTGGTTCTGGACCTCTGTCGGTAGCTGGAGGTGAATTGAGTAATTTTGGGATGCTGGGTTCCATCTTGTCAGTAGAGAATGTTGTAGCAGTCGCAGATGGGCCCTTGCCCACGGAACGACTTCTAGAGTTGACGTCATGAGGCCGAGGACTTAGAGGTAGTCCCATACCTTGGAGCGGGCCGAAGTCAACGGTTTTCGCAATTAGCCCATCAGTTTCCTTCTCCTTGGAGGGGAGAGGAAGACCTTGTTCTGTTTGGTATCGAACCGGACTCCCAGGTACTCCAGTGACTGGGAGGACTGTAGGCAGCTCTTGGCTGTGTTCACGACCCACCCGAGTTCCTGTAGTAGATTCTTGACTCTGGTGGTCGCATGGTGACTCTCCTCCGGAGACTTTGCCCTGATCAGCCAATCGTCCAAGTAAGGATGTACCAGGACTCCTTCTTTCCTCAGAGTTGCCACCACAACCACCATAATCTTGGTGAAGGTTCTGGGAGCAGTAGCTAGGCCGAAGGGTAACACCCAGAACTGGTAATGATGCCCCAGTATCGCAAAGCGCAGGAATCGCTGGTGGTCCAGATGGACCGGGATGTGAAGGCAGGCTTCGGATAGATCCAGGGAGGTTAAGAACTCTCCCAGCTGTACCGCTATTATAATGGAGCATAGAGTTTCCATGCGAAAGTGTGGTACCCTCAGGTAACGGTTGACTGTCTTGAGGTCCAGGATGGGCCGGAATGCTCCTTCTTTCTTGGGGACGACAAAATAGATGGAATAGTGGCCAGTATTTTGTTGGGGTGTGGGCACCAGGGCTATGGCATTCAGGCTGAGTAGTCTTGCTAGTGTGGTTTCCACTGCCAGCCTCTTGGAATGGGAATGGCAGGGTGATTTGTCTGGAGGGGTGCTTTGGAATTCCAAATGATAGTTCGGTCATGCACTTTCGCTGGCTTGAGCGTCCAAATTGCACGTACAGGCGTGCGTTCATCCACCTTCGCCGGTGGGGGCTGCTGGAAGCCGCTTTCACCGCCGGCTGCCCCCTGGAGGCAGGGTAGCCGCGGTGCGTGCCTCGGGAGGGGGGGAGAGAGGACTGTTTGTCATTCACATGCAGTAAGTTTACTTTTGTTGCACTTTATTCACATTTGCTTTAATAACATGTCGAGTCGATTTTGACCGGAGCCTGCCTATTGCTGTCTCTCTCTGCCGGGGCTTGCCTGACGCTCCACACTAATGCAGGGGTAAGGGTAGGCAGTAAATTAGCAGGTTAAACATGCGGCAAAACTGCAGGTTAAAAAGGCGATAATCGGGGCGCACATTACTGTATGGGATGGAATAGCTAATCCGATCGTTTACATACCATATACATGCCGCAGGCAGAAAGGATTTCCTGTTGATTTAAAAAAGCGGTAAGGATGGGTTAAAAGGGATAGTGAATCGCGGGTTGGACTAACGCGGCCAAATTGTGAGTAGAAAGCGGGTTAGAAGCAGGGTAACCGTGGCTGCACTTTACTGTATCGGCCTGATAATTTGTTTTGTGATTGCCTGTTTAATATCCCCTGTAATGTTGCCTGTATATATTATTTGTACATTATGTACCTGTGTGAAGTTGTTGGTTGTTTTCTTTTGGTCTAAAAATAAATAAAATTTGGTTGAACCCAAAAATAAAATGTGCGAGGTGGTGTCTATTTGGCATTCCACTAACTTAGCTCACAATATATGCATGTGGTCTTCCTGCATCTTTATTCAAAAAAACAAGCAGTTCCTGTGTCCTAGACTCAGCACAGAGCACATACAGGCTGATGCAATACTGTGCATGCAGGCTAGCGCAGAGGTTAACTCTCAGTCGGATGCGTGTCCATAACCCGTGATGCAATAAGGGGATCAGCACACACAAAACGCATGTCCAAACTAGGACGTAGCTAATAGTGCTCATCACATGAAAATGCCTTGTTGATGAGGCTATTAGGTATTGCCCCCGATATAAAAAAATAGCTGTGCGCCTGACGCACATATTTTAACCCTCAAAAATTTGCGCTAGCCCCAGAGCTGGTAGTAAGTTTTGAAGAGCCCCCCCCCCCCCCCCCCCCCCCCCCCCAAAAAAAAAGGTAAAAAATACTGCTTTTCCGTGGTTCCTCCAACTTAACATCGTGGCGATATTAAAATTGGACGAACCTCAGAAAGCAGCAACGTGAAAAAAAAAAAAAAAAAAAAATGTCTTGATGGCAGTCAGGCTAGGAAAATGTACGCTCAAATTACGAGCATCCATTTTCCAAACCTGCGCACAGCCATTTCTCCTGGGCGCCCAATGCACAGTTTCCCCTAGCGCCTCCTTTTTAACACAGCAGCTCATTTGCCTACTGCATCATGCGCTCCGGATAAAACCTCAGAATCTTTTTTTTACTCCCATTATAACTTTTTCACTTCAGTATTTGCTGGTTGATGATAAATAGGCAGATAACCCCCTGCCTGAACAGCAGTACTGTCAATGTGAAACCTCTGAGGACTATAAGCCTCAGAACCTGCTGTACAAGGGTTCTCTGCTAAAAGACTCGGATCACAACACTACTTTCTGCTCCTGACTATGAAAAAGGTTGTAAAAAAAAAAAAAAACCAAAAAAAACACACAAATATATCGTAGCCAGATATTCAGCTGCATGAAGAGCTGACAAGTTATCTGGATAAAATTAGTCAGACAGCTAGTCCAAGTTATTCAGTGGTGTGCTGCTGAGTAGGTGCTCAGCAGGATATAGCCGAATAAAGTCTTAGTTAGCCGGAAAATTAGGACTGCTCTCCAGCATGTTCAGAAGCCGTAGCATAGAAATGGAGGTCAGTGAGGATACCATCTTGCTCACATGACTGCTAGAAAAAAGTTCAAACAGATAACTACAGTTAAATGTAAAACTCATGAAATATGGCAAAAAAAAAGTACAAAATATTTTCTTCTGCAAGACTCTCGAATGACTGTGTCTGCCTGCTCAGAAATACAAAACATCCATTGCGCACAGCAACATCAAAGCAAGCAAATCACCATCAAGAAGACAACAGGAACCCTGCCGGAGGCAGAGCCCAAGATGATTCAGGCAACTATAAAAAATGGAGCAGCCTAGCAGAGCTGGAAACCCAAAAGGAGGAGGAGAAGAAGACTGCCAGGCCAAAACATAGGCTAAGAAATAAACAGACACCAAACCAACTAAAATGCTTCTTCTACGATCTCTAGAAACCTTGCGATGATGAAGCATTCTTGCAAAACTATACGCAGAGAACACCCATATCCTGGAAAGCTTAAGCAACTATGAAGCAACATTCTGCTTGACCTTTTTAGTTACTACACTTCCCCATTTAATCTTTATAAGAAATAATCCAAGTAATAAAATGAAGCAGCAATACTAGCCACCTTGTTTTGCTTTCGTACACATGAAAAAGAATACATAAGCAGCAGGGTAGATCAGTAGTTCCCAAACCTGTCCTGGGGGGGGGGGGCCCCATTCATTCAGTTCGGGTTTTCAGGGTTTCTGCAATGAATATGCATGAGAGAGATGTGCACACACTGCTTCCACTGCATGCAAATGTATCTTATGCATATTCATTGTGGATATCTTGAAAACACGACTGGCTAGGGTTCCCCCAGGACAGGTTTCAGAATTACTAATTTAGAAGATTTGAGAGGCCAGACAATATTTTGTAGCAGCTGAGGCAAACATTTTTTCGGGGAGCCAGGCTATCTGTATTCATTTGTCTAGTGTTCTTTCTTGGTTCTGTCGGCTTATTTATTTCTTTTTATTTTTTTACAGTGTTTTGTTGGTTTGCTCTTGTATTTATTTATTTTATTTTTAAATACATTCTGTCACCTCTAGCCTCTCTTCAATACTCGCAGCCCCAAACCCCAGTTACTCTTCTTGAGCTTACCCTGGCTGAAGCTGCTCTCTCTTCAGGCCTGGGATTGCCATAGTGCCTCCCCTCCTGGACCTGGGCCAGCGGCAGGCACCGCATGCTGATCTTTAAGCATTTGAGATTTTTCCACCCCTGCCCTAAGCACAGCAGCAACTCAGGGCGGACGATGAACCCACAACACTGACCAAGGACAAACTGATGAGGGGAGCAGAAAACACACACACACTCAATTGGAAACTCATGAAAGAATAGAAAAAAAAAAAAACTCAGCAATATGCTGCTTCTCTTTTTATTAGGACTTTTGCTAGCTATGTTGCACTTTATTGACCTAAAATAAAAACCAAGTCAATAATTAATATGGGGCTCCAGAAGCCCCACCCCAGTGCATTCACTGCAAATATACTAACAGCTCCTATTCCCCCCCTCCCCCAATATCTATTAATCCTAAACCCAACAACAAAACTGCTTCAAGCTTTGCATTCAGGGATTCTTAATGAGATATGACTCAACGAGAAAGGCATCCCATTAATTCAGATTCTGGACAGATAAGGTACAGCCTAACATCTCCACTTCGAAAGAGGGGAGGTTGGGATGCCTTTCCCACCTGAAACCTGCCAAAAAATAGATTCCAGTTTTACTCCTCTGCAACAAAAAGCTTCAACAGATTTCCACAGACCAGAAATTCTCAACCCAGTCCTTGGAATATGCATGAGCCTTATTTGCACACAATGCCTCCAGGCTATGCAAATCTCTCTCATACATATTCAATGTGGATATCCTGAAAATCTGAGTGGCTGGATGTGTCCTGAGGCCTGGGTTGAGAACTACTGCTATAGACTGGCATCAAGCTCATGACCTGTTTAAAACATTTTTTTTTTACATACATGGATACATAATTCCAAGAAAACTTTGAAAAATAGACCACACATATCATCACTCTCTTAAAGCCACTATAAAATATTTTATCAAGCCCTCACAGCATGGGATCCAAATCAAAATATCAAATAAACAAAGAAGAAAAATGGCGAATGATCTACGACAGGCACTAAGCACGCATGATTCTGATCTTAAATATAAAAGACAAAAGCCCTCATTAAATGAAAGCCTTCAACGGTAATGGCAGATCCAAGCATTGATGGGCTGGAGTTAATGCAGCTTTTAGCAGAGGTAGACAGCCCTAAAAAAAAAAATTAAAAAATTTTAAAAAGGTGTCGATGAGCTGGTTTTGGCCTGCAGGCTTTAATTTGTCCACCTTATGTGAAGCCAGTCCTGCGTTATTTTGGTGCAGAACAGAGGTTCCCAGACCTGTCCTGGGGACCCCCAGCCAGTCAGGTTTTCAGGATAGCCACAATGAGTATGCATGAAATAAAATTTGGATGCTTATCCAGGACAGGTTTTGGAACCACTGCCCTACAATATGAGATTTAGGGATCTATATGTATACCCTACGGGAGAGAGACAAGGAAGATGTACTACAGATGTTCAAATACCTGAAAGGTATAAATGCACAAGAAGAAAACATTTTTCAGTGAGAAGAAAGCTACACAAAGGATCACGATGCACAGATCTGAGGTAGAACGGGACATTTTGTATTTCTCTCTGACATGAAATGTCATCAGTTCCAAGCTAAACATTTTCTATAAGATTTGAAGCCAGTCACTAATCGGGGTCATGTCACGGAAACTGTGCTGGATGCATTGAACATTCTCCTGCGGTAATTGGTTGTAGAGGCTAGAACAGTAACAGCTTCAAAAAGGCATAGGATAAGCTCAGAGGATCCCTTTGCTGACAAAATGTAAATTAATAACAGAAGCAGGATCTAGCGACATGTTTAAAGTGCTCTTCTCAAATAATTCAATACTGAGTTTTGCAGCTATCAGAACAAATGCAAAATGGGGAATACAAAACGATAGCAATCCTAGAGGAAATATAGGCAACAAAACAGCCAAACTGTCCAGCAAACCAACTAGTAGCTGACACTGGAAAGTTGCAAGAACAATAAAAACTAGAAAGTCTAGCACAGGTGTGGCCAACCTTCTATGAACCAACAGCCGGGAACAAGAACGCACAGCACCAAGCCAGCCCAGTGTTAAGTTCTGGGCACTTCCATGTGGAAGGTCCTTGGTTTGAATCCTGGATCAGGATCGGCTGTTTCATAACCCAAACTGGATGAGGTTGTGGAGGTGCAGCATTCTCAATGCAACGCATTGCTATTAGGCTTACCAAAAAAACACGTTACAACCATTACAAATGCTACAAAATGCAGCGGCTCGTATCATCACCAACACGCATCGCCACGATCACATCACTCCTGCGCTTCAATCCCTTCACTGGCTAGCCGTAGCATCCAGGATCATATACGAATCTATGACGCTGATACACAAGGCCATCCATAACCGAAACATGCAATGGTTCTCTGAGCACCTGTATTTCAAAAAAACAAACCGTCCAATCAGATCCCAACATCAGGCCAGACTGCCGATCCCTCCTCCTAAACTACCTAAACATGCATCTACAAAAGAACGCTCGCTCATCATAGCAGGATCCACAATTTGGAACAGTATGCCCTCGGAGCTGCGCCAGGAACCCTGCCACCGAAAATTTAAACATAACCTAAAAACATGGCTGTTTAGAAAAGCCTACCCTTGAAGGATGGGACTTATGCAAATTACATACATTGCTGCTCAACCTCCTCCTGATTCCCCCCCCTAACCTTGCCCTTCCCTTCCCCCCTTGACTCACGTCTCTCCCCCCCCCCCCCCCATGTTTCCATTCCCCTATTATTCCCTAGAATATCTCCCTAAAGGGCAGACCTTAAGTTAATTATCTGTTATTTTTGTTACACATATGTATATGATATTTATATACCTAGTTAACTGTTAAACAAGCGTTTGGCTTTTTCCACTTATGTTTATTGTAAAGCCTCTGGCTGAATTACTGTTTGCTGTAAACCGAGGTGATGTGCATTACGTGCTGCAGTATATAAAAAAAAACTATAAATAAATAAATAAATTCCCAGCCCCTGAGGAGGAGAGAGATGGGGGAGAATCACAGTCCCCATTATAGAGCAACATCTGGAAGTTGGATTTACAGCCTGTGATAAAGGGTTTTGGCAGGACCAAGGATTTTAGAGACAGGTTTAAAAGGCAATTTTCAAAATGATCTAGCCCCTGATTTCATTATGTAAATATATATTTAGCCACTGAAAAATAAGAGTATCGGGAGACATGGGGAGGTCTGGAGGACGATTTGCAAAAATTAGATTTTCAAATATGTGCACATTCTCTCTAGCCCATCAGTTGAGATGGGCTAGAGAGAATATGGTAGGTGGTGGTAGGAAGGTGGTATGGCTAGAAATGTGGATACCTATATTCAAAGCCTCCACTCAACACCAGTGTCAACCCTCAAAACAAGAAAAAACAAAAGACAACAAGAAAAAAAATGTCATAATACTCACTAACCTTGTTAAATTTTCTGCTTAAATAAATTTATGAATCTATAAATTTATAAAAGTGGGAGGTGATGTTTCATATTTTAGCAAATACTGGTACCATCCATTACCTTCACCTTATTAAAGCTAAATAATCATTAACCACCAACCAACCACCTTATTTTATAAATACCAAGAGTATTATATTAAAAAAAATGTATTTAATTGTAATTAAAATATTTTGAAAATTTTTTTTTATCATTTATTCAAATCTTATAAAAATTTGAATAAAAAGTCCCGCACTAATGAAGAGCTCCTTAGATTATAACGCCAAAAGTCTAACTAAATTTGTAGACTATGGAAAAGATTTCATCAGATTTTAAGCTTGAAACAAAGTTCTGGTAAAGTTCCAAAAATGTACTTATCTTGTAAATCCCATCCCGACGTGGCTCTGTTTCGAAGTGAGTCCTTCGTCAGGGGGATCTAATTTCTCTTCTTTACCTAAAAAAAGGCTCCATATAAATTCTTCAGTGGGAAGCATATAAGCACAAGACGCTCCCATCTTTTTATTCAAAATGAAGCTATATCCACATGACCTGGAACCAGCCTATCATGAATCTTCAAACAGAGGCAATATGTCATAACAGTAACAACCAATCGAGTTCTTCATTCATTCCCGATAGATGAACTGACTACAGAGTAAATATCCAAAATTGTTTGCGGTAATTTAACCTTGCTGTTATCTCACCTTCCCGTATCGTATTTTGTACTTGTTCAAAGACAGTCCACCACAGTTGATCAAAAGTCTGTTGACTCTCTACACAATGTGATACCATAGGGGCACTCATTGTTTTAGTGTTCAATCATGACTGATGTTCCGTCAATCTTATTTTAATGGAATGACTTGTGCGTCCCAGATATAATTTAGGACGAGGGTACAGTATTAATGAAAGTACCGGGCCGCCCCTTGCTTACCCCTCGCCCAGGGCATCCAGTAACATGGCACCGGGCGGGAACCTCCTCCCATTCCCTTCACCCATTGGCAAGCTTACCAGGCTGGCTGCGTTGCCCGGGGCTCAATTTGGTAGTCCCATGCATGTGCGGGCCTGCAAGATTTCTGTCGGGACCGCACATGCCTGGGATGCCGGGCGACTGCTGGGCAGCGCGCACTGATGACACCATTGGAACAATTTAAAACATCAGCTGTTGGCAAGTGCACCATATATTAGCGGTGGCGTTAGCATTGTCTGGTCATCACGCAGTGGCAATCATCAAGAAAAGAAAAAAAAAAGTTTCCCCCTCACTCCTCTCTTCAACCCACGAATTCAGCACCTGGACAGCAGCATTTGAGGCAGCAGCAGTGGTTGCATTCTTGGACATCGTGTGGCTGGTGGTGCAGAGGACATCATTGTCGAAAGCAGCTCTCCCCTCACTCCTCCCTCCAACTCGCCGAGCAAAGTATTTGGATAGCGGCATTTGGACAGTGGCAACTGTGGGCGCCGGTAAGAGCGGTTGCGAACTGGGGATCGGGTGGCTGAATTGCTGGGGGAGGCAGATGTGCGGCAGGCATGGTGAGCCATGACCAATGTTGTACCACACGCAGAGAATTGACCTGCAGGCGAGGCTGCAAACAGAAGCTGAGCTATGGGAGGTCAGAAACAGGAGAAGTGGGATCAGCGCCACGTAGTCGTCGAGACAGAAGAGGTAGAGAATGACTGGCAGAGGAGACCAGCCAAGGCCTTGCGGTTTCACCAGGTTTGTATATGTGGACAGGCCAGGTTCCAGGCGAAGCACTTTCCTGCTGGATTCGGCGCAGGATTCAGTGGTGCAGCGGGCATGCCATGGATGGGCCTGCAACAGATGCACCTTTGGGTGCCAGGGGCAGACCCACAGGTCAGCAGTGTACTGTTGATTTCCGGAACTGGAGCCACCCAACTGGGCCCCAGTTACTCAAATTATGCTGGGGAATATTCGGCTTTTCCCCTTTTTGGCCCCATATGTTCCTCCCCGCATTGGCAACCGGAAGCAGTGTAAAGGCAGCAACAGTGAGATGAGCATGGTGATGCATCGATCTCAAAGCGGTGGCGGCCAGGTCGTAGCAGGAGGATGTCAGAGCGAGGATCTGGCAGGATGAGCGTCCAGGCATATAGAAGTATCCTCCCAGTCAGCAGCTCAGGCTGCTGTCGAGATTCAGCAGCCAGTGATAGTGAGCTCCTCTGCCATCAGCTGTGCCGAGACATTGGTGATGGTTGCATCAGGTACATTATCACACAGCGGGGGAGCCAACACAGCCAGAATGGGTGAAGGCAAGGAACTTATGAGAGCGAGGCTGTGGATGAGAGTCAAGGGGCAATGTCTAATGCAGCGACCATAGTTCAGTGCGGAAAGAGGAAACGCAGAAGGAAGCAGGCCATGAGGGCGGGCGGGCTCTGGCTCCAGTAGTTCATCCGATTTGTCAGATTCAGACTCATCCTGTGACGAGGGCACATCCAGGCCTTTGGAGGATGCGGCTGAAGTGAGCAGGGAGGCACCGGTGTTGACTAGCCTTTTGCAATTGTGGGAGAGCATTCCCAGGGCATTGTGAAAGAAAATCAACAAGCGCATTTATGTTGCTATTTTTAGCATAACGGAGGGAAGAAGGAAGAAAGGAGATAGGAAAAAGCACAAGGGTCATGAGGAGACAAGCGGTCCAGATACGAAGGTACCAAGAAACATAGTTAACTGGACAATGACTTTTTTCAGAATGATCAATGTAGTAGGACAGACCAATCGTGCACAGTTTGGGTCAAATTTGAGTTATGCGGGTAGCATCCTCAAAGCATACAGGGAATATGAGGGGTGGGCATAGCTGAATTATGTCGAGCGCTTCCGAGACAAAATGGAAGACAATCTGTTTATGTCTTGGGGCACACAGGACATAGGGCTGTGGCTTAGGCAAATGAAGAGTAAAGCAGCTGATGCAGGTTTGTGGGGGGGGGGGGGGGGGAGCAGCAGCACTAAAACCCAGCAATTCAGTCAATCCAGCTAATAGCAAACTCTGCTGGCGCATTTACAAATCCACTTGCAATTTTCAGGATTTCAAGTATAAGCACACCTGTTCCATTTGCGTTGGGTCCCTATGAGGACGGTATTTCTCAGAAGGTTCCCCAGGCTACAGTGGGCATCAGTTGGCCGCATCATTTTATCCACATATCTGCAGACATAAAGAAGGATTTGACATTTGGGTCAAGTTTCTGAGTGAATTCAACAGCATATCACTGTTGCAGGAGCCACCAGTTTCTAACTGCGACTTAGACATTTACTCGGATGCATCAGATGGTTGGGGATTCAGGGTTTATTGTCAAGGGTCGTGGTATACCGAACCCTGGCCTGCAGCTTGGAGGGACAAGGGACTAAATGAGGAATATAACGGTTCTCGAATTATTGCCCATATTGGTGGCACTGGTAGCGTGGGGGTTAAAAATGGCTAACAAAAGAATAATCTTCTGGTGTGATAACAGGGCAGTGGTAGAAGTTATCAACAGGCACTCCACAAAATGCCCCCAAGGTGGTGGAGTTATGTAGGGAAAGTTTTGCTGTATTTGCATTTCAACATGACCATTAGGGTGTGACATGTGCCCAGCATAAACAACAGGATGGCTGATGCGCTTTCACGTGCTAAATGGGATTCACTTTGGATGCAGGTCCCGAACATGGATGCAGAGGCTACAACTATTCCCGGAGTGCCTATGGAGCATTGGGATGTGACCACCAGGGACCTGTTTCATAACGTTAATCACGGCAAATGGGCAGCTTATTCTCATGGATACAATCATGTGCAAGCATTTTTGGCGGCACATAGATGGGTCCAGGGCCTGGTGCTGGCTAAACTGATGATTCAATACGTTGCTAGGGCGAAAGAGGCAGGGTTGTCCAGGGCAGCCGTAACAAATCACCTGGCTGGATTTGCCTTTTTCTCCAACGCCCAGGGGTAGGGCGACCCGACCAGGGCCTTCATGGTGAAGAAGATGCTTGCAGGGTGGAGTCAGACGGTGGGCAAAAGGAAGGATCTTAGGAAGCCCATCACACGAGTTACTCATATGCTTGTGGAATGCCCTACCGGTACTGTGCAACTCTGCTTTTGAGATTCACCTCTTTAGGGGGGCATTGTCATTGACTTTATTCGGAGTGATGACTGTGAGTGAGTTAGCGGCTGGATCCAAAACCAATGAGGGTCACAACGGCATGCTAATGCCAAATGTTCATATTAGGGATGGGGCAGTGTTTATAATGCACCATTCGAAAAATGATCTGGAGGGGACACCATTATGTTTGAGGCGAGTTGAGTCACAAGTCACTTGCCCATTGAGTAATCTGGAGCAGACCTACTGGAGGACTTCATTTACTGGTACATGCTGATGGGGTGCCATCACCAAATATCAGTTTATGGTAGTCTTTAAAAGGGCGGTAGCTCACTTAGGTCTTAAGTCGGGAGAATTTGGCACTCATTCATTTTGAATCGGCGCAGCAACCAGTGCCGGTAGGGCGGCTTTAAATGTGGAAACAATACAGAGAATAGGTAAATGGAAATCATCCGCGGTTAATTTATACATGAGAATAGAATCAGAGGGTAACTAACAATGTCATTAATTTATGTTACAGGTGTGCCCAACTAGTGAAAGACCGTCTGGATTGTGGGACACTCCTTCATCCATTGAGCAGCCAGGAGGGCACGGGCGCAACCATATGGGGCACATTTGGGGCTGGCACCATCCGGGGTTCATGTCGAGTGGAATGGTCACCACGGCATGCTGTGGGAACAAGCCTTGCCTCTGTGCGGCTTCGCAGAGCGGCGTGCGTGCAGCCGCATGCTATCATTATTCACCTGGGCGGTAACGATTTAGGGAGATGGTCTTGTAGACAGCTATTGAAAACGATATGGGAGGTCTTTAAGGCGTTAACTACGTTATTCAAGCATAGTTGCTTGGTATGGTCGGATATTATACTGCGCAGGAAATGGGGTGACTCAAAGTTGTGGAACAGGGGACGCAGAAAGTTGAGCATGCAGGTAGCCACATGCGTTCAGGGTTTAGGCGGATGTCAGACTCAACATGGGTAGGGCAATACTCAATCGGGGGGGCGGGGGGGCTTTACAGGCAGGGCTTGGTGCATTTGTCAGACATAGGGCAAGATTTATTCAACAATGCATTGCAGGAGGCACTAGAAGAAATCTTTGGTGCTAAGGTATCCTAAGACCGCAACTAGGGATGGGGAGGGGCATAAGGCAAGTTAACAACTGCCTCATACTGGTGGCGGCGTATCCAAGCCGGGAGCCAATATGATGTCGGACTTGCTGCCGGGCAATTGCTGTACTATGTCCTGGTGAGGACGGTTGTGAAGGGGTCACTGGGGCGTGGTGGTGCCCAGAGGTGGGGTCCCCTTGCTCTAATGCAGCGGGGGGGGGGGGGGGGGGGAGGATACCCCATGGTCGTCTTGCTTGAGCATGGCAGATGGTAGATTGGGGGCAGTGCGGTGATACTGCATGTGATCTCAATGGCTCGGGTACTGCAGATATTGTTTCATGTCTTTGTTCAATAAAGCTGCTGCCTTTGTTATACCACAATTAATGGTGTCTTGTCATTACTTGACATGGGGGGGGGGGGGGGGAAGTTAACCTCCCCATGTTACAGGGGGAGGGGGATGTGCCAGCTTGCCCTCCTGGCTGCCCAATGGATGAAGGAGTATCCCACAATCTGACTATCCTTCGCCTGTTGGGTACTCCTGCAATATAAATTAACAGCATTGTTAATTACCATCTCATCCCATTCTCACATACAAATTAACCCCAGATGATGTCCACCTGCCTATTTCTCTGTATTATTTCCACATTTAAGCTCACCCTTGTGGCACTAGTCGCTGTGCCAATCCTGAATGAGTGAGTGCCGAAGTCCCCCTGATTAAGACCTAAGTAGCCTACCGCCCTTTTCAACACCCCCGTAAACTGATACTTAGTGGTTGACACCCCGTCAGCATATATCAATAAACATAAGCGATCCACAATCAGTCCTCGATTTCCTTTTCACTCAATAACCTGTAATAGGATCTTTCCAAATTCCTCCTTCAATTTTGTTGTTACAAAAACTGTACTGACTGCATCTCTGATGGCCACTTTCTGATAAAACTGGTGAGGAACCTGAGAAATATCAATGTACCACTCAACCATGTATATTAGGGCCCCTTGACAACGCTACTACAGGAGGATCTTTAAACATTTCATGCAAAGTCAGCACTTTCCCATGCTTCCTAATTGAGGTTATAATTTGTGCCGTCATTGTGCTTTGTAGTAACACACAAACCAGCTGATTAGATGGTCTACTCAGTCTGTACTGTAACACAGCGTTCCTCTCTGAATATTTTGCTCTTTTATATGCTCGTTTAATAACTCCATTTGGATACCCCCTTGCTCTGAACCTTGCTGCCAAAATGTTTGCTTGTATTTCAAACGCCTCTGTACTGGAACAAATTTGAAGTCCCCTTTATAAAGGAGGATGCATGATAAAAATGATACCATAACAAATTGTTCTTATCGGTGGGTTTATGATACACGGTTGTTACAATCTTTCTTATGCCCTTGTATACACACCAATACATCCAAATCTGCAATGGATACTTTATGACCCTGAAAAATAATTTGGAGATGCCTACCCAGAGAGAGTTTATCATTGCATGAACTTTAAATATGAAACCATCAGATCCCATTTTTATAAATTTAACAAGGTTAGTGAGTATTGTAAAAAAAAAAAAAAAAAAAAGTTCATGTTAGTGTCTTGTTTTTTTTCTTTTTCTAGATATGTAGATAGGCAGATTTTGGAGAAAAAAAAAAAAAATCTACCCAGACAGATTGAAAAGCTTCCTAAAATTTCATAGATAATTTGGATTTTGCCACTAAGCAGCTTAGTGAAAACTACCCCTTTAATATCTTCCCTGGTCAATATGGTCTTACTCACAATCCCAAGGTTACTGGGTACATCATTTTGTCTGGTTGCAGAAAACACATAATTGACAAAATTACTTATTGTACCTGCATTACTAACAATGCTGTAAAGCTGTCTTCAGCATTATTTGGAAAGATGAACTTAAAAGAAATCAAATATTTCTCACGTTCTGCTTTCATAGTGGAGGGGGAAGGGCGGCATGAGCACAACACTTCTGTCTAGTGCTGCCTGCCTAGAATTCCTTATAAAACAAAATGTGAACCTTAACACACAGCCATAAAGTTATATTTTCTGAAACTGGAAGAAGAAATGTTGGATACAGGGATGGATGTACTTGCATAAAAGTTTTAATATTCCTGACCTCCCTTGCCCCGGACCTGAAATGAAACACTGTAATGTACTGCATCCCAGGAGAATTTATATTCGTGCAAGCAAAGTGTACTGTCAGTAACAAAACACTGTGCACAGGAAAGATACATCACTCATATACAGGCCGCTGTGCCTGGTTTTGGATGATATAACTTGGAGTCAGGTAAAGAATATGAAAGGTTTGCAGAGGTGAGGAGAGAAATGCAGGACAAGCAAATTCACTGCTTGGATCTGGCAGTTTCCACCTCATCTTCCGACATGAGAAACACATCCAGAAATGAAGAGGGACCCAAGTTATTTCTACCTGAATTACAGGGGGGGTGTGGGGGAAGTGGGTCATACTTTGTTCGTTTGATTTTACACATCACTTGCGAATTCCCAAACACTTCTTCCTGTGATTTTTTTTCTCTGTCTCACAAAGTAATCTTTAGTTTTCCCAGCCTACCTCTATGTGGATCTAACTATAGGGCTGCCTGCCTCTGATTTCTGTCTGTTTTTATTTGCCATTTTCCTTACTTTTTCACTCTTCCCCATTTTTCTTCCCAATTCTTCCATACCCCAAAGCCTTGCTTCCTCTACACCCCCTTTCCCCACTTCCTTTCCCCCCTTCCCTAGCTTCCTTTCCATGTCCTCTTTCCCCTTTGGACTTTTCATTTTTGTATTATTATTTTTAATTCTATTGTGCTCCCAAGCCCTTGTAGGAAGTTCTCTCCTCCGACCCTCCTACCACCTCCATAGTATTGTTGCATGATCACCTATCACTCCTCACTCCCTGCCCCTTTCTTATCTTGGTCATGGAGCAATACCCTATGGATGCCACTTGGTACCGAAGTAGTACTTTTGCCTCTATCCCTAAGTGAGATGAACATAAGAAATACCAAACTGGATCAGACCAAAGGTCCACGAAGCCCAGGTATCCCGTCTCTGACTGTGGTCATTCAGGTCACAAGTATTTGGCAGGATCCCAAAGAACAGATCCAATCCTTCATTCTCATAACTGGAATAAGCAGTGGCTAATAGTGGTTTATGGACTTCTCTTTCCAGGGACTTGTCCAAACTTTTTTAAAACCCATCTACGCTAATTGCTCCAGTTGCTCCCTTAAAGAGACCAGGAGACCGAAAATAAGAAACAGATGCAGCAGCAGAGCTCCAGGTAGGTACCAGTTTTCAGACAGATGTACCTGTGTGTCAACAAGTGTATGTGTGCATTTTGATATACAGGGCATGTCTAAGGGAACAAATAAGGTTAACACATGCTTCGCGCTGAGTCGCCAGTGAAAGATTTTACTCATTGGTAGCAAATGTGTCTACAAACTTGGGGAGAGATCATGGACAGCAATAAACCTTATATTCATAACTCACCGCAGCAGCTGTGAGTAAGAGATGGCTCTGCAGAAAAGAAGAGCGTAGCAAGGACAGAATCATCGTCCAAGTTGCAGGAAGGTGGGGGTGCAGGAGTAACTGGAGTAAAAATCTTTAAAAGTACTGGAAACTAAATATTTGTCTCCCATTAACCTCATCATATGTCTCGCACCCAATGAGTCAGGCAGGAGGACAAGCATCCGCATGCACTTCTGAATCATATTTGTCTATTCATGTTAGCACAATGTAAAAAAAAAAAAAGCAGGCAGGCAAAAGCAGTCAATCAACGTCCCTTCCTTCACGCACACACCCTTTCCCCCTCAATCAGTGTGTCAGGATAGCTGTTGACCAGAGGGAGGTGGAAGGTATATTTTGTTTTCACACAACTGGAGACTAGAAAAAAAAACAAAAAAAAACTTAGACATTAATTATATCCCAAAGAAACATAAAAAAAGTTGAAATTATTTTTAACTGCATATATTTAATTTACAGCTAAGAAAACAGACCAGACATGGAGACGGCATCTAAGCATTACCTGTGCTCTGGCAGAAAGCATAATTCAGTGTGATTACTATAAACCACGATTCCAGCCGTGACCGGGAGAACCCATCCCAGCCTCTCTCAGAGACAGGATTCTCTCTCTCTTTTTACATAGAAATAGCCTTAAGAATTTTCTCTACACAGACTCAGCAGATTCCAAATCTATAAGTCGACAGCAGCACAATCTTCTGAAAGGCAAACAAGTTTAGCAATGAACAAAACTCCTCTCTCAAGTTGCAGATTATACGCAAAAGTAAAAGGTCCAATAGGAAGTGGACTAACGCAACCACCACATTACTTTGCACCAAGTTTTATCTTAAAAGCTAAGGTAAGTGGGGCCAGTGTTCAGAGATTGTGTCTCAGAAACAGAAGGATGCTATCTGAAAGTAGGAAACACCCAGGCGAAAGAGGCAGGGAGAAACATGAACAGGTCTGGTGCCAGGTGCAGCAGTAGCTGCCGTTCCGCTGACAAAGGAGGAAACTGGAAAAGACTAGAGGGGAGGGGAAAAAAGTTAGGAAGAAAAGAGAAGAACTATCTGGGGCATTTATCCTTTCACTTTGGAGAGCATCAAGCTAGGGAGAGAGAGTACATTGTACAAATCAACTCCTCTTTTACCTCTCATCCCTCCAAATGACAGAAAATCTTCCGTGATGTCAACTTTGCACCTCTGACTGTGTATGTAAAACTGGACCCCCCCCCCAACCCTATCCCACCACGCGTCAAAAGTGCCCCCTCTCACAGTGGTATGAATAGTAAACACGTATTGGTCTCTACAGAGGCGCTCTCTCCTCTCTCTCTAGCAATCAGAATGAAATGCGATAAAAGTATGGTGTGGTGGGCAAATTACCTGTGCGACGCAGGAGCAGGGAAATTAGCCTAACCAGGCCCCCCCCCCCCCCCCAGTTATTTCTTTATTTTTTTGCGGGCGCTGTTTCCGCTATAGGTGTAGCATTTTCATGAATCTAGGCCTATGTCTCAGGCAAACAAAAACAAAAAATGTGTTATTTTGAACTGGTATCCAGCTCAAACAGGAACTAGGGCTGGGATCTGTTTGCCCTAAGCTTCCATTTTCAATTATCCTGGGGTTATTTCCCCCCCGTTGTACATCCCCAGGGCCATGCATCAGGGCCCCTGCAACAGAAACCCTGCAATCCCTGGCCCTAAATCGGTGTATCGGCTGCACAGCGACGATGACTCCCTCTTCCTACATGGCCTTCCCAGCTGGGGCGAGACGACCAGCGCTGGGAATCAAGCTCATGTCCCTGAGCCTCCAGGCCACCACCCCCCCCCCCCCCCCCCATCTCTGATTTTAATAAAGTGGCAAGGCCACAGCCTGCACCTTTTCTCATGACCCTAAGTGCTGGGATAATGTCCAGTCTTAAGCAAGAATGAAATAACTTACAGCTAGGAACTAGACCATCATGCTAGCAATGAATTAAAACAAAACAAAAAAGGCACCTCTAAAGGGTGAGCTCTACGTAAAAAATGAAATGGTGGGAATCGGATGCTATAACCTGCAGTTCCATGCTTGGTCAGCAAAGCAAAGGGTGGTGGGTGCTCCTCAGCTACCACCCTGGTACCTGCGGCAGCCGAGAGCCTTCCTGAGGGAATTCTGCACCTACAGGAGTATTTTCTTCTATACTGCATGTTAAAAATAATCACCGAGTAATTAATTTGACAAATAGTGCGCAGAATTCCCCAGGAGTACAGAGGTGAAGGTACGATCTGCTGCGGGCCAGAATGGGGGCAGGGGAAAGGGAAGAGAGAGTCTGGGAATGGCGACTGTGTGATGGGGAGAGACAGGGAAAGACAAACTGCTCTTTAGGGCAGGGGCAAACAATAAAAAAAAAAAAAAAGCACCTCCCCAATAAAATCACATCCCTGCTTAAAGTACGATTGCAGGTGTAAACGCAGCAAAACATTCAAACGCTCTCTCGATCTTTACTGCTGGCCTGGATACAGACTTCATCTGTGCATCCATGGGGTCTGTCATTTCATTCGTTTTTGATCACAAAAGCAAAATCGTGTCACTTCCCCTTGTCAATGCTCTCACCTTAACTATAACTATACAGCAGCTGTACAGGTCTTCTCCCCCAGCTTCACCTTCCTTTTGACAGTGTCACTTTTTCTTTAAACATAACCATGTCCTTTACTCTTTGTAAAAGATATCAACTGTATGTTCAAGGCCAACAGGAAGTGCCGTAACAGAGCTTGAGCATCCACATGGATACGGTGCAAGTGCATTCTTATACATATAGATATATATATCTCTAAGAAATATGATAAGGCAGTGAACAAATATAATCAAGTGTTCAAACTGTTGTATACTACACAGTCTAAGACAAAAAGCAGACACCGCCTAGACCCGTTCTAGAACTCGGATTACCGGAACAATTAAGAACAGAATAGAGCTCTAAGTAAACCAAAAGCATTTTTTTTGCTAAATCAATATTACCATGATAATATCACATAAAACATCTTATACTCACAGCAATACTCAGAATCAATGCAAAGCACTTTTTTCTAATTGGACTCCACCATATCACATAGAAAAATGGCTTAATAATATATTATTAAGCCAATCTATAACATCTCCTTTAAGAAACTCCCTATTTATAAGCCCCAATCTAAAATGTACCAAAACCCTCATAATTACCCACAGAAAACAAAAAGACATAGAAACATATAAACAAAAAAAGGACAATGAAATGAAATGAAATGAAACAAAAAATTATCCAAAATCAGTTAGATAGCAGCTATAGGTTAATAATTTAAAATGACTCACAAAACAAACATATAACAGTATAATCCCATCAACACAATTGAGTGCACAGACTTAAAGGTATTGTAGATATTTCAAATAAAGTCAAAAAAAGGGGGATTAAAGCATCTACTGAATCATTTCTCAAGGCGCTCAGCATCATCGACACAGTCTGTAAAGTCAATCCATTTGTAGCAGGACAACTACTGGCGTATAGTCTGTTGGATTCTTTTTTAACCATTCTTGCCTTCAGTTGCAAAGGGAACACTTTTGTATGAATTTCAAAAGAACCGGAAAAAGCCCCAAGAAGAGACCCGACGCTGCAGCATTTCGGCAGTCTGAGTCCCCCGATGCGGGCAGCACGGAGTATCGATAACGTTCCTCCTCCTTAGTATACAAACAGCTTAGAGCTTCTGTCTTCCCACTCGTCTTCCTCTGCTTGAGATCAGCTGCACGTTTGTACAGCTCTGCTTATGAGACGTTCTATATACATAGTAACATTTGTACAGCAGGGGAGATGGGGGAAATATGATAGCGCTATTCAAACATCTCAAAAGGCCTCCATGCACAAGAGGTGAACCTTTTTCAATGGAAAGGAGGCTCTAGAATGAGGGGGAAATCAGATGAGGGAGAAAGGGGGTAGAGATTCAGGAGTAATCGTAGGCCATATTTCTTTACAGAAAGGGTGGTGGGTGCATGGAACAGCCTCCCAGTGGACGTAGTGGAGATTTTAAAAAGTATCTGAATTCAAGAAAGCATGGGATAAATACAGGGGGGTCGGTAAGGAAGTGATGAGAATTATAATGCTAAATTAATTGGACGGATGGGCAGAGGGGATGAGCCACACGGTCTTTTTCTGCCGTCATGATTCCGCACACACTCACGCCCCATAAAAAAAAAAAAAAACAGGTGAGTATTTATACACACACACACACACACACACACACCCCTCATCAGGAATTTTCTGGGGGATGGACTCCAGAAGAGAGTTCCATCACTTCTTTTCAAACTGAAGCTGATCAGAAGGGCTGTTATACTCAGGCCCCTCCACTCCAGGCAACTTGCAGGGCAGAGGATGAAGAACAGCCACTCCGCTGCATAACCCAAGTCCCTTCCTTCTTGTTCCCAACCCTCCACTTTCTTCAGGGCGATCTTAAAGCAGAAACTGCAGAGCAAAACATACAGACACAAAAAAAGCAGCGGAATGAGCACAACATTTGAAAATTTAAAGAGCAGTAAAAGTAAATTGTCAAGGCTTCAACCCTGGCAGTGATGAGAGGCCCCGCTATTCAAGTTTCAAGCTTGTGCTAATTCTGCCCTGGGTAACAAACAGAAAAAGGGGTTGAACGGCCCAGACTGGCATTCTGCCACCTGTTTTTCAGGTCCTGGGGACGCAAAGCACAGCTGGTTGTGAAAATCAGTTCTGACTCCCCCCTGGAAATGGAGCGGCACTGGTGGTGGGAATTGGTCACTTCCGGGCCACCACTCTCCCATCCCCCCGGAGGCAGCAGAGCAGAGCAGTGCTGGAGCCGCTTACCCTGAGAAGGGAGCAGTCACGTGGCCTTCTACGATTTCCCAGCACAACTGAGGTGGCCATGAGGGAAAAATGGCCAAAGCTGAATGTCTCTCAGCTCTGCTGCTTCTGGGTGTCTCGGCTTCCTGGCCTCACTTGTTGTGCTGACTTCCCTCCAGTCCTCGCAGCCTCTGCCACTGGTGATCACACATGATGAGGGGATTGGGGGAGGGGCAAAACAGTGACATAATAAATGATTGCAGATAAAGACCAAAATGGCTCATCCAGACGAGTTTTGTCCTCTTTTGTTAGATATGAATATAAAATTCCTAAATTCTACCCTGCGCCAACTTCCCCCCTTGAGACTTCAACCTGATCTCTCAGCCCTCCTCTCAAACCGGTCGCAGATTGGCCAAACCCTTCCATGCTCATCACATTGTTGGCCTCCCCATGATTTCTTTGAGCCCTGATGAGGTCATTGCACTGCTGTTTTGGGATTGCAACTGTCCCTGCGTTCTCAATACCCTCTTCTTCCTTACCCCAGTGATCTTCGATTCCCAGCTCCCGCTGTTCCTCTCCCTCCAGCCGTCCTTCAGGATCACTGAAGAGAACTGTGAGGAGTTTGCTGGGGTGCATGAATCGGAGAGAAAGAGTTCACACCCTGCTCTGGTCCTTCATACGCTCCCCCATCCCCTCCAGTTCTTTTTCTCTATAAATTAAGCCCTGGTACATATATACACATAAAACAGACAGATAACAAATATTAAATACCAGGGGGTAAAAACGACAAGGAAACTACGGTATATTGCTGAACAACTGTGTTAAAAAAAAAAAAAATCAATAAAAATGCACAGTTCTAGTCATATCGCTTTTGCAGAAAAACAGGATTCTTTATTGGCTCTGTGGTACCTTTTATTAGTAACCAGCCAAACAGACAAAGCCAGCCACCAGAGGAGGCAGGAGCAGCAAGAGGAGGGATGGCAGAACCACTGGAGGGTAGATAAGAATAGGAGCTGTCAGCTGAGCAAGGACACCAAAAGGAGACTAGTTTTGTACTGCTGTCACCTGAGGCTCATATCCTTGCCACCACCCCCTCCCCCCCTAAGCACAGTGTGCACATCTGGATACTTTGCTGCCCTTTGGGAAAATGGAAGGTGCCTGCTGAAAATTGAGGGGCTCGGTGTGTATCAGGACAATATGCGGCAGCAGCCAGATCTCTGTCTCATTTGTTCTCCACTGAAAAGGTTCTGAGAGTCTTTACAAAATGTCTGAAACTGGTAGCAGGACATCTGCGTCACCAAGCAATACAAGTTTCCCCCATACCTGGATGGCTGGCTAGTCACAACGAGCTCTCGTGTAGAAGTGCTGCAGTACTGGAACAAGACAGTTTGTCTTCTACAGCGCTTGGGCTCACATGGGACTCTCAAACCCAGGGCACCTGGTCCCTCAAAGATAGCCATGTTGAAACCAGCCTACTGGAGTTGAGGGCATTAAGATATACGCTTATCAGCATTCAAGCATCTTCTTCAGGGCAGAAACATCTCGATTCAGACAGACAACCAAATCACCATAAGAACAAGCCACACTGGGTCAGATAGAGGGCCCATCAGACCCCCATATCCTGTTTCCAACAGTGGCCAATACAGGTCAAATATCTGGCAAGATCCCAAACAGTAAATAGATCCCATGCTGCTACTGTGCAATGAGAAATGATGGCTATTCTCTAAGGGGCAGATTTTCAAAGACACGCACGAGCGTCCATGTGTATGCGGCTCCTGGTGCGCGCACACGGACATGGCGATTTTGTAACACGCACACTGCCACCGTGCGCATGTTATAAAATACAATTCCCACGTGTGCATGTGTGTGCAGGTGGCCTCTCGCGCGCGCAAGGGGTGGATTTTAAAAAACAATGAGTGGCGATGTGAGGCCCTTCCCAGTTCCCCTCCCAGTCTGCTCCAATTAAGGAGCAGACGGGAAGGGAACTTTGCTATCTCCCTGCCAAGCCTTCCTCCCTTTTCCCCTCTCCGACCCCTAAACTCACTCTAACTACCCTAGATTTTTTTTTGTTTTATTACTTATGTGCTCTAAGGAGCAGAGGTAAGCTGTGCACGCCAGGCAGCTGCTGGTGTTCGCTGTCCCAGTCGCCCCCCGCCCAGAGCCCGCCGGGCCATTTCTAAAACGTATTCAGCACGTGCACAGCCCGGGCATGCGCAGCCTTTTGAAAATTTGGGTTCAAGTCTACTTGCTTAAATAACAGTTATCAGGAACTTGTCCATATCTTTTTTAAACCTGGCTGAAATAACTGCCTTAACTACATCCTCCAACAATGAATTCCATAGTTTAACTGTGTGTTGAGTAAAAATGAATTTTCTCTAATTTTGTTTTGAATGTGCTACTTACTAATTCATGGAGTGCCCCCTAGTCTTTGCATTTTTCTGAAAGAGTAAATAACCGATTTACATTTACCCATTCTATTCCACTCATAATTTTATAGACCTCTAAGTTATCCCCCCTCGGCTATCTCTTCTCCAGGCTGAACATCCATAACCTCTTTAGCCTTTCCTCATAGGGGAGCCGCTCCATCCCCTTTATCATTCTGGTCACCCTTCTCCATACCTTTTCTAATGTGTAAACCATGGTTCACATGAAAATATAGCTTTTCAGTCCTGAATTTACGGATATGGGCGACTGTTTAAAATCAAGGTTAAGTCTCTACCTTTCGTCACAAACTTTTATATTCATAGCATGAACATGCTATCGGCCCCCATCTATTTTATAAGCAGCACTATCAGGCCGATTCAGTAAAAGTCGCGGCCACTCTCCTGTGTGTGTGATTCAATATTTAAATGGGGGCCCGCGGTGGCTGTCAGCGAGTTTGACAGCCGACGCTCAATTTTGCCGGCATCCATTTTCAAACCCACTGACAGCCACGGGTTCGGAAACCGGACACCGGCAAAATTGAGCGTCCAGTTTTCAACCCGCAAGCCGATTTTAAATTTTTTTTTTTTTTATTTTAAATTATTTTTTACTTTGAGACCTCAGACTTAATATTGCCATGATATTAAGTTGGAGGGTGCACAGAAAAGCAGTTTTTACTGCTTTTCTGTGCACTTTCCCGGTGCCGGCAGAAATTAACACCTACCTTTGGATAGGCGCTAATTTCTTAAAGTAAAATGTGCGGCTTGGCTGCACATTTTACTTACTGTATCGCGCGGGAATACCTAATAGGCCATCAACATGCATTTGCATGTTGCGGGCGCTATTAGTTTCGGGGGGGTTGGACGCGCATTTTCGACGCGCTATTACCCCTTACTGAATAAGCGGTAAAGCTAGCGCGTCGAAAACGCGCGTCCAAACACGGGTTAAACAGTGCACTCTGCCAGAGCGCACTGTACTGTATTGGCCTGTATGTGAGTTTCACATAACCTCTTTTTCTTTAAAGTTTTATCCTTGGGCAGGTTGTGCTCGTTCGGTGGTAAATATTCAGCAGACGTACGTAAATTGTTAACAACTAAAACTCTTGCTGTTTTCAGTGGGCACAGACGAAAGAGAGACAAGGCATAGGTCATCACCGGTAAGCGGCCCGGCTTAGTTTCCTCTGCATCAATTAGATCCCACGTTAAAAGAAAACAAATATCCAAATATCTTTAGTTTGACTGCACAATTACATAAACCCTGCTTTTCATAGCAAAAATGATTTACGGCCAATGTTTCTCCTAGGAGGCAAAACCATAAGAGGATAATCAGCTTTACTGAGTTTACCACACTGCTCTCCCCCCCCCCCCTCCCCTCCCCCCCTCCCTTTTTCCTGAGCTTCATAGAGCAGGGAAGCCTCAGGGAAACGGCTCTCCACCTACCATGCCTAAGAGTTTGGTTCCCCAGCTCTGTCTCTAGCACTTCAAATCTTTGCTTTATTGTCCCAGCACTTCCTGAAGTTATACAGAAAGCATTATGTGCCTGCAGAGTTATTATGAATTATAGTCTGAACACTATTCCCAATGTACTTTTCGGTCACAACAATATTAAAATATAAATACTAGCAGCTTCAGATGAGACAACGGTGCACAATGTACGAGAGGCAAGGAGGAACAGTGCTGGCACAGTAGAGCACCTTTCAACCAGACTCATTATGTGGAAAATCCCAATAGCCAGCATATTCCAGGAAGTCTGGACGTGTTCTGTAACCTGCTCCTTCGCCCGATCCCTCTCCCTCCCCATCATCTCAGATCAGGTCCCTGAAGTATGCACAGCGCTCCCTGGATTCTCATCAGAGAAGGTGACCTGCCTGGGACAGAGGCGTCAGTGGCCAGAGGAAGGGGTTAGGAAAGGGCCCAGGTCAGATCAGGCCTTTTTTTTTTTTTTGGGGGGGGAGAGGGAGGTTGGATCAAGAGGGCACCAGAAGTATGCTTTATCCATAATGGCCTGGATCCCAATCAGTCCTAACTGCCTGGGGCTTCATTTATGGAGGAATGGTCAGGAATTCTGCTCCAGAGCTTTCTTTTCAGGCTTGAGAGGCAGAAGTGTTCTGCTCCAGCCCCTCCCCTCCCGGCAGCCTGCAGGAGAGAAAAGGGAACAGGAACAGTCCCCTCTGCTTCCTAATCCAGCCCTTCTCCTCCTCGTTTCCCCCCCCCCTTCCCCCCTACCTCTCCCCTCCTGTACTGCCGGGAACAGAAGGGGAAGGGGGTGACACTGAAGCAGACATTGTAGAGCAAAGGACAGACAAAAAAAGGGGTTGAATCAGCACAGCTCTGGAACGTGTGAGCAATAGTGCCAACGGTCAAGCTTCGGCCATGGCCTTGATGAACGGCACTACTGCTCACAACTTTCAAATTGGTGCTACTTCAACACATTTTTGTGCCTATTACGTTCTGGTGGCGTCCTGCCACCTGAGAAAGCACTGAGTAGCCAGCAGTGAATATCGCTTCTGACTTCCCTATGGAAACAGACCAGAGCCAGGAGTTGCAAGGATCATTTATGCCCCTCCCCCAAGCCCTTGGAGGAAGCAGAAAAGAAGAGAGAGAGTGTTGGAACTGCTTAGCCGAGACAAGAGCAGCCTCATAATGGATTTTTGTGCAATTTTCCAGCACAATTTAGAAGGCTGCGAGGTCAACCACCAACATTAAAAAAAAAAAAGAAAAGAAAAAAAAGGACACGGGGTGAGTGCCTGTCAGCCCCACTGCTTCTGCCACTCCTGGGTGTGCCGGCTTCCTGCTTATCATGCCGTCATCGCAGGCCCTGCCGCCTCTGATCACACACTGGTGAGGGTGAAAGGACCAAGAGAGTGAATGATGGGATGTGGGTCGGGAGGGGGGTGAAGTAAGTAAAGGGATCGGAGGGAGGGGAAGGAAAGTGAGTAATGAGATATGAAAGGGCAAAGGAGTGAAGGAAGAGATCGGAGAGGCTGTGGATTATGTGGAAGAGAGTGAGTGAGAGTCAGGATCAAAGGTGGCGCGGAGTGTGAGTGAGGATAGGAGGGACAGACATAAGTGAGATGATCAGTGGGGGCTGGGGGGGGGGGGGGGGGAGTAAGACTTAAAGAACATAAGAAATTGCCATGCTGGGTCAGACCAGAAAGCCATCAAGCCCAGCATCCTATTTCCAACAGAGGCCAAATCCAGGCCACAAGAACCTGGCAAGTACCCAAAAACTAAGAAGATCCCATGCTACTGATGCAATTAATAGCAGTGGCTATTTTCTAAGTCAACTTAATTAATAGCAGGTAATAGACTCCTCCTCCAAGAACTTATCCAAACCTTTTTTGAACCCAGCTACACTAATTGCACTAACCACATCCTCTGGTAACAAATTCCAGAGTTTAATTGTGCCTTGAGTAAAAAATAACTTTCTCCGATTAGTCTTAAATGTGCTACTTGCTAACTTCATGGAGTGCCCCCTAGTCTTTCTATTATCTGAAAGAGTAAATAACCAATTCACATTTTCCAGTTCTAGACATCTCATTATTTTAAACACTTCTATCATATCCCCCCTCAGCCATCTCTTCTCCAAGCTGAACAGCCCTAACCTCTTCAGCCTTTCCTCATAGGGGAGCTGTTCCATCCCCTTTATCATTTGGTTGCCCTTCTCTGTACCTTCTCCATCACAACTATATCTTTTTTGAGATGCGGCGACCAGAATTGTACACAGTATTCCAGGTGCAGTCTCACCATGGAGCGATATAGAGGCATTAGGACATCCTCTGTTTTATTTTCCATTCCCTTCCTAATAATTCCTAACATTGCTTTTTTTTTTGACTGTGTGTGAAGTGATCGGAGGAGTGGAAAAGGAGCAAAAGAGGGAAGGAGATAGGATTGTGTGGGCTGGGGGGGGGGGAGGGAGAGAAGAGAGTGAGGACAGCATGTGGTCCTGCTCTTTTCCTTCCAACCCCAAGGAGACAAAGAGCAGGCCATGCTTTTGATTTCCAGGCCCCACACCACTTCCAAGGAGAGGGAGGCCAGCGGACAGCGCTCCCACCAGTCTGCTCTCCCTCCCAGGGCAGAGGTGAGCCTGAAGAGGAGGCCTGTACTTTACCGGCTGAGGAGAGAGAGGATCACCAGAGCAGAACTTATGGGGGGCTAGGGAGGGAGGATCAGGAGCACCAGAGCAGAGAGGAGGCGGGGGTTAAAGAGAACGAGCTCCAATTTCCCCGCCTTTCTCAGGTAGGGAAGTAAGGGGCGAGGAGGATGGAGGCCGAATGGATGGCAGGAGGAGGTATTTGTCTGTGTGGTACACTTTTGCTATCAAACCCCCAAACCCCATCCACTCTCTCATCCTTTTCCCCCACCCCTTCTCATTTCCCTCTCTTGCAGTATGCCAGATTTATGGTATGAGCCAAGCAGCCTCCCCCCGAGCCCCTAATCCAGGGAGAAACACTCAAAAAAACTTGGCATCTGGATTAAAATAATGAGGGTTTCTGCACTCTGCGCCTCCAAAATCAGTAATCCTTAAGGGACGACGTCCGTGCCCCCTCCCCTACAGCTCTGATGAGATGGCAGCATGGGTGCGAGCTCCAGGAACCACCATTCTTACCTGGCGTTCCCCGACTGAGCCCTGCAGAATCCATGGCTCAGCACCACCGGTGCTTTTCTCCCCTCGACCTGCGCTGCCCTCCACAGCAGCCAAACAACCCCTCCCGGCAGGGCTGCGGCCTCTCTCCCTACCTTCCACCTGCACAGGCAGCACTAACAACGGCAATGCACACGCAAGCAATCAGTGTGGCCTTGCACCCGCCCGCCTCCACCCGCACCAGGACTGCGGCCTCTCTCCCTACCTTCCCACCTGCATAGGCAGCACTAACAGCGGGCAATGCACACGCGAGCAATCAGTGTGGCCTTGCACCCGCCCGCCTCCACCCACACTACGCTGATGGGCTGCCACTTACATTTCTGACCTCAAGTATCGGAGGAGCTGGCAGAGAATGGGCTCCTGCTGCCACTGCAGGCCAGATTAACCTCCTCCTCCTCTCGGTCGCTGCTGTGGGCTGGGTCAAATTCCTTCTGGGACAGGATGAAATTCAGCCAAGGGGGCACATCTTAGCCCTTACATAATAATTTGGAGACCCTTGCTCTTGTCTTATAATCTGACCATTGACTACTAGGCTACCACTTTCTTTGAGCAAAAAGGACAGGAGCCCCAGAGCAACTGCTCCATAAATCTCCGCTCTTGCAAATCAATCTTAGCCCGTTCACATCCTATACAAGCAGAACCAAGAAAGAGGACACATTTTCAAATGAAAAAATAACCACATATGCGTGCACACCCTTCATTTACATTGCCTATTTTTAAAAAAGTGGAAAGGAGAGCAACAGAAAAAAATACACCATTATTTTTTTTTTCAGTGCCTTCCTGTGCAGTTTCTCTTATTCCAAAGTTTACCCAGCAAGAAACTAAGTCCATTAGGTTTGAACTTAAGCCTAGCTCTGAAACCCGGGAAGACCGCATACAACTTCAGATCTGGTGAAACTGCGGGAGCCGTTTAAAATCCATGTCTAACCCTCTGGACTAGACTTAACTGAGCCCTGGCTTCAAGAACTACATTAGGGCCTAAAACAATGCTCTTCTGTACCGGAACACGTCTTACAACCAGCACAGGCTATTAAAAGGGAGTTAGGAGGTTTTGTAGTACAAATGTTTTTAGTCCAATGAAAGGTATCCCTTGTTACTTGCTGGCATTCATTTTTACATATCTAAGTGGACTGAGTGCCAAACTACCAGGGCTAAAATAAAACTCGTAGAAAGTGACTGAACAAACGTTTAGGGAATTTTATGAAGCAAGAGGGTTTATGGAAAGTGACGCTTAACGTGTTTGCCCAACGGGTAAGCAACCAGAGGTGATACCTCCAGGCTTTTCTATGCCGGCTATGGCCACTGGAGTTTAGGCTGTTTGGTTATGCAAACCCTACCAAAAACCTCTGTGCCAAAGGCAGATAAAGAAGGCACCAGGACTCAGTTCTTGGGTCTCTTCCCTCACTCAAGCTTACTTTCAACGCGCAAAGACTTCATCACAGATATTTAGTACGGTTCCCATGGGCAAGTGTTCAACTAATATCCATCAGTCCAAAAACCAGTCAGAGGACTTGGATTTTTTTCTATCTGCTGCATGTTCAATCTGAAGTTACTTCTGGCGTACCAAACAAATTCACTCCGGGGCTAAATAATATATTAAAAAAAAAAGATTGTTTGCAAAAACTATGTTGCCTGAGGTGCATAACAGCAGAAACTTGAGTAATGGCATTTGCCAGTGCCAATAAAATTTGCCAGCTCATCTGTCCCCCCCATGAAAGTTCAGAGCCCTAACATGTAGCACTATAGAAATGTAAAGTGGTAACAATGAAAGTCAAACTTTCTGTGCAGGAAGACCCAAGGTTTGTAATAGCTGCGCACCTTCCCATACTAAAATTGCTTTTATAGTACTGTACAGAAACAAAGAGACAGTCCCTACTCCAAGGAGCTTATAATCTTGTCAAGGCACACAAAAGGCTCATCTGAAAATGATATTTCAGTTCAAAAAACTGAAAGAATGAGTAATTATGAAACTTTACAAAGAATGCCTCCCTTAAAGTCTTGGAAAAAATAAAAATAAATAAGAACATTAAAAAAAAAAAAAACATCAGCACCAAAAGGTCCAAAAAAAAAATTGGTGTCAGCTCATAAAACTTGCATTAATCAAAAACAAACAGGAAGAGAAAACAAGAGATGAGCATTGTATCTTTACTAAAGCTTCCAAGCAGAGATAGTATGGAAGTTAGAAGCAAGGGGTCCAGTTTATAGCAAGGTTTTGCCCATTTTATACCTACAAGACCCTTCTTTTAGAAACTGTGACCACTGTCCATGTCCTGGCGAAAATGACGACAAAGAGATGATGGACTGCAAGAAGCTTTAGGAAATCAATACATGTATCAAATCTCTGGAAAGCCACACTATATCAAAAATGAGAAAACAACATCAATCACTTTGCTTTCCCATCCAAGAAATGCCGCATGCCAGATTAAGAAAAGATCCATGCAAGCGTTTTATTTGCTGGAATTAGTGACGTACCCACATAAGCAAAACAAAGACGTAGTAAGCTGGAGCTTTGTATAAATCTGATCAGTCCTCCGGGATGGAAAAAGTCACTCATGACTTTGCCAGTTATGAATAATGCTACCATAACGTGCTCATGGCTTGAATGGCTAAGGCACGGGCTCTCAGAGACAGCCACAAAAAAGAGTTTGTGTGCGCATCCTCTCCCCGAACCACAGAACGAGAGGAAGCCCTAGATAAAAGTTGAAAAACAGAGGGCATGCAACTTAGCTGCTTTATGTTGTAACCTGGTATACAATTGCAGAAGAACTGTGAGGAAATGCTTCCTGGACCAGCTCATCAGCAAAGGCAATGGTAACCCAAAAGAGTGACAGAGTTCACGCCTGCTTGGGAAATGGGATGGGGATAACCAAAAGGCCGAGTAGGGGCTGTAGTGATTGGAGCAAAATGATCAAGATGGTGGGCGAAGAGGCCTTTATCAACAACAACTAGCTCCCAGCTGCAGGCATTACATGAGGTCTTTCCCTGCTCATCGGAAACCATGAAATCAATTTGAAGAACTCACATCTGTACACACGTACCCTAGAAGAGGATTTCCTAATAAATATTACTTACAATATCTAATGACAGATCTAATCAAGTCAACTGAAAGGTTCAAGAAGAAAGGGTAATGAAAAACAGAAAAGAAAAAAAAAAAAAACAAACACACACCAACAGCCAGAAACAGGACAACAGAGAATTTAGGCCTCTCACTGTGAAAAGCCAAAGTATCAGCCAATTATTCTGCACTCTAGTAAAACTCCACAGGACTGAGCCAAATATTCTACAGCCCAAGAATCTTGTTTTACAGTGTAAGAAACATGTTACAGGCCAAATAACTCCAGATGTTTGCACAATTACATGGAGCAGGACTTTTGCTGAATTCTATGAATTATACTGTGGACATAGGATCCTACAGCATCCTGTGCCCACTTATAACCTTATGGTTTTTCTGCTATAAACCTCGTTTTACTTATGCTTTATGTCTTAACTCCCCATCAAGCCAAATTTTCAAAAGTGTTATCTTTAGGAAAAATTTCAGCTGAACCCAACTGGCTAGATTTTCAGCTGGCAATTCAGTATATTCTAGTCAGTCAAAATTTGGCCAACTAGATATAGGATAGTTCCTCCTGTGGCTGGTGTGCCCTCCAGACTTAAGCCAGCTAGTGCTGAAAATCAGCACTAACCAGTTAAGCCTTTTGAAAACCTCCCCAGAGCCGGTCCTCTTCCCTGCCTCAAACCATTACCAAAAAAATGTAGTGCCCCGAGGCTCCACTCCAGATATCACACTGATAACCACTCCCCCAGTGCTCCCTCCTGTCCCCAACCAATTCAGAATTAGCACTTCTGAGTCCAGAGAGTCCAATTTCCAACAGCAGGAGAGATGCAATAGCCCTCCTACAAGCTCCAAGGCTCACTGCTGAATGGCACTTCCTTCTGGTGCTTACATGCTAAAAGTACCAGTAGGAGGCACCATTCAGCCATCAGCCAAAATCCTACCTGTGACTGTACAGAGGTGGTGTATCCCCAGTCATCACTCAATAGCAACAACCACTGACCAAACTCAAGATGCATGCGTGCATACCAGATGACAGAACCATCCATGCTATGGCTGGGCAGTTGCAAATGAAGGCTGCATCATAGCCCAATAAAGGCTGGTTCTAAATGACAGGCCGATACAGTTCGGTGCACTCAGCAGAACGCACCGTTTAGCGAGAGACTGGCTGCACAGTTTCGACGCGCATCTATTACCCCTTATACTGTAAGGGGTGTAGCCCGTCGAAAACATGCGGCCAACCCCCCCCCGAAAACTAATAGAACTCATCACATGCAAATGCATGCTGTTAAGGCTATTAGTTAGTCCCCGGGATACTGAAAGTAAAACATGCAGCCAAGCTCCTTGGGCAGGCGTTAATTTCTGAGCAACCCGGAAAAGTGTAAAGAAAAGCAGGAGAGGTGGCTGGGCGCGCAGTGGGAGAAAAGGCGCTCAACACGGAGTGCCCGTTCTCCTGTGATTCTTATAGTATCGGTCTGTGAGCTGGAAACCCAACATTGATAAGGAAACTGACAGGAGAGCCTTCTCTTTTATGCAAGCACTGAAATGGATGCCTTAGGTTTAAGCAATATAATGAAGTTTGTATATGTGAAGTAAAGATATGCACTGTTGAAAATGGCAGATGCATGTAGACGGCATGGATTAATATTGATGGCTATTTCCTCCATTATCGAAGATTTTCAAACCTTCCATCACGGAGGAGCTAAAAGGATCCCAGACTACTTAAAATTTCTTAATTTTCAGGTTCAGTTGATGCTTCATCAGATGTAGAGATGCTAAGCATCGTCATTATGTCATAGGAGGACTAAAAGATGGGGAGTATTTTGAAGCATTATGTGCCTCTAAGTTTGGACAATTAAATCGATATTCCCGACGCCCCTGAGGAAAAAATCAAAACACGCAGCACGTCAGGCCCCGACTATGCAGGAAGTATTTTAATGGGGAAAGCAACCAAGTTTGGGAAAGAATTCTTCATTCTCTAGAATACATTTGAAGATAATTGCTTTCTTTAAAAAAAAAAAAAAAAAAAAAGTGCATATGTTAAGTGCTCGGGATTCACAAGTAAAATATATACACAGTTCACAAGGGCACATAAAAAGAAAGGAAAAAAACTTTTTTTTTCTCAAAAAAACGTTGAGACCTAGCGATTATCAACAATGAGCAGTGATAAAGCTTAGCATTCATGAAAAAAAAAAAGAGATGGAACTGCAGTAAGCGAGCTTGTAAGGCTCAGCATTATGAGGGTCTCATTACATATGCGTTACTGGGACTTTTAGCAGCGTGGTTTTCAATTTCATGTGATCATGTGCTACCCCCAGTGCACATATAATCTTTGGTTCTATTTTTGTGAATATCTTCTGACGTAGAGGCACCAAATCTCTCCTCTTCAAATATCTGCCCTCGGGTTTAAGAGGACTAACACCACAGCCTCATTACTGTACCCGAATGCAACTCGCCTTGACCAACCAATGAAGGGGCACGAGCTAAAATCAAAACAAAAAATACCTCTCTCCTGGCAACTCAGCACCACCTGACTGAAAGAGTTAATCACGTTAGTTTCACCCCTTGCTTTCCTCCTGACGTGTGCATGCAAACCAAAAACCTCGGATGCTGCTCCGTTCCCGACACTCATTTTCCCCCACTAAGGACTGGAAAACCCTCCAGGCACATCGGTGCGGGCCTGGCAGCGCACTGCTTAGGACATCTGAAATTCAGAAAAGGGAGTAAAACAGCTTTCTAAATCAGGCTTTTAGCAGTTAGGTGAGGAATTTACTGGAGGCCGAACCTTAGGACAGGTTTATAATCAGAGTAGGAACACAGTTGAACCGAACGTTATACAGTATTTCTTTTTTGAATGTATTTACTTATTGTGATAGTTATTCGGAATATTGTTAGTCATGCGGTGTTGATTTATTTGATTCGCTTTAGGAGTTTTAACTGCTGTGTTCTTAATCTGCTGTTGCTGTAGAGATCATTTTTTATGTTCTCGTGTTTTTAATGTTTTTTTTAGATGTAAACCACTTTATTTATTGGAAAAGGAGTATACTAAAGCAAATAAACTAAGCATAAGAAATGTCATGTTGGGTCAGAGCAGCATCCTGTCTCCAACAGTGGCCAATCCAGGCCACCAGAGGTGCCCAGCAGATCCCAAAGAGCACATCACTTCCACAGATAAGCACTGGCTTTCCCCAGATCTACCTGCCTAATAACTGTTTACGGATTTTTCCTCCAGGAGCTTATCCAAATCCCTTTTAAACCTTGAATAATTTTGTTCTACCAGAAAATCTGACCACTTCTGTAGCTCCCTTTCCCAGATCATTCGTATAAAATATTAAAAAGCACTAGTCCCAGTAAAAAAAAAAAAAAAAAAAGACCCTTAATTATAATCTATCCTTTGGGGCAGAATTAGATTGTGCTTTAAAGAAATTAGGAGATTATTGTGGCCATGAACCACTTCTAAGAATATATGTTAAAAAAAAAGAACACCTCTAAATCTGACCTACATTTGGACTGTTAAGGGCACATCGCAGAAGCCTGAGCAGTTTTTGATAAGTGAACAGTTAGTAATCAAGTTAAGGATCTGGGGTAATTATTGATGAAAAATTATCTACGATTCCACAGATCAGGTCAATCTGCAAAAGATGTTTTATGTTCCTCTGCTTGATTAAACAGGCTAAATCATTTCAGAGGCGAGATCAGGTTGTTGCTGAGACTCAGGCTCTTATTTTAATGTGCCTGGACTGCTGTAACAGCATACTAATCAGTCTCCCAAAGAAATATATTCATCACTTATAGTTAATGCAGCGGCTCACAGGTACTAAACTCGGGAGAGAACGTCCCCTATTTTAAAACTATTAGATCGGCTCCCTATCAGTTATTAAATCCATTTCAAAATTTTACATCTAGTTTTTAAATCAGATCAGACCCAGGACTCCCCCCCCCCCCCCCCCCCCCCCCCCCCCCCCGATCCTGCTTAATTGACTGATGCTAAATTGCATCTCCATGTATAACCGCCTTGTATCTTCCCTCCCTTGTATATATTTCCGTTTATTTCGTACCCATGCATTACTGCCCTGAACTTCATATCCTTTCAGGTATATTAGTTATAGACTCCACCCCCAGCCTTCTTTGTATCCTCACTTTTAGTTTTTATTTTAAATCAGGTATATTATGTACATAGTGTTATATTTATGGTTTTTCTATTCAAATTCCTTGCCTAGGTCACTGACCACTTTCTTCAACTCCTCCAAGTTCAGTATACCCTTGTTACATGTAACTTTATACTTCCCTCTCAGTTACAATATATTATCCCCTGTTATCTGTAGAATGTAAACCGAATTGATCAGTAATTCTGTTATTGGAAAGTCGGTATAGAAAAATGCTAAATAAATAAATAAAATAAATATGCTTATGAACGTTGGTATATAAAAGTTCATAAATAAATAAATAAATAGATAGATAGATAGATAAATAAATAAATAAATCTGCCCCAGGTAAGGCAGCAGGTCTGAATTCTTACTGTCCTAGTCATGCATTGTGCTCCTTTCCAAGCGCTCTCTTGAAGATACCCCCACGGGTTGGGAACAGCCAGGAATACAAAAGGAGGAGGCCAAACTCCGGCTGGTTCCACACAGACAAGAGTTTATTTACAGATAAATAAAAATACAGCCCAAAGGCCGCTTTTGGGTAACAAAACTTTTCCAGGTATGCAGTTCTGGCATAGGCCGGCTTCCTGCCTTCTGCACCCCCTCTGGGCCCTGCCTTCTTACGCTAGTCTGCAGGAAGGCCAGGCCAGACAGCTGTGGCCAGACCCTTAAGGTATTCTGAGGGAGCTTCTTATATACTCCCTCACACCCCCACCAGGAGGAGCACGTCTGTAATGTACCCCGTGACAGAATGTTCCACTGCATCAGTTCTCAATTATGGCATAATCTTCCTTAGGATTATCTGATCTTCTGCAAGTCCACTGCAACCTCTCTCTTTGGTTTATCATTTGAAAGAATACAATAACCCCCCCCCCCACACACACACACACACACACACACACATTACTGCTGTTGCATGGTGGGGAGGGGGGTATCATGGTAGAGGAAGGTTCACTGTGTTGTATCCATTATAAAAACTAACATTTTTTATAAAGTGAAGGAATCAGATTTATTGTTCAGGATGGGTTTTTAGGGTTATAGTTTTAACCTCAGGTTTAGATTAATCTGCCTTAAGGATCCCTTCTTGTAATTGTTGTTCTTCGATGTGCTAAAGCTGACCTGCTACAAATTCTGTTTTATGCTACTTTATATATCCTGGGTTATTTTATTCTGTATGCTAACACAGGTTTTTCTAGGTGATTTTAATAATGCTGTTTCCAGCTTAGGATGCTCCCCGGTTAAGCAGAATCATGGGGGCACTCTACTATTCACCACTCTACACGGAAGAAACTTTTCATTAAGTCCAATACTCTGTTTCCTACCTTTGGCTCCTTTACCAACCCGCAGGAGGAGATTGCCTCCTATCCCATGACTTTTTAATTTCCTGTTGCTCTGACCTTTGCCCAGTTGTCTTTCTGTAGGATACAGGATGGTTATTTGTGGTTAAGAAATTACTAACGCCGACAACTGTGCTTCTCTCATGACGTTCATCGTCTGCCTCAGCTCTAAAAAGGTTTCCGTTGCATAAAATTCACCCACTTCTGGGACACTGCACGTATCATGTTAGAGCCAGGGGTTATTAAACTTGATTTTTTTTTTTTATTATTACTCAAGATGTCAGGCTCAACGCAAACAATCTTGGACAGAAAAAAGGATAGGAGCACGACCTACCTACACAGAAATCCCCACACTGCCCAATCCACTTGGCTAATTTGGCATTTCAAGATGGTATTACTGGGCATTACTCCTGCCGTTTTCAGAGGTTATGGAGGGGAGAACAGGGAAAGAAATATTACCGCACTTAAAAAAGAAAAAAAGCTTAAATACCTTGTTTTCTTCCTCCACAGGTTTATGGCCACAGCTTTTCATGTGCAAAAGTATACCAAAATGATTTGCATTGCTGTATTACCATGCAACGGGACCCGAATGGAAAACCGAAGCACTCATACTGTAGTTATTTAATAACGGCACGGACTGCTGCAGACTATATGGAGCTTACACCTGACTGCGTGCGTTGAAATTTTAATGCAGATTGGTCCTTCAGTGAGGAGAACAACTGTTTTCCCCTTTTGTTAGAGCTCTGAGTTTACATATGCTAGCAATTAAATAAAAGCACAAACCTTCAATCCTTCCCTTGGTAGCTCTGTTGATTCTTGGTTTCACAGCTGCACAATGCTGAAAACACGGAGTCACAAAGCTATTCAAATAAATAAATAAATAAAGTTTACTCTGCTGAAAGTCAACCTGTGTGTGTGGGGGGGGGAACGACAACTGAGGGGGGAGCACTGGATTACTTGATACAAAGAGACCTTTCTATCCCTAAGGTAAGGAAACATGCTCCAGGGAGGAAAAACTTAAATACCTCTCACCACCTTCAGAAGACATTTTGTATTTAGCAAAGGCCAACGTTATGGGACATTTTGGCAATGGGAGACTTCCAAGGCTACAACACTGCACTTCAAAAACAATACTGAATGAAAGGAAGCCAAATATGTCAAAAAGGCGTAGCCCTCTGTCCTTTGAGAGCCATTCTCCAAGTGAGCGAGCATGGAGGTCACTCGCCACTCTGAAACAAGGTAGCATGATGGTCTCGCTAAAATCTTCAACAATTACCATTTTATATCATAAAAACTAGTCTGATTCAGAATCTGACTAAACTGGAAAAAAAAAAAATAAAGAAGGATCCACCGACGTGGGCTAGAAATGTCTTTGAATCTCAAAGAATAGCAAACAAGAACGAGGAAGAGGAAAAGAGAGACTAAGCAAGCAAATCCCCCCCCCCCCCCCCCCCCAATGAAGACTGGACCGTGTCTCTTTCCGATACCAATGAAATGCTATATGAGAGATCACGCAAAACTTCAGAAAAAAATCTAGGCAAATGACACTAAACTTAAATAGTGGTCACTAAGGTTGCACAGTTAAGCCTCCTCAGCCCAGGATCACACAATCCAACTGGATGATGCAAAAACTCATACAAACGATGCTGGGGACTTTGACAATGGCAAGCCTAAAAATTAACAAATTTGGGGGGAGAGAGCGCTACATTTCCTTAACGACCAGCAAGAAGAACTGGAGAAACAACAGTCAAAGAAATCGCCCTTCTGAAGGGGGTTAAAGAAGGGCTCAAACGGATCTCTGATCTCAGCATTCCAACTAAAGTTTGCAGTGTTAAGACGTGGCTCATACAGCCCTAACTCCGGGTTTAGTAATATATATATTTTTTTTTTATTACGCAGCTACCAAGGCTAAGATATTTTTCCTCTTCTTGAACCGGCATGTGGCCTTTCGGGGTTTGGTGATCTGTCATCAATGCTTCTGCGTATGAAAATGCAATCATTCACTCGTTGTTCTTGGTTCGGGTGTAATCGATAACTTAAGAGTCTGAGGAGTCCTCCCTGTCCCAGCCTGACATGCAGGATAGGGTATAGCTAGAGTTCCCGCCATGTTAAGTAGAAGTTTACATTTTGTGCATGATGGTTTAAAAAAAAAAAAAAAAAGACACGTGTTAAATTTTCATCCACTTCAAAACGTCCACTTGCTTCTCACACTCACTGTCGACACCTCAGGGCTTTCCCAAAACGCCCTTTCTTCAGGGCCGCCTCGCAAGGGTTCTGGACTTGCTCGCCTGCAAAATGGCCTTCCTTAGCGTGGCCCCACTTAAGGTATCTGCTGCTCTGCTTAGCAAAAGGGTTTCGCCCAAGGAAGACGCTGTTCAGAGTTAAAGTCTGATGGGGTTGAAGAATTACTCACCGAGTCACACTGCAGAGGAGAAGAAAGGGGACGCGAAGCTGGATGGAGAGAGCAAAGAAAGGCAAAAGAGAGCAAAAAATAAAAAAAAATTAAAACAAAAATTAAAATTAAGGAAAACACTTCCCACCTGATCCTCAAAATTCTGGTTAGCGCCTCAGTTTGCTAAATAACTGTTCCACTCCTGGATCCTACAGAACCAAAATGTTTGACCAAAAAGGACAAGGCTGAGCCATGTTACACAGTTTTCTCTGTAAAGTATGACATTTTTATCATGAACATATAAAAGCGAAACATGCTGTGCGCCAACATGGAGGAGGGACTTGAGTCTTATTTCTCAACTAGGCCTCGGCCCGCTGAGCCTTCAGAGGAAGAAGAGGGACACTCTGCCACTGCAGTCACCAACCCTACTGATCAGACCGTGGGAGCATGCGTCCTAGATCCTGCAGGAAGCCCATGCACGCGGCTCCCCCTGGGCTAGCTGAGGTTTATAAAAGGAGGGGGAAATGCCCCATATCACTGCAAACCAAAGGCTCATGGGACGCTATCCTATAGAAGTCAATTGCTGTAAGCCCAAGGAGCAGGAAGAAACTTTTAGGATAAATCAATTATTAAAAATAAGTCAAAAAACCAAACCAAACACCATTAAGTAAATACCTGGCACTATGATTAATGATTAGAGCAAAAAGGAAAAGCAGGTGCGATGTCAATTCTGTTGATTTGTTTATTGGCGATTTCTGGCGCAAATCAGCCTCTTATCTCCAAGACTCTAGATTCTTTGCTGGACAAAAATAAGAATTATCCAAGAATGACGTACAGAACTAGTCTGGAAAAGTTAGGAATCTTCATGAGAAGTCGTCTACCAAACAAACTGTTACTAATTTGAAAAGCAGTGTAATAGTCTAGCCAACAGAAGCGGCACGGCAACAAAGGGATTTCAAAGTTGGTCATTTGTAAGTCCACAGGAGACTATGGAGGAAGGGGGTTTATATAAATCACAGAGAGAAAGATTAAATCATTCAGCTGGCCACCATGAAAGGCCCGATTCACCAAGCTCTTCTCCTCTGAGGAGGAAAGCATTAGTGAAGCAGGCCTCACTAATTTTTTTTTTAATTTTGTTTGCAGTTCAACTTATGTCATTCCTGAAGAGAGATTTAACATTTAAATGTCTTGTAAAAGCTGCCCCTACTTAGCCGCTCCAGACACTATGAATTAGAGAAGTGAAGAGTCATCACACAATCCCCAAGGCAGGCCTCGTGGACAGCACACAGCCGAAGCCTGAACTCAAGAAAAGAAGGTTTCACTAAGAAGAGCTATGACCATAATAAAAAGTATATACACACCTCTTTTACCCTAAAGCAGGGGGTCTCCAAACCAGACAGAGGCGGCGGCCACGCTGAACATTTCAAATCACCAAGGGAACGGGATCCTCCTTGGAAAGTTTGCTCGGTGGGGGGGGGGGGGGGTGGAGGGAGTCAGGAAGCCCACCTGGGGGATATGAAATACTGGGAAAGAGGGAGAGGTAGGGAGCAGATAGTGGGGAAGGAAGGCTTGGCTCCCGCGGGTGTGGTACGTAGGACCATCTGTGATACCAGTTCTTGGAAAATGGCAGCGCTGCCCCCTGCTCATTCCCTTCCCCAGAGGCTGCAGAATCGGGGTTAGCAGGGACAGCACGATATGGGGCATTTCTCCCTCCTTTTATAAACCGAGGCCACTTCGAGGAAGTCACTGGAGCGGGGGGATGAGACGGGAAGTACGCCTTGCAGCCCCCATCCCAATGACTAGCCTTTGGGCTGCAGCTCGGTCTCCACCCTGCTCAGTGAGCAGCCACAGGAGCAGGTTCTGCCTCCGCCACCACGTGCTCAGACACTCACTCCCTGTGCCATGACCACGAGTCGGTTCAAACCTCGCAGCCGGCATCGCCTCTCCTGACTAAAGCTCACACATCGTGAGATTAGCAGGGAGAGAAAAGTGGCAACTGTGAGCCACGGACTTGCTCACGGGCGTGGCACGGGTAACAGTGAGCGGCAGAGCAGGCGGCAGCAGTGGGGAATGTGCTCACACTACTCCTCTTGCAGCCGCCACCGCGAGCCACATAATATTTTGGCCATGGGCTGGATGTGGCCCGCGGATCACGGTTTGGGGACTCCTGCTGTAAAAAGAGTAAGAAATAAAATGGTCTTATTCCTATGTTTCCTTTTTGCCCAAACAAGAAACCAGTAAAGCCAAGAAGGTATATAGTCACTACCGCCCCTCAAAAAATATGAACTTCTTTAAAAAAATAAATAAATAAAATACACCGCTCTGGGGCCAGAGTGGACAAAAGCAGCCTCACCATGCACTGCCTGAAGCCAGCAAACCTCCCTAACTGGGCTGCTCTATCTGGGGCAGATCCAAGAGCATGCACTCTGGTGACAGGCTGAGCAGGAATCTGTCTGATGCTGGGGAGGGAATGCTTCATTTCCCGGCTAGCACTCTTCTTCAAATATTGTTTTAAGGGACGTAGCCTACCTAAGGCTATACAGCATCACAAAGTACACGCTAGAGTTACAAACACAACGTTTGAAATAAAACTACACTGAAGTGCTGTTGCGGTTACATTTTTGCCTCCTGCTGATCACAACTGTGGGAAGCAGGTGCTAAGGGGAGGGCACAAATGTTTAAAAAGCATCAGGTTTGTCATTTTAATAACACTGTGCAATTTTTATTTTTTTTTCAGCTAAAGGGAAAAGTTGTTCCAGTGCAGACGAACCCTTCTGGCAACTCTTTCTGCTTCCCCATTACCAGTTCAGCCTTGAGCAACAGGCAAAAAACTTGCAGCAGCTTTCTCTGATAATACAAAACGTTATAAATGCCACACTTGCAAAGGCATTGATTGTGTGTCCTTGTGATGGGGTGAGCGGGGAGGGGACGTAATCATGCTCACTGCTGAAGTGTTGCAAAGTTCTGGAAGGAGACCTGGGACAGCGACAAATCACCGCAATTCCCAGACTAGATATGTTGGGAGCAAAGGGGGAGGAGAGAGAAAATAGGGGAGAAATTCCCAGGGTAATTGTGAATGCAGGCTCCAGGGTGCCAGATCCCAGACCTGGCTCTGACCGAGCTGGAAGCACAAAAGGAACAGGAGCAAACACCGAAACCGCTCGGCAAAAGAATCACCCGGCCAAAAAAAAACGGGAAAGAAACTAAAATCAACTGCAAGTAGTAAAGAATGGCAGAGTGGCCTAGAAGTGGTTGTGGCAACGGGCCGAGAACCAGGGGTCAAAATCTGGTTTCTCCCTGACCTTCCTTGTGACCTTGGGCAAGTTGCTTTCTCTCCTGGTGCTTCGGATACCCCTCGCAGGCCGACGCAGGTAGCTGAGCGTTAAAGCCTCGTGGGCTTGATTTCAGCGCATGGTTTTAATGCTCAGCTTAAAATATATTTTTTTTTAACTCCCGATGCAATAAGCTAATGGTAATTTAAAAAAAAAAAAAAAAAACCCACATGCCTAAACTTTAAAAATGTGCATTCAGCACAGGTTGAATGCGTATTTTAACTCGGGAAAGGGGGTGGAGGCATCCCTGATAAGCTAGCGAGTAAGTGGCAGCAGCCTTGGGTTTATTTATTCTTGCCTTATATTGCGCCTTCCTACTTGGGGGCTATTCACAATGTACTCAACATTAATACCCACCCCAGCCCAGGTACCCCCCCCCCCCTATCTAATAGCACCTGAGCATCCCCATTTTCGTCTTCCTTTTTGGCTGGTGAGCTGCTACCACAGGAGGAACCAGTAACCCCTCACTAGGGCCCAAATCCCCCACCCAATCTAGGATTTTTTGTAAACTTCAATTGCCATCTCAAAATTTAAACTGAAAATGGCCAAAGCCATGTCCTAACTAAACTTTTCCATTGGGATAGTATTTTCCCGTGCACTATTTGTGCCTCTTTCAGCTCCCCCATGTGACTGCTTACACTTTTGTTCACTTTTTTCCATTCCTGTTTTTACTCTTGGCCCCCTTACCATATTAATCAGCTACGCTTCCTTTTATCGTTATCATCAACTTTATTGCTCGTTGTGCTACCATTACCCCCAGACCCTGGCCATCTGCAAAGGCTCAGGCACTAGCCTGCTTCTCTTTCACTCCATCCATCTTACAAGTGCCTTTTCCTGAGCTACGCTCAATCCTTCACCACCTGATCCCATCCACGGCTCTTTTCTTTGCCCAATGTAAAAGGCGTGACCTACGACGACCATTTTTCTGGGCCAATGTTCAAAACTGTCCTTTGTTCTCCCACCATACGGTAATTAATCTAAGGTAGCATGTTCCTTTCCAATATTGCTCACCCCTCACGAAATGCTTTGTTGCATCTGCCGACCTTCCATACCCAAATCCTTGGCCAGTGACGTGGCCAAATCCCAAGAGTGTTTCCTATCTCAAGGCAGCTTGACAACACTTTCTGGAACTGCAAAAGTCCTGTCCCAACCTTGTGTTTAAAACTGGGGCTTCCACCAGAGGCCTCAATTTGTACTCCTCCACAAGCTGAACTGGGCATAATAATATTTTGTCCCCTGTCTGTCCTGGTATTACTTTGCATTCTCCTTTCTTTCTATCTGTTTTTGCATCAATACAGCCACACCCATACTTAGCCTTCCCCCGAATGCACATCTCTTGCTCTCGCTGGGCCATGGATTTTAAAACAAGTTTATAGCACAACTACCGTTCCCTCTAAGCTGTGCCCATTCACAGATGGTGAAACCTGCGCACACAAGAAATCTCAATATTATTTGCAGGATGCTTACTCGTAGTGCACTCATTTGGACATGGCTTATAAAAAGTTGCACGGTAAGAAAGTTTGAGTGAACACTGGGTACCACCTCACTAACTCTAAATGCCCCAAAGTACCTGATTAGGAATGCTTCTCCAAATAGTTCAGCCTCCTAGCCATTTCATGCTGTCTCAAGCAGGATTTCCATCCTTTTCCACCAGATGCTTGTCACTATGGACCTTGAATGCTTCTTCCATTATATTTGCTTTATTGCCCTAATGGTGCAATAATTTGCATTTTGTGCCATGAATAGCAATGCTTTGCCCCCTGATCTTGTATGCATCTTTTGAAAAACAATAAAGACGTGCTGCATTGAATATGGTTTTCCACCTAGCTTTTATTATTAATTTATTTTATTGCAGTTACTGAAATTTTTAGGATTTGCACTTTTATAAAAAAACTTTTGCCTGCTTATGTATATCTCATTGTATTGTACGTATAATTTTTATTTTAAACCTCTTTGATTCCAAATTATTGAAACTGCTCCCAACTTTTCTGGTAGTGCCAACATTGCCCAGTGCCTAAAATCATGATCAGAATAGATGGCGTGGCCTTTCATGACCCTTGAGAGGTCATAAAAACCCTATGTTTAACCACCTAATTGAATTTTCTCCTGGACCTTCCAGTAGGCCTTCTGCTTTACTGAGTGTTACCTCACCAAGAAAACTCCCAGACCCCTCACTGCTCAACCCTCTGCCTCAGATGTCAGTCACCTATAATAAAACTGGACATGTTTAAACACAGGCCTTTTGCTGTGAGATGCAATTATTTTAAAACATGTCAAACCCATTTCTTGAAGCAGTTATAGCAGCATGCCTGAATGTGGGGAAGGGATTTGATCTACCTTTGTTTACCTGCAGTTTATTATTGTTAGTCCTGGGGGACTTCTGCGCTACTGTGAAGAGCAGAATTTGGCAGAGGAGACCCCAGCATGCCATAAACTGAGCACACGAAGATGAAGGCCCCCCTATGCCGCGAACGGAGTGTGCTCCGCTTGCGGCAAAGATGAAAGTTCCAGTGAGAGTGAGTGTGTGTGTGTCAGAAGAGAGGGAGAGGGTGTGAGAAAGGGGAGGGGGTGAGAGAGCAGGGGGGTGAGCAGGAGAGTGTGAGGGAGAGCACAGAAGGTGAGAGAGCAGGGATGCTTGAGTGTGGATGCCAGAGAGAGGGAGCCTTTATGAGGAGATTGTGAGTGTGTATGTGTGTGAGAGATTCGGAGCATGTGTGTATGTGAGGGTGCTAGCCTGTGTGAAGGAATTGTGTATGTGTGAGAGGATGCATGAGAAAGAGAGTCATAGGTAGCCTGTGTGAGGATATATGTGTGAGAGAGAAAGGGAGCATGTGAGAGAGGGACCCTGTATGAGGGGGGATGTGTGTGCGCGGGAGAGTGAGGGAGCCTGTATGAGGGTGCATGTGTATGTGCACTAGAGAGAGGGAGCATGTGTGTGAGAGAGGGAGGGACAGAGGGAGTGTAGATAGAGTGGAAGAGGTTGAGCCTAGAGATGGAGGGAAGAGATACTGGCAGGTGGAGGAGTTGGGGCCTAAGAGGGCAAAGTGGCCAGGGGAGTAGGGAGAGCGAGTAAAAGGGACACTCTTACAGTGAAATTCTAGGGAAATTCTGCTCAAAATATTAAAATTCAGCATCTCTAAATAATAACTTTTTTCTGTATTAATTTAAAATGTAATTAAAGACTGTCACGTAAATTGTGTTATTTTGACCAATATAAAGTTTGCAGATTTTTAAGTTTTGTGCTCAGAATTCCCCCAGGAGTATATTGTGTACAGCAGCAAATGGGAGGGGGGGGGGGGGACCCCTGGCTTGAGCTCGGCTACACTGCGTTAACCTGAGCCAGACCGACATGCTGCTTCATTCCCCATGCTCCCCAATGTAGACAACTTGCACCTCAGCTCTGAAAATGACAAATGATCCTTTATTGTTCCATCATGGTAATATACATCTGAATGCCCCCTCCTCTAATCATACATTTTCTTAGTGCCAGTAGATAAGCTGAAATAAACTGTGTCAAGGATCCTCTTGCCCGCCATTTACTCTTTCAACAATCTTGAGAGACTTCCTCACCCATGGAAGAAAGGCTCCCACATAATAAAGTCCCCCAAACAGGAGAAGGGAGGGACCCTCACTGCAGATCGACCCTAACTCCAGACTTCCAAAATCTTACACACTCTGAATGTGTCCCCATTATTTTCCTGAATAATTAACCCTCAGCTCCACTTTATTGTTTTGCCCCTCCACCACCACCTTAGGTAACAGCAGAATTTAATTGTGCCCTCAAAGTAGCTAATCAAAATGTATTGATCCCCCCCCCCCCCAAAAGGCTGTAAAATATCAACTGCTGCTTTGCATTTAATTCCCAAGCAGATTGAATTTTCTTATTGCATGAAAACTGCTTCCCAATCTTATCCTTCTCTCCTCCAGCGTCTCCACCCACCATTAGCATTCCCCACAATGGACTTTGCTGAATCCCACCCCTTAAACTGAAAAAAATCCACCATTTTCCTCTTCTTCACAGGTCCTTTACCTGTCTTGCTCTAAGTATTTCAAACTTCATCTCCACTTTTTAATCCTGCAGTTGGATTCTGACTTTTGCCTCCATACAGCATGTCCTAAAATAAATTCCAAGCTATCTTTTCAGACACCAGTAAGGATGTGAATATACAGCCCCCACCGCATTACTCTGATCTCACTACTGCATAGCAAAGAGCCGTGTCCGGTCTCCTGTGTTAACCCATGAGCCCCCTCAACTTTTAACAAAACCCAGCATTGCTTCTTCTCTGCTTGCTGTTTTCACAAAGTGCTGACTTCCTGCCTGCCCAACGTTTTTGAAAGCAGACAATGGCTAGGGTTGTAAATGAAACCATCCTTGGATTAATCTGTTATCTCACTGAAAGATTGCTGGGACTATAAATTAAATCAATCTTCTCTAGAAAGTTTTAAACTGCACATTTTCTGAAATTATAACTTTAAGGGGCAATGTATCATCAAAGTAACCTTGACAAACAAGTTTAGCAAAACATAAGTGAACTATTATTTTCTTATACTGTAAAAACTGTTCCCCCTGAAGGATAGTAGGATTCAACTTGTAGGCAAGCTTAGTGAAACATTCATTAAATATATACCCCCATCCTAGCTAAACAATTCAATTCAGCGTGTACTAGTTATCTGTCTATACATAATAAATATATGTACCACCTCTCTCTCCCCCTACCTAAAACCCCCCTGGTGCCTGCTCTCATCATATTCTTCCATCAACTCCTAACTATTGATCCTTTTATAGAATCGGATCTTTTTATTTAAAAAAAACTGCAGTTTGGTATTGCTGGGGAACCCATCCAGTTTCTTATTTATTTAAAAATGTTTATATCCCGCCTTTACAAATATAATTTGATCAAAACGGTTTACAGTAATAAAAAATAAAAGAATAAGTATAAATTATAAAATAAAATAGAAAAAAATTACAAAAACTGGTTAATATAAACAAAATAAATAATAATTCATTAAAAAAACAACAGTAAAATAAGCTAGTGCCAAAGAAGACCGCAGGAGTTACATTTATTTTGAACGGCTGAGAGGAACTTTTTATATTCTTTTTATGATTGTTCTCTTATTTGAATGCTTTGTAAAAAAGAGATATGTTTTTAGAAATTTTTTAAATTGTAGTCTGTTTGATATTTGACGGAGAGAGCTAGGTATGGACCTGCAACTGATAAAGCTCTTTTTCTAGTAATATCTAATCTAGCTAGTCATATTGAAGGGATTTCCAGAAGGTTTTTGGACAGGGATCTTAAGTGTCTGGTTGGTTTGTAAATACGGAGAGTAGAGCATAACCAGGTGGATGACCTTACTTTTGTATTCCTGAAACAGCTTCTTATAAAATGCACTATTATAAACCAGCACATTCAGAAAATCTGCTTTACTGCCTCTGGCTTGTTGCCAAAAGCCCCCCCTTGCACAAGCTGCCATAGTTTACTACTAATGCCTGTATGACCTTGCTCATAACTTAACAAGTTGATATAATTTGTGTATGAAACGTAGCTGTTAATATGACTCACAGCATTTTGCTCTTTAAAGACGACAATCATCTTAGAGGTATTCTGCTCACACCCCTTCCCTTCCAATCCATGAGGCCGATGCAATATTGGGCGCGGAGCTCAGCTCGGTGCTAAACGCATAGTTGGACTTGCGTTTTGAACGCTCAAGACATACACCCAATGCAATATCGGGATTAGTGCATCCAAAACGTGTGTCCATACCAGAGTGCAGCTAATAGCCCTCATCACGTGCAAATGCCAAGTTGATGAGGCTATTAGCTAGTATCGATGTGTAAAAAAAAAAAAAAAAAAAAAAAGTGCACCCGACGCACACATTTTAACCCTCAAAAAAAGTTATGCCAGCCCAGAGCTGGTGTTAAGTTTTGCAACACCCCAAGCCATGCTCATAAAAGCAAAAAATATAACTTTTCTATGATTCCATTGCAATGATATTAAGTTAATATCATTGCAATACTAAGTAGGAGGAATCACAGAGAGCTGCAATATGAAAAAAAAATCTTGACAGTGGTCAGGTTAGGAAAAGGGAAGCTCAATTTACAAACGTTCATTTTCCTAACCCATGGCTGTGCATGGATCAGGAAAACGGACGCTCGGAAAAATTGAGTGTGTTTTCCTTACCTACGCACAGCCACTTCTCATGGGGGCTCAATACCATGGACGCACAATTTATCTATTGCGCGTCCCTTTTAGCGCGCCAGCTCATTTGAGTATTACATCGAGTGCCCAAGAGAAGGGATGTGCGCACATTCAAAAAATGTGTCCAGGGAGGACGTCTGTTTTTTGCGCCCATGATATTGCATCAGCCCCGTGTGTGTGCTCAACACCCACACCATATTTACGTTCTCTGTTCCTGTAGCCAGCTGCCTCCTTTATCCGTTGTGTGTGTGCACAACACTCACATCATACTTTCTCTGTTCCTTGCCTCCTGAACCTGTTGTGGATGTGCATAATCACACCCAACATACTTTTCTATTCTTAAAGCCCATGATGTCTGGGGTCCACAAGAGCCCATACGTTCAGGTAAGAGTAGCAACTGTCATTCTGTGCAGTTACCCCCATATCTTCTGTTTAGGGTAGTAACTGCCATTCCGTGAAGTTAACCTGAAGAGAAAGCATAGGGCTAATAGCTGCCATTCCATGCAGGTTACCCTCTCATGTTCTCAGTTCCAGCAGTCCAGTAGTTCATTTTCTCTCTCCATGAGGGCCTCTACCCCGCCTTATTTATATCCAGGTCCCTGGCCACATCTCCTCTGTCTGCATCTCTATCTGGTCCCTCCTCGCTCCAGTTTGGATCTTTGGTATCCCTGCTGCTCATCTGTCTGCATTTCAATCTGGTCCCACACCACTCTGTGCCTGCCCATTCTCTCTAAAGTCCCTCGCTGTTCTCCTCTTCCATCTGCATCACATTCAGGACACTTGCTGACCCCTGACATGCCTCCAGATCTCTCTCTCCCCTCCAGTCCTTTGCTGGCCTGAGAATCTATCAGTTTCTTCTTTATTCCCATCCCAGCTTTTACCGTACCATAGGCACTAATGTCATGTGGTGAAACTTGTAATATCCACAACAGAAAAACCAGCTGCGCAGTCTATACTCCACTAATCTAGTTCCAAAAGTTCATGCACTACACACACACACAATCAGCTTCTTCCAGGTCATTTCAGCCTGCTTCCTAATGAGAACGATTTCACAGGCCACCCATGTACCTGGTATCCAGCTGCTTTTCATCTGCTGAACCTGCGGCCCAATCTCCTCTCCTGCTTCCCTTGCATTGAATCAGGTTGGCACACTGACCTGGAGATCTCCATGTTGGTACTGTACTGGGACTGCCATTCCTTACAAAACAACGTCCATGTGATCTTACATCAAATGAAACAGAATTCCTAGTTGAAGAAGTAAAACCTCTGTTGCCCCCCTTCCTTTCTGCTGCTGATGCTATTTGTCTGCCCAAGCCTTGCCTTGAACCTTTTTATTATTTTTTCTCTTTCTCCCCCACCTTTTCTGCTGTGACCAACCAAGCTTGCTATGCTGATTGCTCTATCGCCCCCCTCCTTGCTTTGTTTCACACCACAGGGATCCCAAGGGATAGAAGCTGGGACACCCCCCCCCCCTTTTTTTTTTTAAATAAAACTAAAGAGGAGAGGCCAAGGGCTTGGCCATCTAGGGGGCGGCTATGACATCTTAAAATGCGTTTGAAAGATAATTCAAAGGGGAAGGCAAAAAGTAAGTACTAGGAGCAGTGGGGAGGCTGGTCTTCCTGGTCCACCTTTCCACCTCCCCCATACTCCTAGCCACAGAAGCACAGGCCCCAGCTAGCCTGCCCAAAACACAGTCAAGATCTTTTGTGCAGTAGTGTTTTGAGTTTTTTACTTTTCTACCCTTTGCACCACCGCCTATCAGCCTTTCTCATTTTGCACATTTAAAAACTCGTTAGTCAAGTCCATTCAATCTGATTGCAAAACGAATCAAGCACAAGTCTCTCATTTATGCGTAGGACTGGCTAGAATAGGTTTAAACTTCTTCAAAGAAACGCAAAACTCATCTTGAAACCAAGGGTTGCAAAGAGGCTTTCCAGGCAGGCGATCTTAACTTACAAAAAGTAGCAGGTCTCCCACACAAAGGGGAGGCCCGGCCTGGTGGGAAAGAGATCGGATCATGTGGGTGCAACACACACCAAAACCTCAGCCTCAACACACACACGGCACAGGGAAAGAGCTGCCCAGCAGGAACCCCCTCCCCCTCCCATCCCCGGAGACCGATCCAGCAGGAAAACTTTCAGGAGCACCGAAGCTGGCAGAGGACAACTTACCGAGCGCCCTCAGCAGGACCCGGGACACCGACTTCCCATAGAAACAGAGAGCAAGCTCAGCCCCGGCCGTCAGAGCCTGCAGGGGAGGAAGAGGCAAACAAGGCACCAAGCCCAAACACAGGAAACGGCGGCCGGGCCCCGCCCCCGATGGGGGTGGGGAATCGAGCCAAGGGGACAGGGGGCCGATAGGAAACGGAGGTATGTTAGGGCGAAGTGGGGTAATGGGAGCCCGGGGAGAAAGGATCCGAGAGGAATAGTGAAACTGTGGCTGGTGCAGGCTCAGACACACACGCCCTTGTTTCCTTCAGCAATGGGGGGGGGGATGTGTATTGTTACAGTTTAGGGTCTTCTCCCCTGCCCGCCCGCCCCTGGGTTCGGTGGCGTCCCTGAACCAATGCCCGGTTCGGGCAGGAAGCGTCCAAACACACACACTTTGTTTTGTCGCCGCACCTTTAACAAGGCAGAGCCTGCGTCCTCACGGTTTCGTGACGTCACCGTTCCCCAGATAAGAGCTGTCTTAGTTCTTTGTTGTACTGCTGCAGCCCTGAGGATGCCGGCTCAGTCCAGACCGCAGGGACCGTGCCCCGGCCCGCTGGCTGGCGCGGGAGGCGGCACGCATGGTCGACTAGCACCGGCCGTACCAGGGCACAGCTGCCATTCCTGGTCCGATTACTGGCTGGAGCCTCCCAGCCTCTTCCCAGGGCTGTTCTCCGCCCCAGCACAGCTTTCCCTAGCTTGGGGCGGGAACCTCTCCTTCCAAAGAGTCCCAAACACCTTCCTATTAGTGCTTCAGGCTCCCCGGCCTCTAACGTACATTTTAAACAGTTCCTGCCTCTAAGTAGACAAACTAACAATCCGGCAACTGTAATGATACCACGCACAGTTGTCTGTCTTTGATATATTCCCCGATACCCACAGCGTCCCAGCAGGCCCTCCTCGCCCCTCCCAGTGACTCTCCCCTGGCCTGTATCCGCATACAGGCACAGGCAGGGAGCTAAAGGCCAGAGGACAGGAGCTGGGTGTCTTGTCTGTGCGTGCAGCATGAGAGCAACAGGAAGCGGGGGAGCGGTGAGGCAGCGCCACAACAGCTACTACGTGACAGGGGTAACTGATCCTACCCAGCTTTACAGTATTATTATCAGTACCCTCTACTTTGTTCTGTCTTCCCACCCTTCTTGGGGTGGGGTATGTCTCTATTTCTCCCATTCAGACTTTCCATATGGTCCCCCATCTCCCCTCCAGTGGGTGTGGGTATATTTTCAAATTTCCTCACCGCTGTGGGTATAGATGAGGGTGGATTAGTGAATACTCTTTTACCCTCTCACCCATCATGTTGTAGCTCCCACTTCCTCCCCCTCCCCCAAGGGGGGGAGTGAAGATAAGGGAAGTGGTGCAAATGAGGGGGTGTATGGTTGGGGCACTTTGGCCCCCTACTAAATCCTTTGGGTGGGGGGGAGGGAGAGCTGATGCTTTAGGTGGGATGTGGATTTGGAGAGAAGGGTTGTACATGAGGGAGCTGGTGGGGGAGTGTTATAGAGAATTAGGTAGGGAGCTGGGGGGGGGGGAGTGTAAGTGGGGCGATGGGACACAGGGAGGGGTTTTGAGTGGAGAAGACGGAGCAGCAAGAAGAGCAGGTGGGGAAATGCAGAGTGGAGCAGGTAGGGGTGAGTGGGGAGATAGCAGGGAGTGGGAATGGGTGTGGTAGGGGAGGTAGGTGGGTTGTGTGGGAAAGCGCCTACACCTGAACAATATGCCAAAGTCAAGCTGCAGAACACAAAAGGGTGGATTTTAAAAGCCCTACGCTCGTAAATTCCAGCGTTTATGTGCGCTGGGCGAATCTTCAAAGGGGCCCGGCCCCACGCATAAGTGCCGGGCCTCTTCAAAGGGCTTGGACAGTGCCATTGCTCGCTGTCCTAAAGACTCTGCTCTCAGCATGCACATCTTACTTCAGGTCGGGCCCTGAAGTAATAAAACACACACACACACACAAAAAAGAATAGGGAGGGTTTAGGGGGGTGGTAAGGGGAAGGAAGGTTAGGTAGGGGTATATGGAAGTTCCCTCCCAGTCCGCTCCTTAATTGGAGCAGACTGGGAGGGAACTGGGGAAGGCCAGAATGCGTCAGCGTGCAGAGGTTCCATTAATTCTCTCCCCCCCCCCCTTGCATGCGCCACCCACCCATACGTGTGTGCATTATAAAATCCAGCGTGCATGTGCGAGCAGCCCACAGATTTTTTTTTTAAACATGCACGTGCTGGCACACACGCATGTTACAAAATTGGCGTGTCAATGTTTGCATGCTGGGAAACACATGCACATTGGAAGTGCATACTATTTAGCTGAAGGTGCCCTCCACAGAGAGCTTATGTTTTGTTCAGCTGTAGGTGGATGTGCCAGAGAGTTCATGCGGGTAATGTATCTCCTTTTAAGGCTGAGGTGGCATAAACTCACATTTTTGGTGGCCAGAATTAGGCTACATTGTGGCCAGTGTGGAAGAAACATATAACAGAAGTAAAGAGGTAAGTAGTTGAAGTTGAAAAGGGTGTGATCAAAATGGCCTTGCATGTAAGACTGGCTCTGGGCATCTTATGCACAATCTTTCATCCAAGGCCATTTGGGCAAGGCATGGCAAGTGAAATCAAAGGGTAAGCTTTCTGGAATGGACAACTGTCACCTTAGGGATGCAGAGCATCAAAGTGCGTACTCTTCTGCTACAAGTCCCTGCCCTAGTGAGCCTACCTTTTGCTTTCACTTGGCATGCCTTATCCAAATAGCCTTGCATACAAGATTGGGCCCAATTTGGGATGCTTAGTGCCAATCATGCATGCATGGTCAGTGTGGTTATACTCCTGACTATTTACTTAGCCATTTTATATACCCTCGTTCCAAATAGAAGATCACAACGCCTTACTTTCTTACTCCTATTTTAAAAGCACTTTTCTGCATTAGTGCAGATTTTTCAGGTTAACTCACATTTTAGCATGTTTTTTTTTCCCATTTAGTGCACTTTTTAAAAATCCTGCTTTATTTGCATTCCATTAGTTCTCTGCATTCTGCGGGTTCCTCTGGTTTTTTTTTTTTGTTTGTTTGTTTTTTGTTTTTTTAACAAGCATGTTAAGTAAAACCTCTGCAAAAGTTTAACTCCAGTTTTAGCACAGGTTTTATTACATCGCCCCTTGTAGAGAATATAAATCTATACAACTAATTCTCACTACACTCACCAGGTGGCAGCACACATTCACATTGAATCTTTCAGTCTGATACAGAAGAGCTGTGTATTCCATCAGAATCCAGCAAAGCTAACTGTTTCAATGATAAATACATTAAAAAGCTGAACGGTAGGGGAAGCCCCCCTCAGTTTCCCCAGATGTGCCCATGTGCTCCCTCACATCCCCACCTGCTTCCCAGGTTTGGAAGTCGCAGGCCAGCCCACCCTGCTGTGTTGCACCATGCGGGAAAGAAAAAACTGAAAAAGTCAGCTACAGGCCAACTTCAACAGGTCCACGGCCTGTGTGGGCATAATTTAATGATTAAATGACTAGACTGTAAGACTACTTATTGTGTGATCATTACATGATTAATATTTTACATCCCTAGTTGAAATTATCCTGTAAGCTCAAGAGCATACAGTCTGGACAGGTGATTGTGATGATTTGACTGGCACAATAGGGAAGGAACATGGAGACTAAAGTCACTAATACAGGTTACATCCTGTTTAGATTAAAGGTAGGCAACTCCAGTCTTGAAGTGCCACAAACAAGTCTGGTTTCAGGATGTCCACCATAAATATACTTGAATTATTTTTGCAAACAATGGAAGCAGTGCATGCAAATATATCCTGTACCTATTCATTATGCATATTTGGAAAACTCTGGTCCTGGAGTGCTTGTGGCACTCCAGGACCAGAGTTGCCTACCCCTGGTATAGGTAAGCCTTACAGTCCCACCCTTTCCCACAAAGGGTCATGTGACACAGCCAAGGAATTTTGTAGGATGACCTTTTACTATCAGTTCTCCAACACTTCTCTCCCCTCCCTGTAGGTATTCTGACCCCCTTACTCCCTACATACATCTGTCCTCTCCCTCTCTGTCCTTCTATCCATTCTTCCCCTTCTCCCTCCTACTATCCATTTGTCTCCTCTCCCTTCATACAATATTTCCTCCCTCTATTCTCTCTCCTTCAGATATTGTCCCCACTGCCTCCTCCAGCTATTCTCCTCCTTCATCCCTCTATCCAATCTCTCTTTCCCGTCTCCCACTTTCCATCCCTACAGGCACTCTATCCCTTGTGTCCACCTCCATCTAGGCATGCTTTCCCTTCGTTCTCCACCTCTCCAGCTATTCCCTCCATCTTCTAGGCCAGCGGTTCTCAACCGGTGTATCGCCAAGAACACGCAGGTGTGTCACCACACTTCCTGGTCCCCCGCTGCTCCCCCTAGCCAAGTGAAATAGGTCCTCCACCCAGGTTTAAAATGCTGATAGCGGAACGTGGCAGGACAGCTGAGGCAGCAGGATGCTCTCTTCTTCCCGCGCCCCAGAAGAAGAAGAAGTGGTGAGCAGCAGGTGTGTGCGTGGGAAGAAGAGACCATGCTAGTGTGGGCAGCATCGACCTGAAGAAAAGAAGAGAGGCAGGGCCTGAAGGATGAGCAGCGTAGCTCGGACTAAAATGAGGAAGAAAGTCAACTGTCGCGGCCGATGGGACTCCTTTCTCCGCGAGGTCTGAAAATGAAGGAGGTTGCTGCTGCCTTTAGGGTTGGGAGGAGACTGCTGCTAGTTCGGGGGAGGGGGGGGAGTGAGTGAATGAGCAAGCATGTGTGTTTGAGATCCTGTGTATGTAAGTGTGAGTGAGACAGCATGTATGTGAATGAGAGCTGGTTGAGGTGAGGGAGCATTTATTTATTTATTTATTTATAGGTTTTGTATACAGTTAGAGGGGGTTCCATCACAACGGTTCACAACAATTAATTAAAAAACTAATACAATATCAGGTTCCTAAAACATATACCTTGCCTTATTATAAACTATAAAACAAATTAAAAATCTAGCAATTCATATTCAGAACAATTAACAGCAAGAGTATGTCAAACAAAGTACAATGAATTGAAAAACCAATATTCAGAAAGATATGAAAAAGTGTAGATATCTATGGTAAATGGGAATATCATGAAATGCCTTCCTAAATAACCAAGTTTTGATATCTTTTTTGAATGTTTTTAAAGTTTTGTTGTAATCTCGTTTCAGTTGGTAAGGAGTTCCATAAGGTAGCACTTGTTAAAGATATTGCTCTCTCTCTGACCAAAGTTAACCGGGCTGTTTTTAGGGACGGAATTGGTAAAAGTCCTTGATTTGTCGATCTGAGATTTCTTTGTGGTGTATGAATTTTTATTACCATATTGAGCATGTGAGTAAATATGAGAGAGAGAGCATATGTATATGTGTGTGTGTGTGTGTGTGTGAGATTGAGAGCTGGTTTAAGTGAGAGAGCATGTGAGTATGTGATTGAGAGCCTGTGTGTAAATGAGAGAAAGAGAGAGCATGTGAATGAGTGTGTGTGAGAAAAAAAGACAGCATGTATGTGTATGATTGAAAACCTATGTGCGTAAGCATGAAAAGATAGACAGCATGTGTGTAAATTGTAATTGAGAGAAATGTGTAAGTGAGAGAGAAAAAGCATGTGTGTATGTGAGCGATTGAGAGCCAGTGTGAGGGAGAGAGAGGGGAGAAAGTTCCAAGCAAACCACCCCCTTCCTGCTAATTCAAAACAATCTCAAGGCACCTGGATATCAAACGTTCCCAGATATGCAGAGCAAAACAGTTTTTATATCCTTATTTTTCATTACTGGGTCTTTGTGTCTGCTATTTTAAATATTTTATTGGTATCTAGAAATTTTAGATATGAGTTCTTAATTATTGGATATTCCATTCATCAGCTGTTTTGAAATAATCTGTTCTTTTTGTTAGTATGGTTTTACTGCTACTGATTTTATATTTCTTGATTTGTTTTATGAGGACTGGTGATGTTTCTCTTTTTCCTTTGTTACACTGCATACAGTCTCTGGCTTGTTGCAGTTTCCAGTTCAGTTTTTGTCTGCATGTTTCTATTTATACTTTATGGTCTCTTTATTAGGTGAGGGTTTGCACTTATGATTTAGGTGAGGTTTTCTGCTGGTGTGTAGTTTCTGTGTAGGGTTCTATAGCAGCCTGACTTGGTCCATTTTCCTAATAGGAAATGTATTGGTTTCTTAAGGTCTGGTGTAATATTTTCAGTGTTGCCTTTTCTTAGGTAAGGTGGTTACTGTTTAAGTGCTGGAAATTGGTGCTGTTTTGTTTTGGGATGTTTACTATTTATGCAATTTCTGTTCAGATAGTAAGTATCTTTTCCTTGTGTCATTCTTAACAATAAAAATAATACTGGACCTTTATTTATTTTTTTATTTCCGCCATGAATTGTAATGAGCAGTGAGACACACATGTGAGCGTGTGTCACGATGGGAAAAAGGTTGAGAACCACTGCTCTAGGCATTCTCCCTCCTAGCCTTCCTCCAGGTACTCTTGTCTCCTTCTCGTACCTCCCCTCCCCCTTTCTCAATGTACATAATATACAAATTCTGTAATCACTTCAGTAGAAGCAACACAAACTTTCCACTACCAGGATCTTTAGAAATAACACAGAATCCAGTTTAAAAAAAACAAAACACATTCCTGTATATAGCAAACTTGGCATACCAAAACTGCTTGGACTCAGTCAGCAAAAGTTCTACCAATGAAAGGCAGCAAATATTACACTGGGCCCTAGAATACCAATATACTTCTTACTAGGAAACAGAATAAATCAGACTGCTACAAGTCCTTATATGGAAACTGAACACAAGTAAAGTACTTCACACATGCAGAACAGAAACAGACTCTCACCTAACATGGAATAAGGGAGCACAAAAACCCAACAAGCCACACTGTGCATGCAATATAACATTGGAGAAACAGAAATGTACGTCCTCCTGTACTGTGCAAAATATAAAGACTTAAGATGCACATTTTACTAAGATGACATTACCAAACTTAAAGCTTTTTTATGTTATCTGGGCATTTTATTTTTTAAATAGTATTGGTTCTGGTCTTTCATTTGTGTGCTTTCAGTGCTTCTATCTTCTCCATTTTCCTTTTCTAATGTCTTCTTTCCATTTTTCTGTTTCTTCTCTCTCTTGTTTGCTTCACCCCCCCCCCCCCCCACTACATTTGTCTGACAATGATCTTTTCCTTTCATCTTGTATCTCTTCCTCTTTGTTCACTCATAGCTCAATTTTACCCTATCCTTCAACTCCCATTCTCACTGCCACAACATTTCACCCTCTCATCTCCTCCCCAATTTCCTGTTTTCCCTTCTGTCTTTCAACCACTCCCTGGTCCCCCATGTCCACCTTATGTGCTCAGCCAATCTCCAGCCCTCATCCCCCAACTCAAGCTCCTTCCCTGACTCTCTTTCCTGTGGTTCTAGTCCCTTTCTTCTGTCACTGTAGATCGTTTACCCCTCTTCATCCTCTCTCGCTCTCTGTGCCTCCTTTCCTCCCAAGATTTGAAGACTCCCACCCCTGATCTTCTGTACACTATGAATATTTCCTCCACCCAAATGTGATCCTCTCTGTTCCACCAATTCCAGCACCTCTCTTCCTTTAACTGTGGTTCTCTCTCTTTCCCTCCCTCCCCATTCTAGCTCCTGTGCCTCTATCCTAGATCCTCTCTCTTACTTCAAGGCTCCCATTGCAAGTCTCTTCCTCCCATAGCCCCTACCCTATTTACAGTCTCTCTTTTTCCTTGTCACTACCTGCCCCTGTATAGTCTTCCACTGTCCCCATTACATGTAGGTCTTCTATCCTGTTCCTCATTTCCTGTATCTCTCCCTCCTGTATCGCCAGCTCTTCTTTGGGTCCCCTGCAGCTGGCAGGAGGAACACATCACATCATCTATCTCTCTCTACTGCATGGGGACAGTATTGTGGTTTGAGCTTTGAGATCTCAATCTCATGGCTCATCCTGCGAGAAGAGCCAGCAAGGTTTAGGAAGCTGATGCATTGTTAAGCATTTCTCCTCCTGCCAGTCTTGTGAATGGCAGGGGGTTGGCATAGAGGCAGACCCAGCTCACCAGGCTTGGGGAAAGGATTTGCCTCTAGTCTCATACTGGTCACTTATGATCACCACTGCTGCTCAGCTGATTGACTGGACAGTCCCAACAGGCAATGCCTGTAGCACCTAAAGTGCCCTCATCTCATGTGCCCCGGGCAGCGGCCTAGCTCGCCTTACCCAAAGGCTGGCCCTATTATGGGAACATCCAACAATATATCATTAACATAATATTTTTAAGCATGTCTTTTTTTATGCTGCACATATTTCTTTTTAAACGTTTATCTTTTATGTATGTTTATTTTACCCTGCCCTGAAGGCAGGTAATAAATATTTCAAATAAATACAAGCACATGAGGTCAGCATCATCTCAAAGTCAAGCTCCACCGAGGATACAGGAATATGCTACGGAAGCAAGGACAGACTGGACTCAATATTCATCAACTAGGTCACAAAATACTCCGTGCACCCCAAAACAGCAGATTTGGACTTAACTGTACTGCTGATATAAAAAAGGGAGAAAAAGCAAAAAGTTTGGGTCTAATCTGGAGCTCTCACACCATCAGGAGACACTGGGTATCAGCGACCTTGGATCTCACTCTAGGCAAGCCCTGACTGTTTCCTTCTAAGGGAAAAGATTTCTACAAATACCTTGTGGCTCTGCCAGAACAAGATATACAAAAGCTCCTTTCCGTATGAGTAAGAATAAAATCTTTAATAACTAATCATGATTAATTATACATAAGCATGCAGCAAAGTACTTTTAACATTCCAACAAAAAGCTTAATACGTCAGCATGGATTGGAAAGCCTCTCATATTTGGGACTTGTTTGGGACTTGTTACATTACAGTAGTAGCACTCAGTCTACGGCTGTTTCCCTTCTGAGCAAACTAGACTCACTATGGAACATATTGTGACTACTTCTAAAAGCAGTAAAAACAGAAACGTGAGGTAACAGCTTTTGATGTTCCTCTTCTCCTTTAGTACCTCTTGTTTAACAGGCAAAGTCAGAGTTTTCAGATTTACGCATCCTCTCCAGTGTGATTGCACAATATAAATTTGGGTCTGCATCAGAGCAGGTTTTTTTGGGTTCTCTCATCATGGAGAAGTAGTGACATCTGGTGGTCCAGTAATGGTTAGCAGGCAAACACCTTTTCTCAGTTTCTGCTTCCAAATAAGAGGGGCCTTTTTTTTGTGTGTGTGGAGAGGGGAATGAGAAATCTGCTGTTCTGAATACAGCAGATTGAGTTCCATATTCAAAGGCCTCCATTGCATGTAACTATCTCAAGCATACTCATTGTGGATAACTTGACAATCAAAATGGCTGGGGGGTATTTGTTCCAGGGTCAGTTTGAGAAACACTACCTTAGTTTTAAGCAATATAGATCTTTTACAAGGCTACTGTTTCATGTTAAATGTAAGATGAGTGAACAGAAAACAGAATCGAAGACCAGTCTATATTTTCGGAGATTATTTAGTCAGGAGATGCAATAAAGATGGCAGTGTTTCCCATAACAGCTACTTCATACAATACAAAAATATAATTAGCGTCTATTCCTTATGAGATTCCCATTCCTTTACGTAAAGCAATGTAAACTATTCACAACAAATTGATATCAATTCAGAGCAGCATTGCCTCTAAGCCAGCAAATATGGCTTCTCCCATTGTAGAATCTAACGCACTCAAGCATCTACAAACTAAATACTGATCTTTCCTGCCAAACTGAGATGACATCATATGTCCATTCCAATGTGAGGATCATAGTGTGTGTATATGTTATAGTGCAATAGATAAATGTACAAAAATATCAATCTTTCCAGTAATTAAAAAAATGCTCTATCGTGAACAAAACAGTTTGCGATAGTTATATAAATCATTGCTTATAATATGAACTTATTTATAAAATTATAAGTGTCTATTTGATTAATTATTAAAAAATGAAATCTAATAAACATGGAAAAATGTTAACTGATCATTTAACAGCTACAGGTATGAATTTAAATACCAATTTTTAATTATATTTTGAATTAAGTTCTAAATGATTAATCAAGACAAAGGCACTAATAACTTGTTTTACATTCAATAGAATTGTTACACTGTTCAAAAACAAGCTCTCTCGCAGATTTTAAAGAATATGTAAGGTATAACTATGATATGAAGTAGTTTTGTATGTACGTTACCTGCCTATTTAATTTGCTATCACTATTGCTGTTATTTTTTTTTAATAAATGTTGAGATTACTTGCCTGATAATCTCCTTTTCCTTAGTGTATGCAGACGGACTCAAAACAAATGGGTATAGTGTGCTCGTGCTAGCAGTTGGAGACGGATCTGACGTCAGCACGGGTACATATACCCCCACAGGAAGTGTAGCAAATCAGTAATCTTCCTTGCAAAAGCTTTTATGGATATATGAGTGACTGACCGATCGATTAATCAACAGGATTACCCTGACCAATTGATGGTAGCTGGAGACCGCCAGTGTACTCAGCCGGAAGGCGTCGACACCCGGCAGGGTGGATGTCCTATATAAGAAACATGGCTTACCGTGAGTCGGCGAATCCCCATGTATACCGGCAGCCGGGCGGGATGCTGAGTCCATCTGCATACACTAAGGAAAATGAGATTATCAGGCAAGTAATCTCAACATTTCCTAGCGTGTAGCAGATGGACTCAAAACAAATGGGATGTACAAAAGCTACTCCCGGACTGGGCGGGAGGCTGCCCGAGGACCGTTTAGGATTGCCTTCGCAAATGCTGTGTCCTCCCTGGCCTGGATGTCCAGACGGTAGAATCTGGAGAAGGTATGGAGGGAGGACCACATCGCCGCTTTACATATCTCTGCAGGCGACAGCAGCTTAGTTTCTGCCCAAAAGGCCGATTGTGCTCTGGTAGAATGAGCCTTGACCTGTAGAGGCGGTGGTTTTCCCGTCTCTATGTAGGCTGCCTTGATAACTTCTTTAATCCAGCGGGTGATGGTTGGCCGTGAGGCCGCTTCCCCTTGCTTCTTCCCGCTGTGCAGGACGAACAGGTGGTCCGTCTTTCGTACTGCTTCTGACATTTCCAGGTATCTGGACAGCAGTCTGCCGATGTCGAGATGGCGTAGCATTCGACCTTCCTCAGACTTCTTCAAACCTTCCGTGGTAGGCAAGGATATGGTTTGGTTGAGGTGAAAGTGTGAGACCACCTTGGGTAAAAAGGATGGAATTGTGCGAAGATGGATAGCCTCTGGAGTGATTCTGAGAAATGGATCACGGCAGGATAGCGCTTGTAGCTCTGAGATGTGGTGTGCTGAACACACAGCCAGCAAGAACACCATCTTCAAGGTTAACAAACGGAGGGAAGGCCTCAGAGGGGCCTGAAGGCTGATCCCACCAAAAATTCCAATACTAGGTTGAGGTTCCACAAGGGCACTGGCCACTGCAGTGGTGGGCGAATATGTTTGACTCCTTTCAGGAAACGTGAGACGTCAGGGTGTTTGGCAATGGTGTTGCCGTCACTTCTGGAACCGTAGCAAGACAACGCTGCTACCTGAACTTTGATGGAGGGACAGACCCTTCTGAAGTCCATCTTGTAGGAAGTCCAAAATGATAGGAATCTTAGCAGCATGCGAATTGGTGCTGTGAGAGTCGCACCAGGCTTCAAAAACTCTCCAGATCCTGATATATGTTAGGGATGTAGAGAACTTGTGTGCTCGGAGGAGTGTATCTATAACCGGCTCAGAGTATCCCCTTTTCTTCAGTCTAGCCCTCTCAATGGCCAGACCGTAAGAGAGAATTGAGCTGGATCCTCGTGGAGGATGGGACCTTGCCGTAGCAGGTCCCTGTATGGAGGCAGAGGTAGAGGATTCCCTGCCAGTAGTCTTCTCATGTCTGCGTACCAGAGTCTTCTTGGCCAGTCCGGGGCCACTAGAAGGACTAGGCCTCTGTGTTGCTGAATCCTGTGTACAATGGCGGCCAGCAGGGGCCACGGAGGAAAGGCGTATAGCAGGATCCCCTGAGGCCACGGTTGTACCAGGGCATCGATCCCCTGGGCTCGAGGATCCCGCCTGCGGCTGAAATATCTGGGAACTTGAGCGTTGGACCTGTCTGCTAATAAGTCCATGGCTGGCGTCCCCCATTGATCCACAATTATCTGAAAAGCTGTGGGTGACAGCTGCCACTCCCCCGGGTTTAGGCTTTCTCTGCTGAGGAAGTCTGCCGTCGTGTTGTCCTTCCCGGCAATGTGGACGGCGGAGATGTCCTGAAGATTTGCTTTTGCCCAAATCATCAGGGGAGTGATTTCTAGGGACACTTGTTGGCTTCTGGTTCCGCCCTGTTGATTGATGTATGCCACCGTGGTGGCATTGTCTGACATCACTCTGACCGCTCTGTGGCGAAGTCTGTGGGCAAATCGCAGGCACGCTAGCCTGACTGCCCACGCCTCTAGTCGGTTGATGTTTCCACCTTGACTCTTCTCTGATCCAACCGCCCTTGGGCGGTGAGTTCCTCGCAGTGTGCTCCCCATACATTCAGGCTGGCATCTGTGGTGAGCAGAATTCAGGTTGGGGAGGACATTCTTGACCCCCGGCTCATGTGGCCGGGCTGTAACCACCACCGGAGCTGGTTCCGCACTCTGGCCAGCAGAGGTAGGTGTATGGTGTAGTTCTGTGATCGTGGGCTCCATCGAAATAGAAGGGCGCGTTGCAATGGTCTCATATGAGCCCGCGCCCATGGCACCACTTCCTGAGTGGATGCCATGAGGCCGAGCACTTGTAGGTAATCTCGAGCTGTGGGCCGGCTGGCGCTCAGCAGGACCTGCAGATGATTCCGGAGTTTTGACTTTCTCTTGGAGGTCAGTTTGACCTTGTCGTCCTGGGTGTCGAATTGGACCCCTAGGAATTCCAGCAACTGGGACGGCTGTAGGGAACTCTTCTTTATGTTGACTACCCATCCTAGGCTTTCCAGAAGAGCTATAACTCTGTTGGTTGCTCGGTGACTCTCCTCCGGTGACTTTGCCCTGATCAGCCAATCGTCCAGGTAGGGATGGATGAGAATTCCTTCCTGAGTGCTGCTGCCACTACTACTATGACCTTGGTGAAGATCCGCGGCGCGGTGGCTAACCCGAAAGGTAAAGCTCGGAACTGGAAGTGCTGATTCAGGACTTTGAAGCGTAAATAGCGCTGGTGATCCTGATGGATTGGGTTATGCAAGTAGGCTTCCGACAGATCTAGGGAGGTGAGAAACTCCCCTGGCTGTACTGCATTCTTGACAGACCGCAGAGTTTCCATGCGAAAGCTGGGGACCCGTAAGTGTCGGTTGACTGACTTGAGGTCCAGGACGGGCCTGAAAGTGCCCTCCTTCTTGGGTACTATGAAATAAATGGAATAATGCCCAGAATTTCTCTCTCCCGCAGGTACTGGGATTATGGCTTTTAGGGCCAGGAGCCTCTGTAAGGTCACTTCTAGTGCCGCTGCCTTGAGCGGTGAACAAGGAGATTCCAGAAACTTATCCGGCGGAAGCCGAAGGAAATCCAGGTAATATCCTTCTCGGATGATGGCGAGGACCCACTGGTCCGAAGTGATCTCGACCCACCTGCGGTAGAAGAGGGTTAAGCCTGCCCCCTATGGCTGCTACCCCCGGATGGGTCGGCTGATTGTCATTGTGGGTTGCGGCCGGGGCCAGAACCCAAGCCGGTTCTCTTCTTGTTGTGCTTAGTCCGAAAGGGCTGGTTCCTGGCCTGGGAACGAGGCGCTCGATAGCGAGTCCTGTAAGGGTTGAAGCGCTGCAAATTTCTACCTCTGGAAGGTCTAGAAAAGGACCGCTGGCTCCTCCTCGGCCTGTCTTCTGGTAGACGGGGTAATGGAGAGGCACCCCATTTAGTAGCCCAGCTCTCGAGATCTCTGCCGAACAGTAGGGAGCCCTTAAAGGGCATTCTTGTGAGTTGTGTCTTGGAGGACGAGTCAGCTGCCCAATTACGTAGCCAAAGCTGTCTCCTGGCTGCCACTGAGGAGGACACTCCCTTGGCTGCCGTACGGACGAGGTCGGAGGCTGCGTCAGTGAGAAATGCAAGAGCTGATTCCATGTCTGCTCCCTGGGTGTTGTTTCTCGCCTGTGATAAACAGGAGCGCGTCACCACAGTGCAGCAGGTCGCGATTCGTAGGGACATGGCTGCTACCTCAAAAGCTTGTTTCAGAATGGTGTCCATGCGTCGGTCATGCGTATCCTTGAGGGCCACTCCCCCCTCAACCGGAATGGTGGTGTGCTTCACTATTGCGTCTACCCTGGGGCATGCCAGTAGCAACGTGGACGCCGGATCCAGAGGGTACATGCCTGCCAAGGCCCGACCCCCTTTGAATGAGGCCTCCGGTGCCTTCCATTACAGATCGATTAGCTGCTGTGCTGCTTGTAGGAGGGGAAAATGGTGAGCCGGTTGGCGCAGGCCCTGTAACAGGGGGTTCATCTTAGGGTCCCCTGGGGTATCCTGGCCCGGAATGGCCAGTTCCGATAGGCATTGTGAGACCAGGCCTGAAAGATCCTCTTTCCGAAAGAAGCGCCTCATGGTCCGATATGGCTCTATCTCAGAGGGAAGTTCACCCTCCTTGGGGGGCTCCTCACTTTCCTGGAAGCAATCAGAATCCCCATAATCGGGGCTGTCGGGTGGCAAGTGGCCGCGCCTAGGTCTCAAGGGTCCAGGGGCCGGATCAACCGGGATGGAAAGACCCATTCGAGGAGCAGACTGCATCTGGACAAAGGCGAGAATCCCCTTGAATAATTCCACCCAGGAAAGCGAAGCCGGATCGGGCATGATCGCCTGTCAATTTGGGCACTCAAGCCAATGAAAGCACAGGGATGGGCGGGCATGACGTCTTTTTTTTTTTTTTCCCCTTGGCTGCACCCGTGCTCTTCTTTTAATTTCTTGGCCGCTGGTGACATGAGCGCTGGAGGCAGCCCGCTGTCATCGAGAGCCAAGAGAACCGGGACCGGGGGGACACCGCTGCAAGCCACTTTCGCCGCCGGCTGCCCCCCCCCTCCGTGACGTCACGCCACGCCCACCCGTCCCTGTGCTTTCATTGGCATGAGCGCCCGTCAATTTGGGCGCTCATGCCAATGAAAGCACAGGGAGACCGGGACCTGCGCCGCTGCAAGCCGCTTTTGCCGCTGGCTGCCCCCTCCGGAGCATGGCAGAGAAGGTTGAAGGGGCTGAAAGCAACAAAAAGTAAGTTGATAACATGTTGAGTTGCTTCGAGAGGAGGGGATTTTATGTTTTTAGGTTTCTTTTTGGGGGAAGTTTGCCGTCTACCCTTACCCCTGCCTCTAACGCAGGGGTAAGGGTAGGCGGTAAATGAGCAGGTTAAACGCGCGGCAAAACGGCAGGTTAAAAAGGTGATAGTCGGGGCGCGCGTTACTGTATGGGAGGGGATAGCTAATTTGATGGTTTACATCTAATATACATGCCGCGTGCGGAAGGGGTTACCCGGGGATTTAAAGAGGCGGTAAGGATGGATTAAAGGGATAGTGTATCGCGGGTTGGACTAACGCGGCCGAAAAGTGAGTAGAAAGCCGGTTAGGAGCAGGGTAACCGCGGCCGCACTTTACTGTATTGAGCTGTGTATGGGGTGGCGGGCAGGTTTTGTGAGGACTAACATCCTGCTGTCCTCTGAGAACACGTGTCACAGGTAAGCAACTTTCACCAAGGACAAACAGGATGGTACTCCTCACACATGGGTGAATTCCTAGCTACAGGCTGTCCCCAATGAAAGAAAAAGGGGCCCAACCACTCAACCAGGTTGCAATGGGCACAACACTGGTGTTGTTGGTAACAGAGGGGGAGACAGCTTGGACCCAAACAACGAGATTCCGAAGGACAGATTGGCCAAACCAACTATCGCTTCAGCCATCTCTATCTAAAGCAGTGAGATTTGAACATGTGGAGAGAACTCCACAATGCAGCCTTGCAGATCTCCTCCATGGAGACTGCTCGCAAGTGGGCCACTGACACTACCATGGCTCAGACAGAATGAGCCTTGACGTGGCCTCAAAGATACAGTCCCACCTGGACATAACAGGAGATGCAGTCTGCTAGCCAATTCGATAGTGTCTGTTTGTCAACAGCAATGCTTAACTTATTTCTATCAAAAGAAACAAAAAAAAGGTTGGATGGGTGGACTGTTTACCAGAAAAACATCAAAAACCCCAAGAAGCTAAAGGGAGAGGAACCCGGCGTCCAGCACTGGTGACAGCAACACAAAGTACGCAGAAAAAAAAAAAAAAAAAGAAACAGTGAGGAAAAGTTTTCCCAAATAAGCCAAACACATAAGGCTCACTGACCGCGATGCTTCAGCTCGGTGGAAAAGACTTGAGGGACCCCCCGCAGAGACGCATGGCATAGGGCATGCTCAATGTGGCCAAGTCAAAGTTCTAGAAACTTTGACATATGGTTTCTGTGTCGGGGCTCCATCTGATGTCACCCATGTGTGAGCACTGCTATCCTGCTTGTCCTCTGAAAATGTATGAGCATGCAGAAATGCACCAGTTCAAATCTCTGGTCTGCTGCCAGAAAGAACCATACAGGCAGGAAAATATACCACTGCCAGGCACAAACTTTTTTTTTTTCTCAAGTTTAAATAAGAGGAAAGTACAAACATAGCCCAAGAGAAAAAAAAATGCTTTTAAAAACTTCAGCAACAGAAAATAAAAGAAAAAGCACAAACTATAGAAACATATAGAAACATAGAAATGACGGCGGCAGAAGAAGACCAAACGACCCATCCAGTCTGCCCAGCAAGCTTCACACATTTTTTCTCAAACTTATCTGTTTCTCTTAGCTCTTTGGTTCTATTTCCCTTCCACCCCCACCATTAATGTAGAGAGCAGTGATGGAGCTGCATCCAAGTGAAATATCTAGCTTGATTAGTTAGGGGTAGTAACCGCCGCAATAAGCAAGCTACACCCATGCTTATTTGTTTTACCCAGAATATGTTATTCAGCCCTTATTGGTTGTTTTTCTTCTCCCCTGCCGTTGAAGCAGGGAGCTATGCTGGATATGCCGTGTAGTATCAGTTTTTCTTCTCCCTGCCGTTAAAGCAGAGAGCTATGCTGGAAATGATTGAAAGTGAAGGTATCAGGCTTATTTGGTTTGGGGTAGTAACCGCCGTAACAAGCCAGCTACTCCCAGCTTTGTGAGTGCGAATCCTTTTTTCTTCTCCCCTGCTGTTGAAGCAGAGAGCTATGCTGGATATGGTGAAGTATCAGTTTTTCTTCTCCCCTGCTGTTGAAGCAGGGAGCTATGCTGGATAGGGATGTGAATCGTTTTAGGACGATTAAAATTATCGTCCGATAATTTTAATATCGTCTTAAACCGTTATGGAACACAATACAATAGAGATTCTAACGATTTATCGTTATAAATCGTTAGAATCGTGAGCCGGCACACTAAAACCCCCCAAACCCCCCCCCCCCGCCCCTTTAAATTAAATCCCCCCCCCCTCCCGAACCCCCCCCCCCCAAATGACTTAAATAACCTGCGGGTCCAGCGGCGGTCCGGAACGGCAGCGGTCCGGAACGGGCTCCTGCTCCTCAATCTTGTTGTCTTCAGCCGGCGCCATTTTCCAAAATGGCGGCGAAAAATGGCGGCGGCCATAGACGAACACGATTGGACGGCAGGAGGTCCTTCCGGACCCCGCTGGACTTTGGCAAGTCTCGTGGGGGTCAGGAGGCCCCCACAAGCTGGCCAAAAGTTCCCTGGAGGTCCAGCGGGGTCAGGGAGCGATTTTCCCGCCGCGAATCGTTTTCGTACGAAAATGGCGCCGGCAGGAGATCGACTGCAGGAGGTCGTTCAGCGAGGGTTTCCGGCGCCTCGCTGAACGACCTCCTGCAGTCGATCTCCTGCCGGCGCCATTTTTCCGTACGAAAAACGATTCGCGGCGGGAAATCGCTCCCTGACCCCGCTGGACCTCCGAACTTTTGGCCAGCTTGTGGGGGGCCTCCTGACCCCACGAGACTTGCCAAAAGTCCAGCGGGGGTCCGGAAGGACCTCCTGCCGTCAATCGTGTTCGTCTATGGCCGCCGCCATTTTCGCCGCCATTTTGGAAAATGGCGCCGGCTGAAGACAACAAGATTGAGGAGCAGGAGCCCGTTCCGGACCGCCGCTGGACCCGCAGGTTATTTAAGTCATTGGGGGGGGGTTTTAATGTTGCCGGTTTTGCGATTTTTCGATATTTTTAGATTTTCATTCAACACGATTTTTCACGATTTTTTCACGATATTTTACCCCCCCCCAAACGGCAACAATACGATTCCCTCCCCCTCCCAGCCGAAATCGATCGTTAAGACGATCGAGGACACGATTCACATCCCTAATGCTGGATATGCGTGAAGTATCAGTTTTTTTTTCTCCCCTGCCGTTGAAGCAGAGAGCTATGCTGGATATGCGTGAAGTATCAGTTTTTCTTCTCCCCTGCCGTTGAAGCAGGGAGCTATGCTGGATATGCGTGAAGTATCAGTTTTTTTTCTCCCCTGCCGTTGAAGCAGAGAGCTATGCTGGATATGCATTGAAAGTGAAGTATGGGGTAGTAACTGCCGTAACAAGCCAGCGACTCCCCGCTTTGTGAGTGCGAATCCTTTTTTCCACATTTCCTCTTGCTGTTGTAGCTTAGAGCGATGTTAGAGTCGCAGTAACCATGTGTATGTTTATTGAATAAGGGTATTATCTCCAGGCAGTAGCAGTCATTCTGGCGAGCCACCCACTCTTTATTGACGGCCTCTTGATTTTATGGATCCACAGTGTTTATCCCACGCCCCTTTGAAGTCCTTCACAGTTCTGGTCTTCACCACTTCCTCTGGAAGGGCATTCCAGGCATCCACCACCCTCTCCGTGAAGAAATACTTCCTGACATTGGTTCTGAATCTTCCTCCCTGGAGCTTTCAAATCGTGACCCCTGGTTCTGCTGATTTTTTTCCTACGGAAAATGTTTGTCGTTGTCTTTGGATCATTAAAACCTTTCAAGTATCTGAAAGTCTGTATCATATCACCTCTGCTCCTCCTTTCCTCCAGGAGTGTACATATTTAGATTCTTCACTCTCTCCTCATAAGTCATCTGATGAAGACCTTCCACCTTTTTGGTCGCCCTTTCTCTGGACCGCCTCCATCTTGTCTTCTGTCTCTTTGGAGATACGGTCTCGAGAACTGAACACAATACTCCAGGTGAGGTCTCACCAAGGACCTGTACAAGGGGATAATCACTTCCCTTTTCTTACTCTATATTCCTCTCTCTATGCAGACCAGCATTCTTCTGGCTTTAGCTATCGCCTTGTCACATTGTTTCGCCGACTTCAGATCATTAGACACCATCACCCAAGGTCTCTCTCTCCTGCTCCGTGCACATCAGCCTTTCTCCCCCCATCGAATACAGTTCATTCGGATTTCCACTCCCCATATGCATGACTCTGCACTTCTTGGCATTGAATGTCAGCTGCCATATCTTCGACCACTCTTCCATCTTCCCTTAAAATCCCGTCTCATTCTCTCCACTCCTTCCTGCGTGTCCACTCTGTTGCAGGATCTTAGTGTCATCCGCAAAAAGACATACCTTACCTTCTATCCCTTCCGCAATGTCGCTCACAAAGATATTGAAAAGGACCGGTCCCAACACCGATCCCTGCGGTACAAACCGCTTAAAACCGCTCTCTCTTCAGAGAGAGTTCCATTTACCATCACACATTGTCTTCTGTCCGTTAACCAGTTGCAATCCAGGCCACCACCTCGGCACTCACTCCTAAGCTTCTCATTTTATCACCAGTCCTCCTGTGCGGGACAGTGTCAAAAGCTTTGCTGAAGTCCAAGTAGATGACATCGAGTGCTCTTCCTTGATCCAATTCCTTGGTTACCCAGTCAAAAAAGTCAATCAGATTTGTCTGACAGGATCTTCCAATGGTGAATCCATGCTGCCTCTGGTCCAGCAATTCTCCCGACTGTAGATAGTTCACTATTCTCTCTTTCAACAGTGACTCCATTACTTTTTCACACCACCGAAGTGAGGCTAACCGGTCTGTAGTTACCAGCCTCTTCTCTGTTCCCACTCTTGTGAAGCGGGACCACCACCGCTCTCCTTCCAATCATTCGGCACCACTCCCGTTCTAGGGATCTATTGAACAGGTCACACAGCGGACCCGCCAGCACATCTCTGAGCTCCCTCAGTATTCTGGGATGAACTTCATCAGGCCCCATGGCTTTGTCCACTTTCAGTTTCACCAGCTCTTCCCATACATTTTCTACTGTAAATGGAGTTACATCTACTCCATTCCCCTCCAGTTTCTTGTTAACTAGTGACTGTCCTTCTCCAGGGTCCTCTTTAGTGAACACAGAACTGAAGTATTCATTTAATATTTCTGCCATTTCTTCGTCTCTCTCCACACATTGATCCTTTCCACCTTTCAATTTCACTATACCACTTTGAACTTTTCTCTGATGTATCTGAAAAATGTTTTGTTACCACTCTTTACCTCTTTGGCAATCCTCTCTTCCGTTTGACTTTTTGCCATCTTGAAATAAAATACAAGAAATAAAAGCAGTCAAGCATCCCAAACATGGGAAATCATAGGCATCACTCTGTGTTTATGGAAAATCAGGTTCAGGATTTTTGTCTTGGGACTAATCTGCCTTCTTGGAACAGACTTGTCTCTACTTTTATACAAGGTCTATATCCAAAATATGGCTGCTATATTTGATAACACTGCTAACATTATTCTTCATTACTAAAAATCTGTCAAAAAGACAGACTGCAAATGTCAATGGTTTATTTTCTTCCCCAGTCTTTCAATAACTTATCCCAAGTAATAATGTGCCCCAAATTGGTAATCCTAGTATGTTAATAGATCTTTCTTCTGTCCTACATCCCTATTTAGTAACTGTCTCCCTCCAAACAGTAGTTATTAGTCACCTGGTGCCAGGTTAAGAACATAAGAAAATGTCATACTGGGTCAGACCAAGGGTCCATCAAGCCCAGCATCCTGTTTCCAACAGTGGCCAATCCAGGCCATAAGAACCTGGCAAGTACCCAAAAACTAAGTCTATTCCATGTTACCATTGCTAATGGCAGTGGCTATTCTCTAAGTGAACTTAATAGCGGGTAATGGACTTCTCCTCCAAGAACTTATCCAATCCTTTTTTTAAACACAGCTATACTAACTGCACTAACCACATCCTTAGGCAACAAATTCCAGAGTTTAATTGTGCATGGAGTAAAAAAGAACTTTTTCCGATTAGTTTTAAATGTGCCACATGCTAACTTCATGGAGTGCCCCCTAGTCTTTCCAATGTCCGAAAGAGTAAATAACTGATTCACATCTACCCATTCTAGACCTCTCATAATTTTAAACATCTCTATCATATCCCCCCTCAGTCGTCTCTTCTCCAAGCTGAAAAGTCCTAACCTCTTTAGTTCTTTCCACACAGGGGAGCTGTTCCACTCCCCTTATCATTTTGTAGCCCTTCTCTGTACCTTCTCCATCGCAATTATATCTTTTTTGAGATGTGGCGACCAGAATTGTACACAGTATTCAAGGTGCAGTCTCACCATGGAGTGATACAGAGGCATTATGACATTTTTCCGTTTTAGTCACCATTCCCTTTCTAATAATTCCCAACATTGTTTGCTTTTTTTTGACTGCCGCAGCACACTGAAACAGACGATTTCAATGTGTTATCCACTATGACGCCTAGATCTCTTTCTTGGGGTTGTAGCACCTAATATGGAACCCAACATTGTGTAATTATAGCATGGGTTATTTTTCCCTATATGCATCACCTTGCACTTATCCACATTAAATTTCATCTGCCATTTGGATGCCCAATTTTCCAGTCTCACAAGGTCTTCCTGCAATTTATCACAATCTGCTTGTGATTTAACTACTCTGAACAATTTGTGTCATCTGCAAATTTGATTATCTCACTCGTCATATTTCTTTCCAGATCATTTATAAATATATTGAAAAGTAAGGATCCCTATACAGATCCCTGAGGCACTCCACTGTCCACTCCCTTCCACTGAGAAAATTGTCTATTTAATCCTACTCTCTGTTTCCTGTCTTTTAGCCAGTTTGCAATCCATGAAAGGACATCGCCACCTACCCCATGACTTTTTACTTTTCCTAGAAGCCTCTCATGAGGAACTTTGTCAAACACCTTCTGAAAATCCAAGTACACTACATCTACCAGTTCACCTTTATCCACATGTTTATTAACTCCTTCAAAAAGGGTCAAGGTGCCATTTAAAAAAAAAAAAAAAAAAAAAGCCACCCCATACACACTGATAAGATCTTATAAAACAAAACAAGCATAACTAGATTAACATTGAATAATCACCATGATCCAGTGACCAATTAAAACTGCAAAGCACTCCTTAACCTTATGAAAAGCATATTAAAGACATCTTTTTCAACATTATCTTAACAGTTTTTACAAAAAATCACACAAGGCATAGACTAGCAGTAAATGGGCCCCTTATGGAGAAATTAAGGTGGGACCCCATAGCACTACATGCAATGCTATTATACATACAAGGTAAGCCTTATAGCCTTGCACTTACCCCCCTCCCCCAACATCCCTCTCCACACAATTAAAAAATTATAATTATACATTTGTAACATTCTACATGAAAGGATGTTCAAAAGTACAGGCTTCTGGGGTACAAATATTACTTATTGATTCTGTATTGTTCAGTGGTGCGACCATAAGTAATAGGGATGTACATTTATTTGAAGACATGTGAAATGCAATAAGGTCATTTTTGGTTCGTTACAAATGGAATGAAAACAGCCTATAAATATTTTCACGTATTATTGTATTTGTGGCATTTAAAAACACAAATGGACCTCCTGCAGCCCTGAAAACTCCCATCCCACCCAGCATAGCGTAAACCCATGGCCTGGGCCTGCCTGGCTGGGCCTCCCTCAACTCCCACTCTGGCTCACAAATCTAATCTGTCCTTTCCTGTTTAAACATGCCGGGGCTAGAGAGTTTCCACTTTGGCTCTCCACTAAAAAATGATGGGAGGCATCCACCTGGAGAGCAATGCTGAAGTGACAATTTGGTGCCTTCCTCTGGTGCCATGATAATACTTTCTACCGGTTCCAGTGATTCTTAAAAAAAAAAAAAAAAAAAAAATGGTACTGGCTGGCAGCACTGTAGACTGTTTCATATGTGCCTCATGGTCTACAGCAAGGATGGCCAATGCCAGTCATAGAGAGCCACAAAAAGAGCTTAGTTTTCAAAGATATCCACAATGAGTATGCATGACATTTGTATGCACTGCCTCCATTGTATACAAGTCTTTCATGCACATTCATTGTGGATATCTGGAAAACCAACCTGTGTTTAAGGATTAGAGAAGCTCCAGCTTCAAAAGGAGAGTGCAGGTGTAGACCATGTCCTATGTGCAAGTCAGCCTACAGCATCAAATTCAAAGTGGGGCAGTTGATCGAATGGCTCCTCCTTTACAGCACTGCCAACTGATGCCATTTTAGATTCCACACTGAAGAGCCCGGGTGGCAAATGCTGGTCCTCAAAAACCACAAAACAGGCACAGTTTCAGGATATCCACAATGAACATGCATAAGATATTTGCATGCAATGCCTCCACTGCATGTAAACATTTATTTACCTCCAGTACTAACAATAAAAAATAAATTTACACACAAAAAAAGGACAAGCATGACAAAACAGGATCAAAGCAATCAAGTGCAGTGTTTTCATCCAGAAACCGATTCAGTTAAATATCTCATGCATATTCTTTGTGGATGTCCTGAAAACTTTTCAGGTACTTGAGTATCAGATTTAGTCACCTCTTGTCTAGAAATAGAACTATATCCTCCTTCCCCCTAAGGCGAGTGAGTTTAGAATAAATCAGGAGTGGGAAGGGGCCAGATCCTGACCTCATTCCCTATAGTTAACTGCAAGCAGGTCAGAACAGTGAAACACACCTCCACAATGCATCTATGGAAAATTTATAACCTTTTAAGTACAGTGGCTAATGGGTTCATTTAGTTAGTTGCACGGGCAGCTGCACTAAAAACATGCTCAGGCAAATTATACTATTGAAAAATGTACAACTTAAATTTAGTTATTTCTACATAGGCTCTCGATGAGTCACTTTTTTTTTTCCAAAATAGTTACTGGTTCTGCCCTCGTTTAGGAGTAGAATTCTTTAAAAAAAAACAAAAAAAAAACAAAAAACTGCAATTCAAGCAGTGGTTTTTCAGAGTTTTTATTATGTTTCTTTATCATTTGTTTTCCCATTTATAAAGAGGATATAGAAATTCAAAAACTAAAAAACGAAGGGCAATAAGTTAGAGAGACTGATTCTCTACATTTCCAAAATGTCAGTAACCATGGTGCACTGAGTTACATGAAGTAGTTATAAAAGAATGGGGTACAGATCTGCTTTTTTACATTAACATTTAGTGTAGTGTAAAAACATGGCACCAAGTACATTTTTCGGGGGTAGGTGGCAAACATGTAATTGTGTGTGTAAGTCCACTTTGAAAGTTAATAGCATATTTACCCACAGGCTATTCCATCTATTATGGTGATGACAATTTTTCAGTAAAGTTAAGAACATGTCCCAAGTCCAAACTCCTCCCCAACTCTGCCCAGGGAGTGAGAGGCAAACACCTCCAACTCAGTCCAGGGAAAACTCAGTACACATTAAAGGGCAATTTTATAAAAGGCTATTTCTGTATAAAAAAAAACCCCACACTTGTGAAAATTCCAGCTGCCTTATTGTAAGTTATCCACAGAGAAATTAAGGGAAGGGAAAGCATTAGTTGAATCCAAGACCATGGAGGCAAAATCCTCAGCTACAGGTACCAATCCAAAATTAGTAAAAACCTTGTTAAAAACACTACAGATGAAAATAGAATAGTCAATATCATAAGAACATAAGAAATTGCCATGCTGGGTGGCACCAAGGGTCCATCAAGCCCAGCATCCTGTTTCCAACAGAGGCCAAACCAGGCCACAAGAACCTGGCAATTACCCAAACAAACACTAAGAAGATCCCATGCTACTGATGCAATTAATAGCAGTGGCTATTCCCTAAGTAAAATTGATGAATAGCCATTAATGGACTTCTCCTCCAAGAACTTATCCAAACCTTTTTTGAACCCAGCTACACTAACTGCACTAACCACATCCTCTGGCAACAAATTCCAGAGCATTATTGTGCATTGAGTGAAAAAGAATTTTCTCTAATTAGTCTTAAATGTGCTACTTGCTAACTTCATGGAATGCCCCTAGTCTATTATTCAAAAGTGTAAATAGCCAATTCACAGCTACTTGTTCAAGACCTCACATGATCTTAAAGACCTCTATCATATCCCCCCTCAGCCGTCTCTTCTCCAAGCTTAACAGCCCTAACCTCTTCAGCCTTTCCTCATAGGGGAGCTGTTCCATCCCCTTTATCATTTTGGTTGCCCTTCTCTGTACCTTCTCCATCGCAACTATATCTTTTTTGAGATGCGGCGACCAGAATTGTACACAGTATTCAAGGTGCGGTCTCACCATGGAGCGATATAGAGGCATTATGACATTTTCCGTTCTATTAACCATTCCCTTCCTAATAATTCCTTACATTCTATTTGTTTTTTGACTGCTGCAGCACACTGAGCTGACTATTTTAAAGTATTATCCACTAGGATGCCTAGATCTTTTTCCTGGGTGGTAGCTCCTAATATGGAACCTAACATCATATAACTACAGCAAGGGTTATTTTTCCCTATATACAACACCTTGCACTTGTCCACATTAAATTTCATCTGCCATTTGAATGCCCAATCTTCCAGTCTTGCAAGGTCCTCCTGTAATCTATCACAGTCTGTCTGTGATTTAACTACTCTGAATAATTTTGTATCATCTGCAAATTTGATAACCTCACTCGTCGTATTCCTTTCCAGATCATTTATATATATATTGAAAAGCACTGGTCCAAGTACAGATCCCTGTGGCACTCCACTGTTTACCCTTTTCCACTGAGAAAATTGACCATTTAGTCCTACTCTCTGTTTCCTGTCTTTTAACCAGTTTGTAATCCACGGAAGGACCTCTCCTCCTATCCCATGACTTTTTAGTTTTCGTAGAAGCCTCTCATGAGGGACTTTGTCAAATGCCTTCTGAAAATCCAAATACACTAACATCTACCGGTTCACCTTTATCCATGTTTATTAACCCCTTCAAAAAAATGAAGCAGATTTGTTAGGCAAGACTTCCCTTTGCCACCTTTTGTAATAAAAATGCCAAATAAGTATTTTAAAAATACCTTTTTTTGTTTCAAGCTGGTTCAAAATGATCTAGTCATTTAGTGGCATGCATAAGCTAGTCAGCAATTACCTGAAGGAAGCTAAGAAGTCTCAAAAGATTCATATATTACAGATCTAGATAATTTTTACACTGGGCCAATAAAACCCACCACAATCTACAAAGAATCCAGCAGTAAATTGTTGCCATTCCTTGATATCCTTCAACCTTCTACAGTCTCCACCACCCAGGCAAAACAGTTAAAATGTGCACATCTCTGAAATGCCCCTTCATATCAGCAGCATTGCCTCAAGGCTTTTATACGGCAATAATCTATTCTGTGTTTTTGCACATAATCAACAAGGCTAAAGTCAGAATTGTTTAGGTGAGAAAACAAGATTACGGGGGGGAAAGCCTTGAATCCATGCTATTAAGCCTCCAATATGCTTTAAAAACAAATTCATGAAAAGGTCAATAGGAACAACCAAGCTAGAGAGTCTGGCACTTATTTTCAGGATAGTGCTGTGTGAGGCCAAACAGACTGAAAAGGAACATGGATAAATGCAACACTTAGACCTAGATTCATCATTTCACTATAAAGAAAGAGCAAGATAAACTCTGTAGAGGCTCACAGAAAACTGAACTATTTATACCACTGTAAGAGGGGCACTAGTAACTCGGGCTGAGGTAGGTTTGGGGCATTTTTACATGCAGTGTCATACAAACAGCACAGTTGCCATCAGTGAAGATTTGTGATTTGATGAAAGGTAAAAGAAGGAGTAGATTTGTATCATTTACTTTCTACCTAGCTTGACTGCACTTAGTAAATCTTCACTGATGCAACTGTGCTGTTTGTACATATGACTGTGCATGTAAGACTGCCCCACAAACCTAACCCCGAGTTACTAGTTCCCCTCTTATAGTGGTATAAATAGTTCAGTTTTCTGTAAGCCTCCATATAGGCTCTCTCTCTCCTCCCCTCTTCCTCTCTCGTACTGGCATTTGCAATAAAAACAGTTTTGGCTGTAACGCCACATTAATCAAACCTCATTTCTATTTACTATGCCCAAATTCTTCTCACTCGACTACTAATTTTGAATTTGTATATGCATTTTGCAATGCGGTATTTATTACGCATTAGGGCTCTAACACGCATAACACCTTAATGCATTTTGATAAATGACCCTCTTAGACAGTCACAAAATTTGCGATGAGCTACTGCAGTCGTGCCTTGATCAGATATGTTTATAAGACAACAAAACCTTTTAAATTGTGCTTCTGCAGAGTGCAATTTGCACAGAATTGCCAAATTCTGCACAGAAAATGGCAGAGGAGACCCCGGGATGCCGTAAATGGATCGCTCACCGTTCACAGCAAAGATGAAGGCCCCTAGCCAGAGTGAATGTGTGTAAGGAGGGGGAGGGGTGTGTGTGTGAGGAGGGGGAGGGGGTGTGATAGAGGGGGATGCTTGAGTGTGGATGCCAGAGAGAGGGATCCTATGAGATTGTGAAGGGGTACATGTGTATGAGAGACTGGGAGCTGGTGTGTATGAAAAAAGGGATTGTGCGTATGTGAGGGTGCTAGCCTATGTGAAGGGATTGTGTATGTGTGAGAGTGCCTCTGTGAGGGGGTGCATGAGAGAGACATAGCCTGTGAGAAGGTGTATGCATGAGAAAGGGAGCTTGTGTGGGTTGCATGCAAGAGAGAGGGACTCTGAGGAGAGGTGTGTGTGTGCAGGAGTGAGGGAGCCTTAATGAGGGTGTCTGTGTGTGTATGTGCACGTGTGAGAGAGGGAGGGACAGAGGGAGCCTGTGAGAGGGGCAGTATTGAGAACAGGGGTCAAACTCTGGGAATTGCAATAGAGTGGAAGGGGTTGAGCCTAGAGATGGAAGGGAGAGATACTGGCAGGTGGAAGATTTGGGGCCTGAGGGGGCAAATTGGCCAGGGGAGTAGGGAGGGCAAGTGGAAGGGACACTCTTACAGTGAATTTCTAGGGAAATTCTGCTCAAAATATTTAAAATCCTGCATCTTTAATTACATTTTAAATTAATACAGAAAAGTTATTATTGTCATGTAAATTGTGTTATTTTGAGCAATATAAAGTTTGCAGAATTTTAAGTTTTTGTGCACAGAATTCCCCCATGAATACAATTTGTTTTATTCCAGGTTTTCCTATGCCTGTTTATTTTTTATATAGCAATCTTAAAATGCCTTAATCTCTAGAAAGTGCTGATTTACTCAGGTAAGACAGCTGTCTGAAAATTTAATGGGGCAAAAAAGTCCACAGAGGGTCCTTCAAAGCATGATCTTCAGCCACATTAGATGCAGCATTCCTAGGGCAAGGTGGAGCCTGTTGCGGTCATGAGGGAAATAATGCTCGTGGATTCTTTCAACAAATTTACATACATTGTTTTCCATGGGAAAAAAATGTAGGTAGTACCACAGAAAAAGTGGGTTCAAATGACACCTCTATTTTTACTTGAAAAGTGGTGCAAATACTGCAAGTAAAATAGTAGCCACGGGCTTTGCAGCAATGCAGGCAGTTTGAAAATTGTCCCCATACGATCAATGCTTGTATGGCCATGAAAGAATAAATTATTATTAAACAAGCCGTTAAGCCCGTTAAAACGGGCTACATCCCTCTGTCTCTCACCTCCCCCTCTTCTCTTCTCCCCTCACTCTTCACCACCCCTCCTCCCTCACCCACTCCTCCCCACCCTCCCTCTCCTATCACTCAGTCCCCTCAGTCTCACTCACTCCCCCCTCTCTCCTCCCTCTCACTCAGTCCCCCACTCACTCTCACTCAGTCCCCCACTCCCTCCCTCCCTCTCTCTCCCCTCAGTCCCACTCCCTCCCTCCCTCTCTCTCACTCAATCCCTCCCTCCCACTCAGTCACTCCCTCCCCCTCCCTCTCACTCACTCAGTCCCACTCACTCTCCCTCAGTCCCACTCCCTCCCTCTCTCTCCCAGTCCCACTCCCTCCCTCAGTCCCCCCTCTCCCTCTCACTCAGTCCCACTCCCTCCCTCTCACTCAGTTCCCTCCCCCCCACTCAATCCCTCCCTCTCTCCTCTCCGTCCTCCCTCTCTCTTCTCCCTCCCTCGCTACAGCCGTCGCCGCTACCGCCGTCGCTACCACCGTCGCCGCCCGCTGCTGCCACTGGACGCCGCCATTTTTATTTCTTTCTGAAGCTGCCTCAGAGCGACGTGCTCGCCCGCACATGCGCGGTAGAGCTGGTCTCTACTGCGCATTTGCGGGCCGTCGGTCACAGGCCATTTATAAGGTAGATACCTTTAAGACAAAATAGACCCAGGAATAAAGGCAAGGACCTAAAACTAGATTTAAAGAAAATGTTAAAAATCAGGATTACTATGGATTTTGTTTTAAATCACTGTTAACCGATAGTGCATCTGAGAATATGTTTTTACACAGCTTTGTACTTCTAATGTAGTATTGCAATAGGGGATTTGCATGTCACAGTCCCCTGGACTTCTGGGAAATTCTGTAGGAACTATCACTAACCAAAAAAATCCAGAGGATTTAAACTTCTAAATTACAGAACTATGACTGGGGAAGGGATTTGTGAGAGAATTGTGCTGGAAGACAGTACTTGGAGGCAGACAGCGTTTCACCCTGGCTAGCAGGGGTATTCAGACACATTGGATGTGAAGGTCCAGGTAGGACTAAGAATTCTGCGCACAAAAACTGAAAATTCTGCAAAATTCATATTGGTCAAAATCAAGTCTGTCATGTAAATTGTGTTGTGTTAAGTAATTACATTTTAAATTATTACAGAAAAGTTATTAAAGTTGCAGAATTTTAAATATTTTGAGCAGAATTTCCCTAGAAATTCACTGCAAGTGTCCCTTCCACTCACCCTCCCTACTCACCTGGCCACTTTGCCGTCTCAGGCTTCAACTCCTCCACCTGCCAGTATCTCTCACCTTCACCTCTAGGCTCAACCCCCTTCCACTCTATTGCCAGTCCCAGACTTTGACCCTGTTCTCAGTGCTGCCCCTCACACAGGCTCCCTCTTGTCCCTCCCTCTCTCACATGCTCCCTCTCTCTAATACACATACACACACCTTCATACAGGCTCCCTCGCTCACACATCCCCTCATACAGGGCCCTCTCTTTTGCATACACACCCACACAACCTCTCTTTCACACATACATCCTCACAGGCTGCCTCACACATACACACAATCCCTTTTTCATACACACAAGCTCCCAATCTCTCACACACATACACTCCTTCACAATCTCTTCATATAGGCTCCTTCTCTCTGAAACCCACTCAAGCATCCCCCCAGCCCCCTTACCTCCCATGCTCTCTCACATCCTCCTGATGTCACCCTCCCCTCATGTAGGCTCCCTCTCTGAAACCCACACTCAAGCATCCCCCCACTCCCCCTCTTACCAAGCTGTCTCTCACCGGCATCTCCCTCCCCTCATATAGGCTCCCTCTCTCTGAAACCCACTCAAGCATCCCCCCCCCCCTTACCAACCATGCTCTGTCACCCTCCCCTCTCACACATTCTTCTCACCGGCATCTCCCCCCCATGCTCGCTCTCTCTCACACCCTCCTTTCTCTCACCCTCCCCTCCCTGACACACACATTCTCTCTCACCAGCATGCCACGGGACATGCTCTGTTCGCGGCAAAGATGAAGGCCCGGGAGCACCGTTTAAGGCACATGGGGGCCTCCCATTTTCACCGAACAGTGCGCCGGGCCTTCATTTTCACCGTGAATGAGCACGTCCCGTGTGCCGTGCTCTGTTCGCGGCATGCCGGGGTCTCCTCTATTTTCTGCGCAGAATTTGTAATTCTGCGCACTGCAGTAGCACAGACTTCCCCCAGGAGTACCAGTTGTATCAGTTCACCTGGGTGAGACTGAGGATAACAATGCGTGAGTAGGTCTCCTCTATTCGATAGGGTATACTGTGGGGACTAAGAACCCCAAATTGCCACGTATTAATTGTTCTTGCTGGCTTGTAGAAATGGATCTAGCTGTGTAGACAGAGACTACTAGCCATGAGTGTATAAGTGTGCTGCTTGACATCCTATTAGCAATGTGCACAGTCATGTAGAAATGTATATGCTTATATAGTCTAAACGTGTATATGTTTGTACATACTGCCGGACTTGTTCACATTCCCATTTGTTTTTCGTGGGGTGAAGGGAGGGAAATCCGCACTAACACCTCCTTCCCCAGGTGGAGGCACCAGGTGCCAAGAACGTGAGGACCAACAGAGTCTGTGCTAGGGGGAGGCTCCCACCAGGTCGGTCCCAAACCCAGGAATGCCCCATGAGGTAAGTGGTCAAGGGGGTGTTACATACTATAACTGAAGGCTCAAAATTCCTGCAAGACCTGCAGCCCAGTCCTGACTGTAGCATCACCACCAACACCCATCACAAGCCCCCTGTCCCTAAAAAAGCAATGCACGGTCATTGCCTTGAAGCAATTTATCTAGTGTTGCTGTTGAAAATGCTTATAGTTTTAAACACTGTACTAAAAGCATTACTTAATAAAAACTAGAGTTGAAGATTGCATTAGACAGCCTCTCAATCAAAAATGTTCCTCCTCCTTCCAAACCATACACAAAAATAAGGGTGATGTAGGGAAGGAGAAAAAAAGTCATCTTGCTAAATACCTCTCTTGAGATTTTTTCCAGCAATGTTAAGTTACATTTCTGTAAGAAGTCTGAAATGGAATTGAAAGGCAACAACCATTTTTGTTTTAATTTACTTTTTATTTCTTTTAGTATTCATTCTAACCTTGCTCTGCTCCAAACATGCTGGAACTTCCACTCTGCAAAATTCCTATCCTCGCAGGAGACAGACCAGGGTGGGGGTACCCAGGTCTGACCTGCGGTGATTTATTCCTGTAGCTTAAGTTTTTTTTTCCCTGCCCTTACGAATTTGCAGATCTTATTTCCTGGTCTTTCGACTCGCTGGCAAATATCCAATCTGAGTTGTACAACTTTAGACCCAGATTTTCATTAAGCCAGTTAAGAAATGAAAGACTGCAAGGGAGGTAGACACAGCATCTGAGGAGGGTTTCGAGCGAGCATAACTTAAATAGGACAATTTGCTGACACTTAACCAAAAAGAGAGAGTCACATTCGGTATTGCTTGTGAGAAACATGCTGCTTCCTCTGCTTGCCTGGCACAGGAGGGGTGCAATACCTGTTGGGCTGTTTGGAGAGAAGGGACTCAATCACAAAAATAGGCTTTGCATAATAAGCTTCAAAAGAACATTCAGGGGGTTTCCGATATAACAGCGATTCTTGCTGGCACACAAATAAGTTTGATAGCATCACAACCCTGGCTACATTTTTAGCACAAATTGATCTATGTTTTACCCTGTTGCATGTATGGAGCAGAGGTGTTGATTTCTCCCAAGTTAAACAGGATTGCAAGTTCATGCAGGCAGTGGGATAAAAACCAGGACTATTTAGCCCATTTGGGGTGGAGGAGAAGCCAGTTGGTAACCATACCCCACAGCAGGCTTCCTGTTCCAGTTAGTCAAAATTGGGAGGGGGGAAATAATTGAGCTGCTGCTACAGCATAGTTGCATCAGTGGATATCAGACACAATAATAGTGATTGGGACAAAGCTTGAAAGTCCACAAGAACTCAAAAATGTGTTTAAAAAAAGTGTTTTATTCATTTATAGAAACTAACATCTTAATGAATCATGTTCATGGGGCGTTCTTGTGGACTTTCAAGTTTTGTCCCAATCACTATTATCTCTGATTTTGTTTTGCATCAGTTCATATGCCAAAAAACAAACAAACCCTCTCATGCCTCATGAAGCTAAATTATTCTGAAAATGAATGCTTCCTCAATTGTTTCTGGTTGTGGGGAGGGGGAAGTTTCAAAAAGCAATTTAAATAAGGGAGCTGCTGAGCTCCAAACCAAGCTCCTGAAAAATAGCCACTTTGCAAATATCCTTATTGGGAAGAAAAAAAAATCCAACCCCCCCCCCCCCCCCCAACCACCTTTTCCATAAGGCCATGCAGCAGAATGCAAGACTTCCACACAGGAAGAAAAATTGTAGCACAGTTTGGAAAATAATTCCAGTTTTCCAAAGTCATTCATGCTCTTTTCAACTGCTCTGATAATGTTCTAGCAGCATCAGAAGCTGCTTTTGTCATTAGGGTAAATATAAATTACTTTCACCCTTAATTTAACACCAACTTATCGCCTCAGCTTGACTATCATGAACTACAGCTTGGATTACATTTTTTAAATAAATGAAGCCACTGCTTTTCTGTCCGTTAATAAACCCCATAGTTTTGCAGTCCAATGTTTCAAAAGAACAGAAGGGAGACTGCAGAATTGTAAAAAGGAAGGGGGGGGGGGGGAGAGAATTAAAGCTTGGTTTTATTTTTTTGGCCGGGGGAAGGGAATTAAATTCTCTTCAGAAATTGAAGGCAACAAGGCCATCAATTAAGATTCATAGCTAAATCTTTCGCCAGTATTCCCTGAAGGCAGAAAGGAAATTTAGTGGATAATTCATGAATCTGTGTTCCAAAAACCACAAACAGGGACATATTAGCACCACACTTTACACAGGAGATGGAACCAAGACCTTTGAGAGCGTGAAACACAGGCCGAGGGGAATTAGTCTATTAATGCAGACATGGCATAGTTACAAAACAGTGCTTATTTTGATTTCTACAAGTGAAAATCGGTTATGTGGTTTTGCTTGACGTCCGATATCCTATCTTGTTTGCAGCTTCAAGGACAGCTGTGGTGTTCACTTTATCTCCAAATTCTCTCTCCCTATGCTCCAAGAGGACACCCTACAAAATGAGAAAAATAAAGTCAGCATTCAGGAACCAGAGACTGCAGACAAAAATGTAGTGCAGTAATTATGCGATACAGTAACATTGGAACACCAAACGCTGGCATTTATTCCCTCACTCAACTAAGCAGAAAGCAGAGTTGCTTACCTGTAACAAGTGTTCTCCAAGGACAGCAGGATGATAGTCCTCACACATGGGTGACATCATCAGATGGAGCCCGGCATGGAAAACGTTTGTCAAAGTTTCTAGAAACTTGCATGTGATGAGCGCTATTAGATTCACTCCGCGTTGGACGCACATTGAATGTGCGCTAATCCCCTTATTGCATTCGTGCCTATTCTACCTGCATCCGACTGCAGGTTAACAGTGCACTCAGCTGAGCGCACTGTATTGCATCGGCCCCAAAGGCAGTAATTAACGGCTGCAAACGTGCACAACTAGAGCTGCCGGAACACGGGGAGCAAGCCTGCACCAAAAGAAAGGGCCCAAGGTAGGAAGAGTTCGGTTTTCATGGTTGAAAAAAGGTTACAGAGGACCAATTGGCCGAAATGACTGTCACGTTGTCCATCTTTATCCAGACAATAATGAGAGGCGAAGGTGTGGAGGGAACTCCAGGTCGCCACCCCACATATCTCATGAATGGGCAACTGCATGTAAGTGAGCCACCGAAAATGACGTGGCTCAAACAGAATGAGCCTTAATATGACCTTCACGTCACAAGCCCGCTTAAGCACAGAAGGAGGAAATTCAGTCTGCTTAGACACTGCAATACCTAACATGTTTTGTCAAAGGAGACAAAAAGCTGACAGGCAGTGAGATGCTGTTCATTCCAGGTAAAAAGGCCAGGACCCTTTTACAATCCAGAGTATACAGGGCACCTCCCCCTGGTGAGCATATGGTTTTGGAAAAAAGGGGGATAAGACAATGGACTGATTGAGATGGAACTCCATAACCATCTTTGGAAGGAACTTCGGGTGTGTACGCAGAACCACCTTATGTCAAAATTTTGTATAAGGGGGGGGGTAAGACACCAAAGCCTGAAGCTCACTGACCCTGCGCGCTGAAGTAACAGCCACCAAGAAGATAACCTTCTAGGATAGGTAATTCAGATCACAAGACCTCAGGGGCTCAAACGGAGCCTTCATGAGATAGGTCACGTCCATACTGAGGTCCCATGACACCGCTGGGGACCACATCTGAGGTTTAAGCTGCAACAAGTTTTGCATGAACTGCCCTACAAGTGGATGAACAGAAATGGAAGTGCCATCTATCCCCGGATGATAAGCGCTAATACCGGTAGCACTAAGGTGAGCTCTTACCGAAATGGTTTTCAAATCAGCCTTGGAAAGGTGCAACAGGTATCTAAAAGCCTTGGTGGGGAACATGAGAAGGTGTTTAGACCGTGCCTGTCACACCAGAGAACTACTTCCACTTGAGGGTGTAAGATCTCATAAGAACATAAGAAATTGCCATACTGGGTCAGACCAAGGGTCCATCAAGCCCAGCATCCTGTTTCCAACAGTGGCCAATCCAGGCTACAAGTATTTATTTATTTAAACATTTTTATATACCGGCATTAGTTGTGGACATCATGCCGGTTTACAGTAAACGGGTTAAGCTTGGAAATTACATTTTAACAGGGAAATCAAAACTGGGAAAGGGGGTAACAAGCGGTAGCTGAGAAAAGACAGGATAACACAACGTGGTTCTTCAAGATTAGGAGAGAGAGTATAACAAACATAGTTCCTCAATGTGAGGAAAAAGAGTAGACGCAATGTGGTCTACTTTGGAAACGGTGTGAAAGCCTTTTATTCTGGGTAAGCTTGCTTGAACAACCATGTTTTCAATTTCTTTTTGAAGTTGTTCATACATGGTTAGAGGCGTAGGTCAGGTGGTAGTGTGTTCCAATGAGTTGGACCTGCAATCGAAAGAGCATGGTCACGTGTAGAGGAGAGATGGGCTGTTTTCAGGGAGGGCACAAGTAGGGTGCCTGTTTTGGCCGTTCTGGTGGGTCGACTGGACTTAGGAGTTGTGAAAGGGAAATCTAACCAGTTGGAGTTGTGGGTGTGAATTGCTTTGTGAATTATGGTGAGGGTTTTGTAGATAATACGTGAGGCTATGGGGAGCCAGTGTAGGTCTCTGAGGATGGGAGTGATGTGATCATATTTGTGGGAGTTTGCAATGAGTCTCGCTGTAGCATGTTGTAACATTTGTAGAGGTTTAATGGTAGAGTAGGGGAGCCCTATGAGTAAAGCATTGCAGTAGTCTAATTTGGATGTGATGGTGGCCTGGATAACTGTACGGAAATCTTGGGTGTGTAGGTGTAATTGATGGTCAAGGAGAACTCCAAGGTCCCTCACAAAGGGTTGTGCTGAGGGGAGGTTGAGTTTGGTAGAATTAGACGGAAAAGGGGAAGAAGATGAGTGAGGGGAGATGAGTAGAAGTTCAGTTTTGTTCGTATTGAGGGCAAGATGGAGGTTAGTGAGAAGGGAGTTAATGGCTGAGAGGCATTTCTCCCAATGTTCTAGGGCGTCAGAGAGAGAGTTCTGTATAGGGATGATGATCTGAACATCATCAGCGTAAAGGTAGAATTTACGTTTGAGGTCAGAGAGGAGTTGGCATAGGGGGGTGATGTAAATGTTGAAGAGGGTGGAAGAAAGTGATGAGCCTTGGGGGACTCCCTGCTGGAGGGGCTGTTGGGTGGATGTGGAGTTCCCGATTTTAACGGAGAACTTTCTGTTAGAGAGGAAGGATTTAAACCAGGCAAGAGCCAGATCTGAGATGCCAATGTTTTCCAGGCGTGTTAGTAGATGATGGTGGCTAATGGTATCAAAGGCTGATGAAATGTCGAGGAGGGCAAGGAGGTAGCTGTGGCCTTGACCCATGCCCCGGAGGAGATGGTCGGAAAGGGAGAGAAGTAAGGTTTCAGTGTTTAAGTGTTTCCGGAATCCAAATTGTGACGGGTGGAGGATCAGATGGTCCATGAGTTGTGAGTTGACAACTCTTTCCAATAGCTTGGCAATGAAGGGGAGGTTGGAGATTGGGTGGAAATTAGAGGGATCTTTAGGGTCAAGTGAGGGTTTCTTGAGGAGGGGTCTGACTACTGCGTGCTTGAGTGCATCTGGGACAGACCCGTGCGCAATAGAGCAGTTGATGATATCTGCTATGGCTTTGACTATTGCGTCAGGTATAGCTAGTAGTGCTTTGGAAGGTATAAGGTCTTCAGGATGGGAAGAGGGTTTGAGCTTTTTGAGGACAGATTGGATTTCTATGGTGGAGGTAAAGTCAAGAGCGGGCATTGAGGGTTGGGTGGAGGTGGAAGGGGCAGGCAGGATGGGTGAGGGACTGTTCGAAGAGGGGGGAATCTTTTTAGGAGGGTTGCGATTTTGTTGAAGTAGTTGGCTAGTTCCTTGCATTTGGCGGAGGCATCGTAGTCAGGTGTAGTATGAGGGATAGGAGTGGTAAGACTTGAGACGTAGGAGAAGAGTATTTTGGGGTTGAATCTGAAATCATGGATTTTTTTGGCGTAATAATCTCGTTTATGTTTTTGGGTGGAGAGTCTGTAGCTGTGCAGAGCTGATATGTAGATGGAGGAGTTTTGAGGGGTCTGGGCTTTGCGCCATTGTCTCTCCTTTTGCCTTAGAGTGGTTTTTAAGGTTCTGAGTTCTGCAGTGTACCATGGGTTGGTAGGTTTTGAGGAGTTCCTTATAACTTTTTTGGAGACTGGGCAGAGTTTATTGGCGATGTCTCCTGTGAGGTTATTCCAGGAGGCTAGTGCTGTATCCGGATCTGAGCAATTTAAATTGGATAGTGAGGTGGTTAGTGCGTTCGCTAGGTCAGTACTAGGGCAGAGTTTTCTGAATATTATGGTCTTACTGTTGTTGTTGCAGGGGGGAGGGGTGTTGATAGAGAAAAGGCCTTCTATCAGGAAGTGGTCAGACCATGGTATGGGGGTGGAGGTTGGTTGGTTGGTGGCACGGACAGCTGACAAACATTATGTCTAAAGTGTGTCCGGCTTTGTGTGATTTGCTGGAATCCTAAAGCATGTAGGGACTGTAGTAAGGATTTGCATGAAGCGGTTTGAAGGAGGGAGTCAACATGGAGGTTAAAATCTCCCAGGATGAAGGAGGGGATGTCAGGTTTTATCCAGTCAACAATGAATTAGATTAGGGGAGAAGGTAAGTACCTGGCAAATACCCAAAAACTAAGTATATCCCATGCTACTGATGCTAGTAATAGCAGTGGCTATTTTCTAAGTCAACTTGTGGAAGGTTTCCTTCACTCCAAGAGAACCAGAAATATGCCCTCTGAAAGGCCCAGGGCTTGCATGGTCACCCGGTCAACATCCAAGCCATGAGGGACAAGGCTCGGAGGTTGGGATGGCATAGCTTGCCATGGTCCTGAGTGATCAGGTCTGGAGCAGTCCTGAGCTGGATTGGAGGGCAGAGGCCAGCTCCTGTAAAAGAGGGAACCAGATCTGGCATGGCCAAAAGGGCGCAACCAGGATCATGGTGTCTCTAATCTGTTGGAGCTTTTGAAGTGTCTTCGAGATTAGCGGAAGGGGAGGATAAGTAGATTGGTGCCCCAGTAATGTGAAAAGGCATCTGACAGTGCTCCCCTGACCAGCCTTCCCAGGGAACAGAACTGATCCACCTTCTTGTTCTCTAGGGAAGTGAACAGATCTACATCTGGGGTCCCCCATAGGTGAAAGATGCAGTTTGCCACCTCTTGGTTCAGGGACCATTCATGAGGTCAGAAGGCCCGACTTAAGGAGTCTGCCAGGAGAAGATGCTGTTATTGAGAGCCTAGGACTAAATCTGGGCTGCCTCTTGGTGGAGGAGGTACAAACCTGTCCTTCCTTGTTTGTTCAAGTACCACATTGCCACCTGATTGTAGGTCTGAACCAGGACCACCTTGTCGAATACATGCTCCCTGATCACCCTCAGGGCATAACGAATTGCCCATAACTCCAGGAAGTTTATCTGGAAATACCTTTCCTGCACAGACCAAAGACCCCAAGAGTTGAGACCTGCAACATGGGATCCCCATGGTGAGAATGATCTGGGGGCTGAGGGACCCAGAAGGGCATCCCCCCCTCTCCAGATTGGGTAGGGATTCCCATCACACCAAGTATTGCCGAAGGGGAGTGGTGATCAGTACACAAGTCTGAAGATCCTGAGTGGCTTGGGACCACTAGGAACGCAGCATCCACTGTGCCCTGCACACGTGCAGCTGAGTGAAAGGAGTGAAACTGTCGCTACCATATGCCCCAAAAGGTGCAGAAACTGGTGTGCCGAGACATGAGGGCAACAAGAGACTACCCGTGCCAGGAAACAAGGGTTAGTGCTCGGTCTCTGGGGAAAAAGGCCTTCTTCTGGATAGTGTCCAGCTTGGCCCCGATGAAGTCCAATTGCAGTGACGGCTGGAGATGGGATTTTGGGTAGTTGATTAGAAATCCTAGTTCCTCCAGGAAACGTATGGTGGACTGTAGGGAATGCAGTGTTCCATCTGGAATTGCTCTTGATGAGCCAATCGTCGAGGTAAGGGAAGACTTATTACCTGCCTCCAAAGATAGACTCTCACTGCCACCAGGCATTTTGTGAAGACATGGGGTGCTGACGCTAGGCAGAAAGGCAACACCCAATACTGGTAGTGCTCTTCCTCTACCAGGAATCGCAGATACCTCCGATCCGCAGGAAAGATGGGGATATGGACGTATGTATCTGAGATCAAGGGAGCAGAGCCAATCCCCAGCCCTGAGAAGAGGGATCAGAGTTCCCAATGAGATAATCCTGAATTTTTCCCCGACAAGAACATGGTTTAAATGTCCTCAGATCCAGTATAGAGTGAAGGCCACCAGTTTTCTTGGTAAACTGGAAATACCTGGAGTAGAACCTGTCTCCCTGTTGGCCAGGTGGGACTGGTTCAATTGCCTGAGCCTTTAAGAGGGCAGAGAGCTCTTCTCGGAGTATCTTCTGGTTATCTCTGCTTCTCCACAGAGGACATGGAGGAGAATGAAGAAGAGTTTGTTGGAAATGCAATCTGTACCTCTGCCTCACGATAGATAGAACCCAGTGGTCCGATGTCACCGAAATCCATCGGGGGGGGGGGGGGGGTTGGTGGTCTTGGGGCGGGGTTTGCTGGCTCAAACTCAGACCACCAGTAAAAATCCCATAATGGGGTTGCTATGCCCTCGGCCTAGTTGGCACCCGCTGGGGTCTCGCTCTGGACACCGCCGGATAATATTTGCGTGGCCAATAAAAAGGCAGTCTTGAATATGGCTGGACACTCAGCCCTCAGGCAAGAAGCCTGCCAAATGTGCTAGCGGACAACTGTTGAAGGGTTTCATAATAGTCCTCTTTAAAATCTGTCCCTAAAAAGGTTCTCCTCTGTACAGGGAAGATCTACCAGATGGTCCTGCACTTTGGGACAGAGGTCAGAAGCGCAGTGCTACAGAAACACAGAAATTAAACCTCATTGGTGGTTAAGAGAACTACTGCTGAAGACAGAGAACAGAAGTTCCACATTTTAACAAGCAGCAAGACCTCATTTTGCTCATCAGTAGAGCTGCTGCCTCTACTGGGCAACATTCCTCAGGAAGACTACAAACAATTCAGGAAGAGCCAATTAATTGCTAGGCCCTGAAAGCATCCTACATTAGGATGCTTTCAGGGCCTGGCAATTCTTCTACTAATCTTCCCATAAAGCTTTAAAGAGGAGACCCAAAGAAGAGTGGATGAACTAAGAGATGCCAACATCTCTACCTTTATTCCTCCTCTGCCTTAACCGTCAACTGAACTAGCTCAAACCAGCTACGATGCTGCTTCGCAAAATTCAACTTTGTCCACTTTCAATGTCCTTCTGTGTGGATGAAAGACACTGCATATACAAGCTTGATCTTTGTTGCTGTTATGGAGACTATTGCTATCAATTGGAGTCTGATTTATGCTGCAAATTTTTCCTTGCAAGTATGTCATTTAGCCCAATTAATATTTACTGTTTAAATTATGGCAAATATTTAAGTGTTCATGAAGAACTGGAAAGTTTTCCATGTAAATGGATTCTCAAAATGCTAATTTTAAAAATATTAAAAATGGGCATGTCATTTATGCATTCAAACAAATAGGTAAGAATAGTTTTCTGAAATTCAAATGCAGCTTTAATGGGCAGTTTAATGGGCAGTTTAGCTCAGTATCTTAAAAAATGCTAACAAAGTTATAGCAGGTTGAAGAATCTTTGTGAGCGACATTGCAGATGGGATAGAAGGTAAGGTTTGTCTATTTGCGGATGATACTAAGATCTGCAACAGAGTTGCATGCCGGAAGAAGTGGAGAGAATGAGACGGGATTTAAGGAAGCTGGAAGAGTGGTCGAAGAAATGGCAGCTGAGATTCAATGCCAAGAAGTGCAGAACCATGCATATGGGGTGTGAAAATCTGAAAGAACTGTATCTGATGGGGGGTGAAGGGCTGACGTGCACGGAGCAGGAGAGATACCTTGGTGTGATAGTGTCTAATGATCTAAAGTCGGCAAAACAATATGACAAGGCGATAGCTAAAGCCAGAAGAATGCTGGGCTGCATAGAGAGAGGAATATCTAGTAAGAGAAAGGAAGTGATGATCCCCTTGACAGGGCCTTGATGAGGCCTCACCTGGAGTACTATGTTCAGTTCTGGAGACCGTATCTCCAAAGGGACAGAGACAGGATGGAGGCGGTCCAGAGAAGGGTGACCAAAAAGGTGGATGGTCTTCATAAAATGACTTATAAGGAGAGACTGAAGAACTTAAATATGTGTACCCTGGAGGAGAGGAGGAGCAGAGGTGATATGATACAGACTTTCAGATACTTGAAAGGTTTTAATGATCCATGGTCAACAACAAACCTTTTCAGTTTGAAAAAAAAAAAAAAAAACAATCAGTAGAACTAGGGGTCATGATTTGAAACTCCAGGGAGGAAGACTCAGAACCAATGTCAGGAAGTATTTCTTCACGGAGAGGGTGGATGCCTGGAATGCCCTTCTGGAGGAAGTGGTGAAGACTAAAACTGTGAAGGATTTCAAAGGAGCATGGGATAAACACTGTGGATCCATAAAAGGCTAGAGGATGGAATTGAAGAGAAGAGCCATGGGGGTGGTTTGCTGGAATGGAGGCTACTACCTGGTGATTACTACCCTTACTTAATAAGCCTTCGCACGGTTAATGCAACTCCAAGATTGCTCTCTGCTTCAACGGCAAGGGGAAATGTCTGAATGCAAATCCTCTTTTTCCACAACAACCAACAAGGACTGAACTTCACAGTCTGGGTAAACAAATAAGCATGGGGGTAGCTTGCTTATTACGGTGGTTACTACCCTAAACCAATTAAGCCTGATACATCACTTTGAATGCATATACAGCGTTGCTCTCTGCTTCAACGGCAGGGATAAATGTGGAAGAGAGGATTTACATTCAGACATCCAACAAGGCAATGATCTGTGCAGTCTGGGTAAACAAGCATCGGTGTAGCTTGCTTGATGCAGCAGTTACTACCCTTAACCATTCCTTTGATGCAACTCCAAAATTACTCTCTGCATCAATGGCAGGAAATTTGAATCAAAACAGTTACCAACAAGGGCCCTGAACTTGATGGTTGGTGAAACAGTTAAGTATGGAAAAATAAGTGTGGGAGCTTGCTGGGCAGACTGGAAGGGCCGATTTGACTTTTTCTGCCATCATTTCTGTATGTTTCTATGAATCTGAAAGATCACCATGTGTCAAAGAAAAAGAGGAAAAAAAAAAAACAAAAACACCCCCACAAACGCAAACAATACATTTACTGATATAAGATCTTTGATATACAGTGTTTAACCAGATGCTAGAATAAAATTTTGAAATTATGTTAACAGGTTAACATCTAAACACATTTCAAAGTAGTATTTCAGTATAATCCACTGAGAAAGTCAGGCAAACTAACCCCTAGATTCATCAAAAAAGTTTTGCATGAATAATGCCAGCGATAAAAAAAGGGGCGTGATTAGGGTAATTTTAGAGCTAACGTAATGCACACTATTTAAGCACTTCACATAGATATTTTACCACAATGCATGTTTAATTTATTGCACCTGCAATATTTTCGTTTCTCAGCTTGTGAAGTGACCAGCTCTTTATAAGGCTCTCATAGCAGTCAACTATTTATATCACTTAGGAGGGTCATCTAGTAAATCGAGGTGAGATTTTGGTGGTGTTCTGAGGCTTTGGGTTTTACATCTACAGGCAGACGTACAAACAGCACAGTACACATCAGTGAAGACTTGATGTGATTTGAAATATACGTCTGCCTGTGCATGTAAAACCCAAAGCCTCACCTCAATTTACTAGATGACCCTCCTATAGTGGTATAAATAGATGACTAATAGGTGGTCCACCTCAGAGGCTCTGGCTCTCCCCCCCCCCCCCCAACTCCTTCTCCTGAAACAGAATTTGGAAAAAATCCCGTTTCAGCATAACACAGCTATCGCAGGTCATAATGCTAGGAAAAAAGGTGTAGTTATTTCCAGCGTTATTGCCCACGATAGCATGCATAACGCATGTGTTGTGCTATTGTGTGTAGCATTACCACATCTTATTTTCGTTTACTCCGCCCAAACTACTCCCAAAACCCGCCCACCTGAATAAATTTTGCAAATTTGCATACACAGCAAGCTGCAATAAATAGCACATGCATTATTGCAAGTGTTAGGGCCCTAACACGATTTGATGAAGATACTATGAAGGTTTATTGCACTATTATACAATTTTCTAGGAAGCCAACATGCTCAGAATCCTAAGCTATTTAACTGGCTGGAGCACATTAAGCGATATTTACTAACGTGCTTTGAACTTACCAGTTATAAAAGCATGAAACAAACCACCTGAGACTTCAACTGAACTGTTTAGATTTTTAATTAAAAAAAAAAAAAAGTTCTGAATATAAAAAAAATGCAAACTCCTACAGAAAGGGAATTTATTGGTAATTTTAGCAGATACTGTTTACTTCTAAAAAGTTTAAGTATAGCCATGTGATACAATACCTGCTTCCCAGAGCCAATCACAAAGACACCACCAAGGATAAACCCTTCTCCTGCCATATTGCCACTGTATCCATTCTTCCAAGCCCGCAGGAGGTTCTGCCACACGCCAAGACGAATAAAGCCCAGTAGCAGCATTTTTCTCTTATAAGGGCCATAGAACTGTTTCTAAGAAAATAAAATGAAGGCATATCAGGATTCTAGTGTTCAAATAAGACACCAGCATGCAAAAGAGTGGTGGTCCCCCAACCGGGCGCCTGGGTAAACCAAGTCAGAGATACTAAATGTTCAAGAAAGCAATTTCAATGTGGTATCAGAAAAAAGGCCAACTATTGTATCCAAAACCAGAAAGAGAAGCCTCAACACAGAATGTGAAATTTAGAGTGGTGCACCAATAGCTCTTAGCAGCTGATGAACACTGTAACTCCACCCTTGGGCATATAAAAGGATGGGAGATTTTTTCCTTCATGGAGAGAAGAGCCCACTTCCCCAATTTGATTTTTATTTTTGACTGGATTCCAACTTATGGGTCATGCAGATAGTGATGAGGACCCAATGAAGACAGCAGGAGTAGCTGAGAAGTCTCTGGACTGGTCTAGGAGAACCACCACCACCACCACCACCACCACCTTCCCCCTTCCAAGAACTCTAACCCTCAACTATCCTGCTGACAACAAAGGATTAAGCCGAGTCACATCACCTTTTAGAGAAACCCATTCTTAACTTTATTTCTAGTTGTAATCCAGCCAATACGTACAGGAATAGAACTGGGTGGGCATATAAATACTAGGGATGTGCATTTGTTGCATTACATTTTCAAAACAAAATGAACAAATTTTTGGTGGTTTTCTTCATTTTGCTTTTGGGAGAGGGGAAAGCCAAAACACAAAATAAAAAAACAAAAACCCTACCCCGCTAGCTCATGACCTAACCCGCAGCCTGCCCTAAAGCCTCTTCTGACTCCTTCTTTGGCCCCCACTTACCCCTCCCATGGGGTCACTGGCAAAGTAAACGAGAAAGGAGGGATGCAGACTCACCTCCCGCCCTATCTGTGTACTCCTTATATCGGCAATGGTTGGCCCAAAGACTGGCATCATTTTCTTGTACGACTAATGCTATACAAGAGAATGGTGCTAGCCGACCCAGAGACTGTGCCATTGAAGTTGCCATGGCCTGTGTCTTGGGTGCCGACTGGCACCATTGTAAGAGTATATGTCTGGTCGTTGGCATCCCTCCTACCCTTTTTACTTTGCAGATGACCTCAGAGGAGAGTTAAGTGGGGGTCGGGGTGATTCCTGACCACAGCATTATTTCGACAAGGGTCAAAGGCAGCTCAGGGGCAGGCTGCAATCCTGCCTAGTGGGGCGGGGGGGAGGGGGTTTAAATGTTTAATTTTGTTTCAGATAAGATACTGAAATGAAAAAAGCCAAATGATTTTCAGATTTCGAGGCGGGATGGTGCCTGGTATTAGGTTAATGGCACAAATTGAAGGATTGATGTTCTGATAAGGTCTCCGCCCTCCTCTTGGAGAAAAAACATCTGCATACTGCAGCAGCAATCCCAAAGATGTCATGGCTAGTGGAATTGGTGATGGAGGCGGCATGAGGCATGACAGCAAGGGCTTCAATTCGTCAGCTGAAGAGCTCCCCAGCTGAAGCTAAGGGAATGGAGTTGCAACCAGGGCAATCCCAACACAATGGAGTGTACTGCCTGTTCAATGATGTAAAAGGTTCTCTTCCATATGTAAAATGCTGGTGCAGAGGCACAATGGAGCAATCATCGTGGTGATCTGACCAGGGAGTGGTTCCCTGTAGATGGAAGAAATAAAGGCGAGTCCCTGGGAACAGTCTGTATCTTCAGATGGCCTTCATGATAAAGTTCCCACCAGCGCAAGGGTAGAGAATTCATGCTTGTCCGTGGTGATCGCCACTGGAAGTGTAAGTTGGGGAGCAGGCGTGGTATAGCCTAGGATCATCTCCCCACTGGCTCCTAGGCTCAGTTTCCCTGCTTCATGAGACGAGACATCGAGCCAGAAGATGCCCCTTCCCGGCACAGTAGAAACAGACCCATGGTGCAACGATGGTGCTTCTCCTCTGGCGTGAGACGACTCTGCCCAAACTGCATGGGCTCCTTGAGTTGTGCTGATTTGGGTGCTGCCACGGGGACCGGGGACAAAGGGGAGCGAAAACGTCAGGGCGAGCATTACGTGCCTTCGCAGGGTTTGCAACTCCCGGGCCTGCTCCTGGAGACTGCGGTCGATCCTACTGGCTATGTCAATAAGGGCATCAAGCATCTAGGAGAGCTTCCTTGCTGCTAGCTCATCCTTTACTTGAGGATAGTCCTTCCAAAAAAAAAAAAAAAAAAAAACCAACAACTCTGAAGGCTGTCCTAGCCAGGGTACAGAATTCATTGGCCTAGCCCATCAAAGGTCTAGCACCCTGTCGAAGGTGCAGAAGGTCAGATCCAACAGTAGCCAAGCGACCAGGCTCATCAAATACTTGTATTAAAGCCTTGACGAATTGCTGCAGGTCCTGGAGTAGTGCATTTCCTCACTCCCATAGGGGGGGTAGGTCCAAGCCAAAGTCTTCCCATCGAGAAGCGAGAGAATGAAGGAGGTCTCAATGGTGTCACTGGAGTACTGCGCTGGCTAGAGTGTTAATTGCATAAAAAACACTGGTTTAAGAAACCACAGCACTGCTTGGAATCCCCCGCATACCTGGGTGGTACAGGAAGGTGTATAGTAGGTGTGGTTGGCGCAGTTATCTGGACTGCAAGGGCCGTGGTACAGGTCATGGTTGTTGATGCGTTCCATAGAGCCTGCCAGCATTTCCAGAAACTGTTGCTGAATCTTCTGGGCCAGGCCAGGTATGACTGGAGGCCTGAAAGATCCGCTGGGTCCATGGCCTCAGCAAACTGCTGTGTACGTGGACCCTTGGGCGGAGATGAGATTTGCACTACCTGCAGGGAGGAGCCCTGCAGGCCCTCGTCATCAGTAGGTGGACCTGGCTGGAACAGAGGCCCAATGGGACCTTCACCAATACCAGCCCATGTTCCCCACAGGTTGAGCCCTTGGGTGCTAGGGCCGGCTGGACTTAGGTGCGGGACTCTGGATTGCGAAGGATCTAACAAAGGCTGGAGGCCAGCAAGAAGAGCAGTCAGTTCAGGCCAAGGTTGGATAGGTGTCAAGCAGAGTCTAAGACGTACCAGCAGACAGGGCTGGCAGCAGATAAGCTAAGTCCAGAAGAGGTCCAAGGTCAGCCAAGAGTCGATCCAGAAAGAAGGCAAAGTCAAGAGCAATCCGAAGTCCAAGCCGAAGATACGATCCAAGGGAGCGAGAGCAAAGAATCAGGAACAAGCAACCAACTACTCACAGGGAGTGCGACCTGTTGCTGAGGCGTCTAGGGCTGGTCCAGGCTGGCCTTAAATAGGGAGGCCTGATGTCAGCGGAATGCGCCGAAAAGGATTTCCCGCTGTGGTCCCTTTAAATACTGCCGACTCGCGCGCACACATGCCTAGGGACGCTAGCTCAGATGAGCTGCGTTAGCAGCATGGAGCAGCCTACCGCATCTCAGGTCATATGGCCCTCTCAGCATCAGCAGTCCTCCCCTCTGCCCGGGGTCCAAGGTAAAAGCGGCAGGCTGAGCACAACAATGAAGCTTGCTGGGACTGGATAGACAGTTTGGTCCTTTCCTGTCGTTATTACTATGTTATGCTCATGCATGACACAAAAGATGCTACCATGCATGCTGCTGCATTTTGCAGAACATGTAAAGCTCAAATGCAATATCTGAGTAACCCAACATACAAAGTTACAATAATCAATAGTTGTTAGTACAACGTTTTTTTCAATTGTTCTAAAGTCCTCTCTAGAAAGTGCATATTTAAGGAATCTCAGCAGCCTTAATTTAAAAAAACAAAACAAACCAGGAGCAAGAAACTGCAGACATTTGTGGTTTTAGGGTCAGTCCTTGATGAAAATTAAAATCAAGGTCCCATACAGAATTAAATGGAAACAAGGTGCCACCAGTCTCCCTTGCCCACCCAGAGCCCTACTGATTTGAAATTATTGTGGCCAAGCCAGCTCTTTACAGATCCCAGACACTCAGAGATACAAGAATGGTATCAGTCAAAGATCTAACGACTGGAAATACCAACAGAATGTCATCTGCATAAACCTTGAAATTAACCTAATAAGAAGAGAGAAGTGCACACCACGGGATCAAATAAATGAACAGCTCACAAAAGGGAGTGCAAGGCAGCAGAGAAAACAAACTTTTGGGGCACCTTGATGAAGGGCAAATGGGTATATCAATAACAAGAAAACATGAGAACATAAATGTCTTCTCAGCAGTGACTGCTGTATACCAGTCAGCTGGATTTACTTCAGATAAGACAGGACAGGTTTTATGTAAGTTCAATTGGGGTATAGACTAGTTTATCCTCTTGCTGATAACAGCCAGGGATGGGGGCGAGGGGGCTTAGGGACCAAGTAAGGAGGAGTTAGTGGTCCCTACTATGGCAGGCCCTCACCGGCACAAAGTAGAGAAGATTCATAGTACTGAGGGGCCCAGGTGTCTGTGGAAAAAGGGGCACCCGGGTCTGGTGGTGCCATTGGTTGGTACGTATTAATGGGAAAGAAAGGGGGGAGCCAAGAGCCAGTTAGAGGGGGTGCCTGGGTTTGGTGATTCCAGGTGTCATCAGCCCTGTGAAGTGGGCTAGATGCAGTCCTAAAATCATGATACGGGTGGTCTTGGAAGGCATAAAGGAGGCCAGAACAAGCCACAAGAGGGTGGCCTTACTAGACTGCAAGGGCAGCTGGGGTAGGTGCGGTGGTGGCGGCACACTGCACGAAGCAGCAGCTGCCATGCCCTTCCCGGCAGCATTCACGAAGCAGAATGCAGCCAGGGATCAACTTTCACGCAGTGGAAAGTTGGCGGGCAGCCAGCTCACCTAGGTGCAGTGCTAGTTGGGCTTGGCGGGGGCATTAGGTTAACAGTGCACTTAGCATTTGTAAATACATCATAGCCATGTTTAAGTTGTTAAGGCTGTGGCAGTTTTCATCCATTCAAGGTGCATTTCTGGAATTGAAAAGAAAAAAAAAAAAGAAAGATGTAATTATTGGTAAACTGTGGGAAGCAGGAAAAGAGGAGGGGCACTAAAGGCAAAAAGGTATAGCAAGCTCCAGTTAAGACAGAATAATAAGATTAGGGCTTGATAAAAAGTGGGTGACCAGTTGGACATCTAGCCTATTTTTCTCTTCTTTCCAAGTCTCCCATGGAAAGGATGCTGTTGATGTCAGCATGAGCAGAGGAAGGGAAGCCAAGGATTTGCCCACACATCAATCCCCCCCACAGCCTCATTTGTCTTCTTTCTAAATACTATGCTTCAGAGATATAGGAATCAAAGAAGGGAAAAAAAAACCCCAACTCCTCCCCCCATCCCAGAGTTTATTATGTCACAAGTCAAGCTGCAGGCCTTCCCTTACAAAGCCAGTATGTGTTTCAATAATCCTCACCAATGCCCCATTGTTCCCCCATCTACACATCATTTGTGCTGTATCCTTCACTCACAGCTGTCTTTCTCCATGAAGGGCATTCACCACACGCTACGCAATCCACAATCCTTGCTTTTCAGTCATGGCCTCAACTCCCAACCCCTGAACAAGCTAGTAAGATTAAACTGGCCACTAACCTGAGAAAAGGGCAATACAAATGCAACCAATAATTGTCCCAGTTTCTAATCATGCTTTTGATTAGATCTTGTGTCCCTTTAGTGGTTTTTCTAGATTTACTGGAATGAATTTGTCTGTGCAATAGTGTGCGCCTGTGTACAGATACATCCCAACAACCTACTTGTGAGCGACACAGATGAATGGAAGAAAGGAAGGGTAGAAGCACCCTCTGCCACCTCTAATGGGAGACTATCACAGCTACACCACCCTTTCCATGAAAAAAAAAAAAATTGGATACAATACTCTAAAATGAGATTTCAGAGGTTTACACAGTGCTTTTTTTACTTACTGCTTTTTTTTTTTTTTTACTGTTAGTCTTTTCCTTATGCACCCAAGCATTCTTCTAGTTTTGGTTGTGCCTTGACACTCTTGTTTTTCCGTCTTTAAAATTGCCCAATATGTTGATCTCCTCCAGATCTCTTTCTCGTTTAGTGCACCTTTGAAGAACTTTCCTTAGTATTTACTGTACATTTGGGGCAGATTTTCAAAAGGCCCGGCGATGCGCATAAAGCCCCAGGGCTGGCAAAAAACGGGCTGCGGAGGGGGCAGGGCGGGGGTCAGAGGCTCCCGGCACAGCGGCCAATTTGCTGCTCGGCTGAAGTAAGTTTTAAAACAAAATTAAAAAAGAAGAAAAAAAACAAAGGTAGGCGGGGAGGAAGGGCAGGGAAGGTGGGGAAATAGGAAACGGGGAAGGCAGCGCGGCTCTGCGCACGCAAAGTGCATAATTGTGCACCCCCTTGCAGGCGCCGACCCCCGATTTTATAACATGCGCGCGCATGTTATTAAATTGCATGTCCACGTGCGTGCGCCAGATAGCGTGCGCACATGGACGCGTTCGCGCAAGTTTTAAAATCTTCCCCTTAGGTTTCTTCTGCCTAAATAAAAAGAGACTTTACCAACTAAAATGTAATGCTAAGAAGTGCAAACAGGACAATTTCCCAAGATGCCTTAAATCACTTACTCATCTTTTCCAAACTACTCCTGGCAATAAATCACTTATATAAAAATAGTGAACAGAACTAGACTCAGGACTGATCTGTGCACTCCACTGGCAACCCCCCTATCCTCAATATGAACTTTGATAACCATTACATTTTATTGCCTTTTGCTCAACCATTTTCTAATCCTATCAAATCACTTTTGGGACCCACACACAGGTTGCTTTATGTGGCACCATTTCAAAGACCTTGCTGAAACCAATCTATGCTACATAGAGTGCTCTCTACTGATCACCCAGTTAAAAAAAAAAAAAGAAAAAGAAATAAAAAGTGAGCTTTTACACAATCTTCCTTTAATAAAAATCTGCTACCTCAGATCATATAATCCCCAGAATTTTAAGATAAACTATCATCAGTTTATTCAGTGAACCCACCAATTTCCCCCAATGATCTCTGTCTAACCCAGTGTTTCCCAATCTGCTCAAGCCCCTGGCACACCTACACTAACTAAAATAGTGTGGTATACCAAACCCCACCAAAAAAACAGTGCAGACAGAGGACTCATATGGTGGAAAGTCAGGGAAGCACTGAAATTCCCAACAGTGTCTCTTCCAAGTTTTAAAACAAAGGGAGAGAGGGGGGCAGACCCACATGAACTTATCACATCCAAGTACAGAAGAAAGGAAAAAAAGCCAGTGTGGTGTGGGCAGCCAGCTCAGATACTTTAACCTCCTCATGTGGCTGCCAAAGATCCTTCACTTGCTGCTGTTCTCAACATTCAGTGAGTCACATTCAATGCTCAATGCACACACTTGTCGTCTTACTCAGCCTGGGGCTGAGAGGCTGGACAGACTCAAAGAAGGAGGTGCTGTGTGAAATGTGAGGCCCAGTTAGCCATACCCTGTGTGCTACCCATGCTCATGCTGCAGCTAGAAAGGAGCCGGCATGCATGGCTGTATATGTTCTCAGGAAGGGGCTTCTACATGTGTCTTGTTGCTGGGAGCAGAGCCTGGATCTGAACAGCAGGCAATGAGGACTTTTCACACCTGATCAGGTCTGAAGGCACACTGGCTGCGAGAGTGAGAGAGCGAGAGTGTGAGAAGTCTAATCGATCTGTAGTTCACAGCCCCCTCTCGTCCATGTTTGTGAAGGGGGATTGCAACAGACTGTCTCCAGTCCCTTAGTAAAACACAACCCAAAAAAAAAAGCTTAACAAATAAAGAACTTGTGTGCAGTAGCCAATTGAAAAGCAGCCCAAAACTGCTCTGAAATGAATTTTCACCACTTTATCCTGAGAAACATTTTATGGATTCCATGTCAACAGAGCAAAAGGAATGGACTTCTTTCCATAAGAGAATGGGAGCGGGGGGGGGGGGGGGGGGGGGGGGGGGAGGGAGATTCTCCCAAACCTAATCTGGCTCAGAGCTGGAGCAAATACATTTAAGTTAGAAGCTTCAAAAAGGCAAATAAAAAGCAGAGCATCCGAATGGTTGAGCACTCATTTGTGGGTGGGAATGGAGGCAGAGGTTTAATGGCAGAATGGTTTCACCTCCTCCACGCTCCACATTTTTCAGGCCCTTGCACACTTCGGTAGTTTCAAAAGAGCCCAGACAGTGGCCAAACAGATCTTTTTATGATAGGGATTTTTCCCAAATTTCTAGGGGCCAATTCATAGGTCATTTTTGTTTTAAACACATACACAAAAAGCAAATGTTGCTTACCTGATGTAACAGGTGTTCTCACAGGACAGCAGGATGTTAGTCCTCACGAATGGGTGACATCGAGGATGGAGCCCACCACGGAAAACTTCTGTCAAAGTTTAAACAGAACTTTCTGGCCCCTACTGGGCATGCCCAGCAAGGCACTGACCCTGCAGCCAGCAGGGGTCTCCCTTCAGTCTGATTTTCAAAGCTACAGGCAGTGCCTAAAAAGGAAAAACAAAACAAACCCAACACCGCGGGGTGGCGGGCGGGTTTCGTGAGGACTAACATCCTGCTGTCCTGTGAGAACACCTGTTACATCAGGTAAGCAACATTTGCTTTCTCACAGGACAAGCAGGATGGTTGTCCTCACAAATGGGTGAGTACCGAGCTGAGGATGTCCTGACTTGCACCAAATGCACCCAATGACGTGCATCAGGCACTACAACTGGGGTGGAATTTGGTAAAGGGCATCCGCACCCTACCGGGAAGGTGGAAGGGTGTTGGTACATCATGTTGGAAAAAGGTTACGCAAGACAGATTGGCCGAAGATGGAGTCCTGTCTTCCAGCTTTGTCCAAACAATAGTGGGCTGCAAAGGTATGGAGAGAACTCCAGGTTGCAGCCCTGCAGATGTCAGGAAGCGGCACCGATCGAAGGTGTGCCACTGACGTCGCCATGGCCCTCACAGAGTGTGCTTTCACACGGTCTTGAAAGGGAATGCCAGCTTGCTGATAGCAAAAAGAAATGCAGTCCGCCAACCAGGAGGAAAGAGCCTGCTTACCCACAGGATGTCCTAACTTGTTAGGATGAAAAGAGACAAATAATTGAGTGCTCTTCCTGTGAGCAACTGTACGGTCTAGATAAAAAGCTAGAGCTCGTTTGCAGTCTAGGGTATGCAGAGTCTGTTCCCCGGAGTTGGAGTGGGGCCTGGGAAAAAAGATAGGTAGTATGATGGATTGATTAATATGAAACTCAGAAACTACCTTAGGTAAAAATTTAGGGTGAGTGCGGAGTACCGCCCGGTCCTGCAGGAGCTTAGTGTAAGGCGGATAGGTAACTAGGGCCTGCAATTCACTAACCCTGCGAGCTGAAGTGATAGCCAAAAGGAATAACACTTTCCATGTGAGATACTTTAACTCACAGGAGTGCAGAGGTTCGAAAGGAGGTTTCATTAGCCGACCAAGAACCAGGTTAAGGTCCCAAGATGGGGCCGGAGGACGTAAGGGTGGCTTCAGATGGAGCAAGCCTTTAAGAAAACGTGTTACTAGGGGTTGTACTGAAATAGGGACACCCTGTACACCATTATGGAAGGCGGCTACCGCACTGACATGCATTCTGATAGAAGAGGTTTTAAGACCTGATTCAGAGAGATGCCATAAATAGTCTAAGAATTTGGAGATTGGACAGGAAAGGGGATCAAGAGACTGAGAAGTGCACCATGATGTGTACCTTTTCCAATTGTATGAGTAAGACTTTCTTGTGGAAGGCTTTCATGAAGCTATCAGGACCCGAGAAACGGAATATGAAAGGTTGAAAGGCTGAAGGACTAACCTTTCAACATCCATGCCGTCAGGGACAAGGCTTGGAGGTTGGGATGGAGGAGGCATCCGTCGTTTTGAGTGAGCAGATGCGGGTCCTTTCCCAGAGGAATGTGCCTGCGGATGGAGAGATCCTGGAGTATTGGAAACCATACTTGGCGTGGCCAGTAAGGTGCTATCAGGATCATGGTTCCCCCGTCCTGGCGTAGCTTCACGAGAGTCTTTGACACAAGAGGAAGTGGAGGGAATGCATAGAGCAGACCGGTTGTCCACTTGAGGGAGAATGCATCCCTCGGCCGAGAGTGCTGGCTCCGAATGAGAGAGCAGTAATCGTCCACTTTGTGGTTCTGAGGGGACGCAAAGAGGTCTATGCGGGGAGAACCCCACTTGTGAAACAGAGAGGTCGCTACCAGAGGATCGAGTGACCACTTGTGCGGTTGGAAGACACGGCTCAGCTGGTCTGCCAATACATTGTCTACTCCCGGCAGGTAAGTGGCCCTGAGGTACATGGAGTGGGAGAGGGCTTCCGCCCAGATCTGCGCAGCTTCCTGACACAGAAGGAAGGAGCCTGTGCCTCCCTGCTTGTTTATGTACCACATGGCCACTTGGTTGTCCGTCTGGATTAAGATTATCTGATGAAAGAGATGATCTTTGAAAGTGCGGAGCGCATAGCGGATTGCTCGAAGTTCCAGGAAATTGATCTGGTGTTCGGCTTCCTCTTTGGACCATAACCCTTGGGTTTGAAAGTCGTCCACATGGGCTCCCCAACCGATGTGAGAAGCGTCGGTGGTTAGGATTACTTGCGGATCCGGTGGAAGAAAGGGTAAGCCCTGAAGGAGGTTGACCTGAGTCGTCCACCAGGTTAAGGATAGGCGCAGCGCTTGTGTGACTGTGACTATGGAGGACAGAGGCTGAAAAGCTTGAATCCATTGGTGTCGTAGAGTCCATTGTGTTACTCTCATGGCTAGTCGGGTCATGGGAGTGACTTGAACCGAGGATGCCATGTGCCCTAGGAGAATGAGGAACTGGCGAGCCGTGGCAGTGTTCTGAGACTGGAGCTGGCGAGCCAGGGACATTAGGGTGTGGACCCTCTGAAGAGGAAGGTAAGCCTTTGCCTGTAAGGTGTCCAAGTCTGCCCCAATGAAGGATAAGGTTTGAGACGGGACTAAGCAAGATTTCTCGTAATTGACGAGAAACCCTAAGGAAAGGAGTGTTTGAATTGTCAATTTTAGGGAGGATTGAGCTATCTGTTGGGTGGAGGCCCTGATTAGCCAATCGTCCAGGTATGGGTAGACGTGGACACCTTCCTTCCTGAGGAATGCTACCACTACGAGACATTTGGTAAAGACTCGTGGGGCAGAAGCTAGACCGAAAGGGAGGACACGGTATTGATAATGGTCGTGGCCAACTAGAAACCGCAGATATTTGCGATGGGATTGTGTGATCGCAATGTGGGTATAAGCGTCCTTGAGGTCGAGAGAGCACAGCCAATCCCCTCTTTGTAGCAGAGGGAGCAGCATGCCTAGGGTTACCATTTTGAACTTCTCTTTTTGAAGGTATTTGTTGAGGGCTCGAAGGTCAAAAATGGGACGTAGTCCCCCCGATTTCTTTGGTATTAGGAAGTATCTGGAATAGAATTCCTTGCCTCGTTGAGAGGGAGGAACAGGTTCTATAGCATTTGATTGCAGAAGAAGGGATACTTCCTGTTGTAATTGAGCCAAATGGGTGGATAGACTCCACGCTTGAAGAGGCGGGGAGTCTGCCGGAAGAGTTATGAAGTTGAGGTGGTAACCCTGTGCGATAATTGTTAGCACCCACTGATCTGAGGTGATCTGCAACCAAGGTTGTAGAAAATGGTACAGTCGACCTCCTACAGGGATGTCCGGAAGAGGGGTTTGGCATGTGTTCCCTACAGGGGAGTCAAAGGCCAGCCGCAGGCCCAGGAGGAGGGGCTACAGTAGGCCTTTGTTTCCTAGGCTGACGCGGCTGAGGCCTAGTAGAGGATCGAGCTGGACGAGGCCTGGCCGATGGAGGGTAATAACGGCGTGGTCGAAAGAATGACTTCTTAGGAGTCTTTCTTTTGCGGTTGCTTGGAGGTCAGCTCAGGTGGGACAGATGAGAGTTGTTTCAACGTCTCATGGTGGTCTTTCAACTCCGCCACAATCTGCTGAATTTGCTCTCCAAACAAATTATCGCCTAAGCAGGGTAAATCAGCAAGACGATCCTGAACCTCTGGGCGAAGGTTGGATGATTTTAACCAAGCCCAACGTCTGGCTGAGATGGCTGTGGCTGAAACTTTTGTGGAAGCATCGAATATGTCGTAGGCAGTCCTAATCTCGTGCTTCCCTGCCTCAAATCCCTTGTGAAGAAGGGCTTGAAGCTGCGGTTGGTATTGGTCTGGTAACGTGTCAGCATAGTCTTGCATCTGCTTAAGGATGGCTCTGTTGTACTGAGTCATATAAAGTTGATATGAAGCTATGCGTGAAATCAACATAGCTCCATGATAGACTTTCCGTCCAACACTATCTAGGAACTTGTTGTCCCTGGTAGGTGGGGTAGAAGAGTGTGGCTTAAGACGCTTGGCCTTCTTCTGCGCGGACTCAACCACAACAGAGCGATGATCCAGTTGAGGTTTTTGGAAACCTGGTGCTGACTGGACAAGGTAGGTGGAGTCAGCTTTTTTGTTAACTGGGGACACTGATGAAGGAGATTCCCAGTTTTTCTTGAGCAGATCCAAACACACCTGGTGTATAGGGATGGAAGCGATGATTTTTGGAGCATCCAGAAATTGAAGGAGTTCCATCATCTGGTGTCTGTCATCAGCTTCAGATTGTAGTTGAAAAGGTACAACTTCTGACATCTCTTTCACAAAGTTAATGAAAGATAGATCCTCAGGAGGAGATCTTTTTCTACTCTCTGTAGGAGATGGAGGCGAAGGCAAATCCGTGTCAGAAGATGTATCATCATCATCACCCCAGGTATCGTAGGGATCAAGTGGGGTTTGTAACCCTGATGGACCTGGCTGAGGCTCTAAAGGCATAGATGGAAACCGAGGTGGAATCGGTGCCGTAGGTGGAACCAGAAATGGCATCGATGGCTTCGGTGCTGTCGATGGAATCGGTGCCTGGCGTGGAATGGATGGAACCGAAGGATATATCGGTGGAGATATACCAGAAGGCACCGATGGAACCACCCCGGAAGGGGGAATCCGGAACGGTGTTTCTCCTGCCGATGAAAATCCAGTCGGAGACGGTGGTGTTGTCGATGGCACTGGAATCACCGATGGAAGGGCCGTCATGAGCGCCTCCATGCGGCTCAGTAGCGGTGCTAGCGCTTGTATCAACGGCTCGGTGGTCGGTTCCCTCCTCGGTGGCGAAGCCGGTGCCGGTGTCGGTGCCGGGGGCGGCACTGGAACCGGTGCCGGAGACGGTGCCGATGGAGGTTGCAATTTCTTCATCGCTTTCTCGATGGCCTCCTGGACCAGCCGGTCCAGTTCTGCCCGGAGACCAGGGGTAACCATACCCGGCTCGACGGGAGAGGGAGGCTGAGGCAGGGCCGGAGGGACCACCGTAACCGGTGGGATCACGGCCCCCGCACCCCGGGAGGGTGAGGGTTTCCTCGATGCCTGCGAACGAGACGTGGAGGGTGTCCGGTCTGTTCGCGGCTTCTTTGTCGGTGGCTCGGCTTGAGCAGAGGTCGATGGCTGTGGATCCTCGACAGGCCGAGATTTGTGCCGTCGATAGCGGTGCTTTTCCTTCCGATCCCCTCGCCCATCCGGGGAAGGGACGGGAGTCGACGGCCGAGAAGCGATCGATGGCGGACGGTCACCGGAGGGTTGACGATGATGGTACAACTTCGACGGTGCCGGTTCCGATGACGTCGATGCTATCGATGGCGTTGGGGTGGGTGCATGGAAGAGGAGCCCCATCTTCTCCATCCTGGCTTTGCGACCCTTGGGTGTCATTAAGGCACATTTGGTGCAAGTCAGGACATCATGCTCACTACCCAAACACATCACACAAACCCTGTGGGGGTCTGTGATGGACATAGTCCGGGTACAATCCGGACAACGGCGGAACCCCGTTGCCATGGCCTGAAGCCAAAATTTAGGCTGGGGATCGGTAAGTGCCAACAGGCCTCAAGGGCCAAATTCGACGGTAGTCGATGGAAAAAGGCAAAAAACTTACCGGGTTCCGTAAGATGACTAAAAATTTGTCGAAGGGAGACCCCTGAGGGGCAAATTTTCTTAGGAAATTAACTTCCAAATTCCTGTCAGGAACGTGGTTAGAGAGCTCCTTTCACCGCGTGGCAACTGCTGCGCGGAAAAAAGAAGACTGAAGGGAGACCCCTGCTGGCTACAGGGTCAGTGCCTTGCTGGGCATGCCCAGTAGGGGCCAGTCAAAGTTCTGTTTAAACTTTGACAGAAGTTTTCCGTGGTGGGCTCCATCCTCGATGTCACCCATTTGTGAGGACAACCATCCTGCTTGTCCTGTGAGAAAAAAACATAGGTGGGAAGGGGACCTTGGAAGCCCACCTGAAGCTATTGGGAGTGTTCAGTGTGATAAATGTTGCAAACCACTTTTCTAGCAAAAAAACCCAACACACCACACACCGTTCTAAACAAATCTCTAGAGCTTTTATTCCAGTTTTGGTACTACTGTTCTGGATCGATGCCAACTGTGATGTACCTATAGCACTTTGTGCAATACATTATAAAAGGTCTGCAGCGCCTGATAGGAAGAGGACGACAAAAAGAAGTACCTTTTCATCAAGAAAGATCTCCCCCTTGAAATACTGATTAAATTCATCAACTTCTGAGCCGATATTCTCTTTCACAACAGCATAAAGGGGGACCCCCAACTGGTCAAGTTGTGGTTTGAGAGAGGACAGCTCATGGGCTTCCTGTAAGAGAGGACAAGAAGAAGATTATTCTTTCCCTATAAGAGAACATGGCAAAAGCTGCAAGTATTTTTCCAGGGGTTATCTGTTCAGGCGTTGAAATAAGGACTATACCAATCACCATAAAAACACATATGATGCACTAAAATGGCAATAAATTCAGACAAGAACATACAAACCTGGGGTGAGTAAAGCCCCTCTTCCCCAAATATTGGCAATGTGGTTTCAAAGCTGGAAGGTAAGTTATACACAGCCAGTCCATGAATGTTGTTACCGCTTAATACTACTGGCAAATGGAAGGAACACCCCCTGCTTCCGGCCCCTCTAGCCAGCAACCATTTCTCCTCCCCACCTGGATTTCTGGCAGGAACGAGTCTACCTGAGAATATCATGTGCTATATGAACAGATGAGTATAGCATAATGCTGCTTGGCATTCTGAAGGATGCCTAGCCCTCCCCCATTCCAAAAGCATGAAGTCACATCTTACATCATTTTACTCTTATGCTCAATAAATACAGAAAGGAAATGCTAAACCGACCAAGAGCCAAGGAAACACACATTACTAAAAGCTTACATTGTCAAACTAAATCAGCTTAATTCTGCTAATTTCCTGCCCTGGATGAAAATATGAACTTCTAGAAATATTCGGTCTCAAAGCTTATAGGCTACAGAAAATTTATTCTGGCTGACTCTGGAGGACAGTTTGGTCTCTGCCATAGATCTTCCTGTGCATAATTTTTTTTGCACTTTTAAACCTTGCAAAGTCTATGCCCTCATAAAAAACAAAACAAAAACTTCACCTTATATGTACCATGGTGATGCCTACAAGACGTTTTGACATGAACTGCTGCGCTTCACCCAACAAGATGGCTGGTATGGTTTCAGAGAATGTTTTGAACACAGACACCAGGAATAAAATACAAAATCAGCACAAAAATTAAAAAAAACCACCCCACACATTTTGGCCACTGGGGGAAAAAAAAAAAACTCTGGAAATGCTGTGTTAAGATTTATTTATAGTGAGTTTTCTCCATATATTTGTGCATTACAAAAAAAATATTTTATTATAATCATTTGATGGCAGAGATTTGCTGCTGTTCGGATGCCACACCAGCTATGTGTTACTGCCAATTAGAATTATGGCAGCAGCTGTGTCAGAAGCCCACTAAGACTAGATGTAACTAATTAAAAGAATTTATATGTTGCCTCCCTGGCTTTTATCAGTTCCCAAAACGGTATACAAATCATCATGTACATAAAAATAAGCAATTAAAACACCCACTATACAAAGAAACAATCAAGTCCTAATAACTATGAGTTGCTATATATAAATCAAGACATCAAATAATAACTTGCGTGTACCGTAACAATCACCTAACCACAGCCAAGGAGTCAGTCACTCACTGACCCTAAAGTGGGAACATTAGAAAAAAGGCAAAAACAAAGATCTAAAGACTTTGGTTCCTGATGGACTTCTAGTGGAATACTATTCCACAGACATGGGATTATGAAAGACAAAACCCTAGACCTCGGGCAAGATGCATTTCTGTTCAGAAGGAAACCCAGATAGGAACCTTTTGGCTGGAGCACAGAAGAGCCTTGCCCTTGACCTCAACCCCAGTCTCTTTGGCAAAGGATTCAGCTGTACGATGGGGGATGACCCACAGCTTTCAAAAGGTTGACATTTTTTTTTTTTTCTTAGCATAGCTTTATTCTTCCTGCTTTGCCAGCGGTCATTGTAACAGTGTGTTCCCAGTGGGGTCAGGAGGCAGGGTCCCATACTCAATTTCAGCCAAAAGGCCGAGAAGGAACCATTCCCAGGTCCTAGCTCCAAACCCCTGTGAGAGACTAAACTTTGACCTTAGCCAGCTGCAAAAGGAGTGCACAGGCTTACAGAATAAAGCAAATCTCACACATTCTCAATCGGCACTCTTTTGACTGGAGATAAGGGAAGAGTGGTCTTCATAGGCATTAGAAATTGTTCTAGTGGCACGGCACCATGGTTGCCATTTTCTGCAAAGAAATTAAAAAAAAAAAAAGAGACAGAAAAACTGTGTCTACTAATGTATTCAAAGTGTAGGCTTGTAGGCTGTGTCATAGTTTCTAAATTATGAAACAAAAAAGTGTTGTAGTTGCTGAGGTAGTCCACTTGCCTACCTAGACCTAAGGGTCGCACAAGTTGTAGAATATGGAAGAAAAAAAAAAAAAGTGCACCTGCATCTTATTAGTTGATCCTTTTCTCTCTATATTATATTATAATAAATTTCCAAAGGACATGGTGCAGATCTGTTCACTATAAATATTCAAATTAACATTTCACAAAAAAAAAAAATAAAAAATGCCATATTGATTCATTAAAAAAGAATCTACCCCTCAGAACAAGAAAGCAATTAGCTCCCAGAAATGTGAATCTTTTTATAAAAATAAAAAAAGTTGGAGGAAATATGCCTTCAATTAGCTGATCCTGCGCCTGGCACATTCTTGGTCTAATTAAAACTCTCTTCACAATGTCAGTGCTGGAGGACATAGTACAGCCCAGTCTCACAGTACAGCCAAATTCCATTCCACCCAACATAATTGCAGTTACTTAACCAGCAGGAGAAGCAACACTGTAGCTTGCTGCTAGCATGGAATACAAAATGTAAACCATTTAAAAAAGTACAATTAAAAAAAAAATCTAAACAGGGAAAAGTTACTGTTCAATATTTTGACTCTTTCAGTCAATGACTGTCCAGAAAAGGTGGCCTGCTTGTTTAAAATTCCTTTGGCAAGAAGCCGGTTACGGAAGGAACCAAGACAGTTTCAGAAAAGCGTTCTCCAGCACATCGCGTGTCAGACATGCACAGGTTTAGAAGAAACCCATCAACAGTTTACTAGCTTGGAATTAATTTATTTTTCTTGTACTGAATACAAAAACAATTTTAAAAGTTTTAAAAAGGCCAGAGGGCAACACGACAGAAGTACTCTTCTGTAATGCTACCAACTTTGGGTGTAATCCCTGGATGCATTATCTAGACACATCTTAAGTCTATAATGTGCCTATTTTAATAATATAAGAACATAAGAAAATGCCATACTGGGTCAGACCAAGGGTCCATCAAGCCCAGCATCCTGTTTCCAACAGTGGCCAATCCAGGCCATACGAACCTATACTAAAAAGGAGTAAAAAAAAAACAAAAAACAAAAAAACCCAAAACTTTTAGTATATGCTGCACGCTGAAAGTAGGTCTGTGTCCATATTCTGTGTAAATGCCATCATTAATGTTAAAATTTAAACCAAACTATTGGGTCAGCCCAGGCTAGGATGTGCTCAGTCGATGGAAATGCCATGTGTCTGGATTTAGATGTCTGCTGGACAGATTAGATGGACCATTTTTGGTCTTTATCTGCCATTATTTACTGTGTTACTATGCCTTATTGTAAAAGCATCTTTACTCTTGCACTTAAGTCTCTATATTCTTGCTCTCCATCCACTGAATAAGAACATAAAAAAATGCCATATTGGGTCAGACCAAGGGTCCATCAAGCCCAGCATCCTGTTTCCAATAGTGGCCAATCCAGGCCATAAGAACCTGGCAAGTACCCAAAAACTAAGTCTATTCCATGTTACCATTGCTAATGGCAGTGGCTATTCTCTAATGGGCGGATTTTAAAAGCCCTGCTCGCGTAAATCCGCCCGATGTAAATCGGTTATTTACTCTTTCGGATAGTAGAAAGACTAGGGGGCACTCCATGAAGTTAGCATGGGGCACATTTAAAACTAATCGGAGAAAGTTCTTTACTCAACGCACAATTAAACTCTGGAATTTGTTGCCAGAGGACGTGGTTAGTGCAGTTAGTATAGCTGTGTTTAAAAAAGGATTGGATAAGTTCTTGGAGGAGAAGTCCATTACCTGCTATTAAGTTCACTTAGGGGTAGATTTTTAAAAAAAGGACGCTGGATTTTATAAGATACGCACATAGCCGCGCGTATCTTATAAAATCCTGGATCGGCGCGCGCAAGGCTGACGATTTTGGGCAGCCTGCGCATGCCGAGCCGCGCAGCCTGCCTCCGTTCCCTCCGAGGCCGCTCAGAAATCAGAGCGGCCTCGGAGGGAACTTTCTTTCGCCCTCCCCTCCCTTACCTAACCCCCCCCCCCTTACCTTTGTCCCTAGATTTACGCCTGCTAGAAGCAGATGTAAATCTACACGCGCCAGCGAACTGCTGGCGCGCCGTCATCCGACCCGGGGCTGGTCTGGAGGCTTGGACCATGCCCCTGGGCCGGCGCCACGGCCCCTGGCTCCGGCCCAGGGGCATGGTCCAAGCCTCCAGACCAGCCCCGGGTCGGATGACTGCGTGCGTAGATTTACATTTAAATATTGGGGTTACATTTGCTATCCTCCAGTCTTCAGGTACAATGGATGATTTTAATGATAAGTTACAAATTTTTACTAATAGGTCTGAAATTTCATTTTTTAGTTCCTTCAGAACTCTGGGGTGTATACCATCCGGTCCAGGTGATTTACTACTCTTCAGTTTGTCAATCAGGCCTACCACATCTTCTAGGTTCACCGTGATTTGATTCAGTCCATCTGAATCATTACCCATGAAAACCTTCTCCATTACCTCCCCAACATCCTCTTCAGTAAACACCGAAGCAAATAAATCATTTAATCTTTCCGCGATGGCCTTTATCTACCTCTGTCTACTAGATGTACTATCAATAACTTAGATAACTATTCACAATTCTACCTCTAAGTTTCTGAACAAAATAGAGATGCCCTGCTTCCATGATTGATTTTTTTGTTCCAACCGAGAACAGTAATGCTACCATTACTGCGATTTTGATTGAATTTATTTTTTTTGATCTGCATAGAGACCATCTTTGGCAAAAAGGCAGAATATCAAATGTTTATGTGCGCTCAGGGTTCTGGAAAGAGCATGGCCCTTAGTCAGGGGCTAGTCGCTGCTATGACAGGGCTGATCAAGTTAGAGGATAGGGGAAAAGTCACCATGTTGCTGCAAATGAAGGTTCATGGCATCAGATTGTAGTACTGATTGACTGAGCTGGAATTCTAAAAAGGAGCAGGATGAAACTGCTGGTCAAAATATACATACATTCTCCCTTCCAAAAAAAAAATTATATATAAAGTGCTCTGGCAGCATTGATTGTCTCATGGAAGGACTCAGAGGGTAAGTGGGGAGAACACCCTGCAACCTACCCTTTTGTTTCACCACGGGCTGGCAAACAAAGGAAATGGAAAAGTAAGACAGCGCAGTAGCCATCTCAATTTCCTTTGATAAAGAACACTCTGTTTACATCATAGCATTCCAACTAGCCTTAGACTATTACTTTGGGTCTTATCAGGGTCTGCTCCATATCAGAATGGGCAGACTTGCCCAAAATGAGAAGCCCTGCATAGCCAGCCTCTAAACTTCAATTCTACTCCTAGCACACAAGTGGGCAAGTCAGTCGAGAGCTCCAACCAGTCAGGTTTTCAGGCTCTCTGAGGAATACACATAAGAGATTTACACACACACACTCTGTCTCGATTGTATGAAAATCTCTCTCATGCATATTCTTTAGAGAACCTGAAAGCTTGACCAGGTGGTGGCCCTCGAGGACTGAATTACCCACCCCTGTCCTAGCAGTTGCTTTCAGCTCTGACTCCCACCCCCCACCATCTTATCCTAGGAGCCCTCCACTGGGCTCATGCTGGGGCTGTACAAATATTCATACCATGTCATATCTACAGGGGATCATTTTCATTTTCCCTTGTTATTGCATTGCAAAGCTGGACTTGTGGTGCAGTAGCAGACTGGAATCACACATAGAGATGCAACAGTCCTCTGCCAGCACCCTCTGCTGTGCGAAAGGAAGTGGGTTTTGCAAAAAAGACAGGGTGTCACCTCCAGAGCAACTTCCAGCAAGAACAGCTGGAGGGGCCAAGAAGCCAGGCAGCAGAGAGAACAAGAGGCAGCCACATAGGGACAAGAATGGTGGGTAAGGGCGATGATATGATCAAGGGTGAGAAAGTTGGGGCATGAAAAGAGGCAGAAGAACAGTGACAAAATTTCAGGAGTTTGTAAAGAAAATGAACAAACTAAAGGACAAGAAACGAGACAAAAGATGAGAAGAAAATGCCAGACACAAAGGTTAGAAACAATTTTAAATTGCTCTTGCAATTTTGACTCTGTGCTACATGAAATATTTCACAGCACCATTTTTTGTAAGTATTCCCTGCAAGTTTGGGACACTTTAGTGGGGTAAAGGGTAAGGAGTTTCTTAGTGATTTTATTGAGATTTCATTTTCCAGACACACTAAAACCAGTTAGCATGCATTAAATGGTTTTAGTGCACACTTAATTGCTTTAGCCATGTCAAATCATTTAAACACTTGCTAAACCAAATACAAGTGCTAAATAAAATGACAGTTCATTCCTAATACACGTCTGGTGAAAAGGTAGTGCAGACCTCTTTAGCATCAACCGAGGCATGAAGCAGTCACCGCAGGTTTCTGTTACAAAGGGGCATTAATGCAGAGAGTGGGGTCATGATGGGTTACACGGCGGACATATAGTTCTTTTCTCAACACGAGAACCTGCACACCCCTGAATGCAGATGACAAATTAATGAAAACAAATTAACACCAAAATACATCCTCAGTAGAAAGAAAAAAAAAAAAAAAAAAGGTCCGCTTCACAAGCGGTGGTTCTGAGAGCTCTGCTTGCAAACACAACAGCAAGAGGACAAAAGCATTAGCCTCGAGCTATGCTGCCCCTTACCTCTCTGCACAGAAGTCATCCGGGCCGCCGCACCGCCATGACCACGGCCCCATTCTTCTTCCACAGCTCACCTGCCCTGAACGCTCTCTTCTCGGTTCCTGGAGGAGACCCAAGGACAGAACAGATATTATCAGGTCTCAGAGTGGCATTTGTTTCTAATCAATGGCATACTGCCTTTTTTTTTTTAAATAAAGGTAGTAAAGCATTTGGAGCGGCGCCTTGCAATGTTATTTTATACAGCTGATATTTGTCAGAATGTAAAGAAACGTTTCTCTTCCTCTTCACATTCCTTCCCCCACAACAAAATAGTATGGTCAGCCAAAACAGGAGTTTTCAGGATATGACATCCCTTACAAGTGGCCTCTTTTATAGTGTAATAAAAACCTAATGTTATTGAAAGTACAACAGTTAATGTAACTGAGGCACACCAGGAGGACATGTACACTATCAGTGTTGACAGCATGCGTACATATCAGCACAGTAATACATTCTCTTTATTTGGGAATTTAAAAGAAAAAGCCATAAAGAACAAAACCCAGAAACTTTCTCACCTTCCCCCAAAGACTTCAGTTCTATGTCTTCCAGAAACTCCAAGGTGGCCTTCTCTGCTTTGGAGAGAAACAAATCTGTGTTGGCCAGGATTATCCCAGCCACACCTACACCTAGGGCCCCAACACTAAGGGACCACAGCCCCATGGTAAGAAACCCCAGGTCAGGCAGGAGAAACATTTCTGGAAAAAAGAGACAAGAACAAAATTAATCATTACTGAAAATAAACATTAAATATAATGCCTCAGCGTAACATCCCTATTGACCTACAACTAAGACGTTCTTTTTACTAACAACTTTCATCTGAACGGGACTACAGATCAGAGGATATTTTCACCTGGTCAGCTTCACATTTAAAGCAGCTTCTTGATGTAGCACGTGCAAGTCAGTCAATTGCTGAAATGTTTCCCCAAAGGTTTATATTAAGTTATTAAATTAGATTTACTGTGAGAAAACTACAAATCGAGCAGGTAAAGTCTTATAAAATTTGGGCCCAGTACTCCATTTCTTTCTTGATACTACTGGGTCTATCAGAAAGCCTTATATTTTGCAAGTCACTCTCAAATGGGCCCCAGAAAAGTTCCATAGTGCTTTCAATTTAAAACTGGCAGGAATAGTCACACTAGTTTGAAATCTCATACACTCCTGGGGATACAATTCAATGAAAGAAGAGAGGCAACAGAAGTTGAAAGTATCAAGCTTCCAGGTTTGTAGCCTCATTACCTACCGATCGCCCCTTTGTCCAGTCTATACAGAATGAAAGAGACTTAAAAAAATCTTGGATTTCACATTCAAAGCATAGAAACTGCATATACTATAATTAAACTACATACCCACATAACTCATCCAATAGATCAACTCTGATTTTGTCTTCATAATTTTCAGTGGGCTATTTCCTTCCGTGCCCAATTTCTCTCTCCTAAAACTTCAATATTATTTCTATTGAAGACTAAGGAGTTGCAATGTTCCCCAATCTGAGAAACTGGCAATGTTTAAACGCTACTTGAGCAAGGGGGATGGGGAGAAGGTCTGCATAGGTGAAAATGTGGTACTATATACATTAAGTAGTGTCATGGGAGCCACCAAACCTAGTCCTGGAAGAAACATTTAGGGATATCACATCTTCTGTTTGGAGTTATGGCGAATGCATCATTGTGGAATTTGGTATATTCCTTTAGAGGTAGAGCTACGATGGTGGGGGAAGTCTCCTTTGGGTCAATATAAAGGTGATGCTCCGAATGGAGTATGTGATTTGACTCGAATTGGGGAGTGGGGAAATGGAACTCCAGAGCTCCTATGAGGGCATCTGGCCTACTTAGTCCAACAGGGCCAAGCACTGGGTGGGGAGAATAGTGAATTGTGATTAGGCTCTTGAGTGGTATCCGGTGGCAACCTAGGAGGAATATGAACCACAACAGCCTTGTGGATACGTTTTGTGAAAAGGGAGGGGACCTGTTCAGATGGGCCTATGACTGAAAAGAATTCCATGTGGGCATATGAGTACTAAAACTTTTTTTTTTTTTTTTTTTAAAGAGGAATATTTTGTTGTTGCTAGTGATCAATGCTGTAAGAGCCTGTGAACCCCGATTTTATCAATGAGTTTTAATGTTATTCATTTCTGACAGCTGGAAACCACAGAAATGACAAAAGTTTTGCTTTGTTTGAAAATACCTTTTGTGCGAGACCCTTCTATATCCCAAGATATAGGTTCAACAGAGGTAGGTCAGTCCACGTAAGAAACTGGCATATTCAGAGGGGTCACAGAGGAGAAAGTGTTTTTGAGTTCTCCAGATTGATCAATACTACCCATGCTTTTGTGCACTCATGAGACTGGTGCTTAAGAACATAAGAAATTGCCATGCTGGGTCAGACCAAGGGTCCATCAAGCCCAGCATCCTGTTTCCAACAGAGGCCAAACCAGGCTACAAGAACCTGCGCAGGGAAGCAGCTGAACAAAGGAACACGTGGGGCAGAAAGTTTGTGCATTCCCCCCACCTCAGCTAATCCATGTCCCAGGGGAGGGAGAGCACCTTTGCATGCACATCCCCCTTCCCTCTCATCAACACCAATCTGAGACAGGAAAGCATTAGTAAAAACCCTCCCCACTAGACTTATACAAATCTGAATCAGGTAGGTCAAGTGGGAAGGGGAAGCAGAGAAATTATCCACTTGCATTCTCTCCTCCCCCTGTTCCCCGACTAATTCATACCAATCTCAGGGTGACCAAAAACACACAAAACGTTCCTAGGTATGTATCAGGCATTCCTAACTCTGATACACCAGGACTGCAAACTGGTTTGATTTTCATGTAGACAAGCTATGAAAATTAGCTTTGTTCATAAGTCATATTATACCATTACATCTGATGAATATTCTTGTAAAAAAACAAACAAATAGATAAATAAAAAATCCTAGCCCCTAGATGGGTCCAGCCCTTACTGAAAATCCCTACACTAGATCATCATTTCTCAAACTGCTTCTCTACAGACAGTTGGGGCATCAGTGATGGGTTATGCAGGGGTCTGCAGATGTGTGGGCTGAAAGTGGTACGTTGGTGCATGCTCTTGCTTAACCAATCAGAAACAGAGCCAGATTGCAGGCAGAGATACACCTCAGGATCTCTGCACAAGTTGAGTAAAGTAGGTAATGGGACACATTAGTAGCTCTGCCAAGAGAAGCAGCCAGAGCAGGATCATTAGCAGCCAAGCAATACAGCAGTCCTACCAGCAAGAGAAAAAGCTGGTGTACAAGTGTATGCAAGTCAAGGACCTTGAGTTCCTGCTGGCAAGAGAAGTAGCCCATCTAGTAGCTTAGCTGGCACAGCTGCTAAGACAAGAGACTAGAACTGGTATTATTAATAGAAGACTGCCTGCCAGAAATCAGTATGTGCAACAAGAGCTGAGCCGACTGGTCCCATATTAAAGTCTACCTGCCCCACCCCATGACCAGATCAGTATGGCCTATATCCCCAACTAAAGGCAGTGTCTGTTTCTAATGATGAATAATAGAAGGAAGAGGACGTCGACCATTGCTAAGCTGAAAACTGCAAGTTTTAGAGTAAGCAAGCAGATCCTGCAACTTAGGGAACATCCAAAAGTAGTACTGCACATTATTGTCAGAGGAGTCACCCTACTGCTGAGACTCAATAAGATTAGCAGGAGTACGGGTAAAAGCTACTTGCGGGGAGGGGGTGGGGTGAGATAGGCTATTGGCTTCTTGGCCAGAGCCCCTCGTTACCCACAAGTAGATGCCCCTCTGAAAGTCATGTCTGTTGGGGGTGAGTGGTGGGGAGCAGTATTGGTCTTACAGTTTTTGGCATATGCACTGAATATCTTCTATCTAATGGGGTAAGGGTTGTGGTGGCAAAAAATGAAATTGGGCAATCGTAGAGTAATAACAGAGTAATAAGTTGTTGTGGGTGGTGTTACACCACAAAAAATTAAAACTGATTCTGGGAAAATACCAGAAGGGGGGTCCTTGTTTGAAAAATAAAAGAGCACTCACACATAAAACATTTAGGAACTTCTACTCTAGGTGAGAGAGCGATTACCAATGATTTACATAGGGTTATTCACTTTTTTTTTCTATTGTTCTACTTCTCCCTAAACACCCTAACAATCTATTTGCTTACCCCAGTTTCTTATTACATTTAACCGAAATGATTTACTACCAAATGCTTCACTACCCCCTCCCCCAGTCATGAATTGTTCCTCTAGATCAGTGATTCCCAAACCTGACCTGGAAGACTCTCAGCCAGCCAAGTTTTCAGGACATCCACAATGAATATGCAAGAGGACAGGTTTGGGAACCTCTGCTCTAGGTTTCTGCACTTTTCCCCATCAATCTTACCAGAACACACACTCCGAGCGCCCTTTCAGGATCTGTACCATTATCTTTCATGTGCTACAGACCCTTGCAAAGTATTTTCATCACCTTTCAGCCAAGAAAGTTGCCAAGCACGCCCTCTCTCTCAAAAAAGTAATTATTTAAGGCCAATATGTAAAATACTACAGTCCAATTAAGATGGAAGGTACGGGACAGGTCCGCTATTACACAAGAAATTAAGTAGTACAAAGTATTAAAAGAACACGTGCCCTAATCTGAATGGCCATGGACGGGTTTTTTCAAACTGGGCTAGTAAGTGTGCCTTGATGGCCAGCACCACCATTTCAGCAGTAGAAACTCAAAAGAATACGATTCTCTCTCTTTTTCCCCGTCCTCATAGTGTGGGCGAGATCAGGCTCAGCTATGAAATGATTTAACAAGCAACATCTTAAGATACCGTGCAGATAAAAAGAAAACAAAAACCCCAAGCACACCTGACCTGCATTCCTTACTACATGATACACAGATCCAAGAACAGATAAGATAATAAAATACATAACCAAATTGCTTTGGTGACAAGTGAGGGCCTGAGGAAAAAGAAATAATCCCAAACTGATGCAAGAATCTCTTTGAAAAACACCAACTTATGTGCACATCTACTCCATATGCAGTCCTGTAGCCTTGTGCCAACCACAGACTAAAAATGTAACATTAGATCAATGGGTCCAGCCTAATCCTGGGGGAATTCTGCGCTACTGCAGAGCGCAGAATTTGTGCAGAATTCCCCCGCTGGGCAGAATTTGGCAAGTCTGTGCAGAAAATGGCAGAGGAGACCCGGGCATGCTGCGAACGGAGTGCACCATTTGCGGCAAAGATGAAGGCCCCTGCGTGCCTCGGGACGCACTCCACTCGTGGCAAAGATGAAGGCCCCAGTGAGCATGAATGTATGTAGAGAGGTGTGTGTGTGTGAGGAAGTGGAGGGGAGGATAGGAGATGAGGAGGGGGTGTGTGAGTGTGGGTGCCAGAGAGAGGGAGCCTATAGGAGGAGATTGTGAAGTAGTGTGTGTATGTGTGAGAAATTGTAAGCTAGTGTGTATGAAAAAGGGATCATGTGTATGTGAGGGTGCTAGCCTGTGTATGTGTGAGAGAGTATGTGTGAAGGAGTGCGTGAGATAGAGACATAGGTAGCCTGTGTGAGGGTGTATGCGTGAGAGAGAAAGGAAGCTTGTGAGAGTGTGCATGCAAGAGAGAGGGACCCTGTATGAGGGGGTGTGTGTGTGTATGTGCACGAGAGAGGGAGGGACAGAGGGAGTGTAGATAGAGTGGAAGAGGTTGAGCCTAGAGATGGAGGGGAGAGATACTGGCAGGTGGAGGAGTTGGGGCTTGAGAGGGCAAAGTGGCCAGGGGAGTAGGAAGAGAGTGGGACACTTACAGTGAATTTCTAGGGAAATTCTGCTCAAAATATATTTAAAATTATGCATCTTTAAGTAATACATTTTAAATTAAATTGAGAAAAAAGTTAATTACTTAATAGTAGTCATGTAAATTCTGTTATTTTGACCAATATAAAAGTTTGCAGAATTTTAAGTTTTTGTGCACAGAATTCCCCTAGGAGTAGACCAGCCCAAAGGCAGCACTGCAAATGGCTCTGCAAGAGACTGTTTTGACTCTCAGACCAGCTCATGTGCCTTGAGCTGGAGAAAGTGTTTACATCCCCAGAAGTGGGAGCCCTGACCATTCCTCAGCAGTTGCTGTTGGATCAAGCATTCATTCATATTGCATTCTGCCTCTTAGTTGGAGGGCTATCACTGCTACAGCTAGGCAAGTGGACTTTAGAATTAAAACAAAAAAGTTTAGAGCAGTGAAATCCTCTAGTGGCTAACATAAGAACATAAGTTGCTGCCTACTGGATCAGGCCAAGGGTCCATCAGATAGCCTAGCATCCTGTTTCCAGCAGTGGCCAATCCAGGCTACAAGTACCCAAACATTAAATAGATCCCATGCTACTAATGCCAGTAATAGCAGTGTCTATTCCTTAAAGTCAACTTAAATTAATAGTTTATGGACTGTTCCTCCAGGATCTTATCCAAACTTTTTTTAAACCCAGCTAGACTAACTGCCCTTATCACATCCTCTGGCAATGAATTCCAGAGCTTAATTGTGCATAGAGAGAAAACAAATTCCTCAGATTTAGTTTAATTGTGCTACATGCTGACTTCATCATAATGTGCCCCCTAGTCCTATTATTTGAAAGAATAAATAACCAATTCACATTTACTCGTTCTAGTCCTCATATGATTTTATAGACCTCTATCACATCCTGCCATCTCCTCTCCAAACTGAATAGCCCTAACCCTTTTAGTCTTTTCTCAAAGTGGTGCCTTCCATACCCTTTATGATTTTGGATGCCCATGACATCCTATCTTGGATAAGTGATCAGGAGTCCCTGGAGCAGGCTGTAAATGATTTGAAACACCAAAAACATTATTTGAGGATGATGATTCTGTGCAACACACAAATATCTGTGATAATGGAGGATGTAATAGATTAGACTGACAAACTTAAAAGACTAAACAAATCATCAGGAGCAGATGGCATCTGCCCCAGAGTTTTAAAAGAACTAAAACATGAAAATGCAAACTTTATACTAGTGGTCTGTAACTTTGAAACTATATAATCCGTTCCCTATCATTTAAAAAAACAGCCATAATACCTGAAGAATGGAAGGTGGCCAATGTGACGCCAATTATTAAAAAGGATAGCAGGGGCTATGTGGGAAGCCATAGATTGATGAGCCTCAAATGTCTTTGCCAGTCAAAATGATAGAGGCCATTCTTAAAGACAAAAATCAGTGGCCATATAAACAGACACGGCCTAATGGGGAAGTCAACATTGTTTTATCAAAGGAAAGTTTTGCCTTACCAATCTTTTAGATTTCTTGAAGGTGTACGCATATAGATAAAAGGTGAAATCGGTTGATATAGTGTATTTGGATTTTCAAAAAGTATTTGACAGATTCCTCCATGAAAGATTCTTCAGGAAATTAAACAAAAAAAAAAAAACCAACCCCCACACACATACACAAATGACGGGAGGTAGTGTGATACTATGAATTGAAAAATGGTTAAGAGACAGGAAACAGAGGCTAGGACTGAATGGACAGTCAAAAACATAAGGGTCCATCAAGCCCAGCACCCTGTTTCTAACAGAGGCCAAACCAGGCCAGAAGAACCTGGCAAGTACCCAAACACCAAGATCATCCCATTCCCTAAGTCAACTTGATTAATAGCAGTTAATGGACTTCTCCAAACCTTTTTTGAACCCAGCTACACTAACTGCACTAACTACATCCTCTGGCAACAAATTCCAGAGCTTAACTGTGCATTGAGTGAAAAAGAATTTTCTCCGATTAGTCTTAAATGTGCTACTTGCTAACTTCATGGAGTGCCTCCTAGTCCTATTATTCGAAAGTGTAAATAACTCGAGAAAGGTCATTAATGGACTACCTCAAGGATAGGTACTGGGACCTGAGCTATTTAACATTCCTAAATGATCTGGAAAAGGGAACAAATGAGATGATCAAATTTGCAAATGACATGAAATTATTCAAAATAGCAGTAGATCGTGAAGAATTAAAAGGACAACCTTGTGAAACTAGGAGACTGGGCATCTGAATGGCAGATGAACTTTCATTTGGAAAAATGCAGAGTGATGAACATAGGGAAAATAATTCCAACTATGGAGTGCACAATGCTGGGTTCTGTATCGGAGTTACCACCCAGGAAAAGGACCTGAGAGTCCTTGTGGACAAAACATTGAAATTCTTGGATCAGTGTATAGCAGCAGTCAAAAAAGCAAACAATCAGGCCGATACAGTAAAATTTACGGGAGAGTGGGTGAGCGCCCTCTCCTGTACGCACGATTCACTAAAAAAAATATATATTTATTTATTTATTTCGGATTTTTATATACCGACATTCTCAATACAAGTATCGAATCAGGTCGGTTTACATATAACAAAACTTTCGCACAAAAGGCGTTACATGGAACAGCGTTTCTTAACATATAACGTATAACATATTGCATTTAGCATATAACCTATAACATATGGATATTAATAATAGATTAAATTAAATATTACATAGATAATAATAATAAAATAATAGTAACTCGTCAACAGGACGTAGGTGAATGCTCGGCATGATTATAGCGGGAATAAATATCTAGAAAAAAATTAAAGGGTAGACTAAATTGAGATTTGAGGGTACACAGACCATGTTGATGTGCAAAGTATGCGAGAAATCCATGAGTTATATATTCAAATTGGGGCCCACGGTAAAGAGGTGCTAGGGACACTGCGCCTCTTTTTTGACAGGAGCGGCGGCTGTCAGCGAATTTGACAGCCAACACTCAATTTTGCCGGCGTCTTGTTCTCAAACCCGCTGACAGCCATGGGTTCGGAAACTGGACGCCGGCAAAACTGAGCGTCCGGTTTTCAGCCCCCGAGCAGATTTTAAATTATTTTTAACTTTTGGGACCTCCGACTTAATATCGCCATGATATTAAGTCGGAGGGTGTACAGAAAAGCAGGTTTTTACTGCTTTTCTGTACACTTTCCTGGCGCCGGCAGAAATTAACGCCTACCTTTGGGTAGGCACTAATTTCTGAAAGTAAAATGTGCGGCTTGGCTGCACATTTTACTTACTGAATCGCGAGGGAATAACTAATAGGGCCATCAACATGCATTTGCATGTTGCGGGCAGTATTAGTTTCGGGGGAGGGGGGGGTGTTGGACGCGCGTTTTCGACGTGCTATTACCCCTTAATGAATAAGGGGTAAAGCTAGCACTTTCAAAATAACGCGTCCAAACGCGGGTTAACAGTGCGCTCCGCTGGAGCACACTGTACTGTATCGGCTTGAATGTTAGAAATGATCCAAAAAGGAATAGAGAATGAAAAGGAAAATATATGGTCTCTGTAGTGATCCATGGTGCAACCGGACTGAGTACTGTGTGTAGTAATGGTTGCCCCATCCAAAACCCCCCCCCCAAAAAACCACACAATAGAACTGGAAAAGGTACAGGGGAGGGCAACAAGTTCTAAAAGGGATGAACAAATCTCCTATGATGAGAGGCGATGCAGGCTAGGGCTCTTTAGCTTGGAAAAGCGACAGCATGAGTGGTGTGAAAGGGTAAATAAAGGTCAGTTATTTAACTTTTCAAATACCAAAACAAGGGGGACACACCAGGAAACTAACAACCAGAAAATGACAACATTAGTAGAAATTACTTTTTACTCGGTGCACAATTAAGCTGTGGAATGTGTTGCCGGAGGACATGGTCAAGGCAACTAGCATAGCAAGATTTAAAAGGATATTTGGATGAGTTCCTGGAAGAAAAAAAAAGGTCCATAAAACACTATTAAGCTAAATAGACTAAAAGAAAGCTATTGCTATCCCAGGAAGCGAGTTATAGGAAATAGGTCTGTTTCACGGGATCTGCTGGATACTTGCAACCAGGACTGGCCACTGTTGGAGTCAGGATGTTGGACAGACCAAAGCCATCAAGCCCCAGTATAGCATTTGTGTCCCTATGGTGAAAGCGGCTAGACAACAGTTGAAAGGTAAGCTTGCCTTTTTTTTTATGCCACCCAGCTTGCTGCCATCTGGCAAACTGACACATCCAAGCTACTGCACTTTCTCACTTACATAACCTGGCTCAGAAACATATCCTTCTCAGCTCAGCTGCCACTACAGCAGCCTAATGCAATGTAAATCATATACAAAAGGCCATTTTTAAGCATTGGGAAGTCTCCTTTACAATGGAATTGATGCTCATAAGATCCAAACTCATGCCCAATTACAACTTTTCTCTGCACAAAGCATAGATGCAACATACTGTACACTTCACTGTACAGCATCATAAAAGGCCACACTCTGGAGTTAGATTCACTACATGCTAGTACCAGAAACTTCAGGAAAAGAAAAGAGGGTAGGGGGGACACCAAAGACAGCTCCTCAAAATTATAAAATGTGCAACACTTGTTTCCACATTTTCAATAACCCTGTCCTTGAGAATTTTGCCCAGAACACACAAATTTTACTCACGAACCCTTAACTACTTTTTAAATGCCTGATAGGAATAAGGTAACAAAACTGAGCTATTTCAAGATGACAAATCTAAACTAAAACAATCACCAGGAATTAATGAAAAACTGTAAAAAGGAAACAAAGTGCACAGTTGGCCAATACAAATAAAAGCAAATCAAGCCACAGCGCTTAGCACTGATTAAAAAATTCTTTATCCTCCAGACCTGCCAGCACAACTTCTAGCAATAGGAACCTGGCATTAGCCTTGAGAGCTGCTAGATAATAAAACACAGCACAAGTAGCTTTGGAAGATCCTTGATTCAGGAGGAGACTTCAAAAAGCCAATGCTGCCGGGGACCCAGCAGACATGCATGCTAAAGTCATAGGATTGCTATCAGAAGCCGATAAAGCAGCCGTTCACATACATTTCACTAATTTCTAAGTCAACAACAATTCTATGCATCTAAAACTGAATGCCATCCTTATTTGAGAAAGTCCTAGTAGCAATAAAATCTCAAGCTTAAAAAAATAGTCCTTATTTAAATAATCCTAAATGTTTGGAAACAAAAAAAAATGTTTAAATAGCCTTAATCAAAAGGACCTTTTAAAAGAGTCTTCAGAATGTGTGTTCAAGTTTATACACTTTTTAAATCCAGCAACTAGAAAGCAAGACAAAAAACTTTAAATCTGTATGATGTTTAACTATTATTTTCCATAAATTCTCTTTGCTTAAAGCTTTTTTGGTGAAAGTTTTGTTTTTAAAAAAAACTTCAAGATGAAGTACACGGATGCTCTGTTTTTGATAGGCTTGGGGGGGGGGGGGGGGGGGGGATCTACCAAAAACACACCACACTCACCAGCTAACTTGTACTACCAGCTGCCATGCATCGGCAGAGATTCCCGATCTCTCTTGGAATAGAAATTCAGCACAGCAATAACCGCCTGGAATCGCTCAACGCACTGCTGCTTAAATAAGAGATTCCTACTGTATGTGGGCAGGACAATGCAGATCACAAGTTGCCTCACGTCACTGTGTGCAGTCTCTGACAAGTTCCCAGCTTGCAAGTACAATGAATTGGGAAATGGTCATGAGCTACTGCTGGTGATTTCTTTAGAATAGACATTCAAGGAGCCAGAAAAAAATAAAATTCAGAAGCAAAGTGCAAATCTGCAAGGTCAGTGTTTGCCCTTTACAGCTGGTAAAATTCTGAAGTTTCTCTCTCACTGTAGTATTTGGTAACATGTTTCTTAATCACAGTAATCTATGTAACCCCTGTCCCAGTCAGCTCTTTGGAACGGCACATGGGGGGGGGGGGGGCGGAAAAGTCTTTAAGACTTAAGAAATTTTCTTTATACTGGGGCTCTTTTGCTCACCAGTCCAGTCACTTGGTGACTCCTAGGTTATTTGTTAAAAAAAAAAAAACAAAACCCTTTACTGTCACTGATTACAGAAAAAAAAATCCAAATCAGCACAAAAAAAATAATCAAATTTCCTCTTTCATAAAGAGTTCCAGCACATTCCAATCAGGTCACCAGGTAAGGGACCCTTCCTCCCAAGAAAGAGATCTAGGAGTCATAGTGGATAACACATTGAAATCGTCGGTTCAGTGTGCTGCGGCAGTCAAAAAAGCAAACAGAATGTTGGGAAGTATTAGGAAGGGAATGGTGAATAAAACGGAAAATGTCATAGTGCCCCTGTATCACTCCATGGTGAGACCACACCTTGAATACTGTGTACAATTCTGGTCGCCGCATCTCAAAAAAGATATAATTGTGATGGAGAAGGTACAGAGAAGGGCAACCAAAATGATAAGGGGAATGGAACAGCTCCCCTATGAGGAAAGACTAAAGAGGTTAGAGCTGTTCAGCTTGGAGAAGAGACGGCTGAGGGGGGATATGATAGAGATGTTTAAAATCATGAGAGGTCTTGAACGAGTAGATGTGAATCTGTTATTTACTCTTTCGGATAATAGAAAGACTAGGGGGCACTCCATGAAGTTAGCATGGGGCACATTTAAAACTAAATCGGAGAAAGTTCTTTTTCACTCAATGCACAATTAAACTCTGGAATTTGTTGCCAGAGGATGTGGTTAGTGGAGTTAGTATAGCTGTGTTTAAAAAAGGATTGGATAAGTTCTTGGAGGAGAAGTCCATTACCTGCTATTAATTAAGTTGACTTAGAAAATAGCCACTGCTATTACTAGCAACGGTAACATGGAATAGACTTAGTTTTTGGGTACTTACCAGGTTCTTATGGCCTGGATTGGCCACTGTTGGAAACAGGATGCTGGGCTTGATGGACCCTTGGTCTGACCCAGTATGGCATGTTCTTATGTTCTTATGTTCCCCAGGAGCCCTCCAATACTTCTCTCTCAGTAGAGGAGTTTCTAGTAGAAGATTCCTCCTTGAATCACTTTCACACGGTTTTTTTTTCTCAATAGCAGGGGCAGCTTCTTCCTCCTTCAAGCATTCCCCTCTACAAACCACTTTGCTCAGGACGCATTTCTGACTCTCTTCCCCATGAGATGAAGAAAGTACTTCTCCTGACATCTGTCCAGTGAAGACGAGGCAATTCCATCTTTGGGGCCCAGCACCTTCTCTGGTCCCCAAAAATCCTGTTCTTCCCTGGAGAGGAACTGAGCCACTGGTGCCCCTTTGTGGAAAGACAGGCACATGGACCTCAAGGTCTGGAATCCTCTACTCAGTTTTTGTGCTCTGCTTCTGCCCCCTTGCACCACATGGGCAGGGGTTTTTAATGATCTCACAGGCCCTTTCTCCATGGGGCTCGGCATTCCTCCCTAACCACAAAAAACAGGAGCAGGGGCTGGTTGAGACCCCCCCCCCTCCCCCAACACTCACAGAGGGCACTCGGACTAGCTGGTGCCACTGCTGCCATTTTTGTAAGGGCCAACAAGCTAGATAAGGGCAGAAATGGGACCCCCCCCCTCCCCTTTTACATGTAAATAAAAGAAAAAAGGGCAAAACAGTTAAACATGACCATTACCTGCTATTAAGGAGGTAGTCCTTCTGAACTCCAAACCACAACAGCAACTTTCAGCTCAGTCACCAAGCAGTTTAACGTGGACAAAAATAGGCTAGACAGAGAGATCAAAGGGGTTGATGTAATAAGCCATGCATTAAGACTGGGCACTGAAATTCAGCCAGAGGTTAATGTATATGCAACAAGATTTTTACTTCCGAAAGAGAAAGCAAATGCTATGCTTAATGCACTGGGAAACTTAAAAAAAAAAAAAAAAAAAAGCACATGAACACAAAAATGTGTGCTCAGCCTTGTGGATAGCCTGGAGCACACACTAACTATGGCAGGAATAAGTTTCTCAGACTCATGGATTTATATGCACGAAACCTATGATTTCTGCTGGTTACGTGTGCATGAATCATGAGGGGAGAAGAAGAGCAAAGATCAGGGATGGTGACTGCAGGGGAAGAATGAATGGAGGCCACAGCACTCAAGCCCCTGCAGGGCTTCTGCCTTCTCCTCCTCCATAAAAGGATTCCCCCCCTCCGGAAGCTGCAGTCAGCAATCTTTTGAGGGAAGGAGAGGCTGAAACTATTTGGAAGGAGGAAAGGCGTAGCCCCCACAGGTACATTTTAAAAGTGTTTAAATGAGATAGGGGGAGGGGGAAGATGAGGATTTACACGCCCAGATCACCTGCTGTACACAAAGATCCAGGACGCAGGTCCTCCCCAGCACCATGACTCCTGCTCAACCTAACACTAGGGTCAGAAACTTTACTCCACAGCTGACAAGGAATAAAGCTTCCAGGTGTTAACAAATCACTAGTTAAGCCAGTGCACCTCTTGGGAGGAGGGGGTCAATAGCTAATGCCATCCTTTAATATGAGATTTGCAAGAGGACACCAACAGTATTCCTCTGAATGTAGACCAAGCTGGAGACTCTTTAGTCCTACTCTGTCTTTCAGCCACTTTGATCTGGTTGATCATCTCCTGATTTAATGCTTAGATATTGGCACCGAAGGCACTGCTCTCAAAATGGTTATGAATCCTCTCTGCGAAACAGAGCTCAATCTGTTACATGGATCAACAAATCATCCATTCCCAGGGATCTCACCTGTGGGGTACCTGAGAACTCAGGCCTCTTCTCGATTCTTTCTAAACACTTGCATTTGTTCAATCTGTGACCTCCTTCCTTCTTTCAGCACTAAATGCCACTTATTTTACAGCGACATACAACTCTGCATCAAAACTTAACCTGACCAAACCTCATCTATTGCTAATCAAGATGACTGGGCTGCTGCTGCAAGACAATGGTTTAGCAATCACAAACTAAACCCCTCCAAATGGGAGCACCTATAGCTAAGCTGATAAGGTCATCTGCTACGATCTCTTCCTTCCCTGTCAGGTGTCTCGGGCTTGGAAGAATGGACCCCGGGACTGATGGACGAACAGGGCCAAGGTGCAGTTCAGAATCATGAGGCAGAGATGTGGTCAGGCAGGCAAGGTGAAGGTAGTTGGACTCTCTGATCAGAAACAGGAGACAAGCAAGGATTAGGGCATGAGGCAGAAGAAGAGGCAGAAGAAGAACCAGGCCAGGTCTCAAATCAAAATCAGACATCAAGAGCAGCCAGTCGCAGGAGAACGAAGAAACAGAATCTATTGCTCAAGCACCTGTCTAGAGGAGCCAGCTGCTTTTCATGTTAGCAGCTGATGTCAGCATGCACCACAGGAAATGCTTGGTGCTGGCAGCAGGATGTAGCAGAGGAGCAGACACTGGGAGCCATGCTGGGAGGCACCAACAGGTAGCATGTTAAATCCTGTATCTTTTACATCCTAAAGAGTTTGTTTTCTCACAACGGAATCACACATCTCAAAAGGCGATAAAGGCCTCCTGTATCTGCGGCAGATTCACCACCTGCACAACTACCTTGATCAGCATAACTTCGCTACCATAAGTAAATCCTACTCCGTATCCCGTCTTTTAACCAGTTTGTAATCCATGGAAGATCACGTCCTATCCCATGACTTGTGAGTTTTCTTAGAAGCCTCTCATGAGGGACTTTGTCAAATGTCTTCTGAAAATCCAAAATAGACTACACTACCTGTTCATTTTTATCCACATTTATTATCCTCTTAAAAAAAATTGAAGCAGATTTGTGAGACAAGACTTCCCTTGGGTAAACTCATGCTGATTGTGTTTCATTAAACCATGTCTCTCTATGCTCTTATTTTGATCTTTAGAATAGTTTCTACTATTTTTTCCCAGCACTAGTTGGGCTCACCGATCTATAGTTTCCGGGATCACCCCGCACCCCCCTTTTTAAATACTGGGGTTACATTGGCCACAATGGATGATTTTAATGATAGGTTACAAACTTACTAATAGATCTGAAATTTCATTTTTGAGCTCCTTCAGAACCACGGGATGATTACCATCCTGTCCAGGATGGTACTCTTTAGTTTGTCAAATTTTGTTTACTATATCTTCTATGTACACTGTGATTTGGTTCAGTTCATCTGACTCATCACCCCTGAAAACCATCTTCGGCACAATATCTTCCCAGCAGAGAAGCAAAGAATTCATTTAGTCTTTCTGCGATGGCCTATCTTCCCTAAGAGCCCCTTTAACCCCTCGATCAAAATATTAAATGTTTATACATAATCTTTATTTTATTCTGTACACACATTGCTGTGAACAAAACCCCTTGCTGTATTGGCAGTGTGCACACAATCATGGTTTAAAACCATGCACTCCGAGTGTACCTTATTGCATCTGTCCTAAGCTGGGACAGAAGAAGCGAGAACACAGGGAGAAAGACATTGTGGGGCTGAAAGGGGGAGGGAAAAGAGGATTTTGGGGCAGAGCTGTTGCCAGCAAGAGGTAGAGCACCCTTAGAATTCTCCCATCCCCCGCCTGCTTCCCAGGATTTATGGTTGCTTGTGGTACCGGCAAAGGTCAGCAGCACTGGGAAAACATTAACACTGCCACACAGCAAGCCACCCAGTCCACAAAATAGGGGCGTATTAGCCTTAGGGGAGAGATGGACAGGTTGAGAAGTGTATATTGGGGGGGGGGGGGGGGGGAGGGGAATCACAAGAAGAAAAAGATAGGAAGTGGGTGGGTACAAATATTTGGGGGGAGATAGATTGAGTAGCTGGGGGTAGTATTACTTGAGAAGAGACTGCAATAGGCTATGGAAACAGGGGAATAAGACTGAGTAAAGCACATACAGAATGGGGCGAGAATGGCTGGAAAAAAAAATAGATACAGGCTGAAGAGTATGAGGCCACTGGGCAAAGGGTCTATAGGATTCAATTTTTATTTCAAAAACTACCTACTTATAATACAGAACAACACAAGACAGGGAAAAATTGGGACAAGTTAAGTATAAACAAAAAGCTAAAATAAGGGAAGGAAAAAAAAAAAGATGAAATAAAGTCAAAGAATAAATGGCAGCCAAAATACTACAAGTGTATTTTCTGAAATGAATGCCGCTGATTACACAGAGATGCTCTGCAGGATTTGGAGCTACAGACTTAGAAAATGCACTTTCTAGGTTACAGGTGAGTCCGTGCAAGCTAGAGCAAATCATTTCTGTATTATCTTGCACTAGACACTAATGGGAATTGGGAGGAGGGCAGGGACATTGGCAAACCTAGGAGGAAGGGTAAGCCTCACTTTCTTCTGCTTTAGCTCTTTATCTAAATTATGTACCAAACACATTGAGATCTAGTCTTAAAATGTGCAACTATAAAAGGTTAAATTGACAAGAGGTGGGTGGCACCTTATAGAATAACCAGTTTATTGAGGCATGGGCTTTTGACAGAGTCCACTTCATCAAATGCGAGGTTAGTGGGAGGGAAGAAAAATTAAAGTCCCATGTGCAGCACTTCTGGATCACGCAAACACAGATAACTAAAATATGTGCGCAGATATCTGTGGGAGCTAAGTTCTACTTGTACTTTCTCATCTGACTCCATCTAGTATTCCTCCTTGATTCCCACAGTAAACACTAAACGTTTCGTGCTGTAATAACACTAAACACTTCTGGGCAACAGTTTTTTCTTTTGTTTGGTTTTTTTTTTTTTTTTTTTAAATAAGTACTGGAGGGTGAGTTTTCAAAACTCTGCCAGCCACCACCTTTGCCCTGTGAACATTCTTCAATAATCGAACCCTTTTCCAAGAAGTGTGCCTCTCCCAACAATTTCCTGTTGCAAACAAAAGTCTTTGACTCACTCTCTCACAAACCTGCAGCCTCATGAAATGTCCATTCCTAACATATGGCTTTGATGCATTAAACATTTTTCAACTGAGTTAAACCAATGTTATTTCAGCACAGGGGGAAAACAAAGTTTTCTAGCAGATTAAAAAACAAAACAAAACACTAAAACAAAAAGTTTGCACATTCTCAGAATTGGCACAAAACACCTGACCTCTGTCAGAGATTCAGAAATGACTGAGCTGAAAAGTGCAAAGGTTCCCAGAGGGTTAAAGTCCTAGTTCTTGCTAACCATGGAAAACTGCCATTTTCAGCAGGTAGGAAAAGAATTTCACCAAAGGAGAGAGGGAGCTGCTCAGATTTTTCTTTCCTGATGTACCATTCATCAAAGCACTGAAAGGGAGAAATTTATTATTTTTAATTTTTATATACCGAGGTTCTTGTATCAGATACAAATCACTCCGGTTTACATAAAACAGTGAGATGCCCAAAAGGAAGGGGCTTTACATATAACTATAAAAACAACGTACAACTTGAAAGGGATGAGCCAAGCAAGTAGTCCTTGTGGTCACACTTCTGATCACTGGTGGGCCACCTTGCACCGAGCTGCTTCTTCTCGCAGCTACCTGGGGTGTGAGCAGGAGGCTAAAACTGCATTCCTACAAGCAAGGATCAATAAGGGCTGTGTTTGCTAAGCTTTTTCCCTTAGACACACTCAGGCCCTTGGTTTCAAGAAATAAAACTGCTTCTGTGCATGTGGGTCAGTCTGCTTTCTTAGCCTCCTAGGCAGCCACTTTCTGATTTATGAGATCATAGTTACAACAGTGGTTTCACTGAAACCTCCAGGCGATATCAAGTTTTGGCAATTCTCTGTGGAAACTATTTCTGTGAAGGAGCATCTTTTCAATTGCAGGTGCTATAAAAATAAACCCAAAATTACTGTCTATGCATTCCCAGGTTTGTGTACACTGTCAGAGACATCACTCATCTTCAGCTGGAGCTGGGCCTTCAGTGGGCCACTAGAAGTGCTCATGGGTGCTACTTTGGGCAAGTTTAAGCAGAGGTCTCTCTCTTCGCTTTGGCTCAAGTCATGGTAAAGGCAATGCAAAACGGACTATCTGCTCCTAATTTAAGACACTTGTGGGTCTCATTATGCATGAGCTAGCCCAAATCTGCATGATCAAAAGCTGTTCAAGCCTCCCACATCTTTGACAGAAAGACAAACTTAGAAGGGTGTATAGATTGCTCAGTGAAATGATCCCACACAAACACTTTAGAAGTGTGTAAATGGAAGATATCACGTCTTCTCACCGTGACTACTACAGAGCACAAGCATACGCTATACATACAGTGCAGCAAGCTCTCCCCATACACACACACACTAAAGATTTACAAGGAAATTCAAGTTTATTTATATTCCTATTATATGGATAGATTTATCTCAAGAGTACAGAATGAAATGGAGAGAGCTAAATAAGAAATGAGCAGGGCAAGACCTCATCCTGTACCACAGGAGCAGAACAGCTTACCTCCTTCACAATAGGAGAGAACCTTTTTTTTATTTTTTTTGCTTCTTGTTCAGCACACAGAATTTAATCAACGACTCGCAGTCCTTACTGTTACGTGGAGAGTAGTCATGCAGCAATTTCTCAAAGAACAGAGTCACTGGTTTATTTAGTTTTAAAGGGGAGTCTCGACTACTCGTTTGTCAGCATAGTCTTTGCTAGGGATGTGAATCGTTTTTCAACGATTAAAATTATCGTCCGATAATGTTAATATCGTCTTAAATAGTTATAGAACACGATACAATAGAAATTCTAACGATTTATCGTTAAAAATCGTAAGAAGGGCTTCTCTGCTTGAGTGAGGGTCAGGCAGCTCCCCCCTGTCTGTGAAGCCAGCCTCTCACTAGTAATGCAGGGAGGGAGCTGTCTCAGACTTCACCATCCTCCTCCCCCCCCCCCCCCCCCCGTCACCCACACACCATTCACTAGCTGGGACATGGGGGAAGTCAGGAGTGAGGGTCAGGCAGCTCCCCCCTGTCTGTGAAGCCAGCCTCTCACTAGTAATGCAGGGAGGGAGCTGTCTCAGACTTCACCATCCTCCTCCCCCCCCCCCCCCCCCCTCACCCACACACCATTCACTAGCTGGGACATGGGGGAAGTCAGGAGTGAGGGTCAGGCAGCTCCCCCCTGTCTGTGAAGCCAGCCTCTCACTAGTAATGCAGGGAGGGAGCTGTCTCAGACTTCACCATCCTCCCCCCCCCCCCCCCCCTCACCCACACACCATTCACTAGCTGGGACATGGGGGAAGTCAGGAGTGAGGGTCAGGCAGCTCCCCCCTGTCTGTGAAGCCAGCCTCTCACTAGTAATGCAGGGAGGGAGCTGTCTCAGACTGGTATCAGGGTTAGGGCACTGTGTGCAGGAAGATCACAACACTCCTGGTATTAATAGGGATAGGGCACTGTAAGAGATGACTGGAGTAGATTGAATAAAGATCTGATGTTTCTGCTCTCCTCACACCAAACAAAAACACACAAGCAGAGAAGCCCTTCTTACAAAGCTGAGATAGTGAGTTAAGTAGGAGGAAAAGTAAACATACTTGTGCCAGTGTGGCTACTTAAAAAATACACTTACCAACAATCAATTACATATATTTGAACTGTGTACAGTTCCAGCCAGGACCACCTTTCTAAAATGCACAGTGATTGGCAAATTCAACATGCACTAGCATTTCAGGTGCCTGCTAACAAAAATAATAAACAAACAAGTTCTAGTCACGTGAGTGCTGATCATTACATTACTTTTTTTGTCAAGCTTCCAACTGTTTCCATTTCACATACCCCCAACCATTACCTCAGTGTTAGCCTTGGTAACATCAATAGATAAGAGCACAGCCAGCCAATAGGAATACATACATACATATTCATTCCTAAGTGACCTTTACTGACCTGGGAAGTGTGAACACTTTGTTTCATTTTCTGTTGGTGTTCGTTAGTTTCCAGTTCCATTTCCCATCCCCCCAACCATCACCTCAGTAACCTTGGTAACATCAATAGATAAGAGGGCAGCCAGCCAATAGGAACACATATTCATTCCTAACTGACCTTCAGTGACCTGGAAAGTGTTTATTTGTATCATTTTCAGTTAGTGCGCACTAACAGGGAGTTAGTGCGCACTAACTCCCGTTAGTGCGCACTAACTGAAAATGATACAAATAAACACTTTCCAGGTCACTGAAGGTCAGTTAGGAATGAATATGTGTTCCTATTGGCTGGCTGCCCTCTTATCTATTGATGTTACCAAGGTTACTGAGGTGATGGTTGGGGGGATGGGAAATGGAACTGGAAACTAACGAACACCAACAGAAAATGAAACAAAGTGTTCACACTTCCCAGGTCAGTAAAGGTCACTTAGGAATGAATATGTATGTATGTATTCCTATTGGCTGGCTGTGCTCTTATCTATTGATGTTACCAAGGCTAACACTGAGGTAATGGTTGGGGGTATGTGAAATGGAAACAGTTGGAAGCTTGACAAAAAAAGTAATGTAATGATCAGCACTCACGTGACTAGAACTTGTTTGTTTATTATTTTTGTTAGCAGGCACCTGAAATGCTAGTGCATGTTGAATTTGCCAATCACTGTGCATTTTAGAAAGGTGGTCCTGGCTGGAACTGTACACAGTTCAAATATATGTAATTGATTGTTGGTAAGTGTATTTTTTAAGTAGCCACACTGGCACAAGTATGTTTACTTTTCCTCCTACTTAACTCACTATCTCAGCCTTGTAAGAAGGGCTTCTCTGCTTGTGTTTTTTTTGTTTGGTGTGAGGAGAGCAGAAACATCAGATCTTTATTCAATCTACTCCAGTCATCTCTTACAGTGCCCTATCCCTATTAATACCAGGAGTGTTGTGATCTTCCTGCACACAGTGCCCTAACCCTGATACCAGTCTGAGACAGCTCCCTCCCTGCATTACTAGTGAGAGGCTGGCTTCACAGACAGGGGGGAGCTGCCTGACCCTCACTCCTGACTTCCCCCATGTCCCAGCTAGTGAATGGTGTGTGGGTGAGGGGGGGGGGGGGGGGAGGATGGTGAAGTCTGAGACAGCTCCCTCCCTGCATTACTAGTGAGAGGCTGGCTTCACAGACAGGGGGGAGCTGCCTGACCCTCACTCCTGACTTCCCCCATGTCCCAGCTAGTGAATGGTGTGTGGGTGTGGGGGGGGGGGGGGGGGGAGGAGGATGGTGAAGTCTGAGACAGCTCCCTCCCTGCATTACTAGTGAGAGGCTGGCTTCACAGACAGGGGGGAGCTGCCTGACCCTCACTCCTGACTTCCCCCATGTCCCAGCTAGTGAATGGTGTGTGGGTGACGGGGGGGGGGGGGGGGAGGAGGATGGTGAAGTCTGAGACAGCTCCCTCCCTGCATTACTAGTGAGAGGCTGGCTTCACAGACAGGGGGGAGCTGCCTGACCCTCACTCAAGCAGAGAAGCCCTTCTTACAAAGCTGAGCTAGTGAGTTAAGTAGGAGGAAAAGTAAACATACTTGTGCCAGTGTGGCTACTTAAAAAATACACTTACCAACAATCAATTACATATATTTGAACTGTGTACAGTTCCAGCCAGGACCACCTTTCTAAAATGCACAGTGATTGGCAAATTCAACATGCACGTGTCTGCTAACAAAAATAATAAACAAAGAAGTTCTAGTCACGTGAGTGCTGATCATCACATGTCAAGCTTCCAACTGTTTCCATTTCACATCCCCCCAACCATTACCTCAGTGGTAACCTTGGTAACATCAATAGATAAGGGGGCTGCCAGCCAATAGGAACACATATTCATTCCTAAGTGACCTTTACTGACCTGGGAAGTGTGAACACTTTGTTTCATTTTCTGTTGGTGTTCATGAGTTTCCAATTCCATTTCCCATCCCCCCAACCATCACCTCAGTGGTAACCTTGGTAACATCAATAGATAAGGGGGCTGCCAGCCAATAGGAACACATATTCATTCCTAACTGACCTTCAGTGACCTGGAAAGTGTCTATTTGTATCATTTTGAGTTAGTGCGCACTAACGGGGAGTTAGTGCGCACTAATCGGAAAAAACGATTTTTAACGATTTTTCAACGAAATAATCGTGCCAAACACGATTTTCTTCTCCTGCCACACGATTTCTATCGTTAAGACGATATGGAAAACGATTCACATCCCTAGTCTTTGCCACTCAGTTATTACTAAAAGGCCAAATCCGGTGTGCCATAAAGGAGTTATATACAGCACATCTCTTATTTGTTAGCTTTAGGATTCCAAAAGCAAAGCCTTCAACTCTTAATGCAAATTCACCGTCTTTGCCTATCCCCAAACAATGCTTACAAAAACAGCCATTCATTGCAACTGCCCCCCCCCCCCCCCCGACCTGCCCTCTATCTAAACCTCTCTTCCAGCCATTACTCCTTAGCTACATCTCTTACCCCTTCCGACCCCTTTCAAGTAGGCTACTAATCTTCCAAGTCCCCCCCTCCCCCCCTTTATTTATTTTAAATTAGTTGCTCTTCCAGCCTGCATTTAGTAATCTCTCCTTTAATCCTGATGTTCTCAACCCTGTCCTTGGCATAGCAATGGGAGGCACGGAAGGCAGCAGCAAAACAGGTCCAAATTTTCTGTCTGCTCACACCAGTGTTTCGGGATCCCACAGCAGCTAATTCAACCCAAACCTTGCACCCACTAGGGTTGGGTCCTGCCTGTCCTCATAGGAATACTTAACTGCTCATGCTTTCAGGATATCAATCATGAAGACGATTAAATACATTTGCAGACACTGAAGAGTCAGTATGTGTAGATCTCTCCTGTGCCTTCATGACAGATATCCATAGAATCACGTAACACATAACCGGGCTGGTTTTCAGGATGCTCATCTGTAAGCCACACTAAACACACAGTTATGTATGGAAGTTTGCAGCAAATAGGATTTTTAAATAAATTAGGTGTGCTGGCACGAAAGGACAGAGAACCATGGCCTTAGCCATACCGCCTTAAAATATTCAACACTTGTAATGTGCATTTTTTAAAAATAAGTTGCAAAAAAATCCAACTTCTTGGTATCACCCAAAATTTACACTCTGTTCCACCCCGGGTGGGCAATAAATTTGTCTTTTTGTAACAGGTTATAGTTTAGTGCTGCAGCAATTCCAACTGGGGTTGGAGTTATTCAAAAACTGAAAAATGTTGCTTCAACCCCTAAATGAAACAAATAAGACCACACATAATCAAAAGGAGTTTATCCTCTTTTATACAGGTGAACTCATTAATTCTGGAACATTCCTTGTCTGAATTCAAAGTGAAACCAGGCGGATGACCATTGTCAGATAAACCAAAACTAATATACTCTCAAAGAACACAAACAATACCATTTATTTTGGAATAAAATATAGGCTTCAGCTTTATTAGGATTACAGCATAGATACAATTACCCAAGCCAATAATTTGTAACCATAGCGCCATGTTACTAGCTAAGTAGCTCTTCAAGCGTACCAGTCAATTAACTCTTCCAAAGTGCATAAGGGCCACAAGCCACCCCTGCCATACCACCAGCTGGAAGCCGGCCTCATCTAACCAATATCAGCTCCTTAGAGGTACTTTGTCACATCCGACCCCACCCGCCAGCCAGGCAGATACGATTTGGATGACCAATACAGCATTACCATGAGCAATTTTGGCTCGGGTACCCCCTACAGGCACAAGGAGTTATACTACCTTGTGCCACTCCCATAAAGCTGTGGCCTATACATAATGATAATCAAAAATCTGCTCTAAAGCTTCTTGCAAATCATTCAGAAAGGGAGAGAACCAGTCCATTATCAAATAAATGTTATCATCCCTATTAATTCCAGCACATTCAGTATAAAACCAATCATGCCTAATTTTCCACCATCCCTTTGTTCAACCCATTTCCAAATTTGGCTATTAATTTTAATAAGCCCCCTTGACCACCATTTCTGACCCTTATAACATCACCTTGCAATTATATCTGACCAACATAAAATTACTCCTGGCAAGGATTCTAAAATAAATATTGAAATCCTTTTTGACAGCTCAAATTAATTATATACAAGTCCATTGACCCAAACCATGCCCAAATGCACCAACAAGAGATTTGGCCTCTGCTTTCTGGCTAAATAGAGTCTTAAAACAAGCAATAATGGAAATCAATGTGTCCCTTGACTGCTCATCCAGTTTAAGGATTATCTCGGATATCAAGCCCAAATGCCTGCCAAGCGGTCGCCACACCACTCTCCTCTCTGCCCAGTGCATATAGGAATGACCCAATAAAGCAGTTACTTACCTGTAACAGATGTTCTCCTATGACAGCAGAAGGTTAGTCCTCTCACATGGGTGACATCAGATGGAGCCTGGCACGGAAAACTTTTGTCAAAGTTTCTAGAAACTGACTGGCACACTAACCATGCCCAGCATGCCACTATCCGCGCATCCACGCAGGGTCCCTCTTCAGTCTTGTAACATAAAAACAAACAAACAAAGGAGAAACCCAACTCCGCGGGGTGGCGGGCGGGTTTCATGAAGATTAACATCCTGCTGTCCTAGGAGAACACCTATTACAGGTAAGCAACACTGCTTTCTCCTAGGACAAGCAGGATGGTAGTCCTCACACATGGGTGAATCCCTGGCTATAGGTTGTTCTTGAATACAAACCAGACCAACACAAACCCAACCAGGTGCCAATGGACCCAACAACAGAGGTACTGTTTGGAACAGAGGGAGACAGCCTGAACCCAGAAAAAAAGGGGACCTAGGCTAGAAGTTTTGGGTTCTACAGCTGGAAGAGATTCCAGAGGACAGACTGGCCAAAACTGCTGTCGTGACTGTCATCTCTGTCCAAGCAGCAAAAGTGTGGAGGGAATGCCACGTCGTCGCCTTGGAGATCTCAGATACGGGGACCACCTTCAGGTGGGCCACTGAAGCTCCCATGGCTCTAACAGAATGAGCCTGAACATGGCCCCCAAGACGCAGCCCCAATTATGCATAATAGGAGGAGATGCAATCCACCAGCCAGTTACATAGGATTTACTTGGCAACTGCAACTCCCAATCTGTTCTTATCAAATGAGATGAGTTGTGTGGATTGCCTGTGGACTACTGTCCATACCAGGTAGGAGATTAAGGCTCTCTTGCAATCCAAACTGTTCAGTGCCCGTTTGCCCTGGTGCGAATGGGGCCTTGGAAAAAAAAAGTGGGTAGGATGACTGACTAATTCAGGGGGAAATCTGTCATCACCTTTGGTAGGAATTTAGGGTGTGAACAGAGAAACACCCTATCATGAAAGAACTTTGTGTATGGGGGATATATCTCCAATGCCTGACCGCAGCCAGGAACATGACCTTCCAGGTCATGTATTTCAGGTCACAGGTGCACAGTGGCTCAAAAAGATTCTTCATGAGTTGAGCTAATACCACATCATTTCATTTATTAAAATGTATTAATCGCTTAACAAAATTGTGGCCTAGGCGATTTACAACAGAACATCCATAAAATGGTATCACAAACAAAACACCAAAAATATTACATACAACAATTATAAACTTCAGGTCCTGAAAAGAATCAAACCTCTCCTTCATGTGCGAGACTTCAGAATGGTCCTTCAAGCAGTAATCTTCTCTAAGATAGACTACTGTAATTCTATCTTACTTGGTCTCCCATCAGCTTCTATTAAACCTCTTCAGATGCTCCAAAACTCGGCTGCAAGAATACTGACAAACACCAGGAGAAGAGATCACATCTCCCCCATTCTCAAAAACTTACACTGGCTGCCAATACACTTCAGAGTCATTCACAAGTCCATCACCATCATCTATAAAGCAATCCATCACCATGCTCCACTCGATCTACAAATCCCTCTCAGACGACACACCTCTACCAGACCCATCAGAGAAGCTTACAGAGGATCATTAACCGCTCCCCAAACCAAATCCACACACCATCTAACTTTTAGAGACCGGGCTTTCTCCACAGCCGGTCCCTCAATATGGAACTCTATTCCCTCGGATCTGAGACAAGAACCTTGCCTACTAACTTTTAGAAAAAGGCTTAAGACTTGGCTGTTTAAACAAGCCTTCCCAGATCCTAATTAAAAGTATAGCAACACATTCACTAGACACTACAATATAATGTAAATAATTAATCTTAAAATTGCTCAGTTCATCTAACTCTCTTTCCTCCCCCAGTTAGATAAACCTTGTTTTAAATGTAACTTTACGGTTCTATGCACATGTTCAATGTTCTGTTTTTTTACACCCCCTGTTATCTGTAAACCGGCATGATGTGATTGTATCACGAATGCCAGTATAGAAAAACTTTAAATAAACATTGGATTCTAAAACATCACAGAAACTACCAACATTTAAAAAATTCAGACCTTCCATCAAGAGCACTGAAGGAGGAAGTTTTTTTTAGGGAAAGTAAATTTCTTCAGATTTTCCTACATTTGAACCTCAAAAGGTTAAGAGTTCCAGATAGGAGAAAGCAGCTACAGAAAAAGCAGTTTCCCGTGTAAATGCAAGATGGGCATGACGGACGGAAGGCACATCTAGTAAACCAAGTTGTGATGATCTTAATTGCTGAGTAGGTTGGTAAATCCTGAGAAGGGCATTTGCCCAGGGAGGAGAATCCGGACCGAGTAGTTTATATACAGTCATAGCAATTTTATAATGAATACGTTCATTAAAGGTCCTAGGACACAGTAGGAGGATGCAGAGGCGGCTTTAATTGAAGCAGACCTCACATAAAGTGCCCCACTATGGGTTGCCCAGAGATGGGCGAACCATCCACCCCCTGATGGTAGGCACAGATGGCACTCAGGTGCACCCTGAGTTGGTTTTTAAGCCATCATACAACAGGTGCAGCAGATAGTCAAGCAGTTACGGTGTAGGGCAAGCGAACGGATCCAAACTGTAACCCTCATACTACACGGCAAATCTTCTCCACTTCAGGCCATATGACTTTCCGGTGGAAGGCTTCCTGGAGACTACCAGGACACGGAAAACATCCTCCGACAGGTGAAAGGGCTGCAAAATTAGCCTCTCAAATCCAGGCCGTAAGGGATAACGCCTTGAGGTTGGGGTGGCACACCCTGCGCCCTGATCCTGTAAGTCCATGTCCAGGGAGTTCCCCAGACTGACTGGGTCCCTGATTGAGGTCCTGCAGGAGTGGGAACCAGAACTGCCTCAGCCAATGAGGATCATTGTTCCCTTGTCCTGCTGGAGCTTCAGGAGAGCCTTCAGCACCAGCGTAGAGGATACGCGTACAGTAGGCCCCTGCCCCAAGGACGGGCAAAGACGTCTGTGACTGGCTTGCCGTCCCCCCTGGACAGGGAGCAGAATTGTTTCACCTTGCTGTTGCAGGGGGAGGCGAAGAGATCCAAGTCTGGGGTTCCTCGTAAAGATGGCGCCGGCCATCCAGTGCTCCTACCATGTGACAGGGGCCGGCCAATGGCACGGATACCCTGTCACATGGTAAGGGCAAAGGGCCATCGGCGCCATCTTTATGAGTGGCAGCTGACGGCCCGAGAACGGGAGATCGCTCCTGGGACCACCACTAGACCACCAGGTAATTTTAAAATGTTTTGGGGGGGGATCGGGAGGGTGGGAGAAGCTAAGGGGTCATCTTTAAAGGGTCGGGTGGGTTTTTTGTTTTTTTTTTTTTTAAATCGGGCCATCGGCGCCATTTTTGAGTGGCAATCAAAATGGCACCGATGGCCCAAGAGCGGGAGATCGGTCCCTGCGCCCCCACTGGACCACCAGGTACTCGTAAAAAGTTTTGGGGGGGGGGTGTCAATTTTAAAGGGTCGGGCTTCACTAAAAAAAATAAATAAAAATTAACGATGTGAATCGGAACCGATTCCGATTCACAACTCCAGCGATCAGATTTTTTTCTCCCTCCAGCCGAACCCGATCGTTAAGACGATCGGGCACACAATTCACATCTCTAATCTTAAGTGCAAAACTAGCTCCAGGATTACCCCCACCCACAAAACTTTAATAAAGAATTAAATTCCCGCAATATGACCCACAACTGCCCTTTCTGAATAACTTTGTCCCCTTGCAACCACCACATCTGGAACCAGTCCTGATCGCCATCCTAACTGCGGCAGAAATTCTGTTATTTTCTGACATTCACTGGAATATGCTGCCCATGTTGCTGGTGCTACTGAATTTTGAAGCAATTCCCATGCCACTGGATTCCATAACTGCTGCTCCCTCCAAATCTGCTCCAGGTACTGGTTTCCTGAAAGCCAACCACTTAAAATGAGACAATCAGCAATTTTATTATTATTATAGCCCTGAACATGTTTACAGAATAATGTTACTGTGCAGGCTAATCAACAAAGTACCAACTCTCTCATCAATACAGATACCGAAGGACATTTTACTAATGCCAATAACGTCTACTACTGCATGATTATCACTTTTCTTTCTTGAACAATTGGGGCCAAATATCAACTATAACCACTATAGGACAGTGGTTCTCAACCTTTTTTCGGCCAGGTCACACCTGCATGACACATTTAGCCCCATGGCGGTCACATGTTCAGTGTAACCACACATTCTCCCCTCAACCCCCAACAATGTGTGCAGAGCAGAACTAAGGCATTACCCATACAACTCAAAACAAATTCTGGTTCTGATGACATCTCAGTAAAAGCAAATACTCCCTTTACTACCAGGCACAATAGCTCTCCTTCTGAAAAAACAGTAATTTCCCACTAATGCATGTCCTATTGAGAAAACAACAGATAAGATGGATACAAATGCCTACATGTTAGTAAAATACATCACCTCGGTCACACATGCAGAACTGACCTTCAGCAAGTACAGAAAGACCAGAAATTATGAAAATGGAGACAAACTGAAATAGAAAACAAAAAAGTCACTCTGTATGCAGTACAAAATGGAAAGAGAAATATAGCACTTAACATAATAATGCACACAAACTAAATACGCACAAAGAGAAATCTGTATTATGGAACACACTAAAACAGTAACAACCCTACCTATGAAAAGGCAACACTACAAATATTAAACCAGGCCCTAAACACTAATACAATTCCTATTAAGAAAACAGAATAAGCCAAGCTGCTATATAGATCTCCCACACAGAAATAATTGTAAAGCTATACTAATAAATGTCACAAAACAGCTGTTGAACAGAACATCCAACAATTAAAAGATAAAAAATTATTAAAAAGTCCAAATATCAATAAAATATTTCAAAACAGCAGACATCACATAATACCCAATAATTAAAATGGCGGTCAATCAAAAAAATAAAATTTAAAAAGCCACCTTTACTTACCCTCTCCAGCAACTCCTACTCCTTTCCCTTGCAGGCCAAAAGCACACACCAGAAGCAGCAGTGGCTGCTGAAGCTCTGTCCTCATGGTCCTCTTCCTTAGGGCCCACAACCAGTCACTCATACACACTGCCCCCCCCCCAATTAGACCCCATGACCAGTCTCCTTCCTGAACAGTCTCTTGCTCACACAAGCTCTCACCCAGGCTCCCATTCTCACATGCATGCACCAGGCCTCACCACCAAATCTCTTCTTCCTTTGCTGCACGGATGGGATCCAGTTCCACCTCCGCTTTACTCCAGCAGGCCTTTTTCATCACCCGGGGATGAGATCCCGTGGTGGCCTTGGGCTTCTTCGCCACCACCACTCTTCCCAGCTCCCCTCAAACCACCCTACGGCTATGGGATGCCCCCTTCTTTCTGCCCCACTGGCCAATCAGAGGCTTCCTCTCTTCTTCCTACTCCCAATGGCAGGAAGAAGGGAGGAGGCTTCCCATTGGGCAGTGGGACACCGGGAGCCACAACACACCAGCTGAGAATCGCTGCTATAGGAAATAGCTCTTTAAAAAAAAAAAAAAGTGATATTCCTTATGATCCCAGAATTTCTCCATAACTCAGGCCAAGGTGCTGCACCACGACAATATATATCAAAACCTTGATCCTCCTACAGCATCTGAATATAATTCAAAATCATTACTAGATAAAGCTTCAGACTGCCAAACTGATAAGCCATTAAATTCTTGCAAATAGTCTTCCATATTATCAAATCTTCCTGTATTGCTGCTGTCATTCTGATAAAATATTTTCTTTGTATTCCTGCCATAGATGCTGACAGTTTCCTTAATGTCCTTCCCATAAGTGTGACTCTACAAGCAAAACTTACACTAGCAACCAAGGATTGCATAAATTTCAGAGTCACTTTTTTTCAAAACAAGCCTCCTCAACCAAATCCCATAACTTTTTTTTTTTTTTTAAACTTTGCTCACAGGTAAATGAGAGGTCATTTGAACCGTATCTATTTCAATTCCTAAAAAGATCAAAATACAAGCCAGACCCTCAGTTTTTCATGAGCTAATGGAATATCAATTATCTGCCTCATCCGAAAAGCAATGCAACAATGGCTCACAAGTATTGGTTGTATCTAGATCTACGAACAAAAAAATCATCCAAATAATGTACTATATTCTTAAATCCCGATACAGGCATTGTTACCCAACAGACAAAAAAAAAAAAAAAAAATTAAAGGACTCAAAATAGGAACAAGAAATGGAACAACCCATAGGTAAACTTTAGAACATAAGAAATTGCCATACTGGGTCAGACCAAGGGTCCATCAAGCCCAGTATCCTGTGTCCAACCATGTCACAAGTACCCAAACAAATGAAGAGATCCCAAGCTACTAATCCTTGATTAATAGCAGTTTATGGACTTCTGCTCTAGGAACTTATCCAAACCCAGCTACACTAACTGCCATAACCATATCCTCTGGCAATGAATTCCAGAGCTTAATTATGTGTTGAGTGAAAAATAAATTCTCTCTAATTTGTTTTAAATGAGTTACTTGCTAACTTCATGGAGTGTCCCCTAGTCCTTGTATTATCTGAAAGAGTAAACAACAGATTCACATTTACCGGTTCAATTCCTTTCATGATTTTGTAGACCTCTATCATATACCCCCCCCCCCCCCCAACCATCTTTTCTCCAATCTGAACCACCCTAACCTCTTTATCCTTTTCCTCATAGGGGAGCTCTTCCATCCCCTTTATTATAATGGTTGTCCTCCTCTGTACTTTCTCCAGTGCAACTATATCTTTTTTTGAGCTGGGGTAACCAGAACTGCACACGGTATTCAAGGTGCAGTCTCACCATAGATTGATAGAGGCATTATGACAACCATCGTTTTATTTGCTATTCCCTTCCTAATAATTCCTAACATTCAGTATGCTTTTTTTTGACCGCCATAGCACACTGAGCCGATGATTTCAATGTATTATCCACTAGGACACCTAGATCTAATTCCTGGGTGGTAACTCCTAACATGGAACCTAACATCGTGTAACCACAAAAAGGCAGACCTTACAGGTAGCATCCAGATCCCAAGGGCAGCCCACTACAGGCATGGCAGGCAGTCTGCGAAAGTCTGCCTGGTCCACAGCAACAGTAGTACCCCTCTTCGTCCTGTGCAGATTCTGTAGCACACAGTACTCACTCACTCCTCCTCCCTATTTGTCACACAGCAGCTGACAGTGTTGCAAGAGTCACCAAGTACACAGTGTAGTGGGACAGAAGGTTAAGTTACTGTACAAGTGAAGCTCCTGCAGCATTTAGGACACGGTGGCCCCTCCCTTTGTAGGCACATCGAGCTTTGCACAGAAAATGTATTGTTTTTGATATAGTAGATAGGTGTACCGTTCCTACGTCAACACAGCACAGAGGGAGTGATAACAAAAGGGTGCTAGTGTGGCAAGCAGTATGTCAACTGTGCCTGATATGAAATCAGGAGGGGTACTAACAAATAAAGGACTGTAATAGGATGTTCCCAACGTTGTGTGATGTGGCCAGGCAAACACCAGCTACCACCCACCCCCCCAAAAAAAAAACCCATGCACTTGGTTTCTCGGTAGATACAGCGTGTAAAGCTGCATGATGAGCACGCATCTGAATCCCCCCTATAGGCATATCATTACAAAGTCCTTTACAGTGCCTGTTCCATGCATCACAGCAATCTGACATTCACTCGGCAGTTTCTTAAGCAGCACAACCTGCCACCATGACTTCCAAAGGGTCTGTGCCAGGCCTAGTTGTGGGTAGCCAGCACAAACCATAAAAAAATGCATTATTTGGCCTACTCCAATTAGCTGCTGGTTAAATCTCTGGGGCGGGGGGACAGGACATCCAGTAAGCTGTACAACTGGATTGTTATAGTGAATATGTCACCATGGCCACCTGCAAACCTCTGCCCCTCAGTGAATACTACATATAAACAGGAGTGTAGTTGGTGAAAATGAGCAGTTAAAGGTGTAAAAGACCATTCCAACCATTGTCCATATGCTGTCCTGTCTGAGGCACACCTTCTCCAGAGGGCAACCACTCCAAAGCTGTGCAAAAGGTGTGTGTACAAAATTTAGGAAAACACACACTGCCTGCTAAGGGGAACTGGAATGCAGGCCCAAGGGAGCAATCTTCGAAAGCAATACCACACACACACAGCACATCAATCACGGAGTCTCTCACTCACTTATGTTAGCAGTAGGGTCTACATGCTACAGTTCCTGCACACATACATATATGCAAGGCCTATTTTCCAGCAATGCTGAAACTAATGAGTCTGTGTGATTCCTTCCTACACAAACATTATCTCTAGCTGCACACTGTTAACACTTTTGTGACAGGCATACATCACCCCTACTTAGGGCAAGATTATGACATTAACATGGACCCATGAAGTGCTTAAGTGGCACAAAATGCCCGTTTGTCAAGATGGCAACATGTACAGGCCATCATCAATCATGGCAACCACATGACATGTGTGAGAGCAGTAGGTCTAGTCAATGAGCATGGTGTGGCTGTTACTATGGAGCAGCCTGTATGCTCAAAACCTGTTCAGCTGACCACCTAGGTCAACACAGAATGCAATACACAGAGGACTATGTAGACTGTAGGACCAGAGCAGGTCACCTCACAAATAAATGTAGAAGTGTGTAACACCTACAGCATAGCAGCCTACAGAATAGCAGCTGTTCAGCAGTTCACAGACATGGTCACACTCATGTACATCAGCAATGCCATGCAACCATGAGAGCATGGAAACGGGTGCACTGATGCTGGTTATGATACTATATGCAAAGTGTTTTGGACAGGAGTGCAGAGCCAAGGTGCTTTATCACACCTGCAGTGTTACAGGTAGTAGGTATAGGCCAACGGTGAAGATTGTACCCTCAATATATATTGCTGCACCACATGACTATCTGTGATGCATTATGCACTATTACCTTCCAGCAACCTGCCATCTCCAGATGACAGTGAACCTATTTGTGACAAAGCAGTTTAAGGCATGTAAACCCATTGGTCTGTATGATCTGAACGTTTTAGGAGGATAGATGTGGCTGCAGTAAGAGTGGCTATTAACTATACTGTCAAAGTGACATGTCAGAGATCAGAGGAAATAAGTGAAGGCTGGACAGTAGCAGACTCACAATCCTGCCTTCACTCACCTACAAGTGCGTCCTCCCATAGGTTTCCCTAAGAAGGGGACACAACCTACATGACATCACGACAGGCAAGACCCTCACCTTCTGCAGATCAATTGTGATACATTTCCTAGCTTGCTGTAGTCTGACGACTGCATGTAGGGGTGCATGCACTGAGAAAGCGGAATGCTACCTCTGAAGGAGCTGTGCACATAGTAAAACAAAAAAACACAAACACACCCCAGGATGCAGTGTCACTTTCAGCCAAGCTGTAATGGAAGGTGTGATCCCAAAAGTGTGGTGTGCAGCATTGTGGCCACCTGTCCTGAATGTGAAGTATGTACATGCGGCCATTTCATGACATCTCCCAAAACATAATGGAAGCAACACCAAGACTCTCTATACTTGCAGGCATGGCAGCTACACGATGGCTACATGTACATATGCTGTTAGAAATGCTAGTGTAACCTCACTCTTTATGATCAGGCACTGGTGTGATGTTGGTCTGGAAATGGCCTTGTGACTGTAAGCACACCCATTACAGAGGTATTACTTCTCCCTGCACACCTTTAAGCACTTCCAAATGAGGGTCTGATATTTGGTATCACCCAGTACAACATTTAAGTGTGTTCTTATTTAGCCATGCACGTTGCACCTTCAGTGTTGTTATTTCTGATTCACAGCATTTGTATACCTGTAACTCCCCAGGGTCCAGGACCATGTGGGGCACCAGCACACTTATACCACTATGTCACCCACATGTGAGCAGGACAATGCGGTCCACTTCTGAGGACTTGCAGGACACACCATGCTATGTAGGCCACCAAGTGTAATACCACACATGCTTCAATCACTGTCACTATCAGGCAGAACACATGGTGGCAGCAACATGTCTTATGTAATGTTTACCGTGAAAACTTTATTTCAAAGTACACGGTACATTGCCAACACAAATCCTGAGCAGTCATATGTGTTTGATGTTACACGGTGACCTACACAGCCAAGAACTGAGAGAAAAGAAGAGGGATAGCGACTACAGAAGCAGCTAACAGGCTTCAGGTGGACCTCCCCTGGAAGGGGACTTGGTATGAGAGGCCTATTGGGCAAAGTGTGTTTGTATAAGGTTTTTCCAAATATGGCTGCCACTCAGCATGGTCTCCTGAGCTTGTGTAGGGAGACATGGGGGATCCTATGGGAGATCGGGACGTAGGTCCCTTGATAGTTCGTGGCGCACAGCCATATTATGGAAGACGCAGCACAGCAAGATAATCTTTGCAGCTTTGGGTGGCTATGCATTAAAGTGCCACCCGTCTTGTCCAAACAGCAAAAACGACTTTTCAGAAAGCCGAAGGTGCATTCTATGACGCAGCGGGTAGCACGTAAGGCCTCGTATCTAGTCTCTGCCAGCATGTTTGGCATGCAGATGGAGGTGAGAAGCCAGGGCCTGCAACCATACCCAGAGTCTCCTGCGGCAATGACAGAAGAAAGACATGAATGATAGTATTCTCACTTGCAGATGTGAATGGCTCACCACATCATCCAGTAAGACTGTATAAAGGTAGCCTGAACCTTAAAACCTGATTAGCGTTGCCTAACAGCATTTAAGATTGTTGTTGGCCACGTTAAGTGCAGGCAAGCTGTTGCCAAAACGAGCACATCTATTCATGACTACAACATCTGATGTGGCTATTGGAAATATTGCATGACAGGCCCTCGTAACCCAGCAAAGGCTACTGGTGTGTAGCTACCTGCCAAACTTGAACACATATGTTAGAGGTGACACCTGTGCTACCAGCAAATGCCGTAGCTCATGCTATGCAGGTGAATGACCATGGCGGCTGTGCAGTCCGTCCTGCATAAAAGCCCATCAGTGGGCCCACACACAGGTGATATGGCAGGCCAGCAACATGCACTGCAGACTGCTCATGGTATAGGTGTGTGAGGCTGTACAGAAACTATATGAGACTATCTTCCTGATGCCTATGTAACAGCCCACACATGATGGTGCTGTGCCGGTAGTGTGGACAGTGCACTGTTCCGATTCACCTGATACATTGTAACAGTTCCTAAGGGGAAGAAAGGAACGAGGCCTTTTAGGTTATATATATAAAAAAAAAAAAAAAAAAGACGTGCTATGTATAGAGTGGCTCCTCACTCACCAACCTTTAGGTCCTGTGCATTGTTTGCCCACACTACTTTGTGCAGCATGGGAAACATGGGCGGAAAAAGGCATGCCCTTGGCCAATGACCTGCATGCACTACCGCACACGGCAGTTGTGATGCCACCTATGGTGTCCTCCACCACAGCTCCCCCCATGCATTTGGGTGCCATTAGCCACATACCCATAGGCAGAGATGGAACAGAGAAAGAGAAAACTGGGACTTACATACAAGCCAAGCATCATCATGCAGGCCGGCCTCAAAAATTGTCAAACAGGCCTGATTGCTTTAGTAGAAAGGAATTGTGCACAGCTCCTGAGTACCTGGCCACCACTTCCAGGATGCGCATTCCAGCATCACAGACCATTTGCACGTTGATGGAGAGGAAGAACTTTCTCTTGTGGTACGTCTCCTCCCTCCGACGGGGTGGAACGATGACCACGTGAGTGCAGTTGATAGCTTCGGCATTGGGAAAGTATGTGAAGGCATAGAAACCTCTCTGAGTTCATCAAGTCCTGCCCGTCACAAAGAAATTTAAAGCATTGATTAGATCAGTGACTGCTTCAATGACCTGGTCCAGACAGCATGAGAATGTGCTTTGGGACATTCCCCCCATGACACCTACTGTGGTTTGGAAGGAGCCGCATGCCGTGAAATGGAGGGTGGCCAAGAGTTTGGTGAAGCTGGGGATGGCGTAGGATCTTGTGGTGACCGGATCCAGATCCCCTCGGATGTCTTCGTATAATTTCAGGATTGCCCAAGAGCTGAGGTGATACCTGCTAACCACAAAGTCCTCAAGCATGCCCAGCAAGGATGTTTGTGGAGGAAAGATGCGCTCCCTGTATCTCTGGTGCCGTGGCTGCTTGCGTGCTGAATGCCGGGTTGGGTCCTCAGGCCACAGCCACGGAGCCTCTGTCTGTGTTGATGGTACTTCCCTTGGACATCTGAAATGGCCTTGGCTGTGGTTCTGGTTGTTCTTCTATGTGTTTTTGTCTGTGGAGAGCGTGGAGAGCCTGGTGAGGCATTAAGTATGCATGTACAAGTACACTTGACACTCTCAAAATGCTTCTAGGAAGGCTGACCTGGTAAAAACAGTCAGTCATATTATTGGTCCAAGAATGCTTGATAAGCGTGTTGGTAACATTTGGAGTTTTATTGTGCACGATACATGCCGTGATAATACCACAGTCCGCGATAAACACTTTTCAGACCGTACTGCCAAGAAAAAAAGATGTAGCTATTACCTGCGTTACTGACACGCGATAAAGTGCGATATCTATTACACGGGGCACTACCACCCCCTACTTTACATTTATCCCACTCCAACTCCTCCCACTTGAATATAAATTTTAAATTTTGCATATGCAATTTGCTGAATGACCCTGTAAATGCTCTGTGATTTTATTCTTAACAGGTTCCATGAATTTTCCCAGCACTAGTCAGGCTCACTGGTCTATAGTTTTCCAGATCTCCCATAGAGCCCTTTTTAAATATTGGAGTTACACTGACCTTCTTCCAATCTTCAGGTACAACGGATGATTTTAATGATAGGTTACAAATTTTTACTAATAGGTTTGAAATTTATTATAGTTCTTTCAGAACTCTGGGGTGTATACCATCCGGTCCAGGTCATTTACTACTCTTCAGTTTGTCAATCTGGCCATAATTTGGTTCATTTCATCTGAATCATCACCCTCACCCTTGAAACCATCTCCAGAATGGGTTATCTCCCCAACATCCTCTTCAGTAAACACCAAAGCAAAGAATTTGTTTAGTCTTTCCGCAATGGCCTTCTTTCCCTAAGTGCCCCTTTAACCCCTCGATCATCTAACGGTCCAACTGATTCCCTCACAGGTTTCTTGCTTCGGATATATTTTAAAGTTTTTTTCACTATGCGTTTTTGCCTCTACAGCCAACTTCTTTTCAATTTCTCTCTTAGCCTGTCTTATCAATGTCATACATTTAACTTGCCAATTCTTAATCCTATTTTCCTCTGATGGATCCTTTCAATTTTTGAATGAAGACCTTTGGACAAAAATAGCCTCTTTCACCTATGCAATCCTTTGGCCTTCCTTAAAATGTGTGGAATGCATCTGGACTGCTCTTCTAAAATGGTATTTTTAAACAATGTCCACACTTGTTGCACACTCTTTACCTTTGTAGCTGCACATTAACATTTTTTTTTTTTAAATTAGTTTTCCTCATTTTGTCAAAGTTTACCTTTTGAAAGTTTAGTGCTAGAGCCATGGATTTACTTACTGTCCCCCTTCCTGTCATTAATTCAAATTTGAACATGTTATGATCACTATTGCCTAGCGGTCCCACCACCGCTCTCTCTCACCAGATCCTGGTCTCCACTAAGAATTAGATCTACAATTTTTCCCTCTTGTAAGTTCCTGAACCAATTGCTCTATAAAACTCATTTATTCCATCCAGGAACTTTCTCTCTCTAGCATGTCCTGATGTTACATTTACCTAGTCAATATTAGGGTAACTGAAATCTCCCATTACTGCACTATAAATTTGGTTAGCTTCACTAATTTCTCTTAGCATTTCATTATTTTGGCCAGGTGGATGGTATTATACTCCTATCGCTATACTCTTCCCCAACACACAAGGGATTTCTACCCATAATGATTCAATTGTATATTTAGTCTCTTGCAGGATCTTTATTCTGTTGGACTCCTTGCCATCCTGGACAAAGTGCTGCCCCGCCACCAAGATGCTCCTGGGATAGGCAGCGATGTCCTTTAGTGGATCACAAACTGGCTAAAAGACAGGAAAGAAAGACAGGGGAGCTGTTCCATAAAGGGAATGGAACAGCTCCCCTATGAGGAAAGACTAAAGAGGTTAGGCCTTTTCAGCTTGGAGAAGAGATGGGTGAGGGGGGGTATGATAGAGGTGTTTAAAATCATGAGAGGTCTAGAACAGGTAAATGTGAATCGGTTATTTACTCTTTCAGATAATAGAAAGACTAGGGGGCACTCCTTGAAGTTAACAAGTGGCACATTTAAAACTAAATCGGAGAAAGTTCTTTTTTACTCAATGCACAATTAAACTCTGGAATTTGTTGCCAGAGGATGTGGTTAGTGCAGTTAGTATAGCTGTGTTTAAAAAAGGATTGGATAAGTTCTTGGAGGAGAAGTCCATTACCTGCTATGAAATAAGTTGATTTAGAAAATAGCCACTGCTATTACTGGCAACAGTAGCATGGAATATACTTAGGGGTAGATTTTCAAAGGGTTATGTGCGTAATAAACACGTGTAACCCCCGAAAACCTACCCCTGCGCGCGCCAAGCTTATTTTGTATAGGCTCGGCGGCACGCGCAAGCCCCGGGACGCTCGTATGTCCTAGGGCTTTGAAAAAGGGGTGGGCTTGAGTCCTCCGGCACAGCGGCTGTGCCGGGGGATGGCACACCGGCGTGCACAAGTTACGCTTGCCACAGGCGGGCGTAACTCCGTCAAATAAGGTGTGGGGGGGATGGGAATCGAAAAAAAAAGTTCCCTTGGAGGGAGGGAACGGGGAAAGCCAGCCATCGGGACTCTCCTTGGGCTCGGCACGCGCAAGGTGCACAAGTGTGCACCCACTTGCGCGCGCCGACCCCGGATTTTATAACATTCGCGCAGCAGCGCACGCATGTTATAAAATCGGGTGTACATTTGTGCCCGCCAATGTACCCCACGTGCGCTTCTTTAAAAATCTGGCTCTGAGGTCACGTGATGTGGTGAGTCGGGGAGGCAAGAAAACCCCAGGCTCCGAGTGCTTGTGCTCTATCCGCGCGCATCATACCCACTATTGAAGCCCCTCATACATCTAAAAACGCAAGTACTATTTAAACCTATTTCCATCGCCCGGTTCACGACCAAAACGCTGCCCCAGATGGCCACAAAAAGTGGAAAGAAAAAAAAAAGGAGAAAACGCGCGGTGCCGAAAACAAAATGGCCACCGCCAGCGAGAATGCCGGTGGAACAGCAGCAGCAGGGCTCACACTCCCCGCTATTGAAAATGTTATCAGATTAGCCCTAGACGAAAAATTAGCAGGGGTAGTGGCTCAGCTTGGGGAGGTACAAGCGACCCTGATAGAAATAAAGCCGCGACTCGATCAAGCTGAGAGCAGGATCTCTACTTTAGAGGACAATGTCTTAAAAGCAGCCTAACAAAACAGGGGACAACGATTTCCCAGCTGTTAGAAAAAATAGATTTAGAAAACAGGGACCGCAGGACAAGCCTCCGCTTTCTAGGTTTCCCCGAGAATGTGGAAGAGCATACACCGAGTAAGATGCTGGAAAAATGACTCCCTGAAGCTCTAGAGATCCCTGACCTGCAGGGCACTCTCAAATTAGAACGTGCACACAGGCTGGGAGTGAAAAAGGACCAGGCTACCAGACCACATTTAGTAATAGTTAAGTTTTTAACTTTTGCCCAAAAAAATGAAATATGGAATGCGTTTCGCCGCAAACAGGATATACACTATGAAAACAAATCCTATCCGTATCTTTTAGGATTATTCGACGAGAGTTTCAGAGCTTTGCAGAGGCTTCACTCCAGTATGCTCAATACCATTTAAGAAGCACATTAAATTTTCCCTGCAGTATCCTGCCAAGCTACGTGTATAGCACAGTGATCAGCAGCACATCTTTCAGTCTCCTGAAGCGGCCTCTGAATTTGTAAACACCCTAAATGGCGCTTAAAGTACGCTTTGGACTGCACATGAACAAGACCCAGCAGGCTCCTGCTTTACTCTTAATTTGTCATACTTGCCGCTACTGCTAGCATTTAGTAAGCAAGCTAGAAGCACTAACCCCATTTGATGCGTAAGCGGGACCTGGACTGGTCTATTACTCTCTAACCCAGTATTCCTGCACCAGAGATGTCATTATACCCATTTGATTCCTGCTAGGATAAAACACAATAGCAGGTCTACAAATGTTGTCTCTAGGTATAGGTATATCTTGAGAAGTAAGCCTGGACCGGCTTCACTATAACGCGTCTACAACTCCGGCCGAAGGTGAATGGACCATTGATGGGCCCTTAACTGAGCCACACTTGTGAGTGGAGGGGTGTGGAGACTGCCCACCACTGCTCGGCAAGGATGCTGGCATGTTGAAGGAAGTCTGCATAACTTCAAAGAAGCCCGAGAGAGCCATGGACAGATTAAGGAAAACCTCCTTTGTTTGAGGAGGCATCTGAGGTTGAGGTGATGCCGAGGAACGTCTCAGTGGTACCGTCGCTCTGAGGATATCGGAGTTTGGCGGTGGTGTACGGTGGACGGGGTGCACGGGTCACCTTTGACAACTTGGGTTTCTTCGAGAGTAGTTCCTGCGTGCGATCCCGTGCACGGAAAAACAGACTGAGGAGAGTCTATTCCAGCACGGGAACTCACACGCAGCCTCAGAGCAAAGCTCGGACATCACTTTGAAGCTCCGCCTCCCAGGCCTGGTATATTTTACCTTTGTTGTCTGTTCTCATTTTTCTAATCGGTTGGTCCCAGGCTTTTTTTCTTTCCAGTTTCCTTTCTTGGTCTTTTCCCAATTCCTTTTACAGGATTTCTTTTTTTTTCCTCTCTCTACCTGTCTTCTTCTCTTCCTCCCTCAAACACACACAGGTGCTCATTCTCACATGCTGTCTCTCTCTCAAATACTCTCTCAAACACATACAGGCTCCCACTCACCCAGGCTGTGGCTTACACGCAGCTCTCACTTTCACATGCTCTCTCTCATACAAACACACCAGTTCTCTCACACAACACAGGCTCACTGGCTCTCATCCCCGCCGGCAAGCCCCCATTCCTTCTTTCACACATATACCTAAGTCAAGCTCCCACAGACCCTCAGGCAGGCTCCCATTCATACACATACTAAGGAAGGCTCCCCTCTTTCTTTTGCCGGGAGCCTCTCTCACTGCGCTGCACGACTGTTGGGGAGAAAAGCCAATCTCTGCTACTGGCACTGAAGCCTGTTTTGCTATCTTCCCTGTGCAGGTCCCGCAATATTAAAAGATTTGCGGGGCTAGCACTGCCTTCATGCTGATCTCATGCATGAAGGAGCTTTTAATACTGCAGGGCACCTGGAGCTTTGGGAGGGTCTCGTCTGTACTTCGGGCCGTGGTGGGATGAGCTCCACCACGGTTCTGTGGTTCTTACTGCACAGGGGAAGAAAAGTTGTGCGCAGCCGTGCGCGCAGATAGCTTAGAGGGAACATTGCATGTGTCTATTCTAATCCATTTTCTCACTAACGTTTTCCTCAGACTTTAACCACACCCTTCAAATCTTTGAAATGCTTCCAATAGTGCATCAGCATAAACCAACATTGGGCCATATTGATTGGAGCATGCCTACCATAAACATTAGCCAAATGCAAAAAATGACCTCACCCAATTAATAATATTCCTAGCAATTCTTGTTTCTTTCTTAAATTCGTCTTCCCTCTGTCTCCTTTTCCTAACTTCCCTTCTCCTCTTATGGCCCTCTAGCAACTTAAAAATATCTATGTACTTGCACTTCCTAATCTTTTTCTCAAATATTTTGGAACCGATTGCCACAGTTCTGTTAAATTAACTAAAGTAGGAGTACCTCTCTCTGGTATCCCCTTATCAGTATTACCCTGACTCAATACACTGTCCTGGTATCACTAGAAGAGGAAGATGATGTACTACCATCAGAGCTAGTCAAGGACTTCGAACTATCCCTTCTTCTATACTTTTTTCTTTTCCCTCTTCTTACCTTTGCTCTTTTGACTTGCTTTGCTTATACCCTCAGGCTGCACACCCATTGGTGTCATACCTGACATTCCATCTGCAGTGGTCCCCATTCTAATAGACGGCCTTGAAGCCTCATTCCTTGTAAAAAATCTCCATCCGCTGGCTGACTGACCCCCTTGGAAGTAGTTGCCGGACAATCATCGCCCTCTCTTCTTGCAAAATCTTCAGATTGCCCTTCTTGGTCATATCCACCCAGTTCTGACAGCACTGCAGGTTGGTCACTTAGAAAAACATTATTACTATCCCCACCCTGCTCTCCCCCTCCCATCAGATAAATCTTCCCTCTGCACAATACCCTCTTCATACTACCAGTATATTGATTATCCTCCACTGCAACGTCCTTATATAAAAATTTGCTCCTCTGCCTCCCCTAATTCTACTTTGCCCCTTTTTCCTTGCCAGGTTCTTGTGGCCTGGATTGGCCACTGTTGGAGACGGGATGCTGGGCTTGATGGACCCTTCGTCTGACCCAGTATGGCATGTTCTCTCTTATGTAGTCTGACTCCTGTCTTCCTCAATCCTGTTTGTATGAGGTATTACATCATCTACCATACCTCTTCCTCTGCTTACTACCCTTCCCCCTCTGTTCAACATTGCACCTCTTGTAATTCCAGCTCTCCTAATCCCTATTTGCTCAGTACCCCCCACCATAATTCTAGAATTATTGTATGCTCATGACTTTAAATAACGCATCCTTGCAGCACTGTGAGAAGACAGCACTCCCTTACAGAAACTTTACCTCCCCTTGCCAGTGCTCTCTCATGCATTTCAATCCCCCCTTGCTGGTAATTTAAAACAGCCACTTTACTCCCAAAGCTTTCTTTGATCCCACTGCCCTCTTTCCTCACATTAGTTCCTGTCATTGCATGCGCCGACCTCATTACAATTCCCTCGTTACCACAACTCTTATTTGGTGCGGATATTAACCTGGCTCTCTGAATCTTAATTGCTTTGTCTGAAACTTCTGGCTGCTGTGGCACATCAGCAGTTAAAGAATCTCTGAATGCCAGGGAGCTTGCACAGTTCCTTATTCGCAGCCTGCCCACACCCCTGCTTCTTTAGGTGTCTGTACTACCGTATTCACCTTAATAGGCAGTCTCCTCCCAGCCTCCCTCACCCTGCAACTGCTATGCTCTTCTCTCATCCCACTGGCAACTCCTGCCTCTGTATCAGCGGCATTCATTCCTCGCACTGCCCCAGTTGTAACGCCACTCTGCCTTTCAACTTCCACCTCTACTCCTTCCTCTCCTGCCTGGTGAAACTCTTCAGATAAATTCATCTCTGACGCTAATACCCTCCCCCACCATCTCACCTGACCTTTCCCAGCCATGCCGGTTCACCCTACCACTGAGCTACCAATATACAGGTACACTTAAACCACAAATAAATAAATACTTAGAGCCTTTTCCACAACAGTGCCACTAACGCCGGGGAGAGGAAAAAAGGTGGGCAAAACATCTTAAAAAAAAACTGTCCTTTATCTCTCCCATTGCACTGCGTCCCCGACTTCCCTCTCCCTTATCCTGTTAACATTCTAAAGTATCTACCAATCCCCAACCTCAGATTCGCAGCAGAAACTGTCCCTCTGACCACAAATCCTCTTTTCTTTTCTCTTCCTACCCCATCCCCAAATATTTTACCCCAGTTAAACTACGAGAAAATTCTTCCCACGGTCCTCGCTTGCTAACACTGTTAAAGATAAATCTGCCTGACTTTTCTCGTCTTATAAATCAAATAAAAACAGGTGAAATAGACAAAACACGGGGCTGGGCAAACGAGTTACTCTCTGCGTAGGAATTAGACATTTACATCACGTGCAGGGCTCATTTACTCACAGGTGCTCCTAGGAAAAAAACACCGACCTGCCCAGAGCTGCCATTTCTAACGCAGCAGCAACAAAAACGTTTTCCAAGAAAAAGCCTTAACATTTTTCCTTAGCAACAATTCATTCTTTGCGTTCAGATTAATAAATAAATGAATAAATAAACACTCAACAGCAAACGACGAGCTCTGCCCGCCCCCGACCCCTATACTCACGCTGCGTGCATCACGTTCTATGTACGCGACCAAAGGCACGAACACATAGCAAAGAATATTCCCCCCGACCCCCTTTCATAGGGATATGGACCCTGCAAGCAACCATTGGGCAGCCGATATCTATGGGGGAGGGATTTAGGGTCGAGGCACCAATCGGCTCTTCCTGCGACGTCGCTCACCAAATTTGTCTGCGACCCAGTGAAAGCTGCAGCGTCAGCTGGAATTCAGAAAATAGTCAGGTTTTTTTGTTTTGATTCTTGTTTCCTTTGAGAATTTCCTAGGTCTCCTTTCTTTTTACTACTGTTATAGATTATTTTTTTTAATGGTTTTATTCTTTTAAATAAATAAATAAATGCATCTCTCACTCATTCTTCAGCTGGGTTGTGCTGTATTCCTGCCGATGGTTGTAACTTGGGCAGTGCAATTGGTGTGTTCCAATGCCCATTGTTAGTGTAAAGTTTTCTTCCAATTTAGGAAGTTTAAAGTTTGCAGTCTCCTTCCAATCCCATCTGCTCAGTAACTCTCTGTCAGGTCCTGGGCTTGGCTACCATCAGCCACCATCAATAGCTTTCTGTCAGTAAGTGTAGGACTTTCAGATTTTAATTTTTAATTTAATGATACCTGCCTGACAAATGTTACCTAGGTCCGAATTCTTATCTATATGGCACTGATATTTTTACCACTTAACATCTAACAAATCTTTGCTTAACCTCTACCCATTTGTTAGTTTCAGTGGCAGATAGTGTAATATATCTGTACCTAAATGCCTGGATGATGTCATATGGTGGTATCTAATAATATAAAAGGTGAAAGACTTGCAGTGAGAGAAGCAGGCTTTAGCCAGGGTTTTAGTCTGATAGCTTTGGGGTTTTATTTTTAGTGTACTCTACTCCTGGGCTTAGAACCTAGCTTCTTTTAGAAGACCTCCTAGGAGGAATCATGAGGACATCACCAAAGAAAACAGCTTGCTTGGGGAAGTCTCATCATTTATCCTGATTTGGAGTAAGTAGTGTATTTCTTATGGGAGAACTGTGCTGTTCTTTTTTTTTTTTTTTTGCCAGGAATGAATTTCCTATGTTGAGGAATTTGTCTTGTGCTGCTAAGAATTTTGGTTTTGCTTTTGTTTGTGTTTTTCCTGTGGAGGATCAAATTTAGGTAAGACGATCTATTTTTGTGTTTAATGAAATTTGACAATATTGGAACCACCAATCCAAGATATGATCTGAATGTTTTCCAGGGCTTCAGTTTGCCTGAGATAAAGATGTTTTAGAACTGGTGTGGGTCTGAAGAAGCCAAGTACTTTTAGGGGGGTGGAGGAGGTTATCTGGTCAACCACAAAAGTAGGAAGTTTCTTTGTATTGTAAAAAAAAAATAATCTCTAGGCCAGGTTCATTATAATATCTGTGAAGTGATCTGTAGCAATCCAGCTTATTCTGTTTATCCAATAAGAATTGTATTGGTGTTTTAGGGCCCTATAGAATATTTGTTGCTTTTTCATATGTTATGGTTATTGATGTTTGGGTGGATCCTTGGACACTGTGGCAGCTGACCACTCCCACAGGGGGCAGTCCCATGAGGGACCACAGTGTCAGGCTAGACTCCGGACACAAAAACACAGATTTGAATCTTTTATTAAACAGTTTTGGAAACCACCAAAGGTGGCAGTAGTGAGTAGTGGATGTTGTGCCCGGCTGGGCAGGTCTCCCACAGAATGCTGGAACAGCGAATCCTCTACTAGGTTGTGCTGTAGTGGAAAGAGACTGAGTTATGAGTACACAATGAGAAGCATTCAGAGTCCCAGGTAGAATTAGGAGAAGCTCCGAAACAGAGAGAGCAGGCCCTTGAGGAGCGAGTACCTGATCCCTTAGAGCAGAGAGACTCAGTTGTATTGTACTCACGTAGCAGTAACAGAGATTCCACTAGACGAGAGGTCTGGCACCGGAACAGAGGGCTGGCCCTCGAGGAGCGAGTACCTGGTTCCAGTGAAGCAGTGCTGTGGAATAGATGGTAGTTGTACTCACAGATGGAAACTGTTAGTGAAATCTTCCAAGTAGAAAGGATTGAAGATGCAGGCAGCGACTCAGGGAACATGGGCCCTCGAGGAGCGAGTACCGGTTTCCTGATAGCACCTGAAAGAAGCAAAAGAGGCCCCCGAGGAGCGGGTATCCCGTTAGCAACCCCGAAGGGTGTAAGAGTTCCAGATAGCGCTGGAGTGGCAGAGTAGCTTCAGTACGGAGAGCGAATCCCATCCGTAGAGTTACTGTTGCTAACTCGATGAGCTAGCAAATACTGTAGGCTTAAATATCCGGGCAGCGTGACGTCATATCAGGAGGACGCCCCTGAGGTTCGCGCCAACATGGAAATAAAGATGAGGGCGGTGTGCGTACACGCGCCCTAAGATACCTTGGAGGAGCATGGCGGGAGGCAGCACCAAAGCCGGTCTGGGGACGCCGGAGAGGACAGCAAACAGACACCGCAGCAGCCAGGAGTCCGAGGTGAGCGGCAGGAGCCGCAAGTAGTGAGAGGTAGGCGGGGCGAAGGCGTCGAAGACCGACAGTCGCAACATCATATAGGTTATTTGAGTTCTGGGAATTAGTGCTGTTTTAGGGTGGTAAATATGCTATTTAAATTGTGACTGACATCTTTGCAGGATTTTTATATTACTTCACAATGTGTCTGGTAATGGAGGAAGATTCAGGCCGATACAGTACAATGCGCCCCGGCGGAGCGCACTGTTAACCCGCGTTTGGACGTGCGTTTGAGACGCACTAGCGTTACCCCTTATTCAGTAACAGGTCAAACGCGCGTCCAACCCCCCCCCCCCCCCCCCCGAAACTAATAGCGCCCGCAAAATGCAAATGCAAGTTGATGGCCCTATCAGTTATTCCCGCGCGATTCACTAAGTAAAATGTGCAGCCAAGCCACACATTTTACTTTCAGAAATTAGCCAGGGACTGTCCAGTCTCTCTTATCTTGGTGTACTAAAAAACTGTCAGCAGCGCTGAAAGCTGTGTCTAATTGTCTACACGCTTGCTATAAAGCCTAAAATGGTGACAGGATTATTATTTCTAGTCAGGGAAAGTCTCCATGGTTCTCCATGTTGTGCTTCTCTCTCCTTGGAGCCCTAATGAGTCATCTCGTGCTTCCATCTAGATATCTTCTGCATATCCTTCCCTCACTTTACTACACCATTGTATGGTCAGTGTTTTCCAGGTCTTGCTCCTGTCCAGGTGCGAGTGCCTTCTTTCTGCCAAAGATCTTTGTTCCAGTCTTGTTTGCCGTGAGTTCCTATTTTTGGATCACCTATTTGGACTTTGCTTGTTATGTCCTGTTTCGGGAAACCTGAAAAACAAACTTAATTTTTCCAAAATTTCGGAAAAATTCATTTTTCAGGTTATTTTTATTTTATTTGTAATGTATATGTAAAGTTACCTCTGCTACCTCTGTTCGATGTAAAGCGCTACTCCAGGCGCCGTTTTGTGTTACAATGTGAACCGATATGATATCATTGATGAATGTCGGTATATAAAAATCTCAAATAAATAAATAAATAAATAAATAAAAATATTTATTTAGATTTATATTCCAAAATGAAATTTCCCACGGAGGGCCAAAACCGAAGCCTGAACCAATAGGTTCAAGCTTCGCACATCTCAAATAATCACATCCTTTTGGCAATGAATTCCAGAGCTTAATTACGCGTTGAGTGAAAAATAATTTTCTACAATTTGTTTTAAATGAGCGCACCAAGGCAAAGGAGGGGAATTTTCAGAGCAGGGTAAATTGCTTTGAAAATTGCCCTTCACATATTTATATTTGGTCACACATTGTGTAATAATCTTGTAAATGACTGCAACCTCCATAAAAATTCAACTAAAAGCTTGCAGTTTTGGAAGGTTTACAGTTGGTCAACACAACTGTCTTTGCAAACATTTGAAAGGTGAAAGTCTGCAAGCCAGAATAACCTGAGGAGGCCCCAGAGTAATATGACAAAGATTGGTCTTAAGACCAAAAGATATAAATTTAATAAACTAATCCTGAAATCCATCAGCAAGGTCTCTTGAGGTTTATGGAATTTAATATTTTAAAGCTAAATGAAATTTGCTTCTAAAGAATGTTTATTATGTCTGCACCAAGATTATTTAATGGAAAACCAAGGCTATATCATAAGAGGTAAACATGTGACTCATTTCAAATCTTCTTAATATTCCCTTTCCCATTTTTCTGTGCTAGACAACTATTTCATTAATCTCCTTTTCAGCATTAGTGTGGAGCTGTCAGTCAGGGAATATTTGACATAAGAACATGGCATAATCCTGAAATTAGTGGTTTTAAATACATAAAAGAGGAGATTAACAAGTATCATCTTGTCACAATTGCAGCAATAATGAAAAAATATTTGTAAAAGTTGGCATTAAGTGCTGAGCTACCTACCACCGTTACTCTATTTACTGCCGCTGTCAATGCAGATTATGGTACAGAGAAGGAAATCTACTATAATCTTCTGATATCTTCAACAGCAGGAATGATATGAGGGAAAATCAGAGACAAGCTGAATACCAGAATTATGAGAATTCTGAATCCTTTATTTTGAGGAACCACAGAAGTGGCCAGAAGAGTCTCAAGAGATGGCTGAGAGAGTGAGAGTTCCTGGTCTGTTGGCTTTACACCACTATATTCAGCAGGACGTGCAAAATCACATACTGGATTATCCAAGGGGACCTCTGCAGGCCCGGATTTAGACATAAGCAAGTTAGGCAACTGTCTCCGGCGCTAAATGTTTATAGACGCTGGGGAGCAGTGCCTGCTGCCATGCCCCTGTCCGAACCTACCTCTGAGCTGCGGTGGTCCTCAGTCCAGCTCTAGCAGTAACAGTAGCACTGAGCTTGCAGCCTCCTCTCACGCTCTCAAGGCCCTGCAATAGTAGCAGGAAGCCATGTGAATGGAGGGGGTGGAGCGCCACAAGGACTTGGGAGTGTGAAAGGAGCTACATGTTTGTTTTTAAAGTGCCGCTGCCGCTGCTGGAGCTGGAGTGGGATTTCCGCAGCTCAGATATAATCGAGAGGACCAGAGAGGAGAGGAACTAGGGGCAATCTGGGATCCCTCACCCCTTCTCCTTCACCTCCCCCCATACTTTTGCCTAATGACTTTGCTACGGTGGGGGATTAGCGTTGCCAACCCCCCATTCCCCTGCCTAGGAGAGCCAAATATATAAATCCTGGCCCTGGATGAGTGAATATAAAAGTTCATATTCTCCACTCCAACTATTACAAAAACAAAACAAAATCACAAGAGTTATTTGCCAGTGTCACTCAAATTTTCGGATAGAATTTTGAACTTAACTAATTAAAATAATTCAGAATTCTTCTATATGTTGATGCTTTATTTTAAATATTTCTAATTTATTGAATTTTCAGTGTGTAGCCAAATAAATGATGTCTTGTTAAGCCTTTCACATAGTTTAATCTTCCCTAACAGGCTAAAATCCAGACTTGGCAGTTGTTTTGGAAAGCCCTGCCTGTCATACTCTGCATTCTTTGCTTTATAATTCTTTTGTCAGAGAGGAACACACAGGAGAGGCTGGCGAAATCAGGTGGTTTCACTGTTCTTAACACAACAGCAGTGCCCTTCAAAAAAGCATTTCTCATAGCACGCAAACATCTCCTAGAGTTGTCATCCAATAGCCGACTGCTCTCATGAGGATTTCTCTCTCAGATCAGTGACGGACTGAAAACGAGGAGTATTTTTCATACACCCAGAAGAAAAACTCAGCAAAATAGCTGTAGATAATACTTTTTTGGACTAACTTTTTAGGGGCCAAATGTATTAAAGGTTTTCTCTCATTTTGTGCTTAGAAGAAAAAACTTTGGTTATATCCAGGCCACACCATGGGGTGGGTGAGCATGGCCTACCTAGGCCCCGTGCTTTTGGGGACCCTCATGCTCCAGTCTTCTTCCCCGGAGCAAGATCCTCACCCCCCCTTCCCTCCCACCAACAGGAGGAGAGCAGGCATTCTTACTTGCATCTTCCTCTTCCATTTCCAGTTTCAATTTGCAAGGTCAGCGCCTCCCTTGAGACTATGGGACCCTGCACATTCAGACTGAAGCTCGCAGAGGAAGAGGCAGACACAGGCTGCTCTCCTCCTGCTGGTGGGAGGGAGGGGAAAAGGACTGCACGAGGGGTGGGGTGGAGTTGGACAGGATCATACTAGGTGCAGAAATCCCAGTCCAGGAATTTAATTGGCTTCTCTCTGCACAGCACTTCCACGTAGCTGGCTCAGCACACCTATTTTTAATCCACCTAAAAGTATGGAGATAAAAATACAGAGGAAAATATATTTATTCCTGTATTGATGACCAGCAGCAGACCCTGTGAGACTGTATTGTTTGGCAGTCCTCCATGACCACAGTTCAGGGCTTGCGGCACTGAAAAGGGGCTGCTGACACAGACAGGCTGATGCAATAAGATGCATGGGATAACAGGCGCTCATGTTGAGTGCCTGTTTTCCTAACATGCGCACAACCGCCTCTCCTGGGCACCTGAAGCTATATTAAAATGAGCTGCTGCGTTAAAAAGAACACACTAGAGAGAAATTCTGCATCCCTAGAACTCAAATGCATCAGGCGCCCAGGAGATGTGGCTGTGCATCCACTGCTGCAACGGGTGCTCAATAGGAGCGTCCGTTTTATCCCGCCTGAGTTGATTTACACAAAACAGCAAGGGACGAAATCAGCTTGGAGCATGTATATTGTGCGTCCAGTTTTTTTTTTTGTTTTTTGTTTTTTTTTAAATCAATCCATTGCATTATTTTTTAATTCTTAATCACTGCAAGCAGTAGATCTACTGTTATCTGTGGTTCTTCCTCTTTGGAGGAAGACAAGGGCATTTTCTCAAATGCCCTTGTCTTGCAGTATGACTTAACACCAGCTCTGAGGCTAGAGTTAAATTTGCCGGGTTAAAAAACGTGTGTTGGGTGCCCGGGGATTTACCTCATCAGGTGGTAATTCTACATATAATTTACATGTAGTTGTTTGGGCACGTATTTTGGATGAGCTAATCCCCTTATTGCATTGGGTGTTAGTCTTGCTCGTCCAAAACGCATGTCCCACCGCTCGTTAACCTGTGCGCTAGGCTGCGCGCAAGTTATTGCTTTGGCCCTAGATAGTGGGGTCTGCCAAAACATGGCAGCAAGCACAGCTGGTTCCCCTCTGTTGCAGAGGGCACTGTTTTAGTTGTGATACCATCTTCTGCAGAGAAAAAAAAAGAAGGTCCATATGGATAGGTGGATAAGAGAAAGCCTTATTGATGTAGGATTTACTTTTCTATAGCTAGGTCTTCACAGTTCCAATAAGGTATCCAGTCGAGATAGGGAACACAATGGCTTTAGAAAGGCATGGACAGGTAGGATTTTTTTTTTTTTTAATGATTTCTTTAAAGGATAGGTACAAATGAGAGACCGTCAGCAGTGTGCAGCGAAAGAGCCGGAGAGCGACCTGTGAGGAAACCAGAGACTGACTTCTACAGTTTTTACCTAGCCCCACCAACCAACATTACTCACCCACATACTGTCACAAATCCTCAGAAATTCTGTTCAGGCTTTGAGTCATTTAAAATAATTAAAACAGAGCTCTGCCAAACTGAAAATTATGAACATCTATACCGGAAAAACATAAATGGAGAAAATTCAATAGTGGAGAACCACAGGTATTGGTACTGGGACTTGTAGTGTTTAACATATTCATAAATGATTTGGAAAGGGGAATGATGAGTGAGGTGATCAAATTTATAGGTGAGACAAAATTATTCAGTTGTTAAAATAGCAGCAGATTACAGAACTGTAGCCAGGCAATGTATCACCTTTGGCCAAGTGAAAAACCACCCTCACCCATTACACAACACATGACACCATGAGTTGGGAGACTTTGTTAAATGTTTGTATAGCAATGCCCACAGCCAGTGCAAGGGTATTAGGTACCCTCCACCCCATCACACACAATTAAAATGTATGAATTTATAATAACATTTTACATGAAAAAGGATGTTCAAAGCACAGTCTTCTGAGGTAAGAATATCACTTACAATATGTATATTATATTTACATGCACTGCTGTGGTGCCAACCAGAAAACCCTGCAAAAAAGCAAGAGGCACTTGGAGCTCATATGGTATTAGGCCTACTATTATGCGGCATGCGCATGACCCTCAGAGAGCCACAAGAAAACAGAATTACCATGCAATAAACTTTCTATAATCAAAACACACTACCTGCCAGCACTAAAACAACAATAACTCTACTTATGAAAGTTAACACTGCAAATATTGCACCAGGCCTAAAACACCAATACACTGCCTATTAGGAAAACAGAAGAAGCCAAGCTGCTAAGGACCCCTACATACAAACTACACACTATTTGAATACCTCACTTCAGTAACAGATGCAAAACACAGATAGACCCTCAAATACAGAATAAAGAGAGCATAAAATATAAATAGAAATGTGCAGACAAAAACTGAACAGGAAACCACAACAAGCCAAATTCTATATAAACTGCAACAAAGGAAAAAAGAAGCATTATCATTCCTCATAAAACAATAAAATTAGTAAAACCATACCAATAAAAAGAATAATTTGAAACTAATGAATAGAACAGCATTCAAAAATTAAAAACTCACATCAAATTTTCCAAAGATTAAAAAAATATTTCAAATAACATATCAAATAACTCCCATTAAACCTAATAAGGATTTAAAAAAATCCCATTATCCATATCTAGAACTTTTTGATTTCTAGAAGCCCTAAAATTGTCATGGATTAGCAGGCAGAGAGGAAGTGGGGTCAGTCTCCCACACACATGCTTCCTCTCTCTTTTTCTCTCCATACACGCACATGCATGCTCTCTCTCCCACAGACATACACGCATGTTCTCTCTCTCTCTCTCTCTCACACAGTCTTGCTCCCCTTCCCCCCACTCCCTAGCACTCTTGGTCCCAACCCGCTCTCCCCTTTCAGACCCCAGCAGTTTTGCTCCCCTCTCCCCTTCCAGATCCCTCACTCCCCAGCAGTCTTGCTCCCCGGCCCCCCCCTACTGCCCGGAAGTCTTGTCACCCCTCCCATACCTTCTCACCCACAATCCCCTCACTCACCGCAGGTGGCCAGTGCATGATTTCCTTAATGCTGCCCACCCCCACAGTACTACCGCAATCCCCTCATTCACCCTCCCTGCTCTTGAAGAATCGAATGATTGGACCTGGCAGCGCGGGCTGCCATTTGTTGGCAGCCCCCCCCCCCCTGTTCCGACGCCTATGAGTGGAAAAGCAGCATGGCTGGCGGGCCCCGCTGCTTTTCTACTTACTGAGGCCTCACGTTACGGCAGCGCTATGGCACCTTTTGGTAGCGCCGCCTATGGCCGTGGCCATATTGGTCATAGGCACGCTATGGCTCTGGCAGATTTCAAGGAACTGAAGAGTCTGGGCAACTGAATGGCAGATGAAATTTAATGTGGAAAAGTGCAAAGTGATGCACAGGGAAAAATAATCCGAATTATAGGTACATCTATGATGAGAGGCTATGTAGGCTAGGGCTATTCAGCTTGAAAAAGAGGCAGCTGAGAGGGGACGTGATAGAAGTTTATAAAATCATGAGAGGAGTAGAACGGGTAAATAAAGGATGGTTATTTACCCTTTCAAATAAAACAAGGGGACACTCAATGAACCAGCAGATTCAAAATAGATCATAAAGTACTTTTTCACTCAGTGTACTTTCAAGCTATGGAATCTGTTGCCAGAGGACATGTGCACGGCAAGTAGCATAGAGAGGTTTAAAAGAGATTTGGACAAGTTCCTGGAAGAAAAGTCCATAATGCATTATTAGCCTGGTAAACTAAAGAAAGCTATTGCTATCCCTGGGAGTAACAGGAATTAGATCTACCATATGGGATCTACCAGGTACTTGTGACATGGATTGGACACTATGGGAGACAGGATGGCAGGTTCAGTGGACCTTAGTCTGACCCAGCATAGCAATTCTTATGTCCTTATTATTTCTGGAAAAGAATTGTATACATGTATCATAGAATATTGGTTTGGGAACAACTACTTGTGTGACGTTCATGTTCTGAGACATTTAAAATATGTCTTGGAAGTGAATGATTTTAGGACAGTGGTTCAAGCATTTGTGCTATCTACCATCGATAACTGTAATTCTTTATTTATGGGGTTGCCAACTACCTCCCTACAAACAATTCAAGTGTTGCAAAATTCAGCTGCACGTCTGATATCGGCTACACAATGCTGAGAGCGCATAACTTCTAGGTTGAAGGAGCTCCATTGGCTTACCCGTAGGATATAGGATCAAATTTAAAATTTTGGGCCGGATCTTCAAGGCATTAAGAATTGATGGGCCTAGTTACTTAGCAAATTACTTGCAAAGTTATGTGCCTAGTCAGGTCATCTGACCAGAATTTATTGTTAGTACCCACCATGAAGACTGCACAGTTGAATGAAACATGTTTAAGTCCTTTTCAATAGCAGGACCTGAGTTATGGAATTCACTGCCCGTACTCTTAAAGATATTAGTATGTTCAGGAAACAGGTAAAAGCCTATTCTTTTAAGCAGGTTTACAAATTGTATTGATAAGTATTGCGTGCTGAAGTTTAACAGGAATTTTTAACTAACTATGTTTATTTTTATTACTGTATTTTTTATAGTTGATTATTTATGTATGTATGTTTATTATGATTTTAAACTGTAATCTGCTTAGCACGACTTGTCGCTATAGGTGAAAAATAAATATTTTCAAATTAATAAATAAATGTTCAATGTCTATGTGTCTGTAAAAGAAAGAAAGGAGATTACTGACTCAGTAACTAAAGTTAATAAGAAGGAAAATAAATTCAGATTTTTGTTCAAGTACATTAAGTGAATCTATGGAAGCAAAAAAAAAAGTTAGTTCTTAGTTATTTTAAAACTTTAAGAAAGGTATTGTTCAAAATACCTGTTACCTTTTTAGAATTGGTTTCTTGTACCCGAGTGCTGTTCTCTTTTGTGGGACTGAAAATAATAAAATCTGTGTTAAATATTGCTTACTATCTGGTACTTGAGACAGGTACAAGTATACACACACACTACGGATCCTCGCTATGGAATGAGAGGGTCCCAGGAGTTTGTAAGAGGTCTTGCCCCACTCCAGGTGGTTTACAGAAAACCTGCATGTACATTTAGCACCCTGAGAGGGTTAATTTTCATTCAACCAGGGCAATCTAGCCAAATAAAACCTGCTGCATTCCTTTTGAAAATTAGCCTCAAATTACTCTTCTCTTTCTTTACCTAATTCTCTGGATGGCACAGACATTGAAAATGAGGGTAATTTAATCTTGCTTCCCACATAAATATTGTGAAAAATAATGCTATCCCAAACAGGTGTCTCTAACCTGGAGGTCATGAATAGAAGAAACAATTTGCTTCTCAACATCACGGAGGGGTCTGAACAAAGGAGATAGTTTTGTAATTAAATTTAGAGGGTGTGAATTCCCCATCTAATTTTTACCTTTACCTTTACCTCTACCTTTACCTCCTTATGTATATTATTGATAGGCATATGTTCTCTTGTAGTACTTTGGTATGGGTACAAGGCCTCTCTGCCAATTAAATGCCATGACTTGTGGTCAGTTTATGTCCCCTTTAGGGACTTATGCTGATCAGTGCAGATTCTGTACTACTTCTCATCAAGAAATATCTCTGTGTGTGAAAAATTGTCATGTTGCACCAAAATGTATACTGTACTCAGGGTATATCATGTTACTTTTAATTCTCATGGCAATGTAAACTTAGATTGTAGAATGGACTGTAACTCTTGGCACTCTTCCTGCCAAGAGCTCTCACGAAGATTTGTATTGGTACACTGAATCTAATCTCTAAGGGGCCAATGCAATAAAGTGCGCTCAGCCTAACCTATAGTTGGATGTTTATTTTGGACACACTAGACTAACATCCATTGCATAGCTGTTAGCGCTAATCACATGTAAATGCCATGTAGATGAGGTTATTAGCTATTTCCTCCTGTTGCAAAAAATTGCCGATCAACCATCGCACACTTTTTAACACGGCCAACTTAATGACAGCTCACAGCTGATATTAAGTCATACCGCGGTCAAGAGCACGTGCAAAAACAAAAAAAACTGGTCTCTGTTGTTCCTACAACTTTGTATCAGTATGATACTAAGTTCTACTGCTTGCAGCACTTAAAATTAGGGGGGAAAATGTAAGGGCTCGATTACATGCACTGCAAGTGTCCACGTATACTGTGCGTGTGAATAATCTGTGGCTGGACAAAACAGATGCTAGTACTGAGCACCCGTTTTCCTGGCCCGCACACAGCCAAGTCTCCCGGGTGCCAATGCTTTAGACAAGCACGTCCTTTTTAATGTGGCAGCTCATTAAAATATAGCATCGTGCATCAAGGTGAATGTGCATGCATTGAAAAAACGGGTGTCCAGTTTGGACACACATTTTTAGATGTGTGATATTGCATAGGCCTGTAAGAGTTCTAAATGAGTGTGTATTTGGGCATTTCATTTACCCCTGTTTGTAAGAGCAGGAATCTTGTAGGAATGCAAAATTTTAAGTAGGGGGGGGGCCTTCTGTGCTTTAATCCATGCCTTCACACAGGGAGTAGCACAGTCAAATACACCCCTCTGATTATATGACATGTGCTCTCTCTCATGTAGTGGGGCCAGTGTACTAAAGGCACATTAAATAAATGCATGCACTAACCCCACATTCCTCTTCATCCTGCCAGACCAGGCCGGAAATTGGTTTATGTCCCCCGACCAGCAGATGGAGGCAGAGAACACTTTCTTTTCTGATGTCATCTTCTCTATATACCATAAAGGATGTGGAAAATATGCAAAACACACCAAATAATATCAAGAAACAAAAGTGTGTTGCAAATAAGTCTTATGGTCTGGTAACTCATGTAGTAACCAAAAATTCATGATATTACTATCAGTAGTTTATTTCCAAAATTAAAAAACAATTTCAAGTAAGTCAAAATCAGTTCCTGCAGTACAATTTAAAGTTCCTCTGTCCCCTGACAGGGGACCATGTTTCGCCGATGCTTCATCGGGAGGAACATTGTTACAGAAGAAATCAAAGAGCATCAATTCAAAGAGAATTTTGAAGGAGGAGGAGTAGCCTAGTGGTTAGAGCAGTAGGCTACAAACCAGGAGACCAGGGTTCAAGTCCTGCTGTCACTCCTTGTGACGTTGGGCAAGTCACTTTATCCTCTGTTGCCTCAGGTACAAACTTAGGGCCTCATTTTCCAAGCACTTTACCGCGTGCGATAAATTCGCAAATCGCGTTAACAGCTGTTAACGCGATTTGCGAATGCAAATTAGTAATTTGGTATTCAGGGGGCGGAGTTGGGGCGGAGCATATGTAAAGCGGGAACCTGTTTTTCGTGTGCGGCGAAACAGCCGCAGTGTTAGCGCGGCTGCTATCGCGGCTAATAACTACAACCCTCAAATTTGCGTTATGGACTGCGCTACGGGCCAGAAAAGGATTATCGCCATCCACGATAGTTCCGGACAGCCTGTTTCAGGCTCCTGGGGGGGGGGGGGGGGGAGGGAGAGAGAGAGCCTTACTATAGTGCCTATGCCCTACATAAGTATTTGAATCCCTATGGGAGGGCTACCTACTAACTCGGGGTGGGGATTAGGTATGGGGGTTGGGGGCCACTTTCGCATTCCACATGAGACCTACGGACAGAACAGTGGTCTCTAGTGCAGATTTGCTGGCCGTCGGAGTGAGGACGCTCACTCCAAGAAGTGGTTTGGGCAACGTTCTCTCTACCTAGCTTGATGGACACTCTACCTGGGCAACAACATGCTAGGTGAAGAGAACGTTGCCCAAATCTCTTCTTGGAGTGAGCGTCCTCACTCCGACGGCCAGCAAATCTGCACTAGAGACCACTGTTCTGTCCGTAGGTCTCATGTGGAATGCGAAGGTCCTCGTCACTGGCTGTTGCGGAGACCCAACAGGACCTTCACCGATACCAGCCCTCGTTTCCCGCAGATTGAGCCCTTGGGTACCTGGGCCGGCTAGACAGGCATAAGTCTCCAAAGGTAAATAATTCCATGAAGGATGGTAGGCACAAGCTGAGTCAAGGTTTTCCCAGGGTCAGGGCAGGCAGCCAACAGAGGAGTCCGAAAGGCATATCAAGAGTCAGGGCAGGCAGCGGGAACTTTCCCACCTCTGGCCCTTTAAATTCTGCTGAGAGACTCGCGTGCACCTAAGGACTTGCTAGCGGGGCCGGATGTTGGTGGTGTGGGCAGTGGCTGTGCCCCGCAAGGAAGCTCAGTGTTGGCCGCGGCTCCCTGCTGCCGTGAGGGAGGTTGGGGCTGGTCTGGGGTGGCGCCAGGTAAGTGAGCCTGGCTGCAGAGTTCTGAAGCTGGTAAGCACAAGAGTACCCCCTCCTCTAAACCCCCCTCCCAAGTGTTTAGGCTTCATGGGATGAGAGGCATGGAACCGTTTGAGTAGTCTTTTATCTAGTATGTTGGAGGCAGGTTCTCAGGTGTTCTCCTCTGGGCCATATGCCTCCCAGGATATCAAATACTCCCACTTCTTATTTTGTCACCAGACAGCCAGTATTTCCTCTACTTGATAAACCTGGGCCTCCTCAGTGGATACCTCCCGGGGTTCCAGGGCCTTCCTGGAGGGCGATGACAGAATTAGGGGCTTGAGGAGAGAAACATGAAATGTGCTGTGGATCTTCAGAGTCTCGGCTAGACATAGTTGATATGTAAGGGCCCTATTTGCCAGATAATGGGAAAAGGCCTATATAGCGGGGTGCAAGTCTCATTGAGGGCACCCTAAGTTGGATATAGCCAGACCTTGTCTCCCAGCTTGAATTGGGGGCTGGTCGTCGATGGATGTCAGTAGCTTTCTTTGCTCGCAGGGCAGCTTTCTGAATCATCGCCTTGGTTCGGGTCCACAGCTCTTGGAGTTCTTGTGCTGTCAATTGGGCCGCTGGGGAGGAGAGGACAATGGAAGTGGTAGTGGGGGAAGAGGCTGTCTCCCATAAACAATCAGAAATGGGGACAATCCCGTGGCATCGTTGCTATGAGAGTTATGAGAAAATTCTGCCCATGGGAGGAGGGATGCCCAGTTATCCTGACGCTCATTGACAAATGCCCTCAGGAAGGTTTTGAGTGTGTGATTTGTTCATTCTGCCTGACCATTGGTTTGTAAGTGGTAGACAGTGGTAAAGTCTAGCATAAGGTTAAACGTCCAGCACAAGGCACACCAGTAATTGGCCATAAACTGGACACCACAGTCAGAGACGATGTGTCGTGGTAAGCTGTGTAGGCAGAAGATGTGGATGGTAAACAACTTCGCCAGTTTTGGTGCAGAGGGGAGGCTTGAGAGGGCGATGAAGTGGGCCATTTTGAAGAAATGGTCAATAACGACCAAAATAACATGGCAGCCATTAGAGAGGGATATCCACTATAAAATCTGTGGACAAATGGGTCCAGGGTTCCTTTGGGGCTGGCAATGGCTGTAACAGCCCCCAAGGCATTCCCACCATGGATTTTTCCTGGGCACACGTAGGGCAAGCGTCCACATAGGCCTTCACATCTCTTTGTATCTGGGGCCACCAATAATATCATTGGAGTAGCATGAGAGACCGGGCCCGGCCAGGGTGACCTGCCACACGAGAGTCGTGGGCCCATTCCAAAACTTTGTGGCGATATTTGTGAGGAATGGCCATCTTCCCTGGAGGGACAGTCTCAGTAGCAGCCAAAAGAATCCGTGCTGGATTGATTATGTGCCCGGGGGCCAGGAGTATCCTCAGCTTCGAAAGACTGGGAGAGGGCTTCTGTCCGGGTGTACTTGTTGGAAGGGCTACATCACACCACAAAATCGAAGCGAGTAAAGAATAAGGGCCATTGGGCTTGGCGGGAATTCAAATGCTGGGCATGACGGAGATGTTCTCAGGTTTTTAATGGTCAGTATATACAGTAATACAATGTTGTGCTCCCTCCAGCCACTGTCACCACTCTTCCAGGGCCATTTTAATGGCCAGTAACTCTTTATCCCCTATGCTGTAATTATGCTTGGCAGGTGAGAACTTACAGGAGAAGAAGGAGCATAGGCAGAGTACCCTAGTGTCAGTGTTGACTTAACAAAGCTCCTACCTCCATAGAGGAAGCATCAACTTCCAGAATGAACAGAAGTGTGGGATCTGGGTGGTGGAGGCATGGCCCCTGGAGGAAAGCCTGTTTTAACTTACTGAAGGCAGTGACCACTTCAGGAGGCCATTCTTTGGCATTTGTCCCTTTCCTGGTTAGTGTTGTGCGAGGATCCTGAATCTGTGAGTAATTAGGAATAAAGTGACAATAGAAATTTGCAAACCCCAGGAACCTCTGTAAGGGGTGGAGTTCAGAAGGCTGAGGCCAGTTCAGGCAACAGGCTACTTTCTCTGGATCCATGCGGAAGCCTGGACTAGAGACTATATATCCCAAGAAAGGTAAATGTTCTTTCTCAAAGATGCATTTCTCCAACTTGACGTACAGTTTGTTTGCCTGTAGTCATTGAAGGACTTGACAGACATCTCGGTGATGGGTTTGAAGATCCGTTGAAAAGATAAGAATATTGTCGAGGTAGAATATTGTCAAGGCTACATTTACATACAGGGTGTCGAGGGATTCTGGGAGCTCCCTCATTGCTAACTCATCCTTTGGATAGTCCTTCCAAGAAAATGCTCCGAAGATTGTCTTCTCGCCAGTCCAATTAGGTAGTTAGAGTCCGTAATTCTATGGCATAGTCCATCAGTGGTCTAGCACCCTGCTGCAGATACAGTAAATCGGCTTTGGCAGTGGTCATCCGACCTGGCTCATCGAATACTTGCTTGAAAGCAAGGGCGTCACCTTGCTCCCATAAGGGGGAGGCCCAGGCCAAGGCCTTCCCATCAAGAAGGGAGAGGATGAACGTGGTTTTAATGTTGTCATTGGAGAATTGCACTGGCTGTAGTGTGAAATGCATAAAGCATTGATTTAAGAAACCCCAACACTGCTTGGGGTCCCCCATACCAGGGAGGTACCAGAAAACAAAGGGTAGATGCGATAGGCGCGGATGCTGGAGTATCAGGAGGTGCCAGACTAGCCATGGTGGTAGCATCCAGGTGGGCACTAAAGTGTTCCATTGTGCCTGCCAACACCTCCAAGAAGTGCTGCTGCTGTTGGATTTTCTGATCCAAGCCCGGAATGACCTGGAGCCCCGAAAGATCTGCCGGGTCCATGGCCTCAGCAAACTGTTGCACAGATAGACCCTTGGACCGAGATGTGGTTGACGTAACCTGCAGGGAAGGGCCCTGCAGATCCTTGTCGTTGGCTGGTGGAGCTGCCAGTGCAGAGACCCAACAGGACCTTCACCATTACCAATCCTTGTTCCCTGCAGGTTGAGCCCTTGGGTACCAGGGCTGGCTGGACTTAGGCAGTAGGCATGAGTTGAGTCAAGGCATTCCTAGGGTCAAGGCAGGCAGCCAACAGTGGAGTCCGAGAGGTAGGTGGCGATCCAACAAAGTCCAGAAAAGTCTAACATCAAGGCCAGGGAAGCAATCCAGAAGAGGACAAGGACAGGAACACAGAGTCAGGAACACGGAGTCAGGGCTACTCACAAGGAGCTCTACCTGTTGCTGAGGCAAGGCATTGCAGGCAGGAACTGGCTTAAATAGTCCGGAGGGCTGATGTCATCAGAGGGCCACAGGAACTTTCCTGCTGTGAGCCCTTTAAATTCTGCTGAGGGTCATGCGCGCGTGTGCCTAAGGACTTGCTAGCAGGGCCAGACGTCGGCTGCATGGGCAGCAGCTTCAAGCCATGAGGAAGCTCGGCATTGGAGGCGGTTCCCTGCCACTGTGGGGGAAGGTTGGGGCTTGACTGGGGTGGCACTGGGTAAGTGAGTCCAGACGCGGAGTTCCAAGGCCGGTGAATGCAAAAATATAGAGACCAGTTAGTATAAGTTATACATACCTTGTTGAGAGGTTGTGTAGATTTAACAATTTATAACAACATATCTGAAAAAGTATAGAGAATTAGTAAAAATGGAAAAACAATGGCTTGAGTAAGTTACATAACAAGAGATTTAAAAAGCTGCAAAGAACCAACCTTATTCAGGATTCAGTTCAGCATAATTTAGTGTGAGGCTCTAAAAGTGAGAGTGTACGGAAAGGATCTAAAAAGCGCATGAGAAACACCCTGACAATGCAATGACAGCATAGGGGGAGGGTCCTGACCATTCGATGGCATAGTCTGTGTTTTGCTGAAGCTTCATCAGGAGGAACAATGTTACAGAAGAAAGCAGAGCATCAATTCAAAGAGAATTATTTTACAAAATATGCAGACCGGTTAGTGCCTACGGCAAAGGAATGGTGTGATATAAGATACACACATACCTCGTTGAGAGGTTACGTATATATGACAATTTATAAACAACAAATCTGAATCCTAGAGACAGACACTTAACTGCCTGTCTCTAGCCCCTGTGATGTCAGTAGCTCCGGTGACATCTGGGGTTTTTCATGCGCTTTTTAGATCCTTTGGTATATCTTTCAGCCATTTCATTACACTCTCGCTTTTAAAGGCATATACCACATTATGCTGAACAGAGTCCTGAATAAGGTTGGTTCGTTGCCGTTTTTATTTTATCTCTCGTTATGTAACCTACTCAAGCTGTTGTTTTTCCACTTTTACTAATACACTTATACTTTTTCAGATTTGTTGTTTATAAATTGTCATATATACGTAACCTCTCAACGAGGTATGTGTATATCTTATATCATTCCATTCCTTTGCCGTAGGCACTAACCGGTCTGCATATTTTGTAAAATAATTCTCTTTGAATTGATGCTCTGCTTTCTTCTGTAACATTGTTCCTCCTGATGAAGCTTCAGTGAAACACAGACCCATGTCGAGGGATAGAGGAGCATTAAATTGTACCGCAGGAACTGATTTTGACTTACTTGAAATTGTTTCTTTTAGTTTTGGAATTAAACTGCTGATATTAAAACCAAAAAATTGTGTTGTCACTACCTGAGTTACCAGACCATAAACTAATTTGCAACACTTGTTTCTTGAGGTCCTCTATATAGCCTGCTGCAGCAGGAAAAGTCAGTACTCTTTTGTCCAAGCTCCCAATCTGCTGGGCAAAGCCCCACCCAACCAGCCCTCTCCACTGAGAAATAAAAGAAAAAAAAAAAAGAGAGAAGAGAAATGAGGTTATAAATACTCGTCCAGATCCAATGAACAGGTCCTTCTGTTCTTCCTCTAGCAGTCTTCCTCTGCCCTTCCTGCCTTCTGTGGGCTGCTCCTATTATTAACCATATATTCACGCTATTATAGAATTTCTTTTTTCCCCCTTTTTTATAATTACTTTCTTTCTTATGTTCCTGGGTGAGTTCTGGTCTGTCAGGACAACAAGGAAAGGAAATTAATAGGTACATTTAAATGTCACCTTCCTCTTCATCCTGCCAGACTAGTCCAGACAAGTGGGACATGCTCAGCCTGCCTTCATCATTGAGAGTGCCCTTTCGTTTTTAAAATAAAAAAAAGAGCTATATGAATCTGCTGCAGCTAATGCTATAGCATAAGTAAAATGCCATAGGATCACACAATTCCAAGCCAGTTAAGTTGCTCACATAACTCACATGTTGCTTCTCTCCCCACCCCCCCCCCCCCCCCCCTCCCCCCGGCTCTTTGTATCTCACTGCATATCCCTCAGTGTTTTCATAAGAGCTCACAAAACTTGTCACTTCCTCAGTTTTGTCAGAGATTACATCAAAGCACCCTCTTCCAGTTCACAAGCACCTCCCAATCACCCTACTTACACAGCATCCACAGCAGCAGCAGAGGTAACCCTGTGACAGCTGGCCACCGCCTCCAGGTCATAGGCTCGCCCATCTAAAAAGAAGAAAAAAATATTTTAAATCAGGATGGCAAAAGATATTCCACCGATTTTCGAAAATGTATTTGTGATAATATTAATCACCTAATCCCAAAAAAGTGTAGTATCATTACTACAATCTTTGAGTCATACTGCATACTATGAACTTTATGAGTACATAAATTTTATTTCAACTTTACTATACTAAATAAAATAAAAGTCAAAACTTTATAGCTTAGTGGATTTGAAATAGATTTTGATTGTGCAATTTGTTCTTAAATCATTTTTTTTCTGTGGGTGTCTGTTCGTGCTTCTGCCTGCCTGGGCAGCTCTCCAGCTGCTTGATTGCTCCCTTTGCTGAACATGGCTCTAGGCAGTCTATGGTAGTAGTGGGAGAGTGAGCGTGCCATTAGGGATGGGCAAGCAATTTCATTAAAGGTATACCAAATCCACCCAAACACGTGGGCATTTGAAACTAGAAATTAAGATGTCCTGTGAGGCTTTGGTATAATTTATGATGGTTGCCAAGTAATTTCTTGAAAAATAGAATTGCATAGGGTAATGTAGAAAGATCCTGTAAGAGTCCAGGAAAGCTTTCCATCCATTCTGACTTCATTGTCTGTGAAATCTGGACTTGTGCAAAGCACTATCCCCAGAGTAAAATATCTTTGAATATTTTTTAGAACTGTATCGAAGATAACACTGCAGCTTTTACAGTGGCCCACTGGATCGCACACTGTTGGGAGTAAGGAAGCTTAACTGCACCAAGAACAAACAGCTTTCCTTTAAACTGATCAATGAGCAAAGACTTCAACATAAAGTCTGCTTTAGATTTTCTAATAGCACCCAAGCATGCCTTCTTTGTAAAACATTTCAAAACCTTATTGTAATTATGTCTACTGTAAACACGAACCAAGTATATATGTAAGTTGACCTTGCAATTATTGTTATTGTAATGGTGTAACCAGAAATTATTTTTTGGTGGGCCCAAGGTTAAAATGGATGAGCGCTAGGCACCCAGGCCAAGTGTCACACTGTGCTGGCCCCGATTCAAAAAGGTGCATTGCCTTAATGCACCAAAACACACTTTATTAGTACATAGAGCCTTTTGAAAATAATGGGGCCTGCACTATATAGTATGTGTTATGGCATGTTAACAATACATTTTTTTGAATAAGGGAGAACCACTGCCTTAGAAGACAGTACATTCTCCGATTGGGAAGTGCAGATTGAAAAACAGAATGGACTGCTACAGATGCCTATGTAGCGGGACCCGCGGTTGGCTGGGAGGCTTCACTCGGGGAGCAACAAAGCTGGGTTCATCTAGTGTGTGTGTGTGTGTGTGTGTGTGTGTGTGTGTGTGGTGGGGGAAAGCTTAATTTACTGGGACCCTGGTGTGGATGCTTCAATCCAGTCACTAGTCACTGTTCTTTGCTGTGAAAAGGGTTCTTCAGGAGGGTCCAAAAGAGACATGAAGGGGGGTGGGGGGGGGGGGGGGGAATGAAAGTCTCAGAGACCAAACTGGTGTTCCACAAAAATTTACTTTGGTTTAAAATTCAAACTCCAGGCAAGAACTGAAAAGAACAAAAACAACCTGAAAAATCAGTGTAAGAAAAGCCATGGTCTCCTTATCCATGCCTCTCCTGCTTGAAGTACTTCTATCCCCTGCACCAACATCCATGCCAAAAATTCCTTCCCCTTAAAGAGTAGGATATCCCTGTTGTAATTCTAACATACAAACTGCTGAGGAAAGGTGGGAATCCCCATATTCCAAACACTAGTGTGATGGACCTTATGGTCACATTACCAGTATGAACTGGGTAAGCCCTTAGTTCAGCTAGAAAGAGTACAGATTAGTGTTAGTGGGAGTTTTGCATTCAAATGCAGCCCCTCCCTTTGAGGGGTCTGGAAATGCTAACCCCTGACACCCTATATAGCAGCTCTCCACAGAGAGCTCGGGAGGCAGATCCTTTAGGTTTGCTAAGAGGAGGTGTAGAGGAGCTTTTTCCTTTGTTATTTTTCAGGCCCAATCCTTGGAAGCAGGCTAATCCAGCCTGGGAATACTGACCCGGGTCAGGAGGGTTTTCCTTCCAGCCTGCTCACTAGGTAGTTGGGATATCCCTCTGGGTTTTCAGGCATTCAGAATTTTCGTGGTAGGAGCCTTGTGAGACATATGGGCCTTTTTGGGCACAGGGATTGGGGAACCCTGTGTTTGGGATACCCAGGGACAGGGAAGACCTGCCCCTGAAGTGGTGGTGACGTGCTGCAAAGAACAACTCTGGTATTAATATTTTGGGGAAAAAAATCCTTTTGATAGAAGATCTAGGTAGAAGTTTTGGCTGCTCTTCCTTCCTGTCTGAAGCAAGAGAGCTGCTTGTTTCAAAGGGATCTTTCCCATCAGGGATCCAGAGAGAGAAAGACTGTGTATATAGAAATCCTGAAGTTCTGCTAACCATGAGTAAGGGAAATCAAAGATCATTGTGGACATCCATCCATGGTTTGCACTGCCCTGGGGAGAGAAAGAGAAGATTTACTCTCTGTACCATATACTTTGCCATTTTTATCAGCGTGGAAAGGACTTTTGACCAGTTTAAAAAGGCCCCATCCACCTAAGAGCTCCACTTTATCTAATCTAAGTGAGCGGAGGTTTCTCCTGGCCCTGATATGTGAGTCCTGTACAGATAGAGGGAAGAGACTATAAACAAATCAAGAGGATTCTGTGGTGCTGCAGTTTGAGTTATTGTGCCTGTGGGACCGAGCCGTGATCCCCTGACACAAATCTGGACTGACTCCAGCCTCTCTTAAAACACTTCATCTTTATTTGCCACTTTAATACATACACATTTGTAGACTGCCTTTACCTTCAGGACAATGTACTGCAATTACTCACAGTTAATACCGCTTCCCTCAGTTCTCATACAGCTTTGTTACATTTCAGTGTTTGGACAGCCATATTCTACAGGAGCTGCCTTCCTCCTGGAGACCTGGGCTTGTTCTGGCTAACCCACTTGGGTTCCAGCTCTTATTCCTCCCCTGTAGGACCCTGCTCACAGAGCGCTCTCTCACAAGGGGAATTAAGGGGAAAAATAGGGGCACTGTCTCATATACCCCCTCCCATCTTGGACCCATCAGTCTGAGTGTCTTCACTCGCCCTGGATCCCAGGCCCCTCTTATCTGGCCTCCCACCAGTTAGGTTTGGGGTCAGGGCTCTAGAGTTGTGTTCATCCCCACCTCCCACGGTTACCCTAGACCACCCTCTAACCACCACCTAATGTACTGCCTGCATCCCCAGTCCTTTAAGCAAGTCTCTTGCTGGCTCCAGGTTCAAATTCCATCCCAGCAGGACTTATTGGTCTGGCTGTGGTACCTCCATCAATGATTTCTTTGGTATCCCCTCAGCACTCTCTGGCCATGCACCTGCACCAGTCGCTGGCTCCTCTGCAGTCTCACTTGCTGGGGCCCCTGCAACACCCCCTTCTGGGTTCTCTGCAGTTCCTTCCTCTGGATTTTCCTCCATGGCCTCACTTGCTGGGGTCTCCACAGTGCCATCCTCTGGGCTCTCTATGGCATCTCTTGCTGGCCTTTTCATGCCCTCTCTCTCTGGGCTTCTCATGGGAGCTGCTTCTGGACTCCTGGTACTGTTTGGGTATCCTATAGGGCAGAGCTTTCCAAACTTTTCATGTTGGTGACACACTTTTTAGACAAACATAATTTCATGACACAGTAATTCAGTCTACTAGCAAACCAGAGGTTAAAGGTTAAACAAACGAAATGTATTTCGACAATTTATGTATGTTTCCTTAAATATATACATAAATAAAATGTTTCACGACACAACCTATCTTTAACCTTTCATTTATATTAAAAATATATAATATTCCAAGAATAATGTTATTGTTATAATTTATGAGTAATAATAATAAAACAAAGTTATTGTGTTATTCAGTTTACCTCTTTAATGAGATATATGAGCTTGATGGGATGAACACAGTTTTTGAATATTTGTTGTTAATAAAAAAGTCCAAAAGGTCTTCTGCGTAATTTTAAAAAGCTGGCCAGTTTCACACTATAAAATTATTTGATAGCCTCATTCAACTTTCTATATGGCTATGAGAGTGAAGTCTGGAATATATAGGAAGGGACAGAATGTCAATATAAATCCTGTTAGTTCTCTAACTCTGTGCATCCACTGAAATTCCCCCAAACAATGGAGCTTGGATGTTTCCCTTACAGCTCATCATACTAAAAGATATTTTCAAATTCTGATGTCACCTCACAGTAACAGGCTCCAGCAGCACAAACATCTTCCACTGCCAGGCACATTGTGAACTAACACAAAACCCGGCAAAAAAGACACTCAAAATCTAAACTGCAATCCCATTGTAACATAACAGTAATAACACCAAGGACTCAAACAACAATAACCCTATTTATTATTTATTTATTTGCTTTTTTATACCGACATTCAATTCAAAATATCACATCAGTTTACATTGAAACAAATTGTCATCAAATACTATTGATGACATAATACAATAAAACAGTTAAAAAACATAACGTATGGAACTAAGAAACATCGTAAAAAAAACCCCTATAGATTAAAAATAGATCTATATAAAGCAATAACCTATCATTGTCACACAAATTTCAATATATCGCAAAAATAAAAGGAAAAAACCATAGATAAGGGGATGTAATCTATTGTATTTGTTGGGGGAAAGCTTTGATAAAAAGCTATGTTTTGAGATTTTTTCTAAAGGTAGGTGTAGAAGGGTCGGTCCTTAGTGGCGATGGTAGGGAGTTCCGTAGAATAGGACCAATTATAGAAGGGACCCGGTTTATAGTAGCTGTTTTGAGAATTTTTTTGCTGGTGGGAATAGTGAGTAACCCAGTGTCTGTTGAACGAAGCTTTCTAGTAGAAATACATTGATAAAGTGGTTTCTGTAACCAAGATGAGTAATCATTGTATAATGCTTTGTGAATAAGCATAATTATCTTATACTGCGATCTAAAAGTGATGGGAAGCCAATGTAATTGGTGCAAGATTGGAGTGATGTGTTCAAATTTTCTACAATTTGATAAGGATCTAGCAGCAGCATTTTGAAGCAGTTGAAGAAGTTTAATTGTGGAAGCAGGCAATCCTATTAAGATGGAGTTGCAATAGTCCAATTTTGCAAAATTAAGGATTGCAGTTCTGTTCTAAAGTCTGTGAAAAAGCAAGAGTAAATATTACACTGGGTCCTAGAATACCAATACACCACCTACTGAGGAAACAAAACAAACCAGATTGCTATAGATCCCTATGCTAGCAGAATCTCTCATCATGGTCACACACACAGAGCAGAGACAGACCCTCACCAAATACAGAATACAAAATAAAGGAGCACAAATTAGACAAAAACTGAAATGGATACCCCAAGAAGCCAGACTCTGTGTATTAACAATGGAAAAACAGAACCACCATTCCTCATAAAACAAATAAAATGAAGAAACATAAAGTATCAGTTATAATAGTAAAACCATACTAATAAAAGAATATTTTAAAACTACTGATAAATAGAATTTCTATTAATTAAAATCATATACATTTTTTACAATTTCCCAAACACCAATAAAATATTTCAAAACAGCACATATATCAAATAACACCCAATATTTAAAACTAATAAGGATTTTAAAAAGCCCCTGCTGTCCATATGTGGGAGCTCTTGATTTCTAGTCACCCTGATATTGTCAAGGATTAGGAGGTTATCCTCTCTCTCTCTCTCACACATATTCACAAGTCCATTCTCTCTCACACATACACTGTCACATACATACACATTCATGCTCTTATACCCACCATAACCTCTCGCTCTCACAGACACTGACACACTCTCAGGCTCTAAGACACTCTCTCCCCCTCCACACCGCCCCCCACACAAACTCTTACTCCCCTGGATTTTCTCATACACACTCATGCTCTCACTCTCTCTGGCTCCCTCACATACACACAAACACACACACCCAGGCAAGCTCCCAATCATTCTCACACAATGTAACTGACCCCCAGGCAGGCTCCCATTCATTTTCACACCACTCCCTCACCATTCCCCAGGCATGCACACATTCATTCTCACACACACATACACCAAACACAGGCAGGCACCTATTCTCACACATACAAACCCCAGGAAGATACCCATTCATTCTCATACACAGACACACCCTCAGGCAGGCACCCATGCATTCACACACATACACCCCCAGGCAGACTCCCATTCATACACATGCACACACTAAAGGCAGACCCCCTCTCTTTCTTTTGCCAGCAACTTCGGAGCCTCTCTCATTCCTCTGCTGCCACTGTCACTGATGCCACATGGCAATTGGGGAGGCGCTGATTGCTGCTACTGGCACTGAAGCCCATTCTGCTGCCTCCTCTGTGCAGGCCCCGTGGGTTTCCACTTTCTCCATGTTGATCTCGTACATTGTGAGATCCGCATAGAGAAAGTGCTACTCTTGCACATTACCAAAGATTACATGTGCCAATCAATAAAAAGTAATTTATTTTTTTTTACCTTTCCTGTCTGATCTTAGTTTTCTAATTGGTTGGTCACAGGCTTTTTTGTTCCACCTTCCCTTTCTTATTTTTTTGCCAATTCCTTTCATATTGTCTTTTTTTTTTAATTTCTTTTCTCTCCATCTATCTTCTTTCCTCAAACACACAGTCAGGTTCTCATTCTCACATGCTTTCTCTCTCTCACACAAACACACACAGGCTCTCACTCTCACAAGCTCTCTCTCATACAATCATTCATACAAAGTCTCTCTCTTGCACATGCTGTCTGACTCTCACACACCCAGGCTCTCACTCCCACAAGATGTCTTGCTCAAGCACAGGCTCTCACTGTCACATACTCTCTCTCATACAATCATTCATACACACAAGCTCTCACTGTCACATGCTGTCTCTCTCACACACACACAGGCTCTCACATGCTGTCTCTGCAAACATTCAGGTCCTCACTCCCACACACAGTCTATCAACTCACTCTCACACACAGACACACAATCTCTCAACTCATCTCATACACAGACTCTACGGGCCCTCAGCCTCTCTCTTGCCTCTGGGTCTCCTCTTCACAGGTCGCTGCAGGATGGGCTCTGCAGCGGCCCTGATCTTCTCGGGTTGATCCGCGGTGGCGGCGGCTCAGTTCTTCTTGGGCCGATCCGTGGTGGTGGCGGCGGCGGCCCTGATCTTTCGGGCCGATCCGCGGTGGCGGCCCTGCTACCGGGCCTCCTCCTCTTCTCAGCCTGCTGCAACAACACTGCTCCTCTTCTGCACGTGGCTGATGCTCCTCCTCCTTCCTGCCTGCGCGGCTCCGGCAACATTTTTCTTCCAGGGCCGCACGGGCAGGAAGGAGGAGGAGCACCTGCACGTTTAGACGCGACCTTTTTCTTCGGGCCGTGGTGATGTGAGCTCCACCATGGCCCTGGCGATCTTCCTGCTGTGTGTCTCCGGCACAGCACAGCGATACTTCACTACTCAGCCACCAGTGGGATGAGGTCCACCGGCGGCCGCATTGGCTCCCCCTGACTTCTCCTTGGTATACCACTTGCTCCGCCCCATCAAGTGCACCGGGCTTGTGCGACACACCGGCACACTGCAGGTGACACACTAAAGTGTTGCGACACACACTTTGGAAAGCTCTGCTATAGGGTCTTCATCAGGACCTCCTTTAGTGTGAACTTCAACTTCTCAATACTGCCACTTCCTGGGCAGTTGGTGTTGCCCTCCTCAGGGCTCTCTATGACCCCTCTCTCATGGTTCTTCACCACTCCCTTTTCTGTCTTCTCACAGGAGCTGTTTCTTGACTCCCAGTAGTGTTTGGACACCATACAAGATCTTCCTCAGGACCACCTGTAGCGCCAATGTCAGACTGTTGCCATGCCTTATTCACCTCACCAGACACCTCTGCTAGACACTCATCCAGTTCCTCCATGAGCTGTTGGTACTCCTTGTCCAGCCAGTATAGGCATTAACTCTCTTGCCTGGCCTGGACTGTTGGGAGTGGGTTCCCTCATTCAATTACCCTGGCTGGTCTTTCCAGCTGCCAAACCTCGAACCTTAGGTCCTCTCTCTGACCCAGCTCTTGGGACTGGAGAACTCTCAGTACACAGAAATCCATGCTGTTCTTTCCTTCCAGCCCTCTGGTTGCCTTTGCTTCACTGATTGCTGCAGTACCCTGACTGCTGCACTCCAGGTTTTCCTGTACCTGCACTCCTTGAACTGCAAAGTAGCTTGTACGTTGGAAAAGGGCCCTGCCCTGATCCCATTTACCGCAATCACTGCCCACTCTGACAGCTTTTCCAGGGCCACACTCTGCTCAGCACAGCCTTGCTGCACCTATATTCTTTTTCAAGGCAAAAAAATGTTTAAAAAAAATCCTGCATAACCAGCAATAACTTGCCCTATCTACCTCCCAGCAGAGGTTCTCTCTTTAGCCGGTTCAAACTTACCACTTTCAGGCTGGAACTAGGCCACTAACAGTTTCCTCTCTACCTGAAACGTTTTTTCTTTAGTGCAGTTTCTGAGCCACACCCTTTCACAAACCACCGTGCTCTGTGCAATACTACGCTCTGTACTTTGTTTTAGTGCCATAGTCCCCTTTGTTTTAGAACCAAAGGTCCTCTTCATAACTCTCTGTATTCCAAACAGATACTTTGCTTCTCTTTTCTGCAAATATTTGGCCTCCAAACTGCTTCTGGCAGGCCAAATATATATCAAACATTTCTTTGGAGACTGGATTTCCCCTGTACTAGGTTTAGAGAAAAAATCCCATGCATGACACTATATGTGGGATGGAGCGGTGATCCCCTGGGAGAAATCTGGACGGACTCCAGCCTTTCTTAAAACACTTTAACTTTATTTGCCACTTTAACACATACATTAGTAGACTGCCTTTCCCTTCAGGACAGTGTACTCCAATTACTCACGGTTAGTACCGCTTCCCTCAATATTCATACAGCTTCATTATAGCTCATTGTTTGGACAGCCATATTCTACAGGAGCTGCCTTCCTTCTGGAGACCTGGATGTGGCCTGACTAACCCACCTGGATCCCAGCTCTTATTCCTCTCCTGTTGGGCCCTGCTTACAGAGCTCTCTCTCATAAGAGGAATTAAGGTGGACTAGGCATCCTGCCTGGTACCGCATCAGTTTAAGGGGGAAAATAGAGGCACTGCCTCACAGTGCTAGTGAGTGCAGGTGAGTGTTGATGCTTGCACAAGATAGTGAGCCCTTGGGCCACGGAACAACCCCAGGGCAAGGTTTCAGGATATGCGCCGTAGGTAGGCGAGATGTATCCAAGCATAGCCTGGACAGACTTGGAGACTTGAAACACTCAGACCTCTGCTGCACCTGTATGCATGGGAGTGAGACCCAGCAATGCAAATCTGGTCTCTGGGGTAGCCCTGCAGCCACTCAAAAGCATTTTGGACCTGCCACTTAGGAACAGCCAGTGCGTCAGGACAGATAGAGGTCGAGGATGGCAGATGACTCTGGAACAAGGACGTGACAAAGGCACGGAGTCTTGGACAAGACAAAGACTCAGATACTGGTTCAGGATTCAGACTCAGGTTCAGGATTTAGGTGCGGATAGAGCCCAATGCCGCAGCATGTCTGCACAGCCTGTGGGCTGGTCGTGGACCTCGCCGAATGCGAAGCAGACTCCAGGCTTGGAACATGATGAAGATTTGCAGCAGAAACAAGAGGAAGACTCAGGACTGTCTCGCTGTGCGCCCTATACAGTCTGAAGGCAGGTCGCGGACCACACAAAGGCAGAGCAAACTCTGGGCTTGACTCTTGGACATGGATGGATGCTGGAACAAGGCACTCCAAAGACCAGGAACAGGTTTCAAGGATTCAGGAACTCAGAACCAGGGACGGGACCCTGGCATTTAAAAGCAAGGACCTTCCGAAGTCTTAATCAGCGGATTTGAAGGCAGGCCATTGTGCCATGAGGCACCCTACACAACCTGTGGGCTGGTCGCGGACCACGACGGTGACATACCTGGAGGAGTGGACGAGGAGAAGACCTGGAAGCAGGATGAAAAAAAGAACTGGAAACAGGGCGAGGAAATGAAGACTGGAACATCAGGATGAAGATGCATGACAGGACAAAGACTGGAACATCAGAATGCCAGAACAAGCTGAAGACACATGGACCATCGAGAGACTAAGGAAAACAAATCCTCCCACTCCTGGGGAGGTGGCTGCCATTAATCAAAATGGTGCTGACTGCCCTTTGCCCCTACCATGTGACAGGGTTGGCCCTGTCACATGGTAGGGCAAAGGGCAGCCAGCGCCATTTTGACTTTTGGCAGCCTGGAAGTGGGAGAATGCTCGCAGGCCCCTGCTAGACCACTAGGGACAGTTTGGTGAGTCTGGGAAGGCTTAAGAGGGTTGGCTAGGGGTGGTCTAGGTTGAATTAATTAATCAAGGAGAAGGGTTGGGGGCTGGTTGTGGATGAATTTTTTTTTTTTTTTAATAAATGCACTGATCTTTTTGAGCTAAAAAAAAAAAAAAAAGAAAAAAGCCGCACAAAATTTTGGTTTTTTCTTTTGGTTTTTTTTTTGCCCCACGAAATGCAATGAAATAGAAAATATCATTGGTATTTCCTATTTCATTGCAAATGAATTCCCATCCCTAGTGCGCACCACTGGAATGAATGAAACAAGTAGTGCAACAAATGCACATCCCTAATGAGAACTGGAGACAGTATGAAGTTTGAAGAAGACATGTGATTGATATAGTGTGCTAGGTTCCTGCAGACTACTTCTGTCAGTGTGCTGATACCAAGATGCATGAAATAAAGGATTAGTGACAGACAAAAGTACATTTAGATATGTAATATGATATGAATCCAAGGCTAGACTAAGAATGTTAATTGCTCACAAATTACCATAATTTGATCACTGAAGCACAATAGACATTTCTTTTATAAATAAATATGTACGACATCAGTACTCAGACTTCGTAACTTCATAAGACACTTTCAGCATGCCAATAAGCTTCATGTTTTAAGCTTAGAAGGATTCTTCTGCTTTGGGTTGTGGTTTTCTAAAAATGTTGTAACATAAGAGCACATGGCTCCTGAATTTCAGGGTGAAAATCATTAATGGCTGTTCAGGCACTGAGTTCCAGTTTCTGTTTCTTACTTATATACTATCTTTTTTTCCCCAAAAGGTGGTTCCAAACTGGTCTACAATGTAAAAGAAATATTGTCACAGGTCACTGCTCAACCTTACACAACCCAATGACAATTTCTGAACACACTTCTCAGAGACAGCTAATTGGAGTAAAAAACAACTCTATTTCAAACATCAGTATTCATTTCTCAACTGAAAGTTTTCTGTTGCTTCTCTGAGACATCAGTATCATCCCAGCAAGATACATTGTGATTAGCCAAATGCCAGCCCTCCTTCCCAGGATTACGCAGCACTTATTCCTTACTGTACCTTTTTGCATATTCACAAGCCCTAACCAAAAGCTGTGGACATCTTTTTGTCTTGGTCTAGGTAAGCCCTCTCCTGGTCTGGTTCTACCCCTCTCTCTCCCTGTCTGTTTGGAAAGCAGCGTTTAAGAGCCATGCTGATTTCCCTACAGTCTAATTACCCTCAGTTGTGTCTGAAGAATGGAGAATAAACCAGAGAATACCGTAAAGCCTCTGTATTGCTCCATGGTGTGACCTCATCTTGAGTATTGTGTGCAGTTCTGGTCACCACATGTCAAGAAAGATATAGCAGAATTAGAAAAGGTTCAGAAAAGGGCGACCAAGAGGATAAAGGGGATGGAACAGTTCCTCTATGAAGAAAGGCTAAAGAGGTTAGGACTCTTCAGCTTGGAGAAGAGACAGCTGAGGGGAGATATGATAGAGCTCTATAACATAATGAGTGGAATGGAAAAAGTAAACATTAATCAGTTGTTTTACTCTTTTGAAAATACAAAGACCAGGAGACAATGAAGTTTCTAGGTAATACATTTAAAACTAATAAGAGAAAATATTTTTTTTTACTCAATGCATAATTAAGCTCTGGAATTCTTTGTCAGAGGATGTGGTGAAAGCTATTTGTATAGTTGTATTTAAAAAACGTTTGGACAAGTTCCTGAAGGAAAAGTCCATTAACCATTATTAAAGAAGAGTTGCAGAAATCCATTGCTTATTCTTGGGATAAACAGCTTGGAATCTATCTACCCCTTGGAATCCTGCCAGTTACATGTGATCTGGCTTGGCCACTGTTGGAAACAGGATACTGGCCTTGATGGACCATACTGGTCTGACCCAGTATGGCAAGTCTTATGTTCCCAATTAGTAGCACATGACTGCTAGTTTGATATCAATTAATTTTCTGCCAAGTATCTCAAGACTACATTTCCCAGCAGCCCTGTGCTTTCTGTTTCTTCTGGCTGTCCAGTCCCCTGGCCAATTTCCTTTCCCCTTTTACTTGTCCTTTTTTCCTGGATCTACCTTCAGAGCTCCCTATGCCTATTGAAATCTCTTAACTGTCCAGCTCTTCAGGCTGCTTCAGTGTGTGTGAAGCCCCTGATTCATCACAAATAGGAAACACTGTAAAAATCAATACCATACAATAATAAATTAAGAGTTCCTAATACTAGGGGGCAAATGCATGAAAGTACATTAATACCAGCTAATTAATAGCTGATATTATGACATGCAAATTCATTTTGTGATAAGTTGAAGGCAAAAGCTATCATAAAAACTTAACTACACCTCCCTAAGGTGTAAGTTAAGTTGTTTGTGTTAACAGATTTGTTTTCACTTTTGTGTTTAATGCATGTAAGTTTTTCATCTGCTAATAGGTAATGAGCTGTTTTGAGCTAATTCATGTGCATTAAAAGCACTGTTAACATGCATAACAGCAGTTTCAATGTGTTAACACTTGTGAATGTGTTGGCGCATTGTAGTACATCAGCCTCAGAAACTGAACATCAGTAAGTTGCTACTGAATCAAGAGTCTTCTTCCATTCTCTAGTATCAGTCTAACATTTTTGGCAGTGCACTTCTTTGCCATGAAGGTAAATAATTGTAATAAGATGAGTCAAAAACAGGTGGTAGTAGAAGGCTGATGGTGTAGGAAGTAGTTACATCTTCAAAGAATATCAGTTATGGAAAAGCAAATGACAAAAATGTGATTGCCAGTTTAATGAGGGCTGTAGCAATATACCGAAAGTTGTATTTATATGTGCGCAAATATACTATGGTTTTGCAAAGAATAGTACCAATCTCCTTTTTTTGTTTCTCAAAGATAAAATCATTGCATGTTGTGATACCTTTTTATTTGGTCCTTTTTCAAATTTGAATAGCTGAAAATATGCTTTTCGCTTTAAGATAAGTACCGATTAGTACTATTTTCAGTTTGCTTTATTACAAGGAGGGTTAAATTAGTTCTGAATGGTAAATGATTTGATAACCAGTGCTGTATTATTATGTCTATAGCCCATTGTGTGGCCCATTAGGCCCATCTACTCCACCAAATTTAATTCCTGGTGCAATACAATAGAGATCACAGTAGATCTCTGACTTTCCCTTCTAAGAATACTAAAATGTTATGGGAAAGGAGGCGATGTCCTTTTGTGGATTGCAAGCTGGTTAAAACATAGGAAACAGCATAGGATTAAATGGGCTGTTTTCACAGTGCCTCAGGGATCTGTATTTGGACCGGTGCTTTTTAATATATTTATAAATGATCTGGAAAGGGCAGGGGTGGATTGGCCTATTGGGGGATCGGGCATATTCCGGTGGGCCGATCACTCCAGTCACGTGGTCTGCTGTGCGCGGCTGTGACAGAGCCGCGCTCAGCAGACCACGTGACATGTCCTGGGCCGGCCTGGGCGGCGAATACCCGGGCCGGTCCAACATCGTGAGTCCGCCGCTTGGAAAGGGGTATGACAAGTGAGGTGATCAAATTTGAGGATGACACAAAATTATGCAGAGCAGTTAAATCTCAAGCAGACTGTGATAAATTGCAGTAGGACCTTGCGAGACTGGAAGATTGGGTTTCCAAATAGCAGATGAAATTTAATGTGTACAAGTGCAAAGTGATGCATATAGGGAAAAATAACCCTTGCTGTAGTTACACAATGTTAGGTTCTATCTTAGGAAAGAGATCTAGGTAAGATAATACATTGAAATTGTCGGTTCAGTGTGCTGTGGCGATCAAAAAAGCAAACAATGTTAGGAATTATTAGGAAGGGAATGGCAAATAAAATGATGTATGTCATAATGCCTCTGTATCAATCCATGTGAGACCGCACCATGAATACTGTGTGCAATTCTAGTCGCCACATCTCAAAAAAATATATAGTTGCAATGGAGAAAGTGCAGAGAAGGACGACGAAAATGATAAGGGTCATAGAATCGCTCTCCTATGAAGAAAGGCTAAAGAGGTTAGGGTTGTTCAGTTTGGAGAAGAGACGACTGAGGGGGGGATATGATAGAGGTCTACAAAATCATGAAAGGAATTTGAACAGGTTAATGTAAATCAGTTATTTACTCTCAGATAATAGAAGGACTAGGGGGCACTCCATGAAGTTAGCAAGTAGCTCATTTAAAACAAATCTAAGAAAATGCTTTCTCACTCAGCGCATAGTTAAACTCTGGAATTCATTGCCAGAGGATGTGGTTATGGCAGTTAGTGTAATTGGGTTTAAAAAAGTTCCTAGAGGAAAAATCCATAAACCGCTATTAATTAATAAGCAATAATAGCTTGAGATTTATTTCATGTTTGGGTTCTTGCCAGGTACTTGTGATTTGGATTGGCCACTGTTGGAAACAGGATGCTGGGCTTGATGTACTCTTGGTCTGACCCAGAATGTCATATCTTATGTTCTTATATTCTTACTTTATCGCAACAAGGTTTGCTCTGTTTTTTATTCCATGCTTTTTGAATTCTATTATCAGTGTCTCTACTGTTTCCACAGTCAGAACCTGCAAAGAATCCATCTGGTTCTGAAATGTAAAGACGTTTGGACTATCTGAAATGATTGCATTAATTATTTGTTAGAAAAGTACTTGATTTCTGCTCTTGTCAGAACTTAAACAATGATGCCACCCTCTGGTTAAAGAGAAAAAGGTTTAATATGGAATAAAAAATATTTACTGACAAAAACTAGCTTAGGATATTGTTATGGGCATGCTACATATACACAAAAGCTACCTGCCATATTGGCACCAATATGATAACATCATAAATGACATTACAGAGGAAATCACAAATGATTTTAGGAATATGAATTCTATGGATTACTCATTAGAGGGGAAATTCTGGGTATGGGGTAAAAGTACTGATTAGCTAGTTAAGCTGACTCAGCCTTTTCCATACTGTCAGGTTATTTTATCCACTGCTCTGGGAAGTTTGAAATAGAAACTAAACCTACTAAAGATTTACTGCCAATAATTGGCAGTATACATGAATCTGGAAAAGACAAACATTTTGATTTTTCTAGTGTAACCCCTGGGCGGGATGTCTCCCTCAGACTGTACCCAGAGGCACTTAGAGAGTGAGAGGAACCCTATCTGCTCTCCGTTTCTCCACAGATAGCTTTTCACATCTGAGTTCCAGGGCTCCCTGTGGAGCCAAGCATAGCTTCAAGGCCCTTTTGCATTAAACCCACTAAAAGCTCCTTTTCCTTCTCTCTAACCAGCACTGATAATAGTCTTTTGCATCCAAAGGTCACACTGAGAACCAATGTGGTTTCCCTCTTCTGACTCAAATCAGATTTCAAATAAAGACAAAGAATAATTAGGCAGAAGAAAGATTAATAAATTTGTGACTTCACTCTTCTAGTAAAATCTCTCATTGTCTCTGAAAGCAAATTTCATTAATACTGGATCTCCTTTCCTTTCCAGTTACTCAGACTGAAGATATTCAGTCCTCCTTCGACTCCCAAATTTGTCACACATCTTCTCCCCATTGTAAAATGGTTAAAAAATAGAGTCCAATGATTTATCAAAATGTAAGTCCTAATTCTCATACTTTTCCTGAAGTTTTCTTAAATATTTAGGTTTCTCCTTATGACAGTCAGGGTTGCCAACGTTTCCACAGACCACGACTAGACACTGGGGGCGGGGGTGGGGGGTGGGGGAGAGGAATCACAAGGAGGCATGTTTGTTCCCCCCTCATTTGCATTAATTTGCAAAAATTTCAGATCATCCACCTTGATCTCATGGTATCAGGCCTATTGTAACATGCATTGTTTGTGGGCTTGGCTCTCAGAAAGCCATGAATAAATTAAATTACTATTACAAAATGGTAAACTTCTCAGACAAAAACAGGATGGACTGCCAGTACTCAAACAGTAACAACTTTACTCATAAAAGGGCAACACTGCAAATATTACACCTGACCCTATTATGGAAAAAGAACAAACCAAGCTGCATTAGATTCCTACACAGAAGCTACATGCTAGCTACCTCACCTCAGTCACACATGCAGAGTCAGACACTTGCCAAAAACAGAATAAAGAGACCCAAGTATAAATAAAAACATACGACAAGAACTGAACTGGAAACACAACTCTACATGCAGTGCAATAATGGAAAAAACAGATACATCAAAAATTTTCATAAAATAACTAATAAATCAAGAAATATAAAAAACATCAATTGTTATAGTAAAACCATATTCATAAATAAATAATTCAAAACATTTGATGAACAGAACCTCTAATATTTAAAAGCTCATTTAAACTTAAAAACTTTATAAAATTTCCCAACCACCAATAAAATACTTAAAAACAGCAAACTAATCAGATAAAGCCCAATAGTTAAGGATTTAAAAACCTCCAATTCTCTATACCTGGGAACTTTTGATTTTCAATCATTCTGAGATTATCATGGATTACTGGGGAGTGGAGGGAGGCGAGGATGCACAAACTTTCTTTTCTCATATACACACGTTTATTCTCTCAATCACACACTCCCTCTCTCTCAATGGATGCACTGACACACAGGCTTGCTCTATCACAGTTGGTCACCCTAGCCTTCACAAGCTCCATCTCTCTCTCACACACATACACACACATGCACCCTCAGATAGGCTCCATCTCTTTCTGGCAAACACACACACACACAGGCTCCTCTCTTTTGCACACACACACACACACACACCCCTGCACATGCCTCTCTCTCACTCATACACACCCCTTCATATGGGTTGCCTCACACACACACACACCCCCTCACAAAATCCCTCACTCAGGCATAAAGGCTCTAAATCACACATACACTCCTGTCACTGTGCCTATCATTCGGAGCATGCACACACACACTCGCGACAAGGTGACTAGCTGCTTACTGCTCCTCGGCTGTGGCCCACCGGTTCCTTCCTCATCTTCAGCTATGAGCGGGATAGGCTCTACTCATGGCCCACTGGGGTCTCCTTCCAGTTTCTTGGTATTCTGTTCATGGAGCACCCAGGGCCTCCTCCATCTTCAGCCGCAAACAGGATGGGCTCCATTCGTGGTGCACCCAGTGCCTCCCTTGTCTTCAGCTATGAACGGGATGGGCGCCATTCGCAGTCCACTGGGGCCTCCTCCATTTTCAGCTGTGAAAGGGATGGGCTCCGTTCATGGTGCACCTGGCACCTCCTTTGTCTTCAGCCGCGAATGGGATGGGCTCCGTTCGCAGTCCACTGGGGCCTCCTCCATCTTCAGCCGCAAACGTCTTCACCCTTTGCTTGACGGGGTTTTACAGTGTCCGGTTGTAACCGGATACTCTACAAGAGGCTGCAAAACTGGGCTGTCCAGTCCAAAACCGGGCAGTGGGTCACCCTAATGACAGTACTAGTGGGACATTTCAAGTGCAGGACACTTGAGTCAGCAGCTAACACAGTTCTCAAATACGTTCAGCTCCTTCCTTTTAGCAAGAGACAGGACTCCTCTTCTCAGATGTAACCTTCACTGCTCAGGCTTCTTCTAGGTAATATACACCTCTTTCCAATAGAATGGAAACTGATTCCCTGGAACCAAGGGCACTCAGTTCCAGGAGCAAGAAAAATAGTTTTTCATAAAAAAACAAAAGGGGGAAAAATACTAATAAGAAACAGGAAGAGTGGAAAAACCTTCTTACTTCCAAACTGATATAGTGCAAAAACAGATATCTTAAACTTGAAACTCCTCTGCAGGAGGTCTATACTCTGAAGGTGAAGGAATGATAGCACACTGTCAGAATCTTCCCTACCCTTGATTTAACCATACATAGAGATGCCCCAGTCCTCTGTGAACAGTTCACACAAGGGTCTCACAATGGAATTATCCAAAAGTGGATTAAAATGAGTAAACACTGCTTCAAATAAGTCAGTCAGTCTGTCTGTTTTTAAAAGGAAACACCACTAGCTTCTCTCTTCATTATAATCTAACAAAAAAATACCACAACCTAAAATGGTGCCTGGTGGTAAAAAAGGCTAGGGTTAAACCATTCCCACATGGGGGAATAAAATCAAACCCACTGTTTAAGCAATCTCTCTGAACCTTTCTCAGCATACTTAGTACATTCATTTTGGTAAGGAAATCAGGGATTCTTTACACCAGAAAGAGTCCAGCATAAAAGTTCCAGCATAACCAGAGTGAAACCCAGCTTCAAGCGCTAATATTTAAAAAGGAGGAAAAGAGCAATTTTTAAACAAGATCATGGGGGAAAACTTACAGTCACTCAGGGGTACATGGTTCGGAGTAAGGTATTTTCTAAGGATACTGACATAATAGGGAGATTAGAATATCTCACTAGAGAAGTTGTGATAGAGGCAGAAGTAACCCAGGTGCATTTAAATAAAGTGGAACTCAATATATCAAGGCAAACTAGTGCGTTAAATGCTTATGTAAAAACTATAACAAAGAGTGTGGTATAGTTTTGCATAAGCATTTAAATAAAGAGCAGACAGAGATAAATGATTCCAAACTACCCTTTTCAACAGCTAGGCAGGTTTTGAATACAATTAAAAAATATACTTTGAATTGTATTTATGCGGATGCCAGAAGTCTTTGAGGAGCCAGATCATGCAGCGGCGATGGCCTCTGATCTGCTCCACTTCTGCCAAGGCTTCCGAACCTTGGCCGAATATGTGGTGGAATTTTGGACACTGGCATCTGAGCTCAACTGGTGAGAGGACAGCTTGGTTGCCATTTTCCTGGAAAGCATCTCTGGGAAAATCAAGGATAAGCTTGCTGCCCGAGAGCTTACCATCTCGCTAGAGGCTCTCATTGCCCTAACTGACAAAATAGATCATCGTTTGCAACATAAGAACATGCCATACTGGGCCATACCAAGGGTCCATCAAGCCCGGCATCCTGTTTTCAACAGTGGCCAATCCAGGCCATAAGAACCTGGCAAGTACTCAAAAGCTAAGTCTATTTCATGTTACCGTTGCTAGAGATTTTTACCTCTGCCTAGATGCCTCATTGCGATAAACGCGGATTGAAGAGGTTTTCCGGACCATGCTGCAGACACCGGAGGGTGAGGCCGCTGGCGTTAGTGACGGAGAGCAGCCGCTGGATGCCTTGGCCGAAGAAGCATCAGTCAGCCCCGGAGCACCAACAGTTCCACCCTTGAGCTATTTATTTATTTATTTATTTATTTATTTATTTATTTATTTAAGGTTTTTCTATACCGGCATTCATGAACTCGTTCACATCATGTCGGTTTACATAAAAAACAGGGGTGTGAAGAATACAACCAAGAACATAAATAAACGTGATGAAGAGAAGCCTCTGATTTAAGAGGGGACGGAACAGCAAAAACAACACTGTGGTTACAAACATCGGAGAATCTCATTGACCCCCAGAGAAGGGACGGAAAATCTCCATTGTCTTCGGAGAGCCCATCAATCTTGGGCTCCAGGGGGAACAAAGACGAAGCACGGCGAGTGGATTTAGACAAGGAAGGCCTCTTGGAGAGAGGAGGTAAGGAGACTGAGATACAAGTAGTTTTAAATACTTCGTTGGAAATGCCGGACAAAATAACTCTTGTAGAAATTTGGAAAGCACTAACAAAGATGAATATGGCTATTAATGATTTAAGTAATGTTATAAAACGAAATATGGAGGTGACATATAACCTGGAAAATAAGATTCAACTGGTTGAAAAGTCTCTGAATGAAGCTGAAATAGAAATTAAGGATATAAAAGAAGTACAAAGCAATTTAATAAAATCTGAGAATCTGGTAATGAACAAGATGGATTTCCTGGAGAATGAGATAAGGAGAAACAATTTAAGATTTCTGAACTTTCCCAAGACAAAATGGGCGTCACCAAAAGATCTTCTTAAAAGCTACCTAATTAGCGTCTTGGGTTTCTCAGAAATAAATATTCCAGAGACTTCCAAAATATATTATCGTCCTGGAAAATAAGTAAATTTGCAGCAAGAGGAACAGGATAATATTTCTGTTGATAATCTTACAGATGCTTTGGAAAAATCCTACGAAGGCAAAGTTGAAGCAAGGGCAACATTACTTGTGACTTTTATGCAGGCCTCGGATAGAGACAATATATTGAGATTATCCTTTAGGAAACAGCTACAGCTCTTTTATGGTTATCAAATAAGAGTGTTCCCAGATATTACTAAAAAGATGCAGGAAAAAAGGAAATCTTTTTTATTAATGAAGAGTGAAGTGCTTTCACGAGGTGCTAAATTCTATTTAAGGTTTCCTTGTAGGTGCATATTGATACATTAAAATGATAGATATATTTTTTCTGAATCAGAACAACTACGTGTATATTTAGACTCACACTCCTAATTTTACTCCATGAGGTGTTGGTCAATAAAATTACTGCTGCATGACATGGTTTTTCAGTTTAATTACTATGAAGATTTATTGCTTGTGAATCCGTTTGATATTTGGCTCTCCCATTATTCTTACAATATGTAATTAACCATATTTCATGACTTATGTGTTAAAAGAAAGCTATATTTCTATTATTTTCTGTTATCGTTTTCAATGTATTTGAAATTGAAACTTCAATTAAAAAAAAATATAACTATTTGTATGAGGAAAGGCTAAAGAGGTTAGGGCTGTTCAGCTTGGAAAAGAGACAACTGTGGGGGGATAATATGATAGAGGTCTTTAAAATCATGAGAGGTCTGGAACGGGTAGATGTACATCGATTATTTACACTTTCGGATAATAGAAGGACTGGGGGCATTCCATGAAGTTAGCAAGTAACACATTTAAAACTAATCAGAGAAAATTATTTTTCACTCAATGCACAATTAAGCTCTAGAATTTGTTGCCAGAGGATGTGGTTAGTGCAGTTAGTGTAGCTGGGTTTAAAAAAAGGTTTGGAGAAGTCCATTAACTGCTATTAATCAAGTTGACTTAGGGAATGGCTTCTGCTACTACTGGCATCAGTAGCAATGGATCTTCTTAGTGTTTGGGTGCTTGCCAGGTTCTTGTAGCCTGGTTTGGCCACTGTTGGAAACAGGATGCTGGGCTTGATGGACCCTTGGTCTGACCCAGTATGGCAATTTCTTATGTTCTTATGTTCTAACTAGTAAGTCTCAGACCTGCATGCTTACATCCCACCCATGTTAACCTTGTGCCTATCCAAAAAATCAATTCTGGCAATGCCACTGGAACAAAGGTCTCTCTGCAGCCTCTCAATCTCAATATTATTGTTTCTTAATTTCTTAGGAAGCAATTCAGCAGCAATTTCCTTACAAAAATGATTATATACAGGTATTCTGAGAATTTAGCTCTTGAACCATCTGTCTCTGTTTTCGCTGGCTTCTGCACTTAAACACAGAAACATAACTGCAAAAAACAACCACGTGGCCTATCTAGTCTGCCCATCCATCCAGCTAATTCAATTTTGCAATTCCTATCACTCCCTCGGAGATCCTCTGTGTTTATCCCATACTTTCTTGAATTCAGATATAATTTGTCATGGACTGGCTGGCTGGGTCTGAAGATTCCCCCTATAGGAGCAGTGCAAGCTCTATGGCAGAGCTCTATGGCAGAGCTGGGGTCTAGCGCCTGTCAGCCATTAGGGATGTGCAGATGGACCACATACATTACATTTGGTATTCGTATTTGTCGGGGGGCAGATACATTGCATTCGGCGAGGGGGGCCCCTGATCCGTTCATGCGTTCCAATCTTATTCATTTCCTGGCTAAAATTTAATTAACTACAACCCCCCATCCTCCTGACCCCCCCAAGACTTGCCAAAACTCCCTGCTGGTCCAGCGGGGGTCCAGGAGCCATCTACTGCACTCATGCCGTCAGCTGCCAGTATTCAAAATGGCGCCGATAGCCTTTGCCCTTACTATGTCACAGGGGCTACTGGTGCCATTGGTCGGCCCCTGTCACAAGGTAGGAGCAATGGACGGCTGGCGCCATCTTGTGCTCCTACCATGTGACAGGGGCTGACCAAGGGCAAAGGCTTTCGGTGTCATTTTGAATACTGGCAGCCGACGGCGTGAGTAAATAAGGTCTCACCATGGTCCTAAACAGGGTAATATCTCCTCCCTGTGAAGGGTAGCAGATGTGTGAGCCCTTAGTGCTGTGGTATAGTTGACGCAGCCTCAAGGGCAAACTCCCAAGACCTACACTGGCAACTGGCGAATACGCCTTGAAGTGGGACAGTCTGGAGTTTCACTTTTACCAGCTGCCTCCCCGTAGGTTGAGCCCTTGGGGTCTGGTGACCGGCAGGTCTCCTGACTCTGGAGCATCTTGACCAGGGAGCCTGCACCACAAGCATGGGTTGATCCTGTTTAGGTTCTTTTTCTAAGCAGGAACAAATTCTTTTTTTTTTTCCAGCCTCCTTTTATGGCATTTTCCTTGTGCTAGTTCTCATGGACACATTCAAGTCTCTAATGTGCCGCATGTGGAACTGGTTACTGTTTGACTTTCCTTTTCCTTTTTCAAGATCTCTTTTTCATGTTTTTTTTTTCATGTGTTTCTTACAGTGAAGTTATCTTTGCTGAGCACGTCAGTCATCTGATATGACTTCAAGTCTCTTTAATGGAGACTAATTCAATTGGTTCAGGGATTGGATTAGTGGGGGGATGGGTAGCGGGAATTTTCTTACGATGGTTGTAAACCATTGAGGCTTCACCGTGAGAGTGGATGGGATGGGGGTGGTGGTTTATGGGTATTTCATTGTTTCCATATGGGCCTCGATTTTCCTGTCAGGGTCATTTGCCAATGTTAACTGTACTCACAATTTCTTTTTCATATTATGGAATTTCTTACTGTTTTAAGTTGTGAGTGGTACACCTTAGATAACAAGGCTGAGGTTGTTGGCTTATCTGTTTTTGTGCTTATGGCACTTAACCTAGTTACCCGGAAAGTTGCAGGGTTGGGCACTCCCGTCAAATGGGAAAAAGTGTTGAGTCACTTGAATAAAATTACAGTCTAAGGTAATTTTCTTGCAAGAGACATTTAAGTTCTGCTGAAGCCAACAAATTGCGCAAGCGGTGGGTTGCACAAGTTTTTTCTGCGGTAGGCTTCACCAAGAGTGGTGGAGTCACTATTCTTATTCACAACTCGGTCTCCTTTCAGCTGATTCGGAATGTAGTAGATCCGGGGTGGGGGGGGAGGTATATTCTGGTCTTGGGATTATTAATGGGCACTATTGTTTTACTAGTCTCAGTGTATGCACCCAACCAATACAATCATTCTTTCTTTGTTGCATTACTGTCCCAAATCACTCAGATGGGTGATTACCCAGTGATCCTAGGGGGGGGGGGGGATTTAAATTGCGTAATCGATCCAGCCCTAGATAGGCAGCCCGGAGAGCGTAACTTTATGCACATGGCCTGGGCACATTGCACCAGAACCAGGATTGACTATTTGTTGATATCATAGACTTTATTTTCTCATTTCCTTGCAGCTTCTATAGAAGACTTGGCTATCTCCTATCACTCCTCTGTAATGGGTAGTTTTAAGGTGGGGGACCCTAAGAGGGTGGGGAGTTGGAAAATGATCCTGAGTTTCCTGCTTATTTACAATGCAAATGGAAAGAGTACCTTGGATACCCCACTGTTATTCTGGGAGATGGCCAAGACTGTGCTTCAGGGTGACATAATTAGTTATGTCAGCTATGTGAGGAAAAAACAATGCAGATATTATCAACTTAGAGAGGAAATTACGAGAGAGCAAACGTAGGATGCTCTCTCGCCCTGACACTGTTGGTGGAGGAATTTAAGGGCATGCAATCAGCCTTGAATAATCTCCTGCATGCCAGGGTTGTTGATTCTTTACAGTATATGAAATATCATTTGTTTAGATTTGAAAACAAATCGGGTCGACTGCTGGCCAACTTATTAAAAAGTCGTGACCCGTCTAAATGTATCTCCTATATACAAGCTAAAAATGGCACTGTGTTGTCTTTGTCTTTTACTGCGGAGATAGCATAAGTGTTTTGTGATTTTTATCAACAACTGTATGTTGCTGAGTTGACCAATTTGAAAATCATGCCTCAGTTTCTAGATGGTTTAAACTATCCCCTGATTCTGAGAGATGCCCTATCACAGTTAAATTGCTTAATAGATGTGGAGGAGATTAAGGAGGCTATTCAGTCCCTACCCTCTATGAAGACTCTGGGACCAGATGGTCTGGATGCATTTTTTTTTACAAATCCTTAAGCAAACATATACCTGATTTCTTGCGAAGGGCTTATGAAGCCATGTCTGAGAAAGGTCAGATGCCAGATGCAATGAAGGAGGCTACTATCGTAGTTTTACCTAAATCGGGGTGGAATGCTCAATTGCCGTCGTCCTAGCGCCCTATCTCATTTCTAAATTTAGACATAAAAATTTAAGCTAAGATTTTGGCTAATCGTTTGAAATATTGGATGCCTAAATTGATATCTCCTGACCAAGTAGGATTTGTTCATGGTCAGCATTCCACAGTAAATATTCATAAGGTTCAAGCTGCCTTGGAAGGATGTCAACGTTATTCTATACCAGAGCCTCTGTTAGTGAGTTGTGATGCGGAAAAGGATTTGATAGGATGGCCCGGCCTTTTTTATTTAGGATCCTACAAAAATTTAGTTTTGAGGGGTGTATTTATAGTATATCCCTCTACTGTACATGAAACCCTCAGCCTGGATCCTGGTCAATGGACAGTTATCTGAAGCCTTTTCCTTACAGAGGAGGACTAGGCAGGGGTGTCCCCTATCTCCACTATTGTTTATTTTGACGGTGGACCCTCTTACTCTTAAAATGCAACAGGTGAAGGAAGTTAATGGGATATCCCTGGGTTCGATTCAACTCAAAACCCTGCTGTTTGCGGATGATATTCTTTTATTATTGTCCAATGCCAGGACTGTGTTGCCTCTAACACTTCGGATTTTCATCTGGTTTCATCTGGGTTGAAGTTGAAGTTGGACAAAACTGAAGCTTTAGATGTTTTAAGGGTTCTAGAGTGCAGTTGGGTCAATTTCCTGGTTAAGTGGAATTAAATACTTGGGGATTTGGATTCACAAGATGCCGGCTATGAGGTACTCTCTCAATATTCCACTGACAATAGAAAAACTGTGCCAAAAATTGGTGAGTTGGCAGGCGCTTCTTCTCTCATTGCAGGAATGAATAGCTGTGGTGAAATGATCATTGCCCCCAAATTATTATATCTTTTACTTATGCTTCCCTGTTATCTACTTGTGCAGGACCATCACACTTTACGGAAAATGCTACAGCTGTTCCTTTGGCGCGGAAAGAAGGCACGCTTGTCCTTGGCTACTTTAGCAGCCCCAAAGGCAAAAGGAGGTCTTTTCTGGATTTTAAGAATAATAACTGGGCAGCACCCCTTTGTTTTTTAGGCAATTAGCTTAATGCTACCTTTGAATATACTGATTACCACCTGATTTCAGCCCTGTGTGCTCCCCTACACCCGGTAGTTGTCTTACCCACCAAACCAGAGGTATTGAAGGGGTTTCCCATTCTCTATGAATTGGTGAGAGTAGCTAGGCGGACTTGGACCATGCTCCACAGATCTTTGTCTTTGCCACCTCGTGTGTCGTTACAATTACCCCTTTGTCCTAACCCGCAGTTTCCTTTCTTAGCACTTTCTAAGATACATAGCTGGCCTATGACCCTAGATATCCATGGAACTTCTCATCTGTCATCAGTGGAGACCCAACCTGCTGGCCCTGGCACTCAAAAGCTCAACCTGAGGGGATTGAAGGCTGGTATAAGTGAAGGTCCTGTTGGGTCACTGCCTGTCCTGGGTCTGCCTGTGATGGTGGGAACCTGCAGGTAGAGCCAATCTCATCTCAGTCCAAGGGTCTACAGACAATACCCAGTATGTGATTGTATGTCTACCCCCCCTATGAGAATAATGTTTGAACAACCTCAACTTTTGGTTATGAATTTGACCATGTGGTAGTATGACAGACTTTGGGAATACTCCTTGCTTTCTTGGCTACTGCTGCACACTGAACTGAAGATTTCAATGTATTACCAACAATGACTCCTAGATCCTTTTTCTGAATGGTGACTCCTAATGTTGAATCTTGCACTGTGTAGCTATAATTTAGGTTACTCTTCCCTAAGTGCATCATTTTGTACTAGTCCACATTCAATTTCATTTTCCATGTGCATACCCAGTCTTCCAGTTTTGCAAGGTCCTCTTGCAATTTCTCAGAAACCTGTTTTTTAAAACTAGATTCAAAAACTGATCATGCTGTATTTCAGCTGGTAAGAACTTCAACACTGCTGGATAAAAGATTTTGAAAACTTTATTCTTTATCAACAATCTGAATTCTTTTAAGCTTCTACCTTTGAACTGAATCAGAGGTGACTCAAAATTGTGGGAGCAAATTAGAAAGTTTATATTAAAATTTTTACTTTTCAAATCTTTCCATCCTCAAACAATACCATTATGCAAATTTTTCAAATAAATTCCAGCACACCGGGAATGAGAGAACTTGTAACAAGATTACTATGTTTTAACAACTAAGAAATATATACTGTATATACTTGTGTACAGTATAAAATATTTAACCCCCATAACTGGTCCTTAAAATCGCGGTCGTCTTATCCATGTGTCAGTCCACATAATGCCGGTACCATAATTCAAGAAGCATGAGTGAATTGTTCGCATGCTCCTCCTCCCGATCCCTTATCTCACCCGTCGCTATGAGGACAACAACAGCACTTGCAGTTGCACAGGCACATCCTCCACCCTCTCAAGCCGGGGTCTGATTGGTGCACTTAGAACCACATGATTCAAAGCACGCCACTGGGTCCCTGCAGGAGAGAATGGAGAACATGTCTGAGCGATTGCAAGTTCGTTGTCCTCATAGCAGCAGCGAGCATTCAAGTTAAGGGATCCGGAGTTGTGAGGGAGAAGCTGTCCTACCGCTACACTAGGAGACCACAGGGGAGAAGGAAGGACGTTCCTGAGCAAATGCAAGTGCTGTCGTTGTCCAGATAGCAGCCGGTGAGTTAAGGAATCGGGAGGGGGGAAGGATTCAGACAGCAGGGACATTTTCTTAAATTGTTAAATGATAATGTTTCTTATGAGACACTTTATTCTGCTTTTAAAAAATAAGAAAATCACTTTTATTTAAGTTATCAGTTTGTTTCTTAGTATGATTTCACCATTTCATAAGCCCCCTAGGTTTTACCCTCAACTTATCCATGGGTGACAGATTTTGAGGCCCAAAAAATACCCTGGACTTATACATGAGATCGACTTATATACAAGTATATATGGTAGATAGATGTGAGTGTATAATTATTTATTTTATTTATTTTTATTTATTTAAACAGTTTTATATACCGTTGTGTAGACAAAAAGTCCATCTCTACGGTTCACATTTTTGAGCATCAATTAACACAGAAAAAGAAAATACAGTTTCTCATGATTATAACTCCCTAAAAGCAATAATTATTAGCAATAAAACTTATAAAATTCTAAAATTATTCATTTTGATTCTTATTTCAAGGATACAGCATGATCAATTTCTGAATCTAGTTTCAAAAATAGGTTTTTAAAACCAGATTTAGAAATTGATTATGCTGTATTTCAGCTGGTGCGAACTAATCAAAGTTTTCTCATGATCTAGAATTTTATACATTTTTCTGACTGAACCATCTTTGTCTGTTTTGCCTGAAAGGGGTGCTATATTAAAAATTCCAAAATACTGTTCTAGATTTATACTACCTAATTGAAATAGCTTTGGATAACTTCTACTTATCATTTCTATAGTGCAACTAGATGTATACACTCTTCGCGGAGCCAATTTAATGACTTAAGAAGATAATGACATAATGGAGAAATGACATAATGACATAATGGAGAAAGATGAATTTTGAATCAATGGTAGTAGAGACATAGTTCAGTGGGAAACCATATATATTTAACATAGTAATTCAAATATATATATATATATATTTTTTAAAGCATAAGAATAAACAACACTTTACAGGTGAATTTTCAAAGATGTTATGCGCGTAAATGTAACATACTATTGTAGCAATTTTCAAAATCCATTTACTTGAGTAAAGTGCATTACTTGAGTAAAACCCAGTTTTATGCATGTAAGGAGAAATTATTATTTACCTGATAATTTCCTTTACTTCAAGGATAGGTGGATCCAGAACCAATGGGTTATGCACCTCTACCAGCAGATGGAGATGGAGAAAAGCTGACATCACAGAATATACAGTGACATCAGCCTACCAGTATTCTCTACAAAAGCCAACTATGGATAGACTAAGAAAAACCTGATTAATAACAGACAACCATTCTAGTACTCAGTCAACAGGAAACACTGAACTCAGACAAAGAATGTATTAACACTAGTCTAGGGACTGGATTAACACTTACCAGTAACTTGTGGAACACGTAGCCATGCAGGAGGACGATAGCACAATCATTCAGCAACCAAGGGCGGGAAGCTGGATTCATCTGTCTATCCTAAAGAATAGGAAATTATCAGTAAAGTAGTAATTTCTCATTTCTTAGGATCTAGACAGAAGAATCCAGAACCAGTGGTATGTACCCAAGCTACTTTCAAATAGATGGAAGGCTGCCCGCAGTCCAGTGAAAACTGCATGTGCAAAGGCTGCATCCTCACAGGCCTGCACATCCAGATGATAATACCTGGAAAAGGTGTGTAAGTAGGACCATGGTGCTGCTTGGCAAATGTTGATGGGAGACCACAGTCTAACCTCTGCCCATGACACTGCCTGAGCCCTAACCTGACTAGGCAATGGCTGTTGAGCATCCACGTATGTGGCCGTGACTACCTCCTTAATCCAGCGAGCTATTGTAGCCCATGAAGCTGGCTTGCCTTGTTTACCTGCCATGGAGAACAAACAGGTGATCTGTCTGCCTGAGAGGTCTAGAAACCTCCAGATACCTCACAAATATGTTTCTTAACATCCAAGGGCTGCAACGTGCGATATTCCTCCTCATCTCTTTCCTTATCCAGAGAAGGCAGGGAAATGGACTGATTCACATGACAATCTGAGACCACTTTTGGCAAAAAGGAAGCTCCTGGAGTCACTTGGAGGAATGGCTTCCAACAAGACAAAGCTTGCAGTTCGGATATTCTACGCACTGAACAAATCGCCACCAGAAACACCATTTTCAAGGTCAGTAACTTCAAGGAAAGGTTATGCATCGTATGAAATGTAGGGCCCACTAAGAAATCCAAAATCAGAATAAGACTCCACAAGAACATCGGTAACTGCAAGGGAGAACAAAGATATTTCACTCCTTTCAAAAAGCGGGTCACTTCAGGATGAGCCAACAAGGGTCCACCATTCACTTGACCCCTGAAACAGGCAAGAGCCACTATCTGCACCTTTAAAAAATTAAGGGCCAACCCTTTATTCAATCCATCTTGCAATAATTCCAAAATGAGTGGGATCTTAACAGAATGAGGAAGAACCCCTTGATCTTCACACCAAGCCTCAAACATTTGCGAAACCTGCACACAAGCTAAGGAAGTAGAGAACTTTCTCACTCGTAGCAAGGTGGCAATCACTGCAGTAGAATATCCACGCTTCAGCAAGTGAGCCGTCTCAAGAGCCATAATGTAAAGTGTTGGATCTTTGTAAAGAACTGGCCCCTGCCACAACAGATCCCTGTGCACCAGAAACCGGAAGGAGGAGACTACTAGGAGCCTTTGCAGATCCACATACCATGGTCTCTTGGGCCAATCTGGTGCCACCAGAAGCACCATCCCTCTGTGACTCTCGATCCTCTGAACCATTCTGCCCAACATGGGCCATGGAGGAAAGGCATTCAGCAGCTTGTCCTCCGGACATTTCTGCACAAGAGCATCGATAACCAATGACTTTGGATCTCTCCTGTGTCTGAGGAATCAAGGAACATTCGCATTGCAAGAAGTCACCAGCAGGTCCAGAAATGGAAGGCCCCAGTGATCCACTATTAGCTAAATTGCCTCATCTTACAATACCCATTCTCCTGGGCCCAGACTCTGCCTGCTGAGAAAGTCTGCTCTTGGATTGTTTTTTCCTGCAGTGTGCGAGGTTGAGATGCACTTCCGCCTATTCCATAAGTTGGTCTATTTCCTGTGACTCATGCTGGCTCTTGGTTCCTCCCTGCCAATTGATGTAGGCCACTGTCATTGCTTTGTCAGACATTATCTGGACCACTCGAACTTGCAACCTGTCGCTGAACTACAAGCATGCCAACCGAACCGCCCAGGCTTCTAACCGATTGATGTTCTAGAGCGACTCTTCTGCACTCCAGTGCCTTTGCATTGTCAGTTCCTGACAGTGAGCTCTCCAACCTTGGAGGCTTATGTCTGTCGTGTGTACTAGCCAGTCCAGTGATTTGAAGGAAACCCCCTTTCTTAGATGATCCACTTGTAACCACCACTGTAGTTGAGAGCAAACCTCCACCTGCAATTGGAGCTGAATCGAATAGTCCTGAAACTGCATTCCAATGAGACAACAAGTAGCGTTGAAGAGGATGCATATGGACCCTCACCACCATCAATCCTAGCATCTGTAGATAGGACCACACTGTATTTATCAACAGACACACCTGCGCCAACAACTTCTGAATATGACCCTCCAGCAGGAAAATCCTGCCCTGCTTTGTGTTGAACCGAGATAATATCTGAGATGGCTGAAGACTGCTTTTGGCCAGGATCACCACCCAACCGAGTTCCTGCAACAAGGAGATCACCTTGCACTTCACCAGGCAGTTCTCTTCCAGAGACTTGGCCCAAATCAGCCAGTCGTCCAAGTACGGGTGTACTAGGATTCTATATTTCTCAACTATGCCGCCACCACCACCATCATAACCTTGGAAAAAGTTCTGGGAGCAGTGGACAGACCAAAAGGTATTACGTGAAACTGATAATGATAACCCAAAACCAGGCATTGCAGAAAACATTGGTGCTCTAGTTGGATGGGAATATGCAGGTATGCCTCAGACAGATCCAAGGAGGTCAGAACCTTCCTTGGCTGCCAAAGGTTTCCATACAAAAATGAGTCACCTGCAAATGATGGTTGACCCCTTTGAGATCCAGGATGGGACGAAAGGAACCCTCCTTGGGCACAATGAAATAAATGGAATATTGGCCCGTATTTTCTTGAGATGTGAACACTGGAACCATATCCCTCAGACTGAGGAGCCTTGATAATGTACACTCCACTGCTTGCCTCTTCTGCAGAGAGTGGCAAGGAGATACCATGAACATGTCCTGAGGAACACTGCCAAACTCCAGCGCACATCCATCTCGTATCACCTCCAAGACCCACTGGTCTGACTTAATTTCAACCTACCTCTGATAAAAGAGAGAGAGATGATCTATCTCCTGTTCCTGGGGGTAGGTTGGCACACCTTCATTGGGAGGTTTGAGGGAGTTCCACTACCTGAGCCTGCACCCTGCCTGGGCTGTCTAGGATAAGAGGACTGAAACCTACTGAAAGGTTGAGTCCTCTGAAAGGTTGCTCCTCTGTAGGGTTGAAAACTCTTGGATCACCTAGCACAACCTCTCATGCTAAAGGAGCACAGAATCTGCTTCTTATCCTCTGGCAATTGAGGAACCAGAGACTCACCCCACTTATTGGCCATTTTCGACAACTCACTTCCAAACAAGAGCGAACCTTCAAAGGGCTGACCAATTAAAAGGTGGCTGCTGGCTCCATAACTGCCATGGAATTCACTCCAGATTCATCGACTTCCTGTGCAGGTCAGTGCCACTGCTTCAAATGCTTGCTTAAGGATGTCCTGAATCCTATCATGTGCATCCTTCAAGGCTGCTCCTCCCTCCACGGGGATAGTCATCTGCTTAGAGACAGCATGCACAAGCGTGTCCACTTTCAGAAAATTCAACCGTTCTCTCACCACTGGATCCAGGGGGTACAGGCTTTCCAAGACTCGACCCCATTTGGAATCAGCCCCAGGTACTCCCAGCATCTTTAATGTCTGGGAAATCAAAGCCTGTAACTCATCTCTATGAAAAAACCACAACATAGTCCTACACGATTTCAGTCCTGAAGGAATTTTCCCATCTTCCAGAGAGTAAGGATCGGCTTCAGCATCCATTCTATCTGGATCCCTATCTGGAAGACCGGCTGCCAAGACAGGTATACTTTGGCACTTAACCGCAGCATCAGGTGTGCGGGAGGTCAGCACCTGTGACTTTGACCTGGCAAGATTGGTCGGGGCCGAGGACTGTGCCTTAAGAAAGGATTACAATCCTTGAAAAAATTCTACTGAAGAAAAGGTAGAAGGATCCATGCCAAAACCAGGAGGCACCTGCCATGTGGCCGCTGAGCTATTTTCCCCTGCTGATGAACCAGTTAAGGGAGTCCCAAGGTCAGGCGCCCCTTTCAACATGCCTTTACCCAGGCCTTCAACAGACTAGGAAGAACGGGGATTAGTAAAATCAGATGAATTCTCCCTGAGCCTCTAAGCAGTGCTGGCATGCCAGGCTGAGATATCCGAATATGACATGCAGCACAGAGGGAAAGGCCCTTAGGCTTCTTAGCTATAGATGCTATCAGTCTGTCAGTACACTTAATAGGCTACTGAAAGGACGTGGACGTTGTTGCTGTCACAGAGATGTGGTTCACGGATTTACATGATTGGGATACGGCCATACCGGGATATAACTTATTAAGGAAGGACAGAGAGGACAGAAAAGGGGGAGGAGTGGCTCTTTATGTCAAAAACAATATGCATGCATCCGAGCTGCAAGGAGGATTTGGCAAAGAAGAGGCCATCCTAAAAAAGGATAATGGGGCATCCGTTTTTAATGGAGTGGTTTACAGACCTCCAAATCAAATAGAAGTACTAGACAGAGATCTGGTTGAAGACATCCAAAAGATGGGGAAGAAGGGAGAAGTGGTGATTGTTGGAGATTTTAATCTGCTGGATATAGACTGGAGAATCCCTTCTGCAGAATCTAACAGCAGTAGAGAGATAGTGGATGCCCTGCAAGCGACTCTGTTCAAACAAATGGTAATGGAGCCTACGAGGGAGGGAGCTATACTTGATTTAGTGCTCTCTAATGGAGATAATGTCTCTAATGTCCGGGTGGGCGCCCACCTCAGCACCAGCGATCATAAAACGGTATGGTTTCATATCACTAATAGGATATGGAGAAGTCGCACAAAGACCTGGGTTTTGGGTTTCAAAAACACGGACTTTGTTGAAATGGGAAAGTACCTGGAGGAAGAACTAGAAGGCTGGGAGAAAACGAGAGATGTGGAACAACAGTGGGTCAAACTAAAAGGAGCAATTACCGAAGTAACTAATATATATATATGCTAGAAAAATAAAGAAAAGAATGAAACCTATCTGGTTTACAAAGGAGGTGGCTGATAAAAAAAAAGATAAAAGAACAGCGTTTAAGAAATATAAAGGATCCCAAAGGGAGGATCACAAGGAAGAATATCTGGTGGAACTGAGGGAGATGAAGAAAGTAATCAAGAAAGCGAAAAGTCAAGCTGAAGAAAGGATTGCCAAAGAGGTAAAGCGAGGTGACAAAACATTTTTCAGATACATCAGTGAAAGGAGAAAAGTCCAAAGTGGTATACTGAAATTGAAAGGTGAAAAGGATCAATGGGTGGAGACAGATGAAGAAATGGCAGAAATATTAAACAAATACTTCAGTTCGGTGTTCACTAAAGAAGACCCTGGAGAAGGACCGTCACTAGATATCAAGAAACTGGAGGGGAGTGGAATGAATGAAACTCCGTTTACAGAAGAGAATGTATAGGAAGAGCTAGGAAAACTGAAAGTGGACAAAGCCATGGGGCCTGATGAGGTTCATCCCAGGATACTGAGGGAGCTCAGGGATGTACTGGCGGCTCCGCTGCGTGACCTGTTCAATAGATCCCTGGAAACGGGAGTGGTGCCGAGTGATTGGAGAAGAGCAACGGTGGTCCTGCTTCACAAGAGTGGGAGCAAAGAGGAGGCTGGAAACTACAGGCCGGTTAGCCTGACCTCGGTGGTGGGAAAAGTATTGGAGTCGCTGCTGAAGGAAATAATAGTGAACTATCTACAAGCAGCAGAATTGATGGGCCAGAGGCAGCATGGTTTCACCGAGGAAAGGTCCTGTCAGACGAATCTGATCGACTTTTTTGATTGGGTGACTAAGGAATTGGATTGCAGAAGAGCGCTTGATGTCATCTACTTGGATTTTAGCAAAGCTTTTGATACGGTCCCGCACAGGAGGCTTGTGAATAAAATGAGAAGCTTGGGAGTGAGTGCCAAGGTGGTGGCCTGGATAGCAAACTGGTTGAAGGACAGAAGACAATGTGTGATGGCAAATGGAACTTACTCTAAGGAGAGAGTGGTGATGAGCGGAGTGCTGCAAGGGTCAGTGTCGGGACCGGTCCTGTTCAATATCTTTGTGAGCAACATCGCGGACAGGATAGAAGGTAAGGTTTGTCTATTTGCGGATGATACTAAGATCTGCAATAGAGTGGACACACCGGAAGGAGTGGAGAGAATGATACGGGATTTAAGGAAGCTAGAAGACTGGTCGAAGATATGGTAGCTGAGATTCAATGCCAAGAAGTGCAGAGTCATGCATATGGGGTGTGGAAATCCGAAAGAAATGTATTCAATGGGGGGCGGGGGGGGGGGGGGTGAAGGGCTGATGGGCATGGAGCAGGAGAGAGACCTTGGGGTGATAGTGTCTAACAATCTGAAGTAAGCGAAACAATGTGACAAGGCAATGGCTAAAGCCAGAAGAATGCTGGGCTGCATAGAGAGAGGAATATCGAGTAAGTAACGGGAAGTGATTATCCCCTTGTACAGGCCCTTGGTGAGGCCTCACCTGGCGTACTGTGCTCAGGTCTGGAGACCGTATCTCTAAAGAGACAGAGACAGGATGGAGGCGGTCCAGAGAAGGGCGACCAAAAAGGTCGGTGGTCTTCATCGAATAACTTATGAGGAGAGATTGAAGAATCTAAATATGTATACCCTGGAGGAAAGGAGGAGCAGGGGTGATATGATCCAGACGTTCAAATACTTGAAAGGTTTTAATGATCCAAATTCAACGACAAACCTTTTCTGTTGGAAAAAAATCAGCAGAACCAGGGGTCACGATTTAAAACTCCAGGGAGGAAGACTCAGAACCAATGTCAGAAAGTATTTCTTCATGGAGAGAGTGGTGGATGCCTGGAACGCCCTTCTGGAGGAAGTGGTGAAGACCAAAACTGTGAAGGATTTCAAAGGGGCGTGGGATAAACACTGTGGATCCATAAAGCCTAGAAGATCATAAAGCCTGGAGGATGGGAATGAAGAAAAGAGGCATGGGGGTGGCTTGTGGGAATGATGGCTACAACCTGGTGATTAATACCCTTTTTCAATAAACGTTCACAAGGTTAATGCAACTCCAACATTGCTCTATGCTTAAGAACATAAGAAATTGCCATGCTGGGTCAGACCAAGGGTCCATCAAGCCCAGCATCCTGTTTCCAACAGAGGCCACACCAAGCCACAAGGACCTGGCAATTACCCAAACACTAAGAAGATCCCAAGATCCCATACTACTGATGCAATTAATAGCTGTGGCTATTCCTTAAGTAAACTTCATTAATAGCAGTTAATGGACTTCTCCTCCAAGAACTTATCCAAAACCTTTTTAAACCCAGCTACACTAACTGCACTAACCACATCCTCTGGCAACATATTCCAGAGCTTTATTGTGCGTTGAGTGAAAAAGAATTTTCTCCGATTAGTCTTGAATGTGCTACTTGCTAATTTCATGGAATGCCCTCTAGTCCTTCTATTATTCGAAAGTGTAAATAACTGATTCACATCTACTCATTCAAGACTTCTCATGATCTTAAAGACCTCTATCATATCCCCCTTAGCCATCTCTTCTCCAAGCTGAACAGCCCTAACCTATTCAGTCTTTCCTCACAGGGGAGCTGTTCCATTCCCTTTATCATTTTGGTTGCCCTTCTCTGTACCTTCTCCATCGCAACTATATCTTTTTTGAGATGTGGCGACCAGAATTGTACACAGAATTCAAGGTGCGGTCTCACCATGGAGCGATAGAGAGGCACTATGACATTTTCCGTTTTATTAACCATTCCCTTCCTAATAATTCCTAACATTCTGTTTGCTTTCTTGACTGCTGTAACACATTGAGCTGACGATTTTAAAGTATTATCCACTATGATGCCTAGACCTTTTTCCTGGGTGGTAGCTCCTAATATGGAACCTAACATCGTGTAACTACAGCAAGGGTTATTTTTCCCTATATGCAACACCTTGCACTTGTCCACATTAAATTTCATCTGCCATTTGGATGCCCAATCTTCCAGTCTTGCAAGGTATTCCTGTAATGTATCACAATCCGCTTGTGATTTAACTACTCTGAATAATTTTGTATCATCCGCAAATTTGATAACCTCACTCGTCGTATTCCTTTCCAGATCATTTATATATATATTGAAAAGCACTGGTCCAAGTACAGATCCCTGTGGCACTCCACTGTTTACCCTTTTCCACTGAGAAAATTGACTATTTAATCCTACTCTCTGTTTCTTGTCTTTTAACCAGTTTGTAATCCACGAAAGGACATCACCTCTTATCCCATGACTTTTTAGTTTTCTTAGAAGCCTCTGAAAATCCAAACGCCTTCTGAAAATCCAAATACACTACATCTACTGGTTCACCTTTATCCACATGTTTATTAACCCCTTCGAAAAATGAAGCAGATTTGTTAGGCAAGACTTCCCTGGGTAAATCCATGTTGACTGTGTTCCATTAAACCATGTCTTTCTATATGCTCTACGATTTTGATCTTAGAATAGTTTGCACCATTTTTCCCGGCACTGAAGTCAGGCTCACTGGTGTATAGTTACCTGGATTGCCCCTGGAGCCTTTTTTAAATATTGGGGTTACATTGGCCACCCTCCAGTCTTCAGGTACAATGGATGATTTTAATGATAGGTTACAAATTTTAACTAATAGATCAGAAATTTCATACCATCCGGTCCAGGTGATTTGCTGCTCTTTAGTTTGTCAATCTGGCCTACTACATCTTCCAGGTTCACAGTGATTTCGTTCAGTTCATCTGACTCATCACCCCTGAAAACCATCTCCGGAACTGGTATCTCTCCAACATCCTCATTAGTAAACACAGACACAAAGAATTCATTTAGTCTTTCTTGCTTCAACGGCAAGAGGAAATGTGGAAAAGAGGATTTGCATTCAGGCAACAACCAACAAGACTGCACAGTCTGGGTAAACAAATAAGCGTGGCAATAGCTTGCTTTTTGTGGCATTTACTACCCTAAACCAATTAAGCCTGATACTTCACTTCAATGCATATCCAGAGCAGCTCACTGTTTCAATGGCAGGGGGGAATGAAGAGATAGGATTTACATTCAGACAATAGCCAACACGGACTGAATTCTACAGTCTGGTTAAACAAATAAATGTGGGAGTAGCGTGCTGTTTGCAGTGGTTATGACCCCAAACCAATTAAACCAGATGCTTCACTTTGAATGCATATCCAGCGCATCTCAGTGTTTCAACGGCAGGGGGGAATGATGAAATAGGATTTACATTCAGACAACAACAACACAGACTGAATTTCACAGTCTGGTTAAACAAATAAATGTGGGAGTAGCTTGCTTGTTGAGGCGGTTACTACCCTAAACCAATCAAGCCTGATACTTTACCTTGAATGCATATCCAGCATGGTTCTCTGCTTCAGCGGCAGGAGGGGAATGAGGAAAAGAGGATTTACATCCAGACAACATCTAACAAGGCATTGATCTGAGCAGTATGAGTATACAAACATTGGGGTAACTTCTCGTCGAA